>NC_083785.1:114186-714186 GCF_015708825.2 Lethenteron reissneri
TAGTTCTGGTTGCAGGATCCCTGCAGTGAGGAGCTGGGTATCTCATTCATGTGGCTGCCAAACCCCTGGGCCATGCCGAATGCCTCGGGCATCATGGAGCCGTGCATCGCGTGCTCGTGTCGACCGTACTCCAGACCCATGTCCCGCCTGTCGAACACGGCGCTCATCGGCTCCGACTCCTGCATGGCCGCGGCCGCTGCCGCTGCGGGCATCTCCACAGCGCCGTCGGCGCTCTTCTGCAGCGTGGGAGGCGACGCCCGCTCCGCCCTCTCCCCATCCTCTGCCGTGGCTCCGCGCCCGTGGCTCCGGTAATGCTGGGCAAGCGTGCCGATATGTGAGAAACCTATGCCGCACTCCTCACAGATGAACAGCTTCTCGCCGCTGTGCGTCTTCTGGTGCCGTCGGAGGTGGTGCTTCAGCTTGAAGGTCATCCCGCACTCGGTGCAGGCGAAGGGCTTCTCGCCGGTGTGCATGCGACGGTGGCGTGCCAGGCAGAAGGACTGTGAGAAACGCTTGCCGCACTCCTCGCACGCGAATGGCCGTTCGCCCGTGTGCTTGCGAACGTGGACCATCAGGTGGGAGCGCTGAGAGAACTCCTTCCCGCAGTCCTGGCAGCGGAATGCTTCCTTCCCATCCACGGCCGACAGCTTGCGGGAGAGCCCTTTGCGGGCGTTCTTCCGCCGCGCAGGTTTTGCCGGCGGCCCAGGGCGATCGTCCTTGCACAGGAACGGTAACGGCTCTTGGTCCGCCCGGCCAAAGCAGAGCTCCTCCGCTGTGCCCCCAGCCACCCCGCCTGGCAGGTCGTCATGATCTGAAAGGCCACCAAGGTTGCTGTTATACAGGATGTTGCTTCGGGCAAATTTTCACACATGCCATGGTGTAGCTGCGCTTTTAATCATAGCCAGCGCAACAATTCACACGTCGCACACACTATGGGCACACAGTGTAAGCAGGCTGACCACATGCGCTCACCCGCTATCAGCACCGAATCAGTGTACAGCACTTTTATGTTTTATTTTAGTAAAGTGTCTTTCGTGAGGGGGGGGGGGTGATTCTCGTTCATACATATCAATATAAACACAAGCAAAGGTGCAAAGGGGCAAGGGGAGCTGAGTTGAGTGGCTTGCAGGAGGGAGAGGTGAAGACATTCTGCCTCATTAAGACTCACAAGGGCTTCTATATTAAGCACCGTCACGATGACAAATGCCAGGCTGACATTCCGCCTTAAAAAGTGACCGTGGAGCTTTCTATGATGGGTTTCCACCGGTGAGGATCACAAGAGAAAACAAATCCAAACCAAAGCTTCGTGCCGAACCAGTTAAGTGTTTCAGTGCAGAACTCCATGACAAGACACAAGACAGTGCTTTAGTTCGGCTGCTTAATGGGACTCAAAAAATTTGACATCATTTAAAAAAGTTTTGATATTAAAACACCAGAAAAATTGCATGGTAATCATTCCTTGCTTGTTTGTAAAGTTTTACTTTTAAGTCAGTCCTGTTCCTGGTATTTCCAGCAATTAATAAGCTAGCATATTGATATATAATCAGCATATGAACATATACTTTTCATGAACATAAATGAGCAGAAGCGCCAAATAGTTTGATCCATATGCAGCAAGGTTCCATGGTTTAAGCTCACGCAGGGGCAGCCATGGATTAACACCGACAGCATCCGCCACCACATCCATTGCCACAAAGACCCCCCATGTAGCCTTAACAGACTGTTGGGGCAAGTGCTGTTAGCGAGCACCTATGAAAGATGGCATGGGGGATGGGTGGCCAGCACCACGCCTGGATACGTTTGTTTCTCCAGTGTTGATGTTTACACACTGCACCAGGTACTCATTTGAAGCTGAGTGAACCTCGGGGAGGCCCAGGAGCAGTTCAGATGATCTGTCACTGGTGTTGGCTGTAAGCGGGAATCGAACTCGGGTCACCCAATTCGTAGTGCAGCGTCCTCACCGCTACTCCACGACCGCTCCCCCCACGTCACGCTAGCAGGAGGGACACGCAATCACTTAGATTTGCCTAATCCAACTGCAGTTCAATATGAACAATTATTTTCAAATATTTATAAAGTTCCATCATCTCTAATATGATTTATAAACTATGAAACTACTTGAGATAAATATATTTTTCATGAGCTGTGAAGGGCCATTGCCCAAATCATCCCCTATTAAGAGATTTTTCCATGTAAGCCCACACAGTGTGACATGTGTTGAGTTTTTAGAGATAGAAGGGGTGGCTCAAACGGTCTCACCAAATGTTTATCTTGTATCTCAAACCACAAGTGATTTGCTGCCTGTCAGCTACAACGTATGCTCAACACCCTGGACGCCCTTGCAAACGAGATCTTCCATTGCAAGGAATATCCCAGGTAAAATATTTTAATAAAAAAATAACCGGGTAGAAAAATAGGGGCAGAGTGATTTCAGCAAAACGTTCCAGTGTCCCGTGCCCTCTCTGAGAAAGAGCTGTGACTCGCTCTGGGAAAAGCAGCCACAAAGGTCAACAGTGACACTCTGCTGTGTTTATCTATGCAGTCAGAAACCACGGCATGTATATCGCGGTACCCAAGCTTTAACATGCACACAGGTCTGCATGCCCATACACTGACCAAATACAGCATCGACCATCTTTCATAAAAGCACATCATACTTTTGATGAGTGATAGCTTTATTCCAAAACATTGTGCCACTGTACAGTTGAACTCCAATTTTCCATCAGCTAATTGTTGCCATGTGGATTATTTACAGGTCAAACAATTCTGCATTTTCTTTGCTAATTAAAATCAATCACATAAATCTAATGCTAACATACATCGCAAGGAACACTTCCACGTGTCTCAGAGCCCTGATATGGCCTCAAAATATCACTAAGACAATCAGCGTTCAATTAAACTCACTCCCAACGCATTGAATTTACATCCCAGAAACGAAACATACTGCAAAAACGTGGAATTTACAAAATGTCAACTTATTCTTAATGCACATTTTACAATCAGCACTAATGAGAAAAATAATTGTAGAAATGAAATGCATAATCTTGGCAAGAACTACATTTGCAATTGGCATTATCATAGGAAATTAATTGACCTTGCCAGAATCAAGGTACCCTGTTCACCATCCTGGACGTTTCTTTACACAGCCTGAGGAATTTGAGATTATTAAAATAAGTAGTTATGCAGATACTATAATTTCAAAGTAAACTTAGTACTTAATTAAGCACGTTGTTATTAGTTTGATATTCATACTAACATAAGATGCACGCATTTAAAATTGTATTCTTCTATCACCAAGTTCGAGTTAAACACAATCCACTAAAAATTTTGACTTAAAACTTTCGTGACTGCAGGAATTCATATTCTTGGTTCTTTCGGTAAAGTCACGTTGATAAAAAACTATTAAACAAATTAAATAAAAAAATTAAATAAAAATAACAATCCACTCTCTAATGTGAAATGCAGCGTGACATAAAATGACGCGATCTCTACAGAAGATACAATGTCACGTGACACTGAGATGTCAATTTAAGCATATCTAAGGTATGATGTTTCAATGCTAGAAGCTGAAGTTGAACATCTAATTTCAGCTGGTGTAAAATCAACAGTCAATTGCAGAGGATAACTCCGCACTGAAATGAGGGTACTTTGATCTTGATGTGATTAAATTATCGAAGCACAGCAGCTGAGACTGAGAACAAATGACAAACCATCAGCAAAGTGGCAGATGCTGGTGACGACCATCGCTATTTAATTCAAGGCTCCCCTGCCTGAGCGACGTGACAGGTCGTTTTTACGGAATCCATCTACGAGGGCCGGTGCTCGAGCCCTCAGCAATCGGTCTCATCGACTCCACCAGCCGGAGACAGTTGCCCAAATCTTCTTGGTTCTTTCGGTAAAGTCACGTAGAAGGGAAATAATAAAATAATAAAAATAAAACCTAATAAAATAATTCTCACGACGTTTCGGCTACAACGCAAGCAGCCGTCCTCAGGTGAAGAACAGGTCTATCGGGAAGACAGCGTCTGAATGAAACACCCCAGGTTTGGAGCGTATATTTAAGCTGGGTTGGAGGGGGAAGAGCGCCTTGACAAAAAAAATTGCATATCAAGAGGAATTTAGCATATTTATGGGTAATGCAAATATGCGATTAGTCACTACTTGTGAAATGCGTAGGAGGTGGGCGGGGGGTTTCAAAGTCATATTATGTCCGTGCATTATGCAGGATTAGCAGCATCAAAGGGAGGGGATAGGGGTAGCATTAATAAAGGGAAGGAATGTTAATAGTATGTAGCTGCAGTAACTAAACCACCACGTAAAAAACGAAAGTATAAACTACATAGTATCATCAGTATACTAAATATACTCTGCAATAAGCTGAGCTACTAACAGTAAGTAATCCATTACAATTCTATGTCGCAAAAAATATAATATGCTTCCAGCTAAACTTTTTTCTCTTACATCACACGGGTCTACCCCATACTATATACTGCCATAGACAAACGCAACATTAAATTATATACTGTATTACTATACACCACCCTATACCTTCGACTATACATTGTAATATTACACTATGTATTATTCTACCCACCCTACTGTATACCACACTGCTGTATATTCACTATACAATTACGATACTATATATTACCTTATACATCGTCATAAACATTACAATTTTATACTATTTATTATTATACAATCTCCTATACACGATACCATTGACCGTCGCGTGAAAGATACTAAGAGGAAGCAACGAAATATGTCAATGGGAGAGTGGGGGTAGGAGACTTGCAGCGGAGCAAAGAATCCATTCTCTGCGGACAATACAAGATATATAGTCAATGCCAGTGAGTGGACTGCGGTCTGAAAGTCACCGTGAACGCGAACACAATCAGTTAAGATCCGAAATGGTTTATTACGTTCTTCCAATGATTGCTGAGCCAGAATCCATCTTATCGGTTGAAATTGTCTGTGTTTGTATATGTTGATCGCCTCATGAACGAATCTCTCATGGTAGCCAGATGGCTTGCAGAGAACCTCTGTCTTGGAGAAGTCAATGTCATGTGAGCCCACTGAATTGTAACAGTGATTTGCCACGGCTGAGGTGTTTGTCCTACCGTGTTTCAGGTCTGCTTTATGTTCACGGATGTGGTCCGAGACATGTCGTTTGGTTTCTCCAATGTAACTGCTACCACAGAGGCAACTTAGTTTGTAGACGCCAGGGTACTGTATGTCTGGAACCACATCTTTTACAGATGGGACCAGATCACGGATTTTATGTACTGTGTTGAATTGGACCTGGATCATGTGTTTAATCAGGATTTTGGAGATCTTTTTTGTGACCCCAGCAATGTAGGGTAAGGTGATGGTTTTGAAAGGCTCCTCAACAGGATCCTTCTTGGAGTGATGGCTTTGCGGATTGTGTAGTCGAAGTAACCACATCAAAACTGACAAGCAGGTCGTCTGGGGACAGGGAAATTCCCTTGATTGTCGATACCAGGTCAGTAGAGTTTAGTACCGCAGAGGTGGTTTTTCCAGTGAAAGGCCGCAGGATTTCAGACAAAAAACGAGCCAGTTTGTAGGTGGGGGAGTTTATAGTAGAGACAATGGGACGAAGAGGTGTATCTTCTTTATGTATCTTTGGCAAGCCATATAACCTTGGTGGCCTGGCTGCAGAAGGTTTCAACGAGAACTGTTTGGTTTGATCAATTAATGCGGTTGAATCAGAAATGATTTTGTTGGTTTTAATGACGAGGCTTTTGGTGGGGTCTCTTTTTATTTTTGTATAGCTGCCATCGTTGAGTAGTTCTTGAATTTTGTTGTTGTATTCTATTTTGTCCATGATGACAGTGGCATTGCCTTTGTCGGCTGAGAGGATGACAATGTCATCCCTCTTCTTGGTTCTTTCGGTAAAGTCACGTAGAAGGGAAGTAATAAAATAATAAAAATAAAACATAATAAAATAATTTATTATTATTATTTATTATTGTTTTATTTTTATTATTTTATTACTTCCCTTCTACGTGACTTTACCGAAAGAACCAAGAAGATGAATTCCTGCAGTCACGAAAGCTTTACATCGAAATGTCATCCCTCTTTTTTAATTGAGCTAATTCAAAACGATCATCTTTGCTGATGTTGCTAGCTGGCAACTTAGCGTTTTTGAGGGTTGCAGCGATTTCAGAACTTGCTACATCTGCAGCGATGTGACCTAGGCCCTTGAGATCCACAACTACTCGGGCAATGATATCATTAACTGGTATGTGTCTAGGTGTGACTGCAAAGTTTAGTCCTTTAGTTAAAACGGATTTCAGACCATAAGAAATAGAACTGTTACTGCGATTAATTACGACTTTGTTAACGTCTAGCTTTTCAGCTTGTATTCTCCGCAGGGAATGGATTCTTTGCTCCGCTGCAAATCTCCTACCACCACTCTCCCATTGACATATTTCGTTGCTTCCTCTTAGTATCTTTCACGCAACGGTCAATGGTATAGTGTATAGCAGATTGTATAATAATAAATAATATAAAATTGTAATGTTTAATACAATGTATAAGGTAATATATAGTATCGTAATTGTATAGTAAATATACAGCAGTGTGGTATACAGTAGGGTGGGTAGAATAATACATAGTGTAATATTACAATGTATAGTCGAAGGTATAGGGGGGTGTATAGTAATACAGTATATAATTTAATGTTGGGTTTGTCAATGGCAGTATATAGTACGGGGTAGACCCGTGTGATGTAAGAGAAAAAAGTTTATCTGGAAGCATATTATATTTTTTGCGACATAGAATTGTAATGTATTACTTACTGTTAGTAGCCCAGCTTATTGGAGAATATATTTAGTATACTGATGATACTATGTAGTTTATACTTTAGTTTTTCAAGTGGTGGTTTAGTTACTGCAGCTACATACTATTAACATTCCTTCCCTTTATTAATGCTACCCCTATCCCCTCCCTTTGATGCTGCTAATCCTGCATAATGCACGGGCATAATATGACTTTGAAACCCCCCGCCCACCTCCTATGCATTTCACAAGTAGTGACTAATCCCATATCTGCATTTCCCATAAATATGCTAAATTCCTCTTGATATGCAAATTATTTTGTCAAGGAGCTCTTCCCCTTCTAACCCAGCTTAAATATACGCTCCAAGCCTGGGGTGTTTCATTCAGACGCCGTCTTCCTGACAGACCTGTTCTTCACCTGAGGACGGCTGCTTGCGTTGTAGCCGAAACGTCGTGAGAATTATTTTATTATGTTTTATTTTTATTATTTTATTACTTCCCTTCTACGTGACTTTACCGAAAGAACCAAGAAGATGAATCCCTGCAGTCACGAAAGCTTTAAATCGAAAGTTGCTCAAATGTCAAGCTGCTAGATCTATAACACAGCACCCCAGCGTGGTGGACAGTCGGAGGAATGCTGACAAACACAATTTCGCTCTCACTTTGGCTCTTCGCGCTCACCGCTGCGCAAAATATCCACAGAGGCAACAGAGCGCTGAGAATAAAACCGCATTCAAGCGAGACCCATTCGCAAAACAATATCAATATCTTACCGCAGGACTTGAGCCTAAACTCTAGAAAAGCTCTACCAGCTGCTAAAAACTACGCCTAAGAATAATGAAAACTCTCTTGGAAAATGTTGGCGAATAACCCGGATAGTGCACCGATATGGCACAAATACTACACGAAAGACCAAATTAAGGAATCAGCTCACTGGACTTAGCTCTATCATGACATTAAGCCCGTGCAAAACGCAGATTAGAACAGGAAGAGTCTGCACAAAAGGACGAGGAAAAACCCCAAAGCTGCAATTGTAATAACCAACCACGAGCGATGGACCGCCTACTATCTCTATGCTCGACATGCTCCTTCTCCACACGTCCAACAGATAACCGAATTTGACTGGCATGGTAAGACACCATGACCAAATGTAGCCCTACCAAACAAGTGGGCCGTGAAAAACACACCGCAAAATAAGCGTTCTGGGGATCCCAATTCATGCCAAAATACCATCGATATTTATCATTTCAACTTGGACCATGCAGCATTCACTGATGCTTGAATAGAGACAACTCAATGGGGTGTGAGGAACCACCGAAAAACGGGGGAGGCAGCCACATGGCTAGCTGGCACCAACAATTAGCCCAAGCTCCGCACCTCTTTGTACATGAAGGTGATATCAGCCAATTAACGAGTGTTTACCATACGTGAGGAACCGGAAGCACCAGTAGAAAACCCACACGTGAGGGAGAAACGCTATCCCGTGCAGATGGAATAGGTCGAGTCCACATTTTTGCTGTACTGCATTCTCCTGGTGAAACAGGGTATAAGTAGCACATCTTGTGGTGATCCACAAGTGGCGTAGTGCGTGAAGCCTTCCCCGTGAGCAGGAGATAGTGTGGTCAGACCAGTGTGGGAACGGGTTTTGGGAAGAGAACAAGCCAACCAGTTCTAGGGAAGCGTCGGCTCTTCATTGACGGAACCGTCTCACGGGATTGGCCCAGGGACCGAACAATGGGCTGCGCAGCCCTATAAAAGGAGTGCCCAAATCGGCAGTGTGGGGGCGCGCAACTCAGGAGCAGCGGCGGCAGCAGCAGGAGTGGCTGGGCGAGCTCCCACCCTCAAAGAGCGACACGAGTGAGGACCAGGGGATCGTCACTAAGTAGGAGCTGAGTGCTATCTCCAACTCGATAGAATAGATATCGGACAGGGAAACATTAGGTGACGGTATGATTATTGTTATGTTTCCAGCGACCGATCTGGGGAGTGAACCAGGGCCGGTGGGACGTCTGGGACCCCCAAGAGCATGCCAGGAGCATCAGGCACAGGGAAACAAGCGAGCTGCAGCCTGGCACTGACCAAGAGTGAAGTCGGGTGCTATCGGGTTACCAGGATGGCTGCTTGGGTGGCCCACGGACATCTTCCACTGTCAGAGGACGGGTACTCTGCGAAGCAGAGTTGCATAGGGGAGAGGAAAACCCCTGGAGGAGGAACGAGGTATCTCTGAAGTAGAGTTGCATAGGGGAGGTGGACGACCCCCCTTCCCCAAAAGCTTCTGTGTGTCTCGGGAAAGTGGTAGGGACCGTAGGTGTGAGTGGATGCATGTGGGTGATCTGGTATTGTTATTTGGTTGATGTTCGTTGTGGTAGCCTGCTCCACGGCATAACTCCTCTGCCTGGGGTGGTCGGTGTCAGCTCGGAGTAATAAAAAGCTGACATCCCTAACAGCCAGGACTCTGAGTGGTCGAACACCAGCACAACGCGATACACCCTGACCATCAGCCCTCCTGATTAGGCAACGTGACACTACCAACCCTCGCTGCTGCCTTCGCAGTGCTGGATTTACAGGCCACGTGCATCGCCGCAGCCACTACTGCCGGGCTAGACATCGGCACGCTTGAAATCTAAAACACCATGACAGGCATGTCCTTAACATGTCTGGTCATAAAATTACAGACACTTCATATTATGAATACTACAAATTATCGTGCATTGAGATTTTTTTACTTTACATATAGTTAGCAATCACACAACCTTACGAATGGAAGTGTATGTCCTCTTCCATGTGACGATGGAACATTGGAATTATCTCCGTGACCATGGCAGACCTTACGACGACATTTCCCCCAAGCTTCTCCAGTTACAACAAAAGTCCAAACCAATTTTAAGAGTACAAGGTGACAGAGTTGACAATACTTGTATAGTGTCAGCTCACTACCCGTACAAGATTTAATACCTTCTCAAAATCAAATCTTCGCAAGTTAACTTAAAAAAATGGCCATATCTGCAAAAAACTATCTTTGGGCAGTTTTAAAAAACCACAACAATGTATATTGCACTGTGTACTCAATTAAGGAAAGATATTTATTGAGTACTAACGGGCAGTACCCAGCATTGCCCGGGCGTAAAAGACACACATGGACCTACACATGCACTTACACACACACATGGACCCATGCACACACATCGATTCACATACACACATCGACCTACACACACATGTGGACTTACACACAGACATTGACTAACACACACACATCGATGCGCGCACACACACATCGACTTACGCACACACAGACGCACAGAAACATTGACTTATCGACTCCCACATACACACATTGACTTACACACTCACATATCGACGCACACACACATGGAACTACACATACACACACGGAACTACACACACAAACATATGGACTTACACACACAAACATATCGATGTACAGACACACAGCGACTCGCACACACACATCGACTTACACACAAACACATCGACGTACACACACATACATAGTGTCACACACATGGACCTACACACATATGGACTTGTACAAACACATCGACTAACACACACACACCCACAAACTCACACACACACATCGACGAACAAACACATCGACTTAAACACACACATACATACATTGACTCACATGCACATGGAATTACACACACACATGGACTTACACACACATCGACTAACACACACACATGGACTGACACATACATACACGGACTCGCACAGACACAAGGCACACATACATATGGACTCAAGCACACATGGACGTACACACACTAACCTTTATATATACTAAATAAGTTTGTAATAGTTTTCTATGTACGCGACTTTAGAGAAAGAAGCAAGAAAGAGGGGAAATGCACGCGTGCATAATAAGTAATCAGGAGCGACTGCGAGGGTATTCCGCCATTTTGGTGCAAAAATTTGCCGCGAGCAAGAGCGGCAAACTAATGAAAGTCAACGAATACAAAATAAACCTAACCTACCTGGAACTGAGCAAATGCGCACCAATCAAGCGTAATTTACATAATGTCACTACTCAACCCCCCTACTGAGGGGCAAGTGTGAATGTTATAGAATGATAATGTAATTGAGTATATTTATTGGTTTGCTATTTGTGCAGTAAGTGATATTCGTGGCTGCTTATGCCTCAAGAGTCCAGAAAAAGGCTATTCTTCATAAACATTGGTTCATCCCTGTCATTAAGTCTTAACCTATAAAAGGCAATTTGTAATGAGGAAACGGTCCTGGTAGAATATGTTTGAAGGGAGCTGTAAATCTGTGTTACCTTGCACAATGTCCACACGAAAGAAAAATCCCCCTTCATCCCCACCGAACACGTGAGTTGGTATGGTCGAGCGCGTGCTATGTAATAAATAAACGAAAACAGCACTAAATCGCTAATTAAACTACTTTAAAGGTGAAGGAATGCGAAATCGGAATAGCGCTGGCTCAGCACGGAGCTTATGGCGTGCTACCTGGCTACTTTTTTTAAACGTAAACCCCACGATTTGCGAGCAAAATCCTTTGCAAGTTTCGGCCACACACACACGGACAAACAGACAATGACATTTATAGGTAGGTAATTTACAGAAAATCTGTCATAACAATTAAGTCCGCGATGAGAAATACAATTTAATCTATGATCTAGTTATTAATGCTTCTTACGGGGATCGTGCCGAGTTGAGTAAATTTAACCCTTACTCTGCTATTGCTTGTGTTGTCATCCAATGCCAGTACCAAAGTAATTCATTTCCATTCATGTGTATACCCAATGTTAAAAAGTGTCACATCTTATGACAGTTCACAATAAGCACCTTCCAACACCTCTCAACCACAATCATAAGTCTGTAATCTAATAAACATCTCTCTGTGTGTCAATGTTGTGTGTCTCTTTCTCTGTCTGTCTCTCTCTGCTTGTGTGTCTCCGTGTCTGTGTTTTGTCTCTCTCTCAAATTTAGTTCTACCTGATGACAACTGCTTGTGTTGCAATCGAAACGTCGTATTCTATTATTTAATTCATTTTCTTTTTACGTGACTTACCGAAAGAACCAAAGAATAATTCCTGCAGTCACGAAAGCTTCAAATCAAGTTCTAACAAACACTTCGGTATGAACCACAAGAACCCCATCATAGCACTACACAAGTCGGAGTGTTTGTTGCATTAAACCCACTAGACACTGCTATATGCACGAACATGGGTCTATCTGCCAGGGCGCTGGTGGCTATACTGCACGTAGCCCTGCAATACAACACTGTGGAGGTAGCGAGGGCTGGTGGATCACACGCACATGCATTGTGAAACCCAATCCCTGCTCAGAAACCTCACCATCTCCTGGTTTGTCAGGGGTTATGGTAGAAGAGCAAGTGGATTAATGTCTGTCTCTGCAACGATTGGTGTTATCCACCCTTGCACAAATGCATTTCCTCTGGGTGCCCTGATTTACTCCCACGTGTCAGCACTCATGAGTGGAGTTGGCCAAACATCCCAATTTAGGCCCAAACATCTTCGGGAAAAATGTTTTGCTGCCGGTTGCGGTTGTCTTCCGAAGAACTACTCTGGTTGTTTCCCGCGCAACTCGATGCGAAAACTGCGCTTACATATCGTAAGGCGTTGTGAGATGCAAGGTGCACGAAAACTTTAGTTATTTTAAAAAAGGCGCCTTCCTTAAAGTGAGGCACATGCTAAATACATTGTTATTCTGCGATACGACTTTCGAAACGTGCAATTAGAACAATCAGGTTAATCTAAAACCATACATTTTGTGACACTTTAAATCTTCATCCGTGAATGCCAGGCTGAACAGGTCCAGCACGTTTACGTTTTTGTTTTTATGCGAAAGTCAGGCAGAGCCTTATCTGATGAGGTAGAGAACTCCACATAAGCAAAATACTGGGCCCCATAGATGTTTGTAGTCACACCCTGGGGAAGTTGAGCAGTCCCTTGTCAGTGGATTAAAGCAGTCGAAAGGGGCAGTAGGAAGAAAGGAGACCATTCAGGTTGCGGGGGTGCCTGGTTACGTGTAGCTTTATTGGTCATTAGACCGACCTTGAAGGTGACGAGACCATGACACTGGAACAGCCGATGTGGACCCATGTCCTTGACACTATGATCTACCATGGAGCTGATCTGTCCATAACAGACTACCATCAGCTTGTCATCTGCAATGTGCCCTGCATTCTTCCACTAGAGTGGTGGGTGTCTCAGCTAGTTGATCAAAGTTGCAAGCGAGAATTTCATTATTGCTTGCAGCAGGGGTTGGCATCGTCCCCCCCAAACCACTCTGATGCCGAGGGGAAATGGGTGAGGTTCGGGACAGTGGCTCATGCAGCTGCATTGGCTGACAGAGGAGGTGTTCTGGCTTGCTGAGAAAAAGCGACAAGCCCACTCCCACCATCCACAGCATCCCACGTCGGAGAATTAGGTTTACCGGAGCCTTCTCTCAGAGGGATCAACCTCAACCAAGAACACAACACCATAAGAATATATTGCCTGGCTCAAAGGACATGTGCAGCTGCATAGCAGTGAAAACAAAGCGTACCGCCTAATAATGTCCCCCAATGGCAAGATAGACAGCGCAAACATGGGTTGCTCAAATGGAGCCCTGTGGCACCCCACAGAGGAATAAAACCCAGACTATTCACTGTATCCTACCCTCGAGGTAAGGCCAAAACCACCTCAGGACAGTGCCGGACAATCCACAATTGAAGTTGAGGTACTCCAACAGCACGACAGGGTCCAGTGTCGAATGGCATGGAGAGATCACGAGAACCAAAATAAAACATATATTCTGATCTCTCGCTCTTTGGAGAATAAAGTATCAAAAAGCCATCTTGGTAAAAATCCTCTTCTGAAATCCTGACTGGAGAGAATCATGAAGCATAGTGCTTCTTTAGTGCCCATTCTGTTTCTCTTCCCTACCCTCGCCCCTCCACTCCTTCCCCTACCCTTTCGTGATCCCCAAGTATATTATATCGTGGTCACTCATTGCTCAACGCTTGCAAGCCCCTGCCCTCTAAATAATTCCATTTTGTCAGTGTTTTTTAAAACTACATCAAACGCCTTGAACGAAGGCGCTCCATAAGCATTAAATTAGATTAGCATTAGATTCGACACTTGGATAGACAAATCATTATCCAGCTGCTGTGCAACCAGCTTCTCAATAACCTAACCTAGAAAGGGCAGGTGAGACACCAGTCTGTAGTTATAAAGAATATCTGGCTCAAGGGAGGGACATTTCAACGATTGCCCGGACCAGTCTGATGTTATCCATGTACCCCACTAGACCATTATCCAGACTACAGTTGGCTGGCCACAATGTCTGAATGATCCTCACAACATCCGTCATCTGGTCGGCCAAAGTCAAACCGGACAGACTGGTTACAAGTGTAAAGACAGTACAGGGGGCTAGCGGCCACAGTGGGTAATGACAGGGGAATTGGCAAAAGGATGAGACTAGGGGCCACAAGGGGTAATGACACGTTAACTGATAGTGGGCACAGGGGGTAATGACAGGAGAATTAGCATGGGAAGAGACTAAGGGCTACAAGGGGTAATGACAGGTTAAGGAACAGACAGACAGGGGAATGATCTGAGGTCTACAAGAAGGATCAATAATAGGGGCTGTTGCCAAGTGATAGAAGGGGACAGGTGTGAAGTAAGGATCGAAAGCCAGCGAGAGAGTTCGAGACTAGGGGCGTGGCCAAGGGTCGAGGGATGGACCTGCTAGGGATAAAAGGGGTCTAGAGGAGAAACTCGGGGCTGTTGCTGGAGTCGGGGTCTTCGCTGTCAAGTGAATGTGTCTTCAGAAGAAGAATCATAAAAAATTAACCCGTAAAAACAAAGTTTTTCGCTATAAATCCTTTATATGCGTGTTCAATGGGCCACAACCCAGCCCACATTGGTCTTTGAAACGGTCGGCTAGAGTCCTCTCGTCCTCTGGCTTGAGATGGCTGCCACCTATGGGTCAGATGATTGCCTGCCACCAGTAAGCAATTGGTAATTAAATATAATTTTTTTTTCCTAAAAAGTGGGAAATTTTGGAATTTTTTTTTCACGACAATAAATTGTCACGCACAACGAGTCTGTGTGCTAAATGTCAGCTCGATTGGATCACGGGAAGTGGGTTAAAAAACGACCGAAAGATTTGCACGGTCGTAAGCGCGCAAGCAAGTGAACTTAATATAAAGGATTTAAAAAGGCAGTGTCTCCTGGAGTCGTTACACAAGCAACCTCCCATCCATCTCCACCGCATCGCTTAGAGGGGGGTCAGATAGATGCCAGACCTGACGGTGCCAATCTTAAATGCAAATAAATCTAGAACTTGTTGCGTCTGTACAAAGCTATGCACATAAACAAAAGAAAAAAAACTCAATTGGGATTACACGCAACATCGCCCGCGGACTGTGAAACTACTGCAGACTGCTTCTGAAACACAGTACGACCCCACCCTTCGTGATAGCCGTGTACGGGACTACTACTACGCTTGCTTACCTAAGAATGCTGCCAAGTTTGTGGAGAGAAGGGTGATTTTGCTGCATGTCACCCACTTAGGTAATTTTCAGGTTATTTTACAGCATCAAGAAGTTTGGCCAATTACAGTAACATTGTGTGTGTGTGAGTATTTAGCTATGAGAGGAAACCAGAGAACCTGTAGAAACCCAAACAGAACAGGGGAAGAACAAACAAACTCTGCACAGAAAGGTGCTCGAGTAGGAAGTCAAACCCAGGACCTTCTTTCTGAGGCACAAGTATTATCAACGCGCCACCCTGCGAATACAAAACGTTCTAAAGTGTTATTATTATTGTAAAACGAGGGTGCAGGTGTGAGAAGGTGTTGTGGGCTATGGTGAGTGCTGGCTACGTGGCGGGGGGCATGCTGCACACGTGCCTGGCACCGGCGTGCGTGCGCAGGTGGTCCCTCAGGTGGTGGTTGAGGCGGAAGCCTCGGCCGCAGTGCTGGCACGCGTACGGGCGCTCCCCCGTGTGGGTGCGCGTGTGCCGCACCAGGTCTGACGACTGCAGAAAGCGCTTCCCGCAGGTGGCGCACGCGTACGGGCGGTCGCCCGTGTGTGTGCGCCCGTGGATCTGCAAGTACCGACGCTGCGTGAACGTCTGCCCGCACGACTGGCACTGGAAGGGTTTATCACCTGGGTATGCAGTGGCGGTGGCTTCATCAGCCTGCTGCTGTTGCTGGAGAGGAGTCCCCAAGTTGGTCGACCAATTACGCCGAACCTTGCGAGCTTTCTTTTGCCCTGGATGCTGCTGCTGTTGCTGCTGGTGCTGCTGCTGTTGCTGCTGCTGCTGTTGCTGCTGTTGCTGCTGTTGCTGCTGCGGAAAACGCCCATTTCCGCCACCTCCGGCAAAGTCATTTCCGCTGACCTCTCCAGAGTAGCCACAATTCCCATCATCTAAGTTCCCCAGATACCCATGGGAGGACTCCACATGACTGGGCTGCTCCATGACAGCCACTTTCCGGTCTTCCTGGTGCACCTCCGGCAAGAAGTAGCGTCCCTCTTCCCCGCTCACACCTTCATTCTCACCTGCACATCAACAGAGCATTCAGATTTCATCACACTGCTATACTTTTGAATTCTTTCTAGTTTGTATTTTCAAAGCTCTCATTAAAACCTCGCTCAATTTGAGAGAAACTTGTTCGCATTGATCAATTACAAGTAGTATAGCACCATTTGCTGCTAGCCGGTTGATGTATGGGGCCTCTGAGCCTGTGCTCAGGGGCTGTGAATAAGACCAGCTGACCCACTATCCACTAGATCAAGCACAGAGAACAAAAATGGTGTGGGGCCACCAAAATGCAGGTTTATGGACATGAAGGAGATTATAATAAAGTTAAAACTTTATTAAGAATATATCCTTGTTCGTGCCAAACCAAGCGGTAGCTCGGAGATGTTAACTACCTTGCCTGGTATACAGGAGTTCATGGGTTCGATCCCGACAATGATGACTGTATATTTGGAGTTTGCATTTCTCTCTCCCCTCAGTCATGTGGATTTTTCTCCGTTTTTTTCCTCCACATTTCGAATCAACGACACACGTTTATAGTATTTGGTTACTACAAATTTTCACATGATAAGCCACTACGTTGAGCTATCAATTGTGGCCAGGTCACTTCTGGAAAAGAGCTATATAAGCTCAGTGGGCCTTGCCTGGTAAAATTAAAAGAGTTTCGTTTTAAACTAGATTCGAAGCTTTCGTGACTGCAGGAATTACTCTTTGGTTCTTTCGGTAAAGTCACGTAGATAGAAATAAAATAATAATAGAATACGACGTTTCGATTGTAATACAAGCAACCATCATCAGGTACAAATGAATGAGAAAACAAACATAGTAAACTTGGAAATATAATGCAATAACAACACAGTCAGCCAACAAAACAGTCAACACCCCACCTGATTGATTACATTCTTCCAAAGATTGCTAAATTTGAGAGAGAGACAAAACATAGACACGGAGACACAGACACACAAGCAGAGAGAGACTCACACAGAGACTCTCTATTTAAGGCCTCGACACAGAGACGTTGTCTTTCTGTGTGCCTATGTGTGTCTCTCTCTGTCTCTGTGTGAGTCTTTCTCTCTCTGCTTGTGTCTGCCTGTGTGGGCCACCCTAGTTATTAATGTGCGTGGGTTAACTGTAAACATGGACGTCATTTGCTTCAAGTTGAAGAACCTGCGACGTCATTCAAAAATAGGTCATTGCGTGCCGGTGTCACGGTCCGAATTGACCAAATTCTAAAAATCACTCGCAAATTACTCAACTGAGATTCACATAGCAATCATCGCCCCCTACTGGCAGACTAATGCCCACTTGCAGGCCAGATGCTGAAGCACCTTGTATTGTACAGAGATGAGATATTAAGTTGCTTATCATGTGTGAAGCGCTCTCAGATGCCCTGACATAAAGAGCACTATAACAGAACATAATTATTTTTACTTTACTTCTGTCACAAGCACTGTAACAAATATCCAGATACTTTCTGGCTCACTCTACCTCCTGGGCTGTGGCTGTATGAATGCAGCAATCTGCAGAACAGCTACACTGTCAGTCTGCTCCAGGGACCTTCGTCAAGCATCATCGGCTGGATAGGGCTGCCTCGGCTGAGGCCAGTTTTAGTCACGTGTTTCTCCACCGTAGTTCATGCCTCATCCTCATTTAACTGAGTAATGGACCTTGGTCTTCCTGTGCTTAGTAGTGCTGATATCCCAGGATTATATACATTGGCACATGCACTGTGTAATGTAACAATAAACTGTTGCGGCACGAGTGGCCCCTGTACATCGTGATGTACTGTGATGCACTGCTCAGAGAGTTTGGAATGAAAACTTCAACTCACAACATTAGAGCCCACAGCACAAATGGTGATACAGTTGATAGAAAAAAGTAAAGGGCGCCACTGTCTCGCCTGGTATGCAGGAGGTCGTGAGTTTTATCTTGACCCCGACACCTGTATATTTGGAGTTTGCATGTTCTCTCTGTGGTCGCATGGATTTTTCTCCGGGTACTCTGGTTTTTCCCTCCATATTTAGAAACATGCATTTAATGTATTTGGCGATGATACATGTGGGCCCTACCTGGTAAAATCTAAATAGTTTAGTGATACAGTTTTAAACAAATATGTATTTATTAGGTAACCTGTGACTAAGAACATATAGGTAATGAGTAACCTCCAGATAATATGTATGTAATGTGTGGCAACAGAAGCTAAACCTGTACCTCTCCAGCGACCATCCTGCTCGATCTTGATCCCAGTCCAGCCTGACACGTGCGGCTTCTGAGAGGTCACGTCTTCAGCCCTCGCTACCGCTCGGCGCTGGCTTCCTCGTGCCTTCCCTGCCACAATTCCACAAACATACGCCTTAAAATTACACCAAACGTGCTAAACTTATCATGAACACAACACAAACTTCAAACCACAAAACTAATAAACAATGCACGGTGGTCATGCACCTCGGACCCCATTCAAACAAAAAGCCCGATCTCGCTTGGCTGATGAATGTTTAAAGCGAGAAGTCGAGTGCAGCTGGGGTTGGCATTGTGTAGTGGGCATGCAATTCAATGAATTAGTTGCGCATAACAATGCATTGGTTGCTGTGGTTGCTTAACGTTTTGTTACACAAGTCTTTTAATGGAAAATAACTGGACAACTCAAGACCGGAGTCTAACTTGACTTAAGAGCTTCGTAGGAAAGAGAACCCTGCAGAGAAAGGCCCTTGAGGTTGGCTCACAATGTGCCGGAGACATCCCCTACTACTCCGGGTGTTCATTCTACTGATCAGCTGTGCCGCACCAGCCACGAAACATGAGGTCAGACATACAAACTGCCTTCGTCTCCGAAAGAGCACAGACTGATGGCCAAGCTGTGGAGGTCCAATTTGTAAGGCCTCCATTGCCTCACAGAAGATAGGAGAGCCCTCCTCTTTATCAGGGCAAATTGGCTATTGATTTCTCAAGCCTGTGTCACCCACCCACTCACCCACCCACCCACTCACCCACCCACCCACTAACATCAACTCTTGATGTTAGTACAGTAGAAGCTTAATTATCCACGTGCTGCTTATTCGATTTGCGGATTAATCGCGCACCTTATATATTGACATAAATTAATAACTCATGGATTTTCCCTTCAGCCAAACTTAATATTCTAAAAACAGTTATACATTGTTAATTTTGGGAAATGTTTATGAAAAGTCACGTGCTTAAACTGATCATATATGTGGCTCTGGTTAATCCGAAACCCACGTGAGCACGTCTAGAGTACAGCAGTTGCATACATTTAAAACAGTGGGCAGAGAGTTTGGTTTATTTTGATTGCCGTGGCTCTGCTGTCCACTTAATGGGTGGAATCTTCTGCGCGGGACCAGGAAAGTTATCACTGAGCATGCACATCGATTGGTAATGTATACCTATATTCGTGGTTTTTGGCATAGAGATCCGTGGAAAATGAATATTTTTGGATTATCTGCAATTTTGAATTATCAGTAGCCGTCGTTCCCGTCATTAGCGTGGATAATTGAGAGTCTATTGTATATCCACACATGCCACCACTGAACTGTGGGCACAGCCCAGCAGTGGCTCGGGCGCTGTGGAAATCCACCACCATCACAAGACCCGGCCATACACCGTCATGACAGAGAGCCACCACTGAACATAGAGTGGAAGGCAGTGGAGAATCAGAGGAGGAGGTGGTGTACCACAGCTGTAATAAGTTGATAGCAATATGATATAGAGAATCAGGATTTGATAACCTGAAGAAATACAGCAGTGGAGTTGTTTAAAGAAGATCTGAAGATTTACAAGTTGTTGAAGAATCAACGTGTAAAGAGTTGTTCGAAAATAAGTAGAGAAAAAGATGACTCGAGGAGATTCACACACAAGAGAGAACACCAATTGCACTAAACTTTGCCAATCGAGCCAACGAGCTAAATAGTGACTTTATAACAAGTCCATGGACTATCATCATGGTGAAGATATCTGCCCATTTTTCACCTGATGGGGAAAAAGTGCTGTGCTGTCGACACCCACGAGGAGGTCGCATCTACACTTCGTCAGAGTTCAGCGCCGATAGCATCGCTGCTGCTATGCTCTTATTAACAGCCCGCAACTGAGTCATCAATGTGACGGAGGCTTTCGTTCGTCCAGCTGATAGTTGCGGCCACTGCTGCCATGTGGCCGCGTTGGTGCGGCATCGCACTGCTCACGTCGACTGGAGGAGGTATCGCGCGCAACGGCTCCCACAGGCAAAATAAGACCCCCCCCCCTCATTGACTGCGACTAAAGATACCGGACTATGCTTAAAGTCCATATGTAGAAGACAGAAATACCCAGTGCGCACAGTTAACAGAAGGCAACCGAGGGCAAACAGGTGCGCATGTGCAACATGAGGTTGCACGAACAATCCGAAGCAGGTGTAAACGGGGTCGACCGGTTGTGCACGTTGAGACCGGAGGTGTTGCCAGGGAGACAGGAGATGAGGGTTGATCGATGGGCCAACAGGCGCCGGCCTGGCAAGAGCTTAAAGAGACGCACGAGAGGTCTCCGATAATTAGCAGAGGGATATAAGGGTGTGTGCGTGAGCGAGGGGGAATTGTTGCCAGGAACAAAAGTGAAGGCATCTCGCCGCTGCCGCTCCAGCCGTCAATGGGACATCAACCCTCACGCCGTCGCCGGGCGGGTATTGGCTGATCCCCCCGCCTGGGACAGACAGGTGAGCAGGTCTGAGGGAGCGAGATGTAGAGTTGCTGTGTGCGGAGACGCTGTTTGCAGAGTCGCTGAGAGCAGAGCTGCCGAGTGCAGGATAGGTGAGGTGAAAGATAGATAAGAGTGGGGAGAAGTTAAACATAAGTGACCGTATAGTTATAGGAGTGCCTACAACTGGTGCAAGAATAGGTGACTAAAGTGTAAGCAGGTGACTTGTTACAACGTGTCGGTGTGAGTAATTCTTGAAGACACTATGCATGTATTAGTGCGCATCACAATTACTTGAGTCTGTGGTATCAAGTACTTATTCATTTCCTACTTTTGATCTTGGGTTGTTTAATGTTGATTGCTTTTGCATACAGAGCATTGCCTGATTTACTTGCTTTTTGATTCATACCAAAGCCTTCGTAACAGTATTATATATAAGCTGTACCAAACACCCTTTGCATATTAATAACTGGTATTCTGACTTTTAATAAAGAAAATAGTTGCTTGTGTTAAAATACTTTTTTCTAGGTGTGGTTTACTAGTGTGTTCAATCATTCCGTAGCATGTGGCAATATCAAACGGATCCGGTTTTCATTGGTTACTGTCATTATTCAAATATACCAGAAACAACAAAACACTCAAATCATTGACAGGTGCTAATTGAAACAATAATTCTCTCCCGCTCCTGTCGCCAAAGGGAATGGGTGAGGTTTAGGCTCATTGGGTACCCAGTCCAGACTTCCACAGAAAACCTGGTTTACAGACATATTCCAGCTAGCTAAAAACAATCTATTTTTATTTTACCAGGTAACACCCACTGAGCTATAATGCTCTTTTTCAGAAGTGATCTGTTCATACATTATAGCGCAATGAAGTGGCTTATTGTGTGTACATTTATAGCAGCCAAATATTCTCAATGCATGTTTCTGAAAGTGGAAGCATAAACTGGATGACCAGGAGAAAAATCCACGTGATCACCAAATAAACAGGCGTCTGGGTCAGGATCGAACCCACGCCCTCCTGTATACCAGACAAGATAGTTAACATCTCGCCAACGTGGCACAAGAATGCAGCAGGACCACCCTCATTGTCTACACAACATCCCTCACACCCGAGAATGAGACCTACCAGAGCCTAAGCACCTCCAATTAGCACATTTGGCTACATATAGTACAAAAAAAGGTTTGGAGTGCTGTGGGTTTCCTGCAAGAATAAGTGGTGGTTTGCAGATTGCCGGGAGATGGAAACTGCCTCGGCAGCTCGAGATCACAAATTACACTTGGTAATTGCTTCTCACTAAGTTCGAAACGTTTATGCTCAACCTGAAAAAAGCATCTTCTTGGTTCTTTCGGTAAAGTCACGTAGAAGGGAAGTAATAAAATAATAAAAATAAAACATAATAAAATAATTCTCAGGACGTTTCGGCTACAACGCAAGTACCGAAAGAACCAAGAAGATGAATCCCTGCAGTCACGAAAGCTTTAAATCGAAACTGAAACAAGCAGTCCATGAGCCATTCTGACTTTAATCAGGCCGAATAGTACAAGGAGCATAGAGAAACTTGAAAGATCTGTACACAGTCCCATCCCATCATTGGCTGGGTAATGTAGCTCACATGCCCAGCCACCAAATGCCCAACCAGCTTGTTTTGCTTGAAAGAGGGGAATAAATGGGTAAGGCACATGCCAGAGAAGAGATGGGCTAATGTAATATAGGATGACGTGGAGCTAACTGGACTTGCCAATGACTGAAGCCAGCACTGTCAAGATCGACATCTGTAGAAGAGGCTTGTGAAGGACGCGACTGGGCAGTTGGGAGACATTTTCCCTCCAAAAACAAGAGTGGGAGGAGCAATGCTAACAACGAACGGAACAGCAAACGGCTATCCATGTCCTCCTACCAGCGAGCTTTCCACACTTCAAGTGGCCTCCAAGTGCAACTAACCTGGCACAAACACAGTGGTGATGCCACCATCCCTTAGTGGTGAATGGCTACTCTTGTTGTTGCACTATTTTATAATTTTACGAATAAAAAATTATCTCACTGGTTAAAACATTCATGTACGGATATTAAGTGAATTGATATTTGGTGCATTAGCTTTGCCACTTCATTGTAAACGACTTTTAGGGTTTACTCCGGGCAGTGTGTGTTCAGAAATTACAACATGTGCTCTCATATAACATTTAATATATTGCTACACTCGATGGTCAAAAAGTGCCATTATAGAACAGTATGCCAAAACAGCACTTCTCAAAACAACAAACATGAACACCAACACTGGGTTATTTAGCCGACATGTCTAGTCACTGCATGCTCTTGCAGCTTCTGTTTGGCCAGATAATGTATGGATGTATGTTGAACTTCTTTCGCACCGGTTTGGCAACCGTGCTAATCAGAGGTGCAGAGCACCTTCATCAGAGTTAAAGGGGCTAAATGTGAGCGGCAAGGATATAGAAGTGATGGGCCGATATTGTACATGAGACTGTGCAATTGGTAGGATCTGCAATGTCAAGATCAACCTCTGTCGAGGAGGCTCGTGAAATACGCAACTGGGCATATGTAGGCAGTTACCCTCCAACAATTACAGAAGGCAGAGGAGCCCTGGGTGGCTAAAAAGCAACAAGTTGGCACATTGGGGTATGCATTACTAATCATCTCAGTTAGTGAATCCCTAAAACCTGGCTTTGTCCTGGGACGTTTTGCCAACAAGCATTCCACACGTCATGTGGCTTCAAAGTACACCTAGCCCGCACAAGCACTGTGGTAACATCACTGGTACTTGGTGACAAATAGTAGTTGTGTAAGTAAACTTGGGCTGCGGGACAGATAGTTTGACACCGGCACTTCTACATTTAGAACCCCTGACTACACCATTTCGTTATGAAGCCACTGGCTAGCAGGTGTCGCATATAAGAAGTGAGACACTTCTCTACCCCTTTTGCCTACCATGGCCATGGTGCCAAGCTGGGTTGGAAGCCGGGCTGCCTCCTGCTTCCCCCGCCTCCCCGGGTAGAGACTGCTCCTCTTCACTGCCGACCCTCTCCTCTGCAGGGAACAATGCGCACAGCTCAATGGCCAAGAAGCACACAGAAGCTATTCACAAGCGCATTCTCAGCTGGCTTTCAAGGAAGGACGTCAGCGATCGGTGCCGTGAAAGCTGTGCGGCCTGTGGCGTCCCAAACAAGCAACTAATTCGAATACCCCTACCATGGGGTTGCGCAGCAGTAACACTTGTGCCTCACATCAAGAAGAACCTGGGTTCAATTCCCCACTCGGGCATCTTTCTGCGTGGAGTTTATTATCCTCCAGTTCGATATGGGTCTCCTTAAGGTTCTCCTGTTTCCTTCCATAGCAAAACAAGACAAACATCAATGGGTTGGATAAATATCAAAATGCTGAGAAAAATGCCTGCAAATGACTCAATTGGGGTTCCACACAGCAACATTGCACCATCTTACGAAAACTTAGCAAGACTCCCATGAAAAAGTCTC
The DNA here is from genome assembly GCF_015708825.2 of Lethenteron reissneri. Lineage (NCBI taxonomy): Eukaryota > Metazoa > Chordata > Hyperoartia > Petromyzontiformes > Petromyzontidae > Lethenteron > Lethenteron reissneri. The sequence continues at coordinate 138,702 of NC_083785.1, forward strand.
AAAATTCGGTGAGGTTTTCCACAGTAAGCTTGTGTAACAATAAACTGGCTTTAGCCTACGCAGGTGAAAGGACTGCACTTCATCGCATTCGAACATAAGGTACGTGCGTGTGGAAATTTGATTAGCAGATGGAGAATGAAAGTCGCCACAGGACGTGATGTGCGATCTGTTGATCACAAAACCGAACCCTGCCCGTTATGCGCTTACACAGGAGGGATGTAAGCCATACATCAAGCAACTCTTGATGCTATCGAATGGATTTCCAGACTCATAGTTATGTTTTGTCAATTACTTTTCAAATGCTTTACAAATTGAAGAGTCAACTTTTTATTGTTTAGTCAACCTCTCGGTTTTGCTGTTTGACGTCTTTACCAAAGGAATACATCTCAAAAACCCATCTGGGCAGTGATGCGTGCAACCTCATATATACGTTGGATCCCGAATAGATTGTATGACCGTATATAAAATCTTGAATAGCGTTAGTTTACATTTATAACAATCCAAATATACATTACTCTCTTCAACTGCAAATTCCATTGGCTGTGATTCAGGGAAGACTCTCTTAAGACTCTGATGGATGTTTTTTTCCCAAGCTTTGTACGTCTGCTCACATTCTTATTCAGTCCCTCACTCTGTTTCTTTAATTTCCTCTGTTTTTCACCATATATCCTTCCTCCTCTGCATATACATCTCTGCCTTACTTTATTTGTCTGTCTCTCTCTATATATATATATGTGTCCCCATCTCCCTTTGCCTCCAGGGTAGCTCAGTGGTGACACTCATGCCTCACAGTAAAGAAGGACCTGGGTTCGTTTCCAACTTGGGTACCTTTCTGTGCAGAGTTTGTATGTTTTCCCCCTGTTCTGCATGGGTTTCCTCTGGTTGTCTGGTTTCCTTCCATTGCAAAAAAAAAACACAATTTAATTGGTATGAGCCAAACATCCCAATGGTCAAAAGTTACCTTTAAGTACCTTCATTCAGATTACAAAAAACAACATCACCCCCGACTGCAAAAAACTTGCTGCCTAGGCCTGGTCTTTGGAACTCAGTCAGGCTTTCCTGGGTGAGCCAGACCGGCATAGTCGTAGAAATCTCTACCGAACTTGAGGTGGGGGGTGTGTTGGGGCTATCGCTGCCATTGCACACCCAGGGAGAGGGGAGTGCGGTGCATGAGGCAGTGTGGGGACAGGGAGAGGGGACTGATGCAGGATGAGGCCTCAGCGTCTGTGTGAACGCGTCTCGGTGTGGCTCGACGTGGCTCTAGACAAGTGTAAACTGGTTAAAAAGTAACTGGTAACAGCTTTCACAGTCGGCTACTCTTTCCAAAAATCAGTATTCGGTCATTGTTTCCCGCAGACTTTTAGTAATGAAGTGCACTGATTGGCACGTGCGAACGTTTCAAACGGCACGGCGGCCGCAATCACCATAAGGTAAATGTCTCCCCCGTTTCTCAGATAAAAGGTAAATGCAGCTCTGAAATTGTATGCTAATGCCACAAATGGGTGCTCAAGAGGGTATGCGGTCTACTCTTCCACACTGACCAGACTTGTTGGAAGCTGTATACAATTCTATACATGCAGAAAGTTGGTAACCGGTTGACTGATTAATGCATAAACCATTTTAATAAGCCTACTCTAGAACCTGCGCAACCCTGGGGACCAAAATCATGAAATTAAGCGATAGAGCATCTCCCCTGAAATCTGAGGAGACAACTGTTACATTCATAGGACCATCGTCACAATTTAAACTCCTCGTAGACCCATCAACGCCACACCTACCGGTGTTCTGGGGCTCCTCTCCATGCACCGCGTCCGTGTAGATGCAGCTGAAGCGCTGAGCCGACGTCTGCAGCTCCTGGCTCAACCCGTTGAGCATGCTGACGATGGCCTGCAGCGTGTCCGCCAGGGCGGAAGGGGCGGCCGCGGCACCGCACCCCAACCCATCTGCGCCGAAACCCTCCAGCACCTGGCGGAGGACGGCGTAGAAGGCAAACGGCAGGCGCTCGCGGGCGAGCGTGAACAGCTCGCCACGCACTGTGGGGTGGCGCGCGCATGCCAGCAGGGAGTCGTAGTCGGTGATGCCCAGCTCGGTCTCGAGCGCGGTGGCGTAGCGAGGGTTCATGCCCCGTGCCGCTAGCCAGCCGGGAAAGTCCTGACGCGGGTCCACCAGCACCTCGCAGGCCATCGTCTGCGACGGCGCCGGCTCTGCTTTCACGAGACGACTCGGGACAACTGCAGCAGCAACAGAGAGAGAGAGAAAACGGGACACGGACCTCAGACCTTGGGTTCTCTTGAGAATGTCTCGGGGCGACGGTCGCGCATAACCGGCAATCCAACACCATAAAGATGGCGAGGGTTGGTGACCGCACGCCAATTGCCGTACTAGCTGGGCAGCGAGGTCACTGCCTTAAAAGTGTGTGGTAGTACAGCAAGTGGGTTACTTTACATCTCTATTCCATCTCTATTCCATCTATACGGGAATTGAGTGTTACTCCCCCTCGCACATGTGGGTTTTCTCTGAGCACTCCGGTTTCCTCCAACTCATGAACACCCTAATCGAGAGCCACGGAGATTCAGCAATTGTTGGTACTGGTTCTGGCTGCATTCCCACTTGTCTATGGTTTCCTGCGACTTTGAATAAAACAAACTGCACATGAAACTAAACTTAAACTATTTTTACTTTTATTTTCCCAGGCAAGGCACACTGAACGTTGTGACTATTTTTCAGATGTGATCTCTCCAGACACATGATAGCTCAACGAAGTAGCTTATCGCGTACATTTATAGCAACCAAATACTATAACGCATTTTTCTAAATGTGGAGGGAAAAACCGGAGGGTCCGGAGAAAATCCACGCAACCACGAGAACATGCCAACTCCAAATATACAGTAGGCGTCAAGGTCGGGATTGAACCGATGACCTCGCCACAGTAGAGCAAAAAAATCAGAAGCGCACTACTAAGTTGGTCCATTACCTTGCGGTTGGTATCCTCAGCCCCTACTTTCACTGCGTGTGACAAACTCATCACAAAATCATCATGAAAAGTATATTATTGTTGACATTTGGAGCAATATCCCTTCATAGCAGGATGTGTTTTTATCATTTTAATTCAGTGTTGTTGATTAACAAGTTGAGTCTTTATTTGTGCTCATGCACCACTTGCAATGCAGTATCACCAAATAACGTTTCACCTAGCAACCTGCGGCTCCGGAGCCGCATACGGCTCTTTACCGACTGCTAAATGACAGAATGTATGTACTCGCATGTATCGTTTCTCTTGGAATATTGAGTTTTGTACCAAATTCGATCAAAATTGCTTCTTGTTACTTTGGTTGCCGACCCCTGACCTAGCCAGACGGTGGTGGCTATGCAAGGCTTGGTAGAATACACCAATGTTGAGAAACTCCCTTCTCATCGCTGTCAAGGTGCCATACCCTGGTTTTCCTAAAGAAGGCAGTAAAGCAAGTGGACTAATCCCAATCTGTTCCTAATTATATGGGCAAAGAGTGTTGTCCCGATTTCCTCCCACGTGTAAACATTAATTAATTGGCGGAAAGCATCTTAAAATAAACACTCAATGCAGCACCCTATTCAAAAACAGTAGTACAAATTAGTGTGGCTTTCCTGGATAAATAAGTAAATTATTATATGTGTGTGGCTTTCCTGGACAATTAAATAATTAATTATTATGTGTACTCTTTGGTTCTTTCGGTAAAGTCACGTAGGTATAAAATAAAATAAATCACGACGTTTCGGGTGCAACACAAGCATCCGTCATCAGGTGGGAAAGCATGATTATTATTATACGTTATGAGATATCTCCTTTACCAGTGGCAAAATATAGTAGTAGGTTTTTACCCTTTCAACTGGTACAAAAACTGACACCTTTATACAAGGCATCATGTTTGCAATAACCACAACACAAGCAGTCAAAATGCAAACAAAAAGAAACAACTCTGATGATGATAATGATATGCACTGTCCTTATCATCATCATAGTTGTTTCTTTTTGTTTGCATTTTGACTGCTTGTGTTGTAGTTATTGCAAACATGATGCCTTGTATAAAGGTGTCAGTTTTTGTAGCAGTTGAAAGGGTAAAAACCTACTACTATTATTATACGTGTTTAGTACAAAGCTTATGGGACATAATACCATGATCTGCGCAATATCTCAAGCATTTGTCATATCTCGACCCCTCGGCCGCAGATATCTTACCATATTCTTTGCTGGAGTTTAAGACGGGTCACTACTTTTGGGTTATTTAACATAACATTATTGCTGATACATTTGATGCGGGTAAACGTATAGGAAATATGATGCTCACAATGCATCCACTTACCAATAATAATAATCACATTTATATAGCGCTTTTCATCAAGGATCTCCAAGTGCTGCACAGGACACAGCCTCAGTAGACACTCAGCATAAAAATAATATTATAAATACATTTTAAGAATAATTTACTAAATGAGGCCTTTTTTTACCAAGCGGAAACATATAAATAGGGTATAAATAGGTTTTTAAGGTTAATTTTTTAAATGTCCAGACTCAGAAATCCTGATATCTCATGAACCACGGCTGCTGCTCATCTCAACACCATTACAGTAGCAGTGAAAGAATATATTCCATTACACTGGTCAACAAAAAAAGAATCTGGCCTGGACTTTTGCAGCTGTTTTAGACTAATTTCAGGGTGCTGATTCCAAATCTCATCTCAGATTTGCTCTATCACATCTCATTTTTATGCTATTGGCATACCCCATTTTCATTGATTTTACCCGAAATTAACTCTGTCACTTATGATTGCAAGTTGTTGCGAGACAGTGACTGCTTTAGTGTTAAAATATGGTGCTGTATTTTAGGATAGTGTGTTTATAATATAATTTTATGTAGACATCCACATTCATTTAATATTTTTCTTCTGCAGGGCGTGATCTAACAATGGCTACAACATCCGAAAGAAGGAAATGCAGTAATGACCCAGATATCTTCTGCTACATCTGTGGCAGCTTCACTTTGCAGGATCAAAGGTGCAACATCAATACCTTTGTCAAGAAGGTTTATCTTGCATACTTTAAAGTACGACTTGGAGACCAAGACAAAAATTGGGCTCCTCACAAAGTGTGTAAAACCTGTGTTGAAACGTTATGATCATGGTCTAAAGGAAAAAATGCTAAGCTGAAGTTTGGTGTGCCCATGGTTTGGAGAGAACCTACAAACCATTTGGATAACTATTTCTGTCTTGTCAATGTAAAAGGTTTCAATAATAAAAACAAACAACACTTACAATACCCAGATATCCCATCTGCCAGATGACCAGTTGAGCACTGTGAGGAAATACCTGTGCCTGTATTTACTGAGCTACCAGAGATTGATGTTGAATCCCTCAGTTTACCTGCTTCTACAGATAATGATGCTCAGATCGAATATACACCATCTGATGCAGATTGTGATAAAATGTCTCTGTTTAGTCAGCCTGAATTGAATGATCTTGTAAGAGATTTGTATTTGCCAAAGCAGTCTGCTGAATTGTTGGCCTCTGGGCTGCAAGAGAAAGGACTACTCAGACCTAGCACTAGTGTCTCCTTTTATTGTAACAGAGAAGCAGCACTGCGAAAGTACTTCCATTCAGATGGTCAACTTGTTTATTGAAATGATGTTGAAGGGCTTCTTCTCAATATGGGACTGCCCGCGTATGATTCAAGTGAATGGAGACTTTTTATTGACAGTAGTAAAAGGAGTTTGAAATGTGTGTTACTTCCGAACAGAAATATATATGGTTCAGTCCCAATAGGACACTGTAAAAATGAATGAAGAGTATGCCAACATCAAGATTGTTCTGGATAGATTGGAATACCATGGTCATGGATGGCTAATTTGTATTGATTTAAAAATGGCTAATTTTCTGCTGGGTCAGCAAGGAGGTCACACCAAATACCCTTGTTTCCTGTGCTACTGGGACAGTAGGGCTACATTAAAACACTGGGTTAAAAAGAACAGGCCACCAAGAATCAGTTTGATGCCTGGTGACAAGAACATCAAGAATGAGCCTCTGGTTGATAGGAATAAAATAGTATTTCCCCCACTGCACATAAAACTTGGGTTAATGAAGCAATTCGTCAAAGCTCTTGATCACATTGGAGACTGCTTTAGCTATATATGTTCAACCTTTTCGAGTTTCAGTGCCGAGAAGAAAAAGGCAGGAATATTTGATGGCCCTCAAATAAGAACACTCATCAATGGATTCCCACACTGTGTTACAACAATGATTGCGGCAGAGGCTAGAGCTTGGAATGCATTCTCTGATGTGGTGCGGAATTTCTTTGGGAACAGGAAAGCGGACAACTATCGAGAGATTGTGGAGGAGCTGCTCTTGAGTTTCCAAGCACTTGGATGTAGAATGAGCATCAAGGTTCACTACTTACATAGTCACTTGGCCCAGTTTCCAGAGAACATGGGTCACGTGAGCGAAGAGCAAGGTGAACGCTTTCATCAAGACATTAAAGTTATGGAAGAACGTTACCAAGGCCGATGGGACTCAAACATGATGGCAAATTACTGCTGGTCCTTGAGAGACATTCCACAAGCTGTACATTGGAGATCGTCAAAGAAGAGGTCGTTTATGCAGATGTAACATCACTATTGTGAATGACCTTTTTGTACATATTTTTCTTATCTTCACAATTAAATTCTTACATGGTAATATGCATTCACTCACATTGATATGTAGTCACTCTCACAACTTTGTGCTACGGCTCATTAAATGTTTGTTTCATTGTTATTGTATATTGTATCTTCTCTTATTCTTGTATGGATGTCTGTTTAGCTATTCGTATATGAGCATAAATTTGCTGTTTTTATTGAAAATGCAATATTTGATATCTCAAAAACCTGATGTGATAGACAAACACTGATGCCAGATTTGGAATCAGCACCCCAAAATTACCTTAAAACCGTTGGAATACCTTATGCCAGAAAAAGTGTGTTGACCAGTGTTATGCTTCTCTATTCTTTCACTGCTACTGTAACGGTGTTGAGACAGCAGCTGCCATGGTTCACGAGAGATCAGGATTTAATTCTGCTTTTCCACATGTTAACAAAATAAATACAAGGCATCTGTGTACACGACCAGTAAGACATTTTCTCTCAAACCACTTGTTAAATCCAAACTGGCAGACGGATTGACGAGTAGATTGAGTGGCGAGCAGGTCGAGTTGCTACATAGTCCAGGTACAAGGTGTCAGGACACAATCTAAGAAACACCCTCAATGTTTGGTTTCAAATTATTTAGAAAAAAAAATGTCTTATAACCTGGAGAATACAGCATATATGCCTGTCACATCTCACGAGTAGTATTCTACCTATGGCCTTTATAAATTTCTTCACAAACCAGAATCCTACAGCCAAGACTCCCTATTCACACTTTCAAATGAAGGGATATATAATAAGACATCCCTATATTTGACATTTAAAAAAAATATCCCCTTCTGGAGACCACTTCCAAGTGATAAAGCCAGAGAAAAATGTGGAGTAATTTGCTGCCCGATTTATCACCAGCCATGGTCAACCCTCTGTTGGATTAAGGCCTCCCCCTCCCCAAGCCCTTACAATCATTTACGATCTGTGAATGCAACAATCCACCTTATGGACTGATTCTCGGCATCACCATTGCAGTTAATAGGGGGTGCTACTGGACAATTCCCATACTCTCCAAAATAAACTTGATTCCTGCAGGAAACGTCGATGACTAAACCATCACCACCACCCTCATCATAAATACCATCATCATTTATCCACGGTTATTTCGGGGAAGTTGTGCAAATCGCCAAAATGGCCAATGGATAAGAGACAGTGGTCTAGGCACTTTAGATTTCCACAGATAAGCACAGGTAACAGAAGGAATTAGCCATGCACCTCCTCTTATCCATTACAACAATTACTGTAGATAACAGGAGGCATTTCCTGCGCTACTCTTTATTCATGTTTGTTCATGCTTTTGTAATTTTGGTGACTCAGGACACGTTTTCAAATGTGACTGCCCTGGCCTCTTGAGCTCTTCACCTCGTAAAAAAATAATCAACTTGATTCACGCAATTGCTACTTCCAAGTGAACGGCTCTTATCCTGTGAACACGAGTTCTCAGGGATAGATTCGGACCACAGATAATATGAATTGCCAATAAGCCCGGATAATAGGGGAGGTAGTCGGAGGTCATAGTGCTGGACCCGGACCCATTTTGTATCCTGGGTTAAATTCAAAGCAGCCGCCTGCTATTAAACCAGGTTGTCAAATGTGGCAAGTTCAAGGTCTTAGCGAGGTCACCTGTGAATAAAACAAAGCAATCACATTAAATTTGTTTTTGCACTTAATTTGGCAAAATTTCAGCTCGAAAATAAAAATAAATCTGAGTTTAGATTCGTCATGCGAAGAATATTACTATTGGTTGCAGGAAGGGGGGAGGAAAATGTACCTGACTGTGTGCCAGAGAAGTCACTTAATAGAACTTCAGAGGTAGCTGTATGATATACACTTTCTTGGGCCGTTCCCTAATAATACAGGTTACACTTATCTGTGAAAGATAATAATTGGGATACTTAGCATCCTGGCAATTCCGACTGATAAATTGTGAATGCATTTGGTTTGGAAATGACAAAAAAGTGATTTCGCCATGTGAACCTTATGGCAGGACCCCGGGGTCCCAAATAAACGGAAGCCAAAATCGTCATTAATTTCTTTTTGGCGACTCCGTCCCACCGCGCACATAAACGCCGCGACCCACCTGCCATGGATCATTCTGTAGTCATGTCGTCCAAGCGCAGCGAGGACGAATGCGCATAACAGCTGAACAAGCGAATGCACTCCATGCTCGAGTATGGGCAGGATCATAAGTCTTATCCAAAGCTGCTCAAACTGCCTACACGACTTAAGTCCTTTATTTGTCATAACGTTATGCATAACACAGTGAAACTCCTCTCTTATCTTCATTATTAGTGACCTACCAATGTCTGCAGACAGGATCAATCGATGACAATCCTAATACCTGCAGATATTTAACAGATGAGATGCGTTGAACCGTTAATTCCTCCTTTTTGATAATATTTCTCTTGTCCGTATGCATCTGTGCAGATAGGTTTGTTTTGCGGTTAAGCCATAGTCCCCACATACCGCTCGTATCAATGCGGATAAGAGGAGCGGCGACCCACTACTCTGTAGAGTAACATTTGTATCAATGCTTGTTACAACATGAACAGCGCATTAAAAACGCGTACTATTTTATGTACTGTTTACAAAATGTGTTCACAAATCCACATTGAGAAACACGATGATTGACAAAGGGGTATATAAATTGTTTTTTAGATAGTGTATTTAAATAGAGGTAATGCAGGTAAGTAGTTTTCAGTTTTAAAGGCATAGTTTAACAACACATGCCACCATCCTTCAAACCCATTGGTGAACAAGTATAACCCGTAAAAACAACGTTTTTCACTATAAATCCTTTATATGCGTGGCGGCTAGAGTCCTCTCGTCCTCTGGCTTGAGATGGCTGCCACCTATGGGTCAGATGATTGCATTGCACCATTAAGCAATTGGTAATTAAATATAATATTTTTGTCCTAAAAAGTGTAAAATTTTGGAGAAAAAAAATTCACGAACATTAATTGTTATGCACAACGAGTCTGTGTGGAAAATGTCAGGTCGATTGGATCACGGGAAGTGGGTTAAAAAACGACCGAAAGATTTGCACGGTCGTAAGCAAGCAAGCGAACTTAATATAAAGGATTTAAAAAGAGCAAAGTTTTGTTTACATTATGTTTATGCGAGACCCGGGGGCTTAGGAGCCTTCCATTTAGTACGTACGCATGGAGGGGGGAGGGGGGGTTTAACCCAAATGCGTACGCTTACGTATGAGAGGGTCCACTGACAATGTACGTATGCGTAGGAAACGGGGGGGGGGGGGGGGGTGAAGCCTCAATAATAATGTGTCTACATTGGCCTTCAAACGAGTTAGATAGTCCGGCGGTGGACTGTTTGCTTAATTATGCCATGATTGTTTCTGCGTGGATTAAATATCGGCCTTCTTGGTTCTTTCGGTAAAGTCACGTAGAATGGAAATAATAAAATAACAATAATAAAATAATTCTCACGACGTTTCGGCCACAACGCAAGCAGCCGTCCTCAGGTGGAGAACAGGTCTGTCGAGAAGACAGACTCTGTCTTTACCGAAAGAACCAAGAAGATGAATCCCTGCAGTCATGAAAGCTTTACATCGAAATTAAATATCGGCCGTTCTATAGGATTCGGGTGGGGAGGAGGGTGCGCCAAGCGTACGTACGCAGGTGGGGGGGGGGGTAAAAAGTACGCGTGCGTACAGGGAGGGGTGGAGGGGTCAAGTTTTGACAGATTTTTGTGTATGTACTAAATGGGTGGCCCCTTATGGGCACCCCGGGGTCCCGCCATAAGGTTCATGTGTTTAATTATATAATTATTTCACGTTACTGTGAAAACATTAAGGTAATTATCTCACCCAGCACGTAGCCTTTGTAGTGGCACGGAGTGTGGAGGGTAGCGGTTTCAGGGTGTCCTGACACAGTACCCACGTGGTGTTATCTCCAGCTCTCTCCTGCTTCTTACACCTCATACGTCTTTATATTATCTACATACCGCTTCCGAACATCATGTTTTCTGAACACTACATATACCGTTTACGTCTTCTTTTATTTTGAATAAACTTCCCGTCATCCATTACCTTTTGAATATATCTCGTCTATCACACCTCACCCGCATACAATAATTGTTACGCATGAAAATAACTTAGTGGGGATGAACATGAGTGATGGTTTAAGTGACGTTTCAAATGCATAACATAGACATTACAAACAAAGTATAGGGGAAAAACAATTCGTAAATTGGAAAATTACCAAAAGTGGAAATCGTAATTATGCGTCAGCACGCATGTAAATAGGTTATCCCTCACATTTAAACATTTTTAACCACCACAAAGTTTCATACCCTTTCATACAATGCACCAATGAGCTTATTGCAGTCGGAATCTTACTTGGACACTTTATTAAATTATTCAATCGCAAAAAAACACAAAACTGCCAACTTGTTTCTGTGAGGTTCGTATTTAAAACGTCCCCACAATGTTTTAGTCACGTGTCCAGCTGAAATCACAAGCTTGGTACACGTATTGTTCAATCTGCGTTGGTTGCTTTGACTCACTACTTTCAGCAGGGTGCGGTTTCGCCAGTACTGTATTTGCCTGGGTGTTTTTTTCAGAATGTGTTTACACGCGTGTTATGTGTGCCAGTGTGTGATGTGTACCCGAGAGTGACGTGTGCCTGGGTGTGATGTTTACTGTGTGTAGTGTGTGCCTATGTGTGGTGTGCCTGAGTGCGGTGTGTGCCTGAGTGCGGTGTGTGCCTGAGTGTGGTGTGTGCCTGGGTGTGATATTTACTGTGTGTAGTGTGTGCCTGGGTGTGTTGTGTGCGTGTGTGTGTTGTATGCTTGTGTGTGGTGTGTGCCTGGGTGTGGTGTGTGCCTGGGTGTGTGCCTGAGTGTGATGTTTACTGTGTGTGGAGTGTGCCTGTGTGTGGTGTGTACCTGAGCGTGATGTTTACTGTGGTGTGTGCCTGGGTGTGATGTTTACTGTGTTGTGTGTGCCTGGGTGTGATGTTTACTGTGTTGTGTGTGCCTGGGTGTGATGTTTACTGTGTGTGGAGTGTGCCTGTGTGTGGTGTGTACCTGAGCGTGATGTTTACTGTGGTGTGTGCCTGGGTGTGATGTTTACTGTGTTGTGTGTGCCTGGGTGTGATGTTTACTGTGTGTGGTGTGTGCCTGTGTGTGGTGTGTACCTGAGCGTGATGTTTACTGTGTGGTGTGTGCCTGGGTGTGATGTTTACTGTGTGTGTTGTGTGCCTGTGTATGTTTTGTGCCTGGGAGTGGTGTGTGCCTGGGAGTGGTGTGTGCCTGGGAGTGGTGTGTGCCTGTGTGTGGTGTGTGCCTGTGTGTGGTGTGTGCCTGTGTGTGGTGTGTGCCTGTGTGTGGTGTGTGCCTGAGTGTGGTGTGTGCCTGTGTGTGGTGTGTGCCTGTGTGTGGTGTGTGCCTGAGTGTGGTGTGTGCCTGAGTGTGGTGTGTGCCTGTGTGTGCCTGGGTGTGATGTTTACTGTGTGTGGTGTGTGCCTGGGTTTGGTGTGCTTGTATTTATCCGGATTGTGCATCGCGCTGCGTGGTTGTGGGAGTGATGGGTGGTAACTGGGTTGAGTCACACGAGGCACAGCGGTGGCTGCGAGGAAAGGACGAAGAGGCTCGTCGTGCAATCCCCGCGCTCACCACTCACGGTCACCCACCTCGCCCCCTCGCGTCTCACCCGCGCGCTTATTCTCTGAGACTCTCACGCGGAGGCAAAACAAAGACCCAGGCTGGGCGCCGCCTCCCGCCCTGCGCGGCGAGGGTCAGGCGAGGAGCGGACGCCTCCCTCCTGTCCCGTCTCTCCCCACCCCCGCTCTCACCTCAATGGACGTCGCTCGTCAAGGTACGAGGCAGTCGATCCCCCCCGGCTCGCTCTCCCGTACCACCACCAACCCGCCCGCCCGCTCGCTCGTCCGCCGGGCCGAAGATGGCTCCGCGCGCAGAGAAGCAATTGGAGGTGGTGAGTCGCGGGTGAGGAGGGTGAGTGGCGAGAGTTAATGCCGAGGGCGAGTCCTGAGGGTGAGTGGTGAGGGTACGTGTCGAGGGTGAGAGGAGAATGGGTGAGTGGTGAGGGTAAGTGGTGAGAATGAGTGGTGAGGGTGAGGAGAGGGTGAGGTGAGTTGAGTGGTGAGGTGGAGTGAGTGCCGCGAGTTACGGTGATGGAGGCGCGAGGCTCTGAGCGGAAGTGAGGGTACGCGCGCGCGCGGCCGATCGTTGACGTCACTTCCTCTCAGCGCGTGCAAGGAGTTTCCGGTCGGTGTTCGGGCGCCGAGATGACGTCATTTTCGTCCAGGGCGAGGCGTGCGCGCGACCGGGTCACGTGTCCGCCGGTTGTAATGGCCACGCCCATCACCACATGTCACGCACGTGGTCTTCGAGACGAATGCAATCGATTCAGCACGAGACGGACGTTTTGGTTTACAAAGATAATACACAATTGGAGTTCATCCACCTGGCATCTGCACACAAGCCACAGCGATTTCCTTCTCATCTTCTGTTTACAGCCCTGAGCCTGTGATGGAAATTCAAAATTTCCATAGGGGCCGTCCATAAATTACGTCACGCACCTTGGGGGGGTGGGGGTCAGACATTTGTGACGATGTGTGACAGCACGTTTTACTTAATTAAATAGACATAGCGGGGACGAGTATATCCAATCACTATTGATTTACTCACAAAGTGGTCGTTATTTTATCAACCCCAGGTAGACGATAAAATGAGTCAACACCGAACCAGAGTTTGAACTCAAGTTTATTTAATTGCTCAATCTCCTCTGTGGACATACTCTTGGATACGTTACGTTTGTTGGCTACCCCCTCCTCTGCCTGCATTGCCCATAACGGCGCTGCCTCCACAGTGCACCGTGTAATAGCCTTCATGGCCGCCCGGCTCACCTCGAGATAGCCCTGTATTAGGATCACCCGGTGGGCCGGTCCATTCTGAGGGCCGGTGGGCTGGTCCATTCTGAGGGCCGGGGGGCCGGTCTGTGCAGGCAAAGAGGCACATGTGATCAGAGTAAAAAAAGAAATATGATCTCTGATCTGTACGTTTCATTGCTTATGTATGCTCTCAGTTGGCATGAAGTCCCATATTCGGTAGTCCCAAAGATCGTTCCTCACCAGCCCATTTGTTTTTTGCACCAGCCCATTTGTTTTTTGGACGAGCCCAAATGGGCCATTAAGATCGCACGGCAAAATTGCACAACCAATTAAAAACAATTGCCCATAGCCCGAATTTGGGCTGGTGCATTTACAAATACTTGGGCCGATTTTAGTCCCAGTCCGTCACTGGACTCATCCGATGGTTATCACAAAGGTTGGTTCCCCCTCTGCACATCACACCTGTGGCCAATATCTCCCTCTTAGGAAACCTTTGACCGAGGTCACCCGCTAGGCTTCCTGGAAAAAAAAAATCTTTGGTAGAAATGTGATATCGGGGCGATCATTTAGGGCTTGCACCACACGGCATGTATGGTGATACATGTCAGAGTCAGAATATGTATTTATACTGAAGGAATCCGATGAGGGGCGGGTAAGAACGTTACAACAACAAACAATACAAAAACACGATAGTGCAAAATACAACAAAGGTAAACAAATCACCCAAACACATACAAACACAACTAAACCATCCCCATCCTATCTTGATTTAAAGCTTTCGTGACTGCAGGAATTCATACTGTTTGGTTCTTTCGGTAGATAAGAAAAATAACTTATAGATCATGACGTTTCGATAGCAACACAAGCCATCGTCTTCAAGTGAAACAATGCAGCAGGCGGACTGCTGAAGCAGGAGGAAATGTAGTGAGAGAGCTACTGCAACCAGAGGTTATATACGTTTGTGGTGGGTACAACCCAAGGGTAAGTGGGCGGGGCTAGGGATGGAATTTGCTAAATAAATGTGGATAAAATATATCGCATAAGCCAACGTTTGGTAATTGGCAGGTATGTTAGTGCTATTGAGATATTAAATTTGCCCACGTTTCATGTGGCTAGATCAAACGGTTTAAATGTGAGGTCACCAGATATGTATGTGTAGTGGCATATAATAAGTAATGTAGCAGAATTGCGGTGGCTGCTGGCGGGAAAGGGGATCTGCGGCTTACAGCAGCCCTTACATCAACAGGCCAGGTTATACACCAGAGGGGGATCGAGGGGAAAGGTCACAGAAGGGGCACACCAAGAACCCGCTGGTAGGTTCGAGAAAGGGTCCGTGGCTGGGGTGGAGCCAGGCCATGCTGACAGTATAAGAGGGGCCCCTGTAGGGGACCTCGGGGCTGTCGTATGGAGTGGGATCCCCATCGTGTTGCTGAAGTCTTCGTCACCATTCTTCTTGTTTTCACCATTTTTCTCGTCGTCTTCACCATCCTTCTAGTCGTCGTCTCCATCTTCACCATCTCGGGGCATCACCAGTCAGGCAGCCTACCAACTGTCCTGACTCAGTATTGTCACTGATCATAGATGGACTTATTATGAAAGTGTTAACCCCGATGGTGCTTTTTAATAAAGAAGTGCCTCCAACTCTTCAGAAGTGCTAAAGAAAAACAATAAATTCGTCATATCAAAGTTGGCCGAGAGAAATAACCCACCAATAGCGTCTTTTGGATACGAGGACGACAGGAATGTGATCCCCTCGACATACCTGGAATCCGGGACTCCGGTGATACATCCCGAGGCTCTTCATCGCAGTGGAGCTGGTCGTCCAGCTCGGGTCCGTGGCGCCTGCCGGAGATGCTGCAGCACTAGGACAGGCGGATGGCTCGCCGCACCAATGCGGGAAACTGCGGAGGACCAGCCCATGCGGGCCGCCGCCATTTTGTCTGCCATGAGCACGGTGCAGCAAGCGACCGCCATTTTGTCACCTGAGCGGGAAATTCTTCCCGACAAATTCAAGTCACTATCGGCGGCTTCTGCAGGGGCGCTGTCTCTATGGAAGCGCCTGCCTACCGTCCATGAGTTTGTGGCTGTGGGGGGCGACTGGACAGCCTTCCAGCGCCACTTCAAAGCTTCTTGCGCCCTGGTCGGGTGGTCAGACAAGGAGGCGCTACGAGCTCTGCCCATGGCGCTGGACGATGACTCCCTGGCGGTGTTTGAGGCCATTTCCAAGGCTGACCGGGCAATGCTGCCTCGGGCATACACTCAGATGGCTGCTATATTTGACCCTCCATCCAACGCGCGTCGAAGGTTTGTGCTGCGGAGGCGGGGTGAGGCTGAGATGCCTCTCGCCTTCTACAGCATGCTGCTGGCCTTAGGCCACGCGGCATACCCGCGGATGGAGCACACTGCGCTGGAGAGACTGCTGTCGCTGGCCCAGGAGTTGGGTGTCTCTCTTCCCGTCATGGAAGAGGATGACCTGTCGTCCCTAAAGGTGGCCTGCTGCATCCAGGACCACGTGGACTTATAGCGGTGGCCCGGGATGGCTGCGAGCGCGGGACTTTCGGTGGATGCGGGGGAGCTGGTGCTGTGGGAGCCGGAGTGGGCCTGTGCATCATTCGACTGAGGTCCACGCGGGAGGAAAATCGAGGGGCGACGACCGGAGCTGGAACAAGCGTGGAGGTCCACAATCGCCTGCTTTAAATGCGACCAGCCGGGCCACATCGCCAGGGGGTGTCGCAACGGCACTGGATCGCTCTCCTCGCCTTCAATGTCCTCCACCCCGCCGACATCTGCTTCCTCGGGCCCGCAGGCGAGTCGCAATGCATCAGACACCCGGCCGCTATTGTCACATCATGCATCCCCCTTGTTGAGCGCGTCGGGTTCGCACACTGTCATCCCTCATCGTGTTTCGGCGCGCGAGCAACGGATTTCGGCGTCGAGCGAGTGGCTGCGGGGTGCGGGGCAGTGGAACGCGTTGGCACACCGTGTCGTGGCAGCGGGGGCGGGGTCATCAGTGGTAGTTGGATATGTTCAGGGGATAGAGCTGAGGGTGCTGATCGACACTGGAGCGTCGGCTACTATGATCTCGGAGCTTATTTTTAAGTTATTGCCACCGAGGTCCTGTTGTCTTAGCCTGGTTGCTAGTGTGTGTGTTGCCACAAATAGCGGGAGTTTGGGCATTATAGGCCAAATACTGGCGAAAGACCACGTTGAGGGTATTAGTTGACAGGGCCGGTGTTGGTTTCTAGGACTTTGGCTGTGCCCTGTCTTTTGGGCACCGATTTTCTCGGGAGGATGCTCCTTAAGATTTTGGTTGATCAGAGTTGTATTAAGTTGCCATCGGGATGGCGGTTGGCCTTTTTGAGGTCTCTGACCTGGTTAGAAATGGCCAACACCATGGTTCAGGCCCTGGCAAAGGAAACTGTTACGGTTCCTCCAGGCGCTCAAATGTTGGTGCCCTTGCGGTTGCGAAAGCAACTTGATTTGACGGATACCATTGAAGGGATCCATTTAACCCCTTTGAATAAGGTGATGTGGGGTCTCACGTTGGTTGGGGCCCAAATTATAGTAAGAGGGGACCAGGAGCCCTTTTTGCAAGTGTTGAACGTTGGGCTGGGGGCTACGGTGGTCCAAGCGGGTACAGTTTTGGCCCACGCAACGGCCGTGCGCTGTGAGGAGGCCTGCAAGGAGGCTGGAGAGGTCGTTGCCATGGTGGAGCAGGGAGGCAAGTTGGATGGGGCTTGGATGCATGTGTTGTGTTGGGATAATCCTAAATTGTCCGGGGAACAGCAGGGCGAGTTGCCCTACCTCCGAGAATTTGAGAATATTTTTAGTCAGGGTAAATTTGATATTGGCCGCACGTCACTATTGCAACATTGCATCAACACAGATAACGCTGCTCCAATTCAGCAGAATTCATACAGGCTCAGTCCCAAGGAGAAGAACCACGCTCGCCAGGCAGTTGACGAAATGTTAGCTGCGGACATTATCTCCCCTTCCACTAGTCTGTAGGGGGCTCCCATTGTTTTGGTTAAAAGACGGGATGGGAGTCTGCGTTTTTGCGTCGACTTCTGTAAAGTGAATAAAGTTTCTGTGGTGGATTCGTACCCGCTCGCCAGCATGGATGATTCCTTGGACGCTTTGTCGGGTGCGCGTTTTTATCGACCCTCAAATTGTTGTTGGGGTTTTGGCAGCTGCCCTTGGACGAAAGATTCAGGCCTAAAACCGTGTTCTGGACACCACAAGGGTTATTTCAATTTCACTACGTCCTGATGGGTCTTCACTCTGCAGCAGTTGCGGATATTGTTCATCAGGGTGCGGGCGGCCGATCTTAAATTCAAACCACAGAAAGTTTTATCTTTTGCAAACGTCGGTGCGGTATTTTTGGCCACATTGTTCGCGGGTCCATGATACCACGGATCCCAACAAAACTGCGTGCGCACATGGCCAACCCCCAAATCGGTGGGTGAAGTCTGCAGTTTTGTCGGGTTCGCGTTGTATTATCGCCGGTTCGTCCCCAAGTTCGTGACGATCGCTAAGCCACTCCTCGCGCTCACTGCCAAGGGCCAGATATTTTGGTGCGGGGAGGAGGCCGCGTTTGTCATGCTGCGCGATGGCCTCGCCAATAAGCCTCCCCTTGGATACCCTGATTTCTCTGTGCTCTTTGTGTTGGATACGGACACCAGCGACACCGGAATAGGCGCTGTAGTGTCCCAGGTCGTGAATGGTGTGGAAAGGGTTGTGGCCTATGGGAGCCGTGTGCTGTCCCCTGCAGAGCAGCGTTATTGTGTGACGCGCCGAGAGTTGTTGGCCATAGTGCACTTTCTGCAACAGTATAGGCCGTACTTTTATGGACATAATTTTGTCATATGCATGAACCATGCAGCTCTTCAATATGCCTTGTGGGTTGACCAACCTTCCAAGCAACTTTCCCGCTGGTTAGACATTTTGCAGGACTACTTCATGGTCACCTACAGGAAGGGCGTACGTCACTGCAACGCGGATGCACTGTCCCGGTCTAATGAGTGTCGGCCGATGTAAACCATCAGCTGCGGGATTGCCGTGCGCTGTTGTCACGTCCATTGATGTTCCACCACCCACAACAACTGCTCAATGTTTCGTCTCACACACGCTGAATGGGGATGCCTCCAGTTAGAAGACGCCTCCTTGTTAAAGTTGTGGCGTCGCGTTGGGACGAGTGGTAGTAAAAATGTACCAACGGGAATGTCCCTTATAGCCCTCCCTGATGGGCTTTTGATGAGGTGGGATGAGGATCTGCAACGTTATTGCATTGTGGTGCCGACTGCTCTGCGGGGTAAAATTACATGGGCTGTCTACGTGAAATTAATGCACCTTGGGGTGTGTAAAACTTTGCTGACATTGAAGCGTGAATTATTTAGGCCCGGGATGACGGATGATGTGTACCACATAGTCAGGGGTTTCGCTGACTTCGCACGCCACAAGCCGCCGCCGAGGCAGGTCCAGCCACCGCTACAGTCTATCGTGGTGTCTTGTGTAATGAGAGAGCGCCACCGAGGAACGATGATTGGCTGTATAGGCACTGCTGGGTTATTCGTAGCCAATCAAAGTTATAGGTTCCATCTGGGCCAATGGTAATGGGCGAAGCTCTGGGGGTACGTTCGGCGGAAGCATTCGGAAGGTTCCAGAAGGGGGCATGGCTAGAGGCGGGGCTTAGCTCCGCCGAGAGTGATATAAGGAGAGGCAGGGAGAGGACTCGTGGTCGGTGTGGGTACCAGGAGTCTGAACTGCATCTCCGCCACCTTGTCACGCCACCGGCCACATGGCAACCTCTGGGGCAGAAGCCCTCTCTACTCCCTGCGTACCGCCAGTCAGTGGCGAGCGAAGGAGAGAGCAAGGGGAGATGCACGGCAAGAGAGGACGAGGGAGCACGTGCCTTAGAGAGAGAGAGACCATCTGGAAAGGGGGTGCGGAGCCGAGCAGTGATTATTAATAAAGAAAAGACAATTACAGAATGACAAGGAGGATGAGATCTTCTTTCGCCCAGGGAGCACCCCCGTCATCTGATTTAAGTGTGGCCTAGCCTGGACACTTTTCAAGTGGATGCCGTGCCAACCAAGGAACATTCTGCCTGGCGCCATCATCCTCCACCCGGCCGTCCTCCACTCCGCTGGGTCCTCAGGTGAGTCGCGAAACACCACACTCAGCCCTTGCATCGCGTTCGTGCGCTGGGTCTGAGTCGCGTGTTGTCACTCCTTGCCGGGTTGAGGAGTATGAAAGTAGGGTTTTGGCGGGTAGGGGGTGGTCGCGGCGTCCGGGTCAGTCGTGAACATTGGGACATCATATGGTTGAAGCGGCGGGATCGTCAGCGATCGTGGGAACCATGCAAAGGGTCGAGGTACGGGTGCTCATTGACACCAAAGCATCCGCGACAATTATTTATGAAATTTGTTTGAAAATTTTGCCCATAAAATTGTGTCACCTCAGCCCTGTTGAAATTCCATGTTTTGCTGCTAATGGTGGGTCATTGGGGATCATTGGTCAAATTTCTGCGACAGTGTGCATTGGTAACATTCGGATTATGGGGCCAGTGCTAGTGTGGTGCCACGATCACGGAGCAACTCTGCAAGCGCCGCGACTCTCTCCCATCCTTAACACGCAGCGCACCCACGTAGTGTCCTGGCGGGGGGTTGCCTGGCACATCGGGTTTTAATCCGAACGGCCCCTAGGGGGATAGTCCCACAGTTTCCCGGTGCCTGAAGATTGGCCGACCCCCACAGGACAGGTTACATTGCGGTGCCCCTAAATTGGTTTAAAATTGTATTGGCGCAAAAAGAAAAGATTCCCTGGGTCAACCGCATTGAGTTACACACATTGGGGGGAGGACGGAGGGTGGAATATTAGGCGTAAAGAGCAAGACCGAAAGCTAGGACTACTGGGCACAGGAGAACAATGAGAGGAAGGAACCCTGAGCAAGGCACCCTGAGCAAGGCACCCTGAGGAAGGAACTCTGAGCAAGGGACAATGGGTGGGGGCGTAACGGACGCTCCAGGTGATGGCAGGGCATCAGTTGTAAATCGAAAGGTAAGGACGTGATTGGCTGCGCGACGCGACGCCCTCTGGGCCTTTGAAGTTTAGAGTATAAAGGTGGGAGCCCCGGGACGATTGGGTCAGTTGTCTACAACCTCCGGCCCGTCACGACCCACTCCCTGCCTGCCGTCCGGCCTCTTCAAGCCGCTCACAGCATCTGTGTGATGCCAGCGAGTGCTGCTGCGAGACAGTGATTGGGCAAGTCTTCTCTCGTCCTTCTCCTTTCGACTCTCTCGGCATCCATGGGACGCCGCGAGTCCAGTTTCAAGTCACATGGTAGGACGTTTGAGTAGCTGGGTTCATAGGCAGAGTTACGCTAGGCTCTCCTCGTGAAATATTCCTCCTCCTCTGGGTAATGCGTATTCAAGTTTCAAGTTTCATTTATTTGTTATAGCCCTGTGAGCCATGCGGCTCTTGAGTCGGGTGCAACCGCAACAAACTAAATATGAACAGAGAACATCTTAAAGCGACGACGCGCAACAGAAACATCCTGGATAACCCAGCAAATCTTCCAGAAAAACCCACCATATTATAACACTGAGTGCAAAAATCCCAGTGTGATGCAAGTCAAACAACAACGACCATAAGACAACTTAGATTCAAGCTACCAAGCCAACTCCGCACTTCCGCAAGAAACATGGCTTAACCATATGTTTTCGAAATCCCCAAAATAAAGCTATAAAATACAATGTAACCACAGTAATCATAGAAACTTTGATTCAAATGTAACAATAAACGATACACACAACATGTACGACCAAACCTGCGGCCATATCCAGCATCATGAGCCAGTGTATGATGTGTGAGTGAGTCAGTGGTAGTGTGAGTGAGTGTATGATGTGTGAGTCAGCGTATGATTAGTGAGTCAGTATATGATGTGTGAGTCAGTGGTAGTGTGAGTGAGTGTATGATGTGTGAATGAGTCAGATTATGATGAGTGAGTCAGTGTATGATGTGTGAGTGAGTCAGTGTATGATGTGTGAGTGAGTCAGGCAGTCGACGAGATGTTGGCTGCAGACATAATTTCCCCGTCAAACAGCCCGTGTGGGGTTTCCATTGTCCTGGTCAAAAAGCAGGATGTGAGTTTGAGATTTTGGGTCGACTTCAGGAAATTTAATAAGGTATCCGTGGCTGATGCATACCCGCTCCCACGGATGGGTGATTCCCTGGATGCCTTATCGGGGGTTCGGTTCTTCTCCACCCTTGATTTATTATCTGGATTCTGGCAGTTGCCTTTGGTTGAAAGTTCTAAACCAAAGACTGCGTTTCGTACTCCGCAAGGGTTGTCTGAATTTAACCGCCTCCCGATGGGGCTCCATTCCAGTCCAGCCACATTCCAGAGACTCATAGAATTGGTGTTGGCAGGACTTCAACGGGACTCATGCCTAATTTATCTGGATGACGTCATTGTGTTTGGACGTACGTTCAAGGAACATCTGCAACGGTTGCGTGCAGTTTTTATTAAGATGCGGGCAGCCAATCTTAAATTTAAACCACAAAAATGCCACTAGTTACAAAGATTGGTTCGGTACCTTGGACACATTGTGAGCGAATCAGGGATAGCTACTGACCCTGACAAGACGGTGTGCGTGTGCACGTGGCCACCCCCAAGTCGGTGGGTGAAGTATGAAGTTTGGTCAGGTTCGCCCCTTATTACCGCCGGTTCGTACCCAGGTTTGCACCAATCGTGAAACCTCTCCACATTATCACGTCTAAAGGCCAAACATTTCTACGGGGGAAGGAAGAGGAAGAGGCATTTGTCACGCTGAGGGATGGGTTGGTCAAGGCACCTCCCCTCCGATACCCTCATTTTCCTTGCCCTTCATCCTGGACACGGACGCCAGTGACACCGGAATTGGCGCCGTGTTGTCTTAGGCTGTAAATGGAGTTGAGAATGTTGTGGCATATGGGAGTAGAGTATTGTCCCCAGCAGAGCAGCGCTACTGCGTGACGCATCGTGAGTTGTTGGCCATCGTCCATTTTATACAGCAATACCGTCCATACCTCTATGGCAGAGAATTTGAGGTACGCATGGATCATGCGTTGCGGGTCAAACAACCATCTGGGCAGCTCTCTCGGTGGCTAGAGGTCCTCCAGGACTACTCGTTTAAAGTCTCGTATAGAAAAGGTGTTCGCCACGGTAATACGGATGCATTGTCATGGCTGTCACCAAAGAACCAGTGTGCATGTCTCACGGGTGCGGTGCGGTGTAAACCCGCGGAGACAGGGTTGCTTCAGACTGTTGTGACGTCAGGGGATGTGTCTCGATACTGCTGACGCATGTGACAATACTATCAGCCTCACGCACACTGAATGGGGGCGACTCCAGGCGGAGGACGCCTCCTTATTGAAACTGAGGCACCGCGTCGAGAGTGTTGAGAGTGAGAAGAGCCAACAAGGGTTGTCCCCTATGATTCTCAAAGGCGGGTTATTGATGAGATGGGATGGAGAGATTCAATGCTATGGCCTTGTGGTGCCCATTGTTCTGGGGGGTCGGGCCACACACTAACGATTGATACACCTAGGAGTGCAGAAAAGATTGTCAACCCTCAGACTCGATTTCTTTTGGCCTGGAATGTCGGGGGATGTTTACAATGTGTTAAAAGGGTGTGTGGAATGCGCTCGCCGAAAGCCCCTGCAGAAAATAGGACGTCCACCCCTGGAATCTATTGCTGTGTCCCGGATAAAAGAACTCGTCGCGCTCGACATTCTCGGCCCGTTCCCCACCACCCCACGGGGTAATAAATATTTATTGGTGGGGGTAGAGTATCTTTCTAGCTGGCCGGTGGCCTGGCCGCTGCCAGACCAGTCAGCTGTGGCCATTACTCAAGCATTCCTTCACGGCTATATGTTAGTCCTTACGGACCAAGGCAAAAATGTATCATCAAAACTGTTGAAGGAAGTGTATGATCTGTTGGGCACCAAGAAGGTTCATACTTCACCCTATCACCCACAGACTGATGGGATGGTGGAACAGTTACACAGCATCCTGACATCTATGTTGTGTCAATAAGTCAACAAAGCCCAGTCAGACTGGGACTTGCACATTTCGGGTGTTCTCGCCACCTATAGAAGGGCCCCTCACGCTTCTACCGGGTTCTCACCGTTTTTTCTTACGATGTACAATTGAACGCTGAGTCAAAAAGACAAAAGTTTATATGCCCGGCTCTATGCGTCTTACCCTTATGCTTTTGTTGGAGGCATGAGAGGCTTCTTGAGAAAATTCAGTCTTGCGCCAGTCAGCAAACGAAAGGCTAAGGAGGCTTCAGGAATCGACAACTAAATGGGAACTGGGGGATAGGGCTTGGTTACACTTCCCCCAGGTACTGGTGGGTACCTCCCCAAAATTGTCGAATTGATAGAGGTGAAGCGGCCGAAATGTGTGCGGATTCAGTTCGGTCGCCGGCATTGGTTCGTGCATCCAACGGCGACTGAAACCGTTTTTCCCACCGGGCGAGATCTCTTCATCCCCACTAACCAACGGTCGGGTGTCTGGTGTGTCCGACCCGCTGGGGCGTGTGTCCGCGGAGGTTGTCTCAGGGGAGTTCTGGTTTTTCGCCCACAGGGTCCCAGCATCTAGCACCCTTGGAGCCACCGGTTGCACCCACAGGAGGTAGATTGAGGAGAGGGGAGCAGCCATCACACACTCCTTCTCCTCCTGTTGATTCCCCGTCGTCTTCTCGGGAGGTCCGGTGACAAGGACCCGTTCAAGGACCGCCCGCTTCAAATAACTTTCTTCCAATGTGCAAACTACCCCTATGCCATCTGTTGGTGGTCAAACTCGCGAGCTGGATGGGTCATTGGCTGATCTTGGCCCTTCTTGTGCTCGCAGGTGGTGACACGCATATGGGGGTAGGGTTGGGCTTTTGTCTGGAGGTTGGGTCGGTTTTTTTACTAACATTTTTTTCTCTCCCCTTCTCGGAAATTGTATATATTGTATTTATTGCTCGGTCAGCGGTTGTTATTACACCTTTACATTTTTGGGAGGCTTATTTCTGGGGTTGAGGATAGTTATGAGCTGGGACGGCTGTGTTTTATAAAGGGGGGGGGGGGGTGATGTAGTGACGTATATTGAGTCACTTCGCCCTTAGTGCCAGCTACTGAGAGATGAGTGCAACTGTGTGTATTACAGTCTCTCTCTGATAACCGTTGATGTGATAGGTGACGAGAAGGGCAGGTGGTGGAACGCCCCAGAACTCTCTGGGCATATCCAGAAGGGGGCGTGGCTGAGGGCGGAGCAAGGCCATGCTCAGGGGATAAAAAGGGGGTTCTGGGAGCAGAATGGGGCTGTCTGCTGGAATCATCCCATTGGGCTACGTCGCTTCGGTCTTCGGTCGTTACGTTCGACATCGTCAGTAATTAAAACTAGCTTCATCAGGCGAAAGTCTGATGTAATTACTGGTGAAATGTCGTACTCCGATTGTAAATGTTGTGGCTTGGCTCTCCAACATACCGGTGTGCTGTACTAGTGACGAATTGGCATGTTCTATTTACTTTACAACCCTTACTCGTTGGCTATGTCGAGTGATGGCGGGTTTTAACGACACATTTATATAGTTTACGCGATCTAAACCAAACAAAAACCTATTATGGCTTTTGTTAACGTGGCACCAAGCTATGCCACTTGAAATCAGACAATCAGAGTCGGTAGTCTGCTTTGAAAACCCATCTCTTTAAAATGGCCTTCACTCTTGATTTAAAGATTTCGTGACTGCAGGAATCCATACTCTTTGGTTCTTTCGGTAAAGTCACGTAGTTAGAAATAAAATAAAATAAATCACGTTTCGATCGCAACACAAGCGGTCGTCATCAGGCAAAGGGGTCAGCCTCTAAAGGCAAACTGTTTATAAGGGTTTGGAGATGGGCGTACAACGAAAGAGTATGGCCTTCACTCTTTATTTTGGTCGGTTGCCCTGGTTCTGTTTTAATTTACAACTTTTCATGCGTTGGGCATTGTGATCATAGGATGGAATGCGCATCATCATTTGAATTATTATGACCCGCCCCTTACCCCCATCGCCCCGCCCCTTACCCCGCCCGTTCATCATCCGGGCTCCCGCGCTGTGTCCGCTACGTCACGATTGAGGGTTAGGGGTCACAATCCGAGTCGCCAGGCCAAGAGATCGAGAGGTGAGCGAGCGTGAGATAAGAGTGGGGGGTGAGAGAGAGTGAGGCGTGAGAGGGTGAGTGTGAGAGAGAGGGTGAGTGTGAGAGAGGGTGAGGTGTGAGAGAGGGTGAGGTGTGAGAGAGAGTGAGGCGTGAGAGAGTGAGAGAGAGTGAGGCGTGAGAGGGTGAGTGTGAGAGAGGGTGAGTGTGAGAGGGGGTGAGAGAGAGTGAGGCGTGAGAGAGGGTGAGTGTGAGAGAGGGTGAGTGTGAGAAGGGGTGAGAGAGAGGCGTGAGAGAGAGTGAGGCGTGAGAGGGTGAGTGTGAGAGAGAGGGTGAGTGTGAGAGAGGGTGAGGTGTGAGAGAGGGTGAGGTGTGAGAGAGAGTGAGGCGTGAGAGAGTGAGAGAGTGTGAGGCGTGAGAGGGTGAGTGTGAGAGAGGGTGAGTGTGAGAGGGGGTGAGAGAGAGTGAGGCGTGAGAGAGGGTGAGGTGTGAGAGAGGGTGAGTGTGAGAGAGGGTGAGTGTGAGAAGGGGTGAGAGAGAGGCGTGAGAGAGAGTGAGGCGTGAGAGGGTGATTGTGAGAGAGAGGGTGAGTGTGAGAGAGGGTGAGTGTGAGAGGGGGTGAGAGAGAGTGAGGCGTGAGAGAGCGTGAGAGAGGGTGAGTGTGAGAGAGGGTGAGGTGTGAGAGGGTGAGGTGTGAGGGGGTGAGGTGTGAGAGAGGGTAAGTGTGAAGAGAGGGGATTGCATGCTTGTGAGGAGCGGTAGTGCAGCGGTTTTCGCGCTGCGTTACGAACCGGGCAACCCGAGTTCGATTCCCGTTCACGCCTAACACCGGTGACAATCTGAACCGGTCCTGGGCCTCGCCTAGGTTGACTCGGCCTCAAATGAGTACAGCACCTGGGGCGGTGAGTAAACATCGCCACTCGGGAGACAAAGGCGGCCGAGCTTGGTGCTGGCCACCCACCCCCTCGTGGGCCGTGCCGTCCTTCATGAGGTGCTCGCTAACAGCACTTGCCCCAACAGTGTTAAATCCATACGGGGGGATCTTTGCTAGTTTAAACAATTAAATAGCTGAAATAAAGTACTCAACTTTGTTAAGTGTTCAGTTCTATTGCACTGTCAACCACTCATTCTTGGGTCCTTGGATACATTTCTGTTTATAAATATGAAGTATGGGAATTGACGGCAGGAACTTCTTGACGGGAACACACTTTTTATTAAATCTTTACGTGTCAAAATACAACGTGTAGTCTCCTTTCTTCCGACTTCACACTCCACTACTCTCGTGTAAACTCTAGGCCTCTGGCTACACACGATACCCTTCACTCGTGTAGACCCTACGCCTCTGGCTACACAATACACTCGACTCGTGTAGACCCTATGTCCCTGGCTACACAATACACTCGACTCGTGTAGACCCTATGTCCCTGGCTACACAATACACTGCATTCGGCTCGTGTAGACCTTACGCCTATGGCTACACACACTACACTCGCCTCTGGGTTACACAGAGTCCCGGTCCCGTTAGGACAGCGGGACTAGGTACCGCAGGGCCCTAGGTCTTCATCCCCGTCTTCATTCTTCGCTGGTTACACACTGCCCTCACGCCTGTGTGCATCCCCTTTTATAGCCCCTGCTCACGAGAGGCGGAGCTGATGCGTACTTCAACGTGAGCATCGCTCCTTAATGAACCAATCACGACGCACTCTCTCTACGATCCGTTTTCCCCAGCGCGTGTTAACACTCCTCCACCAATCACACCGCGCTGCCACCCGATCACTCCCTCTCAGCACGTCACCGGTCCACAGCCAATCAGTACCCCGTAACCCACGACCCCGCGCTGACCCCTGATCCTCCACCGTCAGCGCACGTCACCACCTACACAGCCAATCATTACGCGCTGGCATACGATCTCTAATCCCAGCGCGTATCACCTCTACATCACCCCCTCCCACATAGCTTGCAGCCGGCCCGGCTGTTAACCAACAACACAACCTAACGTCAATGCAGTAACAAAGAAACTCCACCTCTCAGTGTGCCCCGTAACGCAACAACAACAACACAACACAACACTTAAATATGAAGCAATATACAGCCCGACGAACAACACAATAAAAGCGAACACCGGAAAACGAACACAATAAAAGCGAACACCGGAAACCGAACGCGCCAAGTGTCTCTGTGACTAAACGCAGTGCCGAGGCGCTCCGGCTGCCTCGACTCCTCACGTGGCAGGTCACACAAAGTAGCGCGACCTAGCGCGAGTCCGTCTGGCC
Source organism: Lethenteron reissneri (assembly GCF_015708825.2). NCBI lineage: Eukaryota > Metazoa > Chordata > Hyperoartia > Petromyzontiformes > Petromyzontidae > Lethenteron > Lethenteron reissneri. The sequence goes on from NC_083785.1 coordinate 166,718, forward strand.
GGTCCGTCGTATGGGACGGGACGTTGGCGACCGTCCGGTGGCTCCGGCCGCTCAAGATCCGGCCGCCGGTGGTCGGCAGCTGTCAGTTCCGAGACACCTGGGAGCGGATCAGGCGGAGACATGTGAGGAGCAGGCAAAGACAATTCCCCCTTAGGGTCGCTGGTCACGTCACATGCTCGGCCCTCATGACACAAGGGGAGGCCATACGGAGGCGAGAACGGTTTCAGTCGGGAGGGGTGGACGTACCAACGGCGTTTTCCCCATTTTATCTGAACGCACTGGGGGCGTGCAACCCGCACGACCTCCACGGGTCCCCGCCACAGCTTCAACAATTTAGGCGACGTAGCCAAAGGTGCCTGCGGGCAATGCAGCCAGGCCCTGTCACCTGGTTCCCAATTGTGCACGGACACCTTCCGTGCCCGCAACCGCTCGTTTGCAATTTGGCGAGCCCGTGAATTAAGCCGTGCGGCCTCCCTTGCCTCTGTCAGCTTATGAATATTAAATTTAATATGCTCTGCCAATTTCGAATTTGCCCGTGGTGCGGACAGACCCAGCTGCGTTTCCATGGGCGGGTCGGCTTCCCGACCGTACATCAGATAAAACGGGGAAAATCCCGTAGCTGCATGGGGGGCCATTCTATACGCGGCGAGGACCCCAGGGACCTGCAGGTCCCAATCAACATGCGCCTCACACACCTGCTGGCACAACATAGAAGTCAATGTCCTGTTAAGCCTCTCCACCATCCCGTCCGTCTGCGGGTGGTACGGGGAGGTACGCACCTTCTTGGTACCCAACAGGTCGCACACCTCTTGCAGTAATTTACTCGAAAAATTCTTCCCTTGGTCAGTCAGCAAGCGTTCGGGAGCCCCCTTGTCCAGGACGTAGCCCTGGACAAAGGCGTCCGTCACAGCCGCCGCCGACTGGTTGGCGAGTGGCCACGCCATAGGCCACCGGGTAAAATATTCGACCCCCACCAACAGGTACTTATTACCCCTAGGCGTGACCGGAAAAGGCCCCAGAATATCGAGTGCAACGAGCTCGTTAGTGCGCGAGACCTGGATGGATTGCAGCGGTGGATTAGCTGGCACAGGCGGTGGTTTCCGTCTGGCGCACTCAACACAACCCTTCAGAATATTCACCACGTCACCCCCCATTCCCGGCCAATAATAGTCACGCTGAAGCAGGGCAAGCGTTTTGTTAACTCCCAAATGCAAGAGGCGTTCGTGTGCGGCCAAGACAACCTTCCCCCTCACAGCAGCAGGCACCACAATCGCATGCCGCCGGGACAAACTGTCCCATCTCATCAATAGGCCTTGCTTAAGCTCGTAGGAGCCAGTTCGGTCGTGGTTACCTTCGGAACCCCCCGTCTTGCGGCGCAATGCCAGCAGGGAGCTGTCCGCCATTTGGAGACGGCCCCACTCAATCAATGACATTGAGAGCAGCGAGTCCTGACCCCCAGGGGTAGCGGGACCATCCCCAATTGGTGTGCTCGCGGCCGCAACCAACGCCTCCCTACCTTCCGTAACCGGCGGTTTACAGCGCGCCGATCCCGATAAGCACGCACATTTGTGACAAGGCAACAACCGCGACAGGGCATCGGCATTTGTGTGTCGCAAGCCTTTACGGTACGTAGTCGTGAACTGATAGTCCTGGAGGACTTCCAACCACCGCGACAATTGGCCCGAGGGCTGGGCGACCCGCAATGAATACTGGAGCGCCGCGTGGTCCGTCCGGACCGTGAAATGACGGCCATAGAGATATGGCCTGAATTGTTGTACAAAAAAAACAATGGCAAGCAGTTCGCGACGGGTGACGCAGTAGCGCTGCTCTGCCGGCGACAACACCCTGCTACCATAGGCGACCACCCGTTCGACCCCTCCAACGACTTGGGACAGCACTCCCCCAATGCCCGTGTTGCTAGCGTCCGTGTCTAGCAAGAAGGGACTCGCGAAGTCCGGATAGCGCAAGGGTGGGGCCCTAACCAAGGCGTCCCGGAGGGAGCAGAATGCAGCCTCCTCCTCCGGTCCCCATCGGAACTTCACTCCTTTCGCCGTTAGAGCGTGCAAGGGTTTTGCAATGGTGGCAAAGTGCTCAACGAATCGGCGATAATACGAAGCAAAACCGATGAAACTGCGTACGTCTGACACTGACGTGGGCGTTGGCCACGAACTGACACAGTCCGTCTTCGCAGGATCGGTGGAAATCCCCGAAGAGTCGACAATGTGACCCAAGTACCTCACGGATTTACGAAAAAGGTGGCATTTGGCCGGTTTAAACTTTAATTTAGCCGATCGCATTCGCAAGAACACCCCCCTCAATCGCTGGAGGTGTTCTTCAAACGTTTTACCGAAAACAATGACATCGTCAAGGTAAATGAGGCACGTATCCCACTGCAAGCCCGACAAAACCAATTCCATAAGACGCTGAAACGTCGCCGGAGAGGAGTGAAGTCCCATGGGTAACCGGTTAAACTGAAACAGGCCCCCTGGAGTCCGAAATGCGGTCTTAGGCTTAGACTCTTCGTCGAGTGGCAACTGCCAGAATCCGGATAATAAATCAAGAGTCGAAAAGTATCGCGCACCAGACAATGCGTCGAGAGACTCGTCCATCCTGGGGAGCGGATACGCGTCGGCCACAGAGATCTTATTCAGGCGACGGAAATCGACGCAAAATCGCAGGGACCCGTCCTGCTTTTTAACGAGCACGATAGGCGCTCCCCAAGGACTGGAGGAAGGCGAAATAATGTCGGCTTCTAGCATATCGTTAACTGCCGACTGAACATGTTCCTTCTCAGCAGGACTCAGTCGGAAGGGATTTTGCCTGACCGGTGCCGCATCGCCCGTTTCAATGTGGTGGCGTAGCAGGTCCGTGCACCCAATGTCATACTTATGTTTACTGAAGACATCCGAAAATTCAATGAGCAACCCGCGCAGCGCACCCAACTGTACCGCTGATAAATCGTCAGAGTCCGCGCACAGCGAATCAACCCAATCGAGGTCCTCCTTCAATGTAACGTTTTTCGTGGGACTCGGATCCGCCTGCGCAACCAGCCTCTCCTCCGCAGGGACCCGCGCCGCGTGAGCTAGCACGGTGCCCTGCTGAATGACGGCCGGCCGCGCCCCAGCGTTTAAAACCATCACAAACGGATCCCTGTCAGCCCCCACCAAAGTGTGAGCCACCGACAAATCAAGACCTCCAACAGCCCTATTAGAAGGACCCAAAAGCATGCCCTGTTCCGAGGCCTCCTTCACCCATGGCTTCCGCAACCGGAGGGGAATTAACATTTGTGAACCCGGAGGCACGTGCACGGTCTGTGTCGCTAACGCCTGTATGGTAGCGCACGCCGTCCGAATTTCATTAGGGCTCGTCAAAAATGAAATACGGCGACCCGATGGTAGTTCAATGCAACGCTGATCAATGAGAATTTTGATGGGCATTTTTGCCAAAAAATCAGTGCCCAATAGACAAGGGACCGCCAGGGAGGACGAAACAAAAACGGGTCCCGACAATTTGATATCACCAATGCAAATGGATGCCCTAATCTGACCGATAATGCCCAACGATCCCCCGTTAGCGGCGTAAAATGGCACATCCACCGGAAGAAGCGGACGACATTGTACAGGGAGAATATTATAAATGAGATCCGATATAATAGTCGCCGATGCCCCCGTGTCCACTAACACCCTGACCTCGACCCCATCAATAGATCCGGTAACTACGGATGAACCCGCTGAGGCAGCCACTATTCTGTGCCCCAACTCCGACCATTTAATGTCTCCCCGGTCCCGGCCGAATCGCCCTCTCTGAACCGAATCCCCGAACTCTACTCGGCTCTCCCCCGCCGCAACGCGACGACCCATATGTGCCGAGTATGCGGGCCGAGCATGTGAGGTGCCGCGACTTGCCGGGGTTTGCAGGGACGACTTGGGGCCTTGGTCGTCGTCCAGCCGAGGTCCCATGGCGCGCTGACGTGGGGCGCGGCAACCGGAGGCCACGTGGCCCCGGAGGCCGCAGTTATAGCAGGTGATGACAGTCGTCGGAGATCTCGGTTGCTCCAGCTTGCGGGCCGCTCGCAGAGGCGAACGACCCCCCGATCTCCAGTCCCCCGGTCGTCCCGCGATGAACGCCTCCTCTCGTGGGCTGACGACTTGGGGCACGGTGACAACTGGTCCCGGAGTTGAGGCCACGGCAGCGTTGCAGACGACTCCCTGTTTACGTTGAAGGACCTCGTGCGCTTGTATGCTTGTGGCGACCCGTAAGGATGAAATATCGGTCTCATCGGCCGTGTTGATGGGGACCCCCAGGTCCTGCGCCAACTTGAGCAGCTGCTCCAAAACCATGGCATCTTGGCCCTCCTCGTCCATACGAGGGAACGCGGCGTCGGCGAGAGCAAGCAACGCCGTGCGGTAGGCGAGCACGGTCTCCGTGTCCGCCTTCCGTCTTGCATAAAAATGATGGCGGCACGCCGAGGGAGGACCATAGACCTTGGCCATGAGAGCCAGCGCATCCTTGAGCGTGGAGCGGTCCGACCTGCGTGCGGACGTGAAGGCCGCGAGCGCGTTGTCATCCAGCATGGCAGGCAGTGCCCGCAGTGCCGTAGCGTCGGACCAGGCGGACATCTCCTGATGCGCCAAAAATCTGCGCTGAAATTGGCTCCAATCCCCGCCTTCCGCCTTGAAGGCTGACAACGTGGGAAGGCGCTGCTGAAAGATGAAGTCGTCCTCCTCCTCGTGCTTCCTCTCTGCCGCCCCGTCGGTGTGTAAGATGGCGGCCCCCTCGGCGGGTGTGTGATGGCGGTCCGCCGCGCGCGTTGGTGACGTCAGCGGGCGCGCATGGAGAACCGCTGCCACGTGGTGATGGCCGTTCCCGCCAAAAGTCGGTGCAGATGAAATGGCGGCCATCGCCAAATCGTTTTGGCGGGAATCTGCAGGGCGACCCTGCAGAACGTCGGCCGCCGTTCCCGCTCCTCCCGACGAGCTGATCTCCGCCAGGATGGACGCGGCGGCGAGCAGCAGCTCCGCCAGACGGGAGTGCGCTTCGCGAAGCACGGCATCAGTCCCCCGTCGCTCGTCCGGCGCCGTCGGCGGATCCTGCCCCGTGGGCAACTCCTCTTCCTCACCCCCCGATGCCAGCTGGCCCGCGTCGTCGAGGTTGTCCCCGTGGTCAATCCCGTGGGTCCGACGGTTCCTCCTTGTATCCATGCTTGGAAGACCGTTTCACTTCTGACGCCAGTTGAAGTATGGGAATTGACGGCAGGAACTTCTTGACGGGAACACACTTTTTATTAAATCTTTACGTGTCAAAATACAACGTGTAGTCTCCTTTCTTCCGACTTCACACTCCACTACTCTCGTGTAAACTCTAGGCCTCTGGCTACACACGATACCCTTCACTCGTGTAGACCCTACGCCTCTGGCTACACAATACACTCGACTCGTGTAGACCCTATGTCCCTGGCTACACAATACACTCGACTCGTGTAGACCCTATGTCCCTGGCTACACAATACACTGCATTCGGCTCGTGTAGACCTTACGCCTATGGCTACACACACTACACTCGCCTCTGGGTTACACAGAGTCCCGGTCCCGTTAGGACAGCGGGACTAGGTACCGCAGGGCCCTAGGTCTTCATCCCCGTCTTCATTCTTCGCTGGTTACACACTGCCCTCACGCCTGTGTGCATCCCCTTTTATAGCCCCTGCTCACGAGAGGCGGAGCTGATGCGTACTTCAACGTGAGCATCGCTCCTTAATGAACCAATCACGACGCACTCTCTCTACGATCCGTTTTCCCCAGCGCGTGTTAACACTCCTCCACCAATCACACCGCGCTGCCACCCGATCACTCCCTCTCAGCACGTCACCGGTCCACAGCCAATCAGTACCCCGTAACCCACGACCCCGCGCTGACCCCTGATCCTCCACCGTCAGCGCACGTCACCACCTACACAGCCAATCATTACGCGCTGGCATACGATCTCTAATCCCAGCGCGTATCACCTCTACAAATATAACCCCCACTTCTCAAACCACATCGCACTTCCATCGTCTATTCCATGCGCATGTATATACGAATTATATGTTGATTGAACTATTGAGCTTGAGCAATATTCGACCTGCTCACAGAAGTGGTATTATTTAAGGTTGTTATCCAGTGTACCCAACGAAGAAGCAACTGACACAACCCCCCGTATGTCAAATACGCGGTGCTGCTCTGGCACACTTTGCCATCTCGACTGCCGTCTGGGCAACCTGCCCATTAAACCAGTATTGGAAGTCCATTTTTCCAGTGATTTACAGTGTAGTACAGTACTGTGAGAAGCCACGCTGAGTTTCAAGAGTCCTGTCAAGTTTTCACAGTAGGGGGCGATATCTCAATTAAGTAACTTTGAGGTATTTTTTCTTCTTTTGATCCCATTGAGATGTGTTGGCGAATGCCGGATATGTTGCATGCATTTTTAGCTGTGGGGGTAAACTGGAGCCCCATGCACAACAGGGGGGGGGGGGGGAAACATACAAACCCCACACAAGGCACTGGAGTCAGGAATCAAGACCCATTCCCTTTTTACTGCGAGACGAAAGTTGCCACTGCGACACCCTGCCACCCAAAAATGTGAAGCACATTCACATTTCTGGCTGTCACTCATTCCTCATTCATTCAATCCATAATTTTCTGTCATTAAGTTCGTTTTCACCGAATTCACCCATCACCACCACAACTTATCCCCATTGATTCCTCTCAAATATTGTGTTCACCTCATGACCATTACATCCACACATACCAATCTTAATTCTCTGGAAAGCGCCTTGGTTAACGTGCTATATAATTCCGTGAAGGTAAAAGATGTACTAATGTTCTGTGTCTGTCTTCATGACTCGATTTGGTCCCCCCAGCACCCAGACTGGCTTGCTCCAGATGGGAATTAGTCACTACGTGAGACGGGCCATGGTGCGCGTGGTGTCATCTCGCTGGTACCAGCTGCTGTGCCTCGCCATTGCGTCGCTCGCCGTCTTTGGATTCTACTACTTTGCCGGTGGGCAAGAGAGCTTCTCCAGCGCGACCCGCAAGCTCATGCTGCAAGCCAACCACGGAAAGGCCGGCGGCGATCATGTCGGCAGCCACAGTGGGGGCCAAAGCGGCATGCCTGTTGTTGGCGCTTCAAAGACCGATGGACCCGTGTTGAAACCCCAAATGGATGAGCAGTTTCAAAATGGCAAAAGCCGTGGTGAGGATAACGTTCGCGTGCCTTTGGTTGAGGAACCTACTGGTTTTAAAACAAGTAAGGCACAGCAGTTGGGTCCCACAGAGTACCACGTGTTGATGATGTTCACCAAGGTGAACCAGAAACATGATCTCCAAGAAAAGTTCAAGATATTTATGAAATCATTGGTGATGCACTCACACTTTGAAGGTAAATCGCATTATATTGACATACTATATATATTTCGATTTGTCATTGTTGTTCACTTTAAGCCTTATTGAAATGTAAATGATTTGGTGATACTGCATTGGCGGTGGTGCGCAAGCACACATCTCAACACGTTCGTCAATAACTGCCGTCAAAGGAAAAGTTAATGTGCAATCAAGATGAGCCATTGCCTGAAACATTGTCTATTATATACATTCCCTTTCATAGCAGTGTCATAGATGAATTATTTTTGTTGTTTATTGGAATACAGTTAAATAAACATGACATTACATTCTGAAGTATAATTACACTGCCTTGCAGGTTGGAGGAGCGGATTAAGATAGAGCAAACTCGCAATATACGACACAATTAGTCATCTTGTGTTTTACGGATGGTTGCAGATGATGGGCCTTGGTCAGGAAACAAACATTTTCTATCTTTACCCAGTGCTCCACTAGGCTGAGAGGTGTATTTCCAAGATAAATGTAAGACATAGATGTATTCATAATAGTTTAAAGATCTAGCCAAATATGAGAGAAGTGAGACATACAAGGCTGTGCAATTGCAGCACCGGAAAGTTGTGTGCCTTTCCAGAACTAACGGTTATGTCACCCTAAGATAGTCTACATTGGTACTGTCGCTACGACCATGACTACTGTTCCCATAAACGTAATTCTTAAGTTCGTCCACCTTTGTTCAGGACTCGGTCTACCAGATTGATTGTTTCACCTCCCTGTCATGTTCAACCACCACGCTGCAGGTCGCAACAACACACTCGTCCACTAACCCACTCACTCGCCCACTTCCTCACTTGCACACCTCCTTATTGACCCACACACTCATCCACTCTAACCAATTACAAATGTAATAGTGCTCTTTGTTGCTTACCGTTTGATATTTTGGGAATCGGGAATAATAAAAATTTATAGGGTGTACATATTTCACGAATTGGACATATTCAATCGGAAATTCGGAGGCGTGGGGCCAGAGTTCAGCCCCTCGTATGCAGCCTGAAAATGTGCGAGCCTTGAGTTGCTGCTTGAATGCATATGCGCAGTGGGAAAGAGTGCCAGATGGCTGCTCGTGCAGCACCGAAGAAACGCTGCTCAACCGGTATCGTGCTGGTTGTGGGCACCATGAACAGATTGACGGTTCTCCGTAGGAAGTGGCTGTTTGCTGTGGTCAGTAGAGTTGGAATGGTGAAGAGGTATGATGGGAGACCTTGAAAAGGATAGTGATGTTGTACTGCATCTTTGAGTTGATGTGGAGCCGGTTCAAGTTTTTTGGGAAATGCTGCAGTTTGTTGAGGTGTTTTTCTGATGGAGGATGTGTTTTTGTAATCAAGGCGGGTGCTGATAATGCTACACACCATCGTGTTTGCTGTGGCTGTAGTCAACATTGGGTGGTGTGTTCCATTTGGCCCTGAGATGATGATTGCATCTCTCTGTCGTTTTGAGGATGTGGTTGTCAAAGGTAACACTGAGGATATTAAAAATTTTTATACAAATTATGGAATTTGATAATTAGTTTGTTTCACTGACTGTAAGAACAATGTATGTATAACACATTTTTTGGACACCATTCTGATGTTGAATGCATTTATTTTCCTTTCAGAGAACGAATTACTTCATATGCACCTGGTCTGTGACGAGCCGAGCAGAGCCCTAGGGCAGAAGCTTCTCGATGCGTTCCTCGGGAAGGCTTCCTTTCATTCCAAGGTACATTTGGTTTAAAATAAAAATCAAATAGTTGCTCTACATGGGATGCACATGTGACTTCAGCCTGCTCAACTAAGATGTTTCTGTAATGTAACTTTATTGTGAATGCTTTATGTAACAATGCTTTTCCTGAGCCATTACAGGAAATGTATTTTATTTTAAATATATGTTTGTGCACTGTTTTGGATTTTTTATGTTCCGTGATTATTTTAGCTCTTATTTCTGTTTGGTTTCTACTCTGAATCGAATTGGTTGATTTTTGTTCCTATTTCTATTTGCTTCATCTGTGTACTTATTATTCATGGTATTCCTTTTGTAATTTTGACGACCCAGGTCAGTTAAAATTAGACTATCCTGCCCTCTTTGAGTTCTCGTCTGGTTAACAAAAATCAGCTTGCAACTGTCTTTAGCAAAGTCTCCCTACAAGTGATGTGTATTGACGTGTGTCTACAGGTGACTGTGCATGGTGTGGGACAGCTGGCTGAACAGCTGCATCCCATTGTGGAGCCAATGCAGAGCCACTTCAGTGCTGGCTCCGGATCTTACTTCAATGATGCCATCTTTTTTATGTCTGTTGCCATGCACCTCTTTATGCCACGAGGTGAGGGCAAGGGGAAAATGGGGCCTCAGTGCTACTTGTGTTGCCTCTCGATCCTGATGTGTGAAATGTTACAGCGTGCTCCGTAAACCCCCAACAACCAGCCTGGTGGCTCAACTGTTGAGCAAATGGCTCGAAATCATGAGGTTGTGAGTTCATATCCTGCTTGGAGGTTGACTCGGCCCATCATCCCCTCTGGGGTCGACAAAATAAGCACCACTATTTGGGGAAGTTATCTGTGGTTGCCCTATGGATAGGCTTTCCCCAGCCATAGGAATGTGGACTTTCTGCCACAGATTTAGTGCTGTAAACAGATGAGCACCACCTAAATGCTCATATAGGAAGGAATTCACTCTGAACAGAAGTCCCCATTAGACAAAGGTTTGCTTAAAGAATATTACTTCACTGATGTTAAGAATACATAGAAATTCCTCTTATCCATCCTCTTGTTTGTTAAGATTTCTATAAAATGTATTTGTGGCAGCAGGGTGGTGGCGCAATGGTAACTAAAAATTTAACTATATTTTATCAGGCAAGGCCCACTTAATTGTATAGCTCTTTTTTAGAAGCGACCTGGCCATCACAAATGATAGCTCAACGAAGTGGCTTATCATGTGGAAATTTATAGCAGCCAAATATTCGAAACGCATGTTTCTAAATGTGCACTTGCGCCACACAGCAAGAAGGGCCTCTTTCCAATTCCCAACTGGGGCGTCTTTCTGTGTGGGAACTCTATGTTCTCCTCCTGTTCTGTACAGTTTCCTCAAAGTTCTCCCAGTTTCCCTTCATAACTTAGCAAAAAAAGTCAATCCCGATAGAAATTTGAAAACGTACCCATACGTTACTTGCATAGCAAGCATCGCCCTTCACTGGCTGACTGATGTTCCATCGCCGAGTAATGGGGTGCCATGGTGGCGAGATGCTAACTCCCTCGTCTTGTATACAGGAGGTCGTGGCTTTGATCCTCCGACCCTGATGCCTTATAGTTGTAGCTTGCATGTCTTCCTATGGTAGTGTGGCTTTTTTTCCGGGTCCTCTGATTTTTCCCTCCACATTTAGAAACATGTGTTTCGAGTATTTGACTGCTATATATTTCAAAATGATGAGCCACTTGATTGAGTGATAATTTGTGGCCAGGTTGCTTCTGAAAAAGACCTATACAGTAAAACCTTGGATTGCGAGCATAATTCGTTCCGGAAACGTGTTCGTAATCCAAAGCACTCATATATCAAAGCGAATTTCCCCATAAGAAATAATGGAAACTCAGATGATTCGTTCCACAACCCAATAATACTGTATTCATATAAAAATTATTAATACAAAATACCTTTTTATATTTGTATTATTAAAATTAATATAAAGTAATCAAATTCATTCATTAAATATAATCGTGGCTGGTGTGAGGGAGACGAGAGAGAGGAGAGGAGGGTTATTGTGTAGGACGACTTTCACTTGCAGTACAGTTACTAAAGAACAGTCACTACACTTGGGCACAAAAGAAAAAAAATGCTTTACACACACACGTGGTCACAACACTATAGTAAACGGTATACGCTCGCACGGATGTTGACTATACGAGTGAGGCACGCCGACTGAGACCGAGTATGGGAGACGATTACCCACAATCCCGCAGCGAGAGAGAGAAGAACCATTGGCTCAGTTGTGATCACGTGATGCTCGGCAGACAGCGTATACTGAACGTACTACAGTACTCGTATTGCAAGACCTCGCTCGTTTATCAAATGAATATTTATAATTTTTCCTCGTCTTGCAAAACACTCACAGACCAAGTTAATCGCAATCCAAGGTTTTACTGTATAGCTTAGTGGGCCTTCCTTGGTAAAAAAAAATAGGTGTTGCATCATCTTTTGCGGCTCAGGGACAGCTACCAATAGGAGGCTCTGCTCTCTGAAAGAGAGAGCACAGTACACATGCAAGTTCATAGTAAGTGCAGATGTCATCCTGGCTCGTGTTGAGTTAATTTATGGCGGCTAGGAATGCATGCTCATGACAATGGATTGTGGCACACCAGACATTGTTTAGCAAGTGCAACTATTAACGACAGCAAGGGATTGTGGTAAAAAAAGCACAAGTTCGGTCAAAGTTTGATACTGCTGTTATATTTGGAGTGGAGTGGTGTTTGATCGTTCAGCACTCACCGATTAGCTCCAGTCAAAGGCTCACCAGCGGTTAATTGCCTCCTTATCACTGTTCTATCGCTGCTACCATGGTTACTGTTCTCGTGAACTTTATCGATAGACGCCTTAACCCATATTTGTATCCGATGTTATAACAAATTTCGAATGTTAATATGTTGCAGTTGGCAAAATGTTGCTTAATTGTTCATAAAAATTCAAACATTTGCCGTTTTACTTTCTCTGATTTCACTTAATTGCAAATTACTCAGTAGGGATTACACATTTCAACATCGCCCCTCAACTGGCAGACCGATGCCATTTTCAGTTTTCATTTCATTTATTTGGTATAGCCCTGTGAGCCATTCGGCTCTTGAATCGGGTGCAACTGCAACAAACAAAAAACAAAAACATGAACAAGAAAACATCTTAAAGTGACTATGCGCAAACAGAAAAATCCAGGAAAAAACTGCAAAAATCTTCCAGAAAAAGCACCATACACCAACACTCTGTGCAAAAATCCCAGTGGGATGCAAGTCAAACAACAACAATCACAAGACAACTTAGATTAAAGCCATCATTCTAACTCCGTACTACAACAAACAAACATGGCCAAACCAAAAAACTTATTCTAAATCACAAATAAAGCCATAAAAGCAATGTAACAGTGATCGTAGGAACTGTGACCGAAATTTCATAATAAACGACATAAACAACATGTACCACCAAAACCCTGTAGCCATAGCTGGCTGCATGAGTCACTCCACAACAGTAGGAGCATCAGTTTTGAGTATCAAAATTTTTCAATGCACCTTTAAAGATTAGCACACTAAATCAAAACACAACATCATACTTTGCCGCGGTCATCCGGAGCGAAACATTTTATTTAGGCCACTGAATAGCAGTGGCAGCTAGGGGTGTACAACTCCTCTAGAGCAGATTTGAGTGAAGATCTAATAGGTAGTGATTCAAGTTGCAGTTTATTGGCAATATTGACAACTTGCAGCTCAGCACACGGCAGATGCCTGCGCAGCGCGACTCACGACCTCCTCTTGATACCAAGATCCAGGATGGTCATGTCTATGCGCCGTTTCTCGGTGGCAGCCCCAACAGTTTGTTTGCAATGAGATGCAATTTAAGTCGCTTTTAAGTTGCTGAGGCAGTTAAATGCTGCGGTATAAATGCAAAGATGATTATTGTTATCAAGATTATAAAATAGGCTTTACACTTTCTGGCATGAATACAGGTGTTAGGATTCATCTTCTTGGTTCTTTAGGTAAAGTCACGTAGAAGGGAAATAATAAAATAATTACAATTAAATATAATAAAATACAATTGTATTTAATAATAAAATAAATACATAAAACATATTTCCCTTCTACGTGACTTTACCGAAATAACCAAGAAGATGAATCCCTGCAGTCACGAAAGCTTTAAATCGAAAGGTGTTAGGATGTTCAAACACCAAATAGCCACCTATTTTAAGGCATGCAGTCTGCGTTACCACACATACTTGTGATAAAACATTCAAACAAAATCGACAATGCAAACACCAACGCATCTATGGGTCCCATAGATATAACTACTGTTGCCAGTACTGTACAGTATTGCCAATAAATGGTCCCATGGATATGTCTGCTTAACCCGAGCTATTAACGTCCTTGTATCATTCACCTTTTGGTAGCCTTTGGTCTAGCACTGGTGAGACAAAGCCATCCAAAGAGGCTGTCTCTGGTGTAGGCCAATCAGTTTTAAGGACAATGCGTACATGATCAAAGCATATTTTGTTTGCATGTTTTACTACAAGCATGTGTGGTTAATGCAGACTCATCACCTCTGATTCGCAAGGTTAGCTACGTACGGCGCAAAAGAAGTTCAACATACATACGTTAACACCTTGTAGTAGGTGTCTATGTGGTGTTAGAACATCTTAACACCTCTGGTCTTTGTGACCAAAAGGGTAAAGCCTTTTTTATCTTGATACATTACTGGCAAAAATGGTCCCATAGATATTGTTATGTTTTGTCTTTTTCAAACAAACATTTTTCAAAGTTGACCATTTCCACCCTCCCCCACCCCCGGTTTGTGAACGACCAAGTAGAGATGGAGCGAATCGTGCAGCTGGATCTGGACTTGAAGCTCATGGCCAACATTCGCCTCCTCTTCTCCGAGTTTGATAAGTTTGGACCGGACGCTGTTATCGGCATCGCCCACGAGATGCAGCCTGTGTACAGGTGCACGGCATCGCAGAAACCAATATTCATCCACATTGTCAATTATGCAAGTATCGGTGAATACCGATATATGAACATCTTTAGAGGGATGCGGCCAAGGCTGAGCAGTCCTGATACCTTCTGTGGTCTACTGTCCCTGGCGTTGGCTAACGTATCCGCTTGGGATAGTCATCCTATTGGGTGACTTTAATTTCAGACTGGGTGATGATGTTAGTAGTTGGGTGGGTGGGAGTGGTTGGAAGGCCATGGGTCAGATCAGCTTAATAATAAGTGTAGGATCTACTAGATATCTGTACATGGGTTTGTAATCACCAACATGCTGTTCCACCTCTAACATTATTGGGTGCATTCTAAGCAAGGACATCTGCTGGACTATGTAGTAGCAGAACTGAATGTGAGCCCAAGTCATTGACATCAGGACCGACCGTGCAGCTGATCTCTCCACTGACCATCGGACTGTCATTCTTCCAGTGGTGGTGGGCGTCCACCTAGAACCCCATTCAAACCCACGCTAGCCTGGTATTCGTTAGTTGTTGAAATTTGCCTCCCATTTTTAAAGTGCAGATAAACCTTGCAATAATCATTAAACATTGCATGTCAAGAATTCAGGCAGAAAGAGGGAAAGCATTTCTGTGCGATGTCGTATTACATAATTGAATGTGCTGTATAAATTACTCAAATATAAATACACATTGCAATCATTGCCTCCTACCCACAGACTGACGCCTGCTCGCAGGCCGAGTGCCAAGTCACTTCACTACCCAGGGGCAGCTGCCCCCACTTTGGGTGCCTTTTCAGATGTGTTGAGATGACGTGATTGCAAGACATTTATCTGTGTGCAAAACACTGAGCTGCCCTGGCATAAAGGAGGATGCGCTTTCGAAAACAAATAATTATTACTCTATACACATTACCGTCACATTTTCTTACAGGCATGCATTTTGGCAGTACCGCAAGGACCACCCTGGCACACACGTTGGCGAGCCGCCCGCGGACGGCTTACCGGGCTTCAACAGTGGTGTCCTGCTCCTGGATTTAGTTCGTATGCGGAACTCAGCCAAATACACGGAAGCCTTGACGCCGTCTGCTGTCAAGGACTTGGCGACCCGTTTCTCGTTTCGTGGCCACCTCGGTGACCAGGACTTCTTTACGGTATTAGGGGCCGCAGAACCTCATCTGTTCCACGTGCTGCCATGCGGCTGGAACCGGCAGCTGTGCACATGGTGGCGAGACCATGGATATGCCGATGTGTTTGATAGGTACTTTGCGTGCGACCAACCGGTACGAATATACCACGGAAACTGCAACACTCCAATCCCAGATGAATAGATTCCACTTCTGAAATGACGGCAGGCAGAGACGCAAGTTTCCTCGACCTCAGCTGCACTACTCAACTGCACTTAGGGGTGGTGACCTAGCTCAGCAGTAGCGTGTTCTCCGCTTGTTCCATACGTTCAGTTCAAATCCAGCGGCCTTCCTGATTAATACTGTATTTGTATTAAACATAAACATCCTAGACTTCTTCACATTGGACGTTAAAGGTCATATGATGTCGTGCGCAAGAGTTGGAAAAATTTTTGCTGCCTTTACTCCAAATTAGAAAACGTACCTGGAAACTACTCATTTGGAATATAAATATATAGCAGTCATCACCCTCCACTTTGAAAACTTGCCAGGTTGCTCCTGAAAAGGAGTCCATTGATTGAGGCGTTCCTATGTTTACCAGAATAATAATACACTACTATAGAGAATTGTGGTATTCTTAATCTATATAAAAGGGAAATTTGTGATTGTGTATCTGTTCAAAATCTTTAGCGTACGTCCCGACATGCAACAAACTTGAAATTTGCCATGTGGGTACTTTCCAGACTGTACACCATGCAAAAATTATAAAAATAGACTTTTGTATTTTGGGGGGGGGACGGGAGGGGGGGTGCAATAATGCATATATTTTGCACAGCACGTGAGCTGTGACGTCACATCTATCATGTGACCCATGTGCGGAAGCGTAACAGTGCGCCTGCTGATCGCGGGTAAAGTGAAATACAAATGTGTTGCAGGTCTAAGGCGTTCTTCGCGCAGCATTGCTTCATTATTTCGGTCGTTTACTGCCGTATGCACCCTGAAAGTTGTGTGTGTCTGCTGCAAGCGTGTGTATGTGTACCTATGGACGCGCACGCGTTTGTGTTTGGGGAGCGGTAATGTAGTGGTTAGCGCGCTGCGCTGCGCTACGAACCCGGCGACCCGAGTTTGATTCCTGCTCAAGGCCACCACCGGTGACGATTATTTGAACCAGTCCTGGGCCTCCCCTAGGTCGACTCAGCCTCAAACGAGTAACTGGGGAGACAAAGGCGGCTGGGCATCGTGAATCCAAGTCCCGGGCGAAGCCGGGTAGTAAATCTAGTGTATATATATTTCATGCAATATTTGTGGACTCTGAAATTCATGAGGAAATTCTCAATGAAATTGTAGCTCAAGTGCTACATTTGTGCATATTCATCGATGTCATTGTATAAATCTCATATACCGTTCTGTGTTCGTATTTTTTTATTTTAATGTTGAAAATGGGTTATTAATCATGGTAACACCTGGGGTAGTTCATTAGCCTGCTTCCAAGTAATTGTAAAATGTACAAGCAGAACTGAGTCATCTTCCAGTTGAATGAAATATTTTAATGTATTGAATTTCCTTAATTTACCGAAGTGGCAAAGCAACAAATATATATTTTAGATTTTTTTAAACTATTTCATTTGACCGCAAATTACAAATGCAAACGTGTTTAACTATCATCAATGTAAAGTAGCATTCCCTGGGTAAGGATTTATAATGGCTTTACACAGCTCCTAAACTGGATTAACGTATTTTACCAAGGTTTTTGACAAATTACGGTGGTAAATATTATTTCGTTTTTTTTTATAATAAACAAACACGTGCTCTTTTGTTTACAGCTCACGAACTTCCTATTTGGAATGTGTCCGTGTTAGATGGATTGGAGCTCTGCTCGGTCCGGCACAGCGAACACCTGATTCTGATTCTTTGAGTCCAACAAGAACTCTGTCGTTCACGATCTAGAGTAAGAATACGAACAAGTGCACTCTCGTTCAGACACAGCTACCTTAACCCTTTTCCGTTGCGAGATGTCTGCAAGTTGCAGGGTGTGGGTCCCATTAATTGCTGAATCTCACAACTCGCAAACGGTTTAGTGTTCATTTTATTTAGAGAGGCGTAGCGCTGTTTTAAATACATTGTTACTCACCTCAGAAAACTGTAGCAACACGACACACTCTGATAGCTGGCAACAAACGGCCACATTCTCTTCCGCATGGCCTTGTGGGAGCATCAGTACTGATTAAGTTATTTTAGTTTTTCCTCCGGTTCCGATGACTTCATCAGTACCGATGATCCTACAAGGCCATGCGGGAGGGAATGTGGCAATTTGTTGCCAGCTATCAGAGTGCGTCGTGTTGCGACGTACACCTACGTCATCGGAACCGGAAAGGGTCAACTTGCAACAATCTCTCAAACTAAAAATGTGCCACCAGTCTTAACTTAAAATCTGCTAGTCGGGATTGAATACTGCACCCGTTAGCCTGTTGCTTGGCCTCTTCTGGACCAGAAGGCGCAGTCCATTAAAGATGTATTCATAAATGGCTGTGTTGTAAGACAAAAGGGCCTCCCTGAGAGTTTTCTGACAGACCAGGGCAGGATTTTGCTTCCCAATCGGTGGACGTATGCATGCAATATTCTAGGTACAAAAAATGTTTCAATCTCCCCATACCATTCTTCAGAGAGATGGGATGGCCGAATGACTAAACTGCCATGCCAAGTCACATGGTTATGCCAAGCAAACTGAGATGTGTGTGTCCTCGCTGTCCTTGCAGCATATTGTCTTCGCTCCACATGCAGCGCAAGAGTTCACCCCCCTTATGTATGCTTGGGATCCTACACAACCAATAAAAAACACATTTGAGCAGCATTCCCTCACAAAACAGACGTCTTGGCTGGCATCCTTCGACCATTCCTTGTCACACGGGATGAGAGACCACTCTTGCAATATCCGGCATCTGCCCAAACCACCAATTCATGAGTTTGAGCAAAAGTCATATTTGGCCTCGGCCTCGATAGTCAATGACTTAGTGTGGTTACATCCGCAGCTGCCCACTGACATCCGGTAAATTGCATAGACCAACGGCAGGACCCTGTAAGGCCGCAATGTGGTCGCTGTCATTGGTTCATCCATCCTTGACGTCTGAAATGGTATGTCCATCAGATACTTTTCAACTTTCATCATCCACATCTGGAGGTTCACCGGATTTATCCGGGGTCCCCATCCGTCGCATATCTGGCCATGAAGTTGCCAATTTCAACCAGCTCCGTTTCCTTCCATGGACCACCATAGGCGTTTTGTCGCTAATCTTCCTATAGCAGTTCCGGGATGAAGGGTCCTGCCATTGTGTTCACCTTGGGTTGGTTGTTGTGTTGTTCTCCCCCTGTGATGTCGCGTTGCGGATGTCGGACTGTACAGGGATGCTGTGGACTCCCCTAATGGAACATCTTTGCTGGTTAGAAATATTTAGGCTGGCCTGCCTATGAACCATCCTGGGTTTAACCAGGCTGGATTGTGTGAGGAGCTCACAATTCCTTTAAAGATTTGGACAAAGTCCCCATCGGTGAGCTCTGGCAGGCAAGGCTGCGTTGGCTGGGTCATGTAGCCCGCATGCCCAGCCACCACATGCCTAAACAGCTTTTGTACGGCCCGATAGAGGGGGCTAAACGGGCGTGGCACGGGCTAGAAAAGAGATGGAGTGATGTGGTACAAGAGGATGTAGAGTTGAGTGGACTTGCTGATGACTGGTACCAGCGGAGACTCGTGAAGGATGCTCCTAGGCAGTTAGAGGCAGTCGCCCTCCAGCCACAATTGAGGGCAGAGGAGCAACGCTCACAGCAATGAGCGGGGAGCCGGTCAGCTAAAACACATCAAGTTGGCACAATAGGAGGCATAGGTGGTGCATTGGCCAGTCATCTCAGTCGATCCATGGCAGAGGTCGCAAACGGGTTTTGATTCCTTATCTGTACCCGGCCACACCAGGGTCGCAAATGGGTACCCGTACCCGGCCGTACCCGTACCGTACCCGGCCGGGTACAGGTAGGGTACGGGTATCGGGTACCTTATTGCGACCTCTGGGATGAAGCCATGGTGCAGGCGGGGGTGGGTTGATTCTAGGAACTTGAATTGTGAGAAGAGACAAGACGTTGGGAAATGAGTGACAAACAGTTACTCACCAGTGACTAACGGTCTACCCGTACCTGGCCGCACCAGGGTCGCAAACGGGTACCCGTACCAATACCCATACCCTACCCAATACCCGGACGGGTACGGGTAGCCGGGTATTGGGTAGGGTATGGGTATTGGGTACCCGGTTGCGACCTCTGATCCATGGCAACTGGGTGTGCCCCGTGACCTGCCAGTGGGTGTTCGTCACTTCACGTGGCCTTAACGTGCACATAGCCTGGCAAAAGTGCCATAGTGGCGTCACACCACTTAATGGCGAATGGCGGTTGTTGTTGGGATGCTATGGAGTTCAATTATTTTTGGTTGCTGTATTATTTGTTTTATCTCTTTGTTTTTCTTTCTCCAAATCCATGTGGGTATTCGTGTTCTGTGCTATCTGTTTTACAGTTGCGTCAGGCTGGGGGCTTGGGATGAATGGTAAATGAGGCTGTTAGAGCCGAGGATGGCTTATTCTCAAAAAAGTGGGGAGGGGGTGATGTGAGGGTCATGTAAAGACACTTAACGTTAATTAATTAATTGCTCTATACTTGCTGGGAAGCAGGGCATGGTTGGGGGGTGCAAATGGGGGTGAGAGATGGGAAGACAGGATGACGAGGTTGAGGGATGGTAGGTGAGGGGGAAAGAGTGTTTGGAGGAGGAGGACATTTTAGAAGTTTCAGTAAGGAACGGGCAAAAGAGGATAAAAAGGGGACTTCGAGAGAGCTCGTGGTCTGTCAGCAGTGAAGCTTCCTACGAGCATTCTGCATGCATTGTTGTGATTGGTGGAATCGATCGTCTGGGTGAATTTTTTTATTAAAATAAATCTCCCGCGCTCTCCCCTGGCTGCTGATTGGCTGCGAGTTTGTTCATGATGAGGCTACACCGACTCCGCACAATGAATTATGCCAGAACCCTACGCGTGAAGTAGGCATACACCACAACTCCTTGCTCTATGCCTTAATGAAGCCCCACGAACCAGGGTGGTGATAGCCCCCTAGGCTGCACTGCATTTGACCTTTTCTAGCAGTCTGTGTTTTACAGCATCGTGCACTTTCAGATGCGCTTCTGCAGCCATCTGGAACACTTCCTCCCGATAATGGGCAGCCACTGGAGCTATGCACTTTTAAATCGTCTAGATTAAAAACATTTCTTTACAACGACTTTTTGTGTTTAGTTTGTCCTTCCCTCACACCTCCGATGAGCATGGTTGGCTGCATATGGTGCGAAATAAGTTCAACATCAAACGTATAATATTTCTATTCCTGCCAATGACTTAACTCCGAAAAGTATGCGTACCTTCAAGCTAACAAAGACAAAAAAGAATAATAATTTTGAATTCGTAATGTGCACAGACAGAATTAGCACCGATAATTTCCCGAGTTCTTCGGTCCTACATTTGGACGTTTGGCCAATTCCACTCATGAGTGTGTATACAAGACGAAGGAAAGCGGAGCACCCGGAGAAAACTCACGCACGCACGGGGGCTAACACTCAATCCCCGTGTGTGCATGTTGTGACCAATAGAAAATGGGAGGTGGGTTAAGGACAGGTCGGAATAACCGAGACGGAGGGTGGCAGGTGACGGAGGGACAAATGTCGCAGGTGTTTCGGCAGGAGTTGCTATGGCGGGAGTTGCTACGGGAATCAAATCCCAATTGTTGACAACGCACATGAGGTGAGGTGGGGGGAGTAGTCCACCAGGGACGTGGTGGGAGTTACTAAAGGAAGGCAGGGCCAGAGGGGAGAGATGTGACGAGATGGGCAGACTCATGATATTTATACTGCAGGAAACCGATTAGCTATGAAGCTATTTTTCACAGGGCGGGTCAGAACGTTACAACAACAATAAAAAAATTCTAGATTTGAAGCTTTCGTGACTGCAATGATTTATATTCTTAGGTTTTTTCGGTAAAGTCACGTAGGTAAAACATTAAAGTTAATAAAAATAAAATAAAATAAAAATCACGACGTTTCGGAGACAACACAAGCAAAGTATCGGAAAGGTAAACAAATCACTTAAAATATAGATATAACTAAATAATGTTTTATTTTAGCAGGTAAAGCACACTGAGGTATTAACTTTCAGTAGCGACCTGGTTATCACAAATGACAGCTTAACACGACCTAACCCAAAAAATCTCTTATCAACGAGGTGGGTTATTATCATCACGTGCAACACACAACGACGACGAAGAACGGGTGGGGTGAGTGGCGAGGCGCAGGTGGATGTCCCAGCGGCCAGGCGACGGGACTCGTCTGGGGCAAGAGTCGAGCGAGCCCCGAGAGCAGTGGTGCTTAAACTTTTTTGCAGCCTTGCACCCCTTTCGTTCTTAATCGTTAAAACATGCACCATGTTCAGTGGCGGCTCCTGCAAAATCTCTCAGGGGGGGCAAATGTCTGGATGATTGATAAGGATAAGGTCCACCCATGCAATGGATACATTAACAGCTTAAGCATGTAAAGGCAACTTCACTTCTTTAATATTAATGAAAAATAAAGTGACTCTTACAATACATCTCCTTGTTTGTTTCTATACTCACTATTAATAGAATCCACTCAAGTTTCTTTTATTAAAGATTCCACTAGGTGGCGACAAATTATATTGTTGGATGAAACGTGCTTACGTATGATGACATAAGCACGTTAGGGCGAGCCCTCCCGGAAGTCATAGAGAATGCATTGGAGCGCCCACCGTTCGAAAAAAAACATCTTTGAATGTAAGTCTATCAGGCCACTCGGGGCGATTCTCAGCCGGAGTGAAATCGCCCAAAAAGAGGCGGTACTCCACAGAACGTGACATGACGCTGATTGGACTATATCCAGAGGCACAGTGACGGCTAGCGTGACTCTGTGGTTCAATGACATTGGTGGTGCGTCGCCCAATCGCCCTAATGAAGAAACCGCCCCTGACTATGTTAATACATCGGTTTTATGAAACAATGTAGTTGTACTTACGTGCCCGTTCTTAATTTGTGTTTCGATGAGTTGCCTTCTATAAGAATCAGGCATGTCTCGTTCCCCCAGAAAGGGCATCTCGACCCACAGAGGATGCGCGCAGCACAGGTTAGAAACCACTGCTCGAGATAACCTGCAGCGCAGACTCGACGGAGACCTCGGTCAGAGGGCTCGTGTGTGAGTTGCACTCCACCTATCCGTACTGCGATACAGAGTAAACTCGCAACACACGTAGACACACGTAGTGCCCATTGCTGTTATTATTTCATTGCTGGCATAAAACAGTTGGATTTTGTTAAGAAATTGCTGGCCACCTGAACTCTTTCTTCCGGGTGGTCATTCCAGATGGAATAGAGACGGCGATAAATCCACACTCACTGTACCGCCATACCCTGCACATTTCGGAGATGGCAGCCTCGACGCGCATGGGCAGCGAGGGGGGTTTTCACGATGTGCGACCCTTGTCGCACACTCACAGTGCTACATCACGGGTGCATGGCATGGTCACCAACATCCGGCAAATTTGATTTGTTTACGAAACTAGTTTTGGAAAGAGCCTCCACTTGCGGCTGCTTTTCCTCAAGGGGCATATTTGCTGGGAGAGCAGCGCGCGGCTTCCGGCGCTTATGTAAGTCAGATGTTGCGCCTCACCCCCCGACTCCGCATTCCGCTGAGATGTCATAGGCACCAGCAGAAGTCCTCCTCATCGCATGTGCTATGTACATTCTTTGAAAACCCCAGATGCTGACGCGCGCAAAGTGAAAATGAGCGAGAGTTGAAGATTCCCAGCCAGCAAAAGTATGCGCACTGGAATAACGCTTACAAAAATAATCGTCTGTTTTGTTTTATTTTCTCCATATTTCCAACTCTGGCATCGTCGCCGTATCACGAAACGATACGACTCGAAAGTCTCAAATACTCTTTCAGGGGGATCCTGCATTCGTGCACTTGGCCACGTCTTTGTGTAAGCATTTGGCCACACGTGGGAATGAACTAAGAGCTACAGATGATGAGTAAAACATGAATTTCAATGATTAATTCCACGTGAAATCAAGTGACCCCCCTGTTCTACCTGGTAATGGGTGTATGATCGCCACACCTGGGCACACAACTGTATTTAAAGTTAGACATTTCCCACATGTACACGAGTGCAGCTTCAAAAAAGGTCGCTTTTATTTCACTGGGTAGTTTTGTTCAATGGTTGTGTTCAGTTGTTACTGATGTGGATTTCCTATTCGGTGATAACATTTTCTTAAGTCTTTGAGTTGGTGGTCTAAACTATTGTGCTTCTCAGCCGTTTTTATTCTGTGGTACACTTTCGATCTTGCTCGATCTTCACGCAAACACCGAACCCAGACACACCCGTGGGCCCAGGTGGGGGGGGGGGGGTAGAAGCTGATAGATCATTCACAATCCCTGGTTTATCTTGTCGAGAACATGAAATCAAGTGGCGCGAATATCCGTGACAAGAATTTTCCCACTGCGAGAGCATATCTGTGTCTCCTTGTTTGACTGTGTGTGTCTCACGTGTATGTATTTGTGTTTGAGTCTGTGTGGGGTGCAGTAGTGTCGCGGCTCTCGCGCTGCACTACGAACCCAGCCCTCCAGAGTTCGATTCCCGCTCACGGCCAACACCAGTGACGATTATCTGAGCCGGTCCTGGGCATCCTCTAGGTCGACTCAGCTTCAAATTAGTATCTGGTGCGGTGCGTAAATATTGCCACTTGGGGGACAAAGGCGCCCGGGCGTGGTGCTGGCCACCACGCCCGGAACGGCACACGAGGAGGTGGGTGCGCCAAAAATCTGTGAAGGCAATACGGGGGGGTTACTCTTTGGTTCTTTCGGTAAAGTCACGTATAAAGATAAAATAATAAATTAAATACTAGCATACGACGTTTCGATTGCAACACAAGCAATCATCATCAGGTATGAATTAAATAGAAACACAAATCTAGTATACTTAGAAATGTAATGTAATACAACAGAGAGTCGGATAAGATAACAGTCAACACCCTACCTGGTTGATTACGTTCTTCCTGAGAATGTCTCTCTTTAAAATGTCACACTTAACTTCTAACTTAGCAATCTTTGAAAAACGTAATCAACCAGGCTATGCGTTAATTGTGTGTTGACCGTCTCTCTGTGTTGCATTACATTACATTTCGAAATTTTGCTAGGTTATTTAATTTAGTGTGTCTCTCTCCCTGTCTCCAAATTTTTTCAAGCTTTCGCACCGTACCACTCACCGTGCTACTCATTGACATGCTAATTTCTCTAACCCCTCCCTCTCTCTCCGCCCCCACCCCCTCTCTCTATTTAAGGCCTCGACACATAGGCGTGGTTTCTCTGTGTGCATATGTTTGTTCTTTCTCTATGTATCTCTGTGATATCTGTCTGCTTATATGTCTGTCTATATGTCTTTGGTTCTGTGTTTTATCTCTCTCTCAAATTTAGCATTCTCAGGAAGAACGTAATCAACCAGGTCGGGTGTTGAGTGTGTTGACTGTTATGTTATCCGACTCTCTGTTGTATTACATTACATTTCTAAGTATACTAGATTTGTGTTTCTATTTAATTCATACCTGATGATGATTGCTTGTGTTGCAATCGAAACGTCGTATGCTAGTATTTAATTTATTATTTTATCTTTATACGTGACTTTACCGAAAGAACCAAAGAGTAATTCCTGCAGTCACGAAAGCTCCAAATTAAATATACGGGGGGTATTTGTCTTTTTGTCTGTGTATATAAATGTGTGACGGAGCGAGTTTCAAATTGCCCCCATGAGAGCCAATATACAAAGTGTTAGTAACGGCACTGGGGGGTGAAGGTGACATGGGAAAGAAAACATATAAATCCTGCAGGGGCGTGGGTTAAAACCACGCCAATACTGCAACTGCAAAGGAAGGGCAAACTGGCTGAAAGGTGAGAGAGAGGCACGTGAGAGACACGTGGGGAGGAGAAACAACCACCGGGTTGGAGTCGTTCCGAAAACGAAGCTTCCATCGATGGCTGAGACCTCTCACCAGCTGAGGTGTTCAACCCAGAAAAGCATGGCACATGCTGCTCCAGTGCTAAAGCACTCCAGTTACATGCCAGTCACTCCAAGAAGAATAAGTTCCTGACGCGATCAAATCAATCCACTCCACTGTAGTAAGTGCGTGGGCGAAGTCAGGGAGCACGTGGCCTCGCAGCATTCCTGTGACCAGGACTTCGGTCGCGGAGCCAGGAGCCGCACGGACTGCAAAGGCAAAGATCAGGTGCAGGGTGGAACAAGGCGGACCTTTGACACCAGGGGATCTCATCAAACTTGACACTAATCCTGCACGATACTTCGTCGTTAGGTGCCGTCCATAAATGACGTCACGCGATTTTGGATGATTTTTGACCCCCCCCCCCCCCTTGTCACACGACGTCACAAACAGTCAGACCCTCCCCCAAAAATAAACATGCTTCAAATCGCTTTAAACTATTGTCATTGTAGTGCGTATTTAATGTGGCGCTGCACTCTAATGTTGTATGAGAAAATTTTATTTAAAAAAGTACATTTAATTAAGTAGAACGTGTTGTCTATATTTATTTAAAGTTGCGTATTTTGATGTGACGTCACACATCGTCACAAATGTCTGACCCCCCCCCCCCCTAGGTGCGTGACGTCATTTATGGACGGCTCCTTAAGTCATCAAAACGGGACAATACGGGGGCAGTCTACATCCCATATCCACGGTACCCAGACGCCAGGGTTATTGTGGTGGTCGTGTCGCTAAAATTATTTGCGGTGAGTACCATGTCTTCAAGAATATCGGCGCTACGCCTCTGTAAATAAATAATTAATACTTAACCGCTTGCGCGTTCCGAGATTCAATGGTGAACGGGACACCCACCCTGCAACTTGCAGACGTCTCGCAATGAGTAAGGGTTCATATCTCGTGTGTTGTGATGCAGAGACCGCACATAGATGTTGAGGTAGAAACAAGTGCAGCGACTCAAACCTGTAGAAACAGTACAGACCCACCTTCCGTTAAGTTCATAATCGCTGCTCTTTAAATACTGAACATTTCTATGAGGTCTTGGAGGAGGCAAAACACCTCAGCTCAAACAACATCACAAGGCAAGGTGGGGGTTGGTGGTTGACCCTGCTGGTGCTGCTGTGCCTCAAACATTGGAGGAAGTAGCCACTCCTTGTGAGTGGTTGGCTGATGTGCCATCTCTTGAGGAAGTGCGAAGGGCGATCCGGAGCTTGAAACCAGGTAAAGCACCGGGTGGAGATGATCCCTCAAATTAACTTGTGAGGGAGGGTGGCGTGTGTGTGCCGATTGCCGTATGTGACATCATAACAAGGGTCGAAACTTTTAAAATGTGGTTTTGTTACCAGTTAAGGCCCACTGAGCTATGTCGCTCTTCTTCATAGGCGACCTGGCCATCACAAATGATAGTCTAACGAAGTAGCTTATCAAGTGTAAATTTAGAGTAGCCAGATACTCTAAACGCATGTTTATAAATGTGGAGGAAATAAACCGAAGAGCCCGGAGAAAATTCCACGCGACCACGGGGAGAGAGACATGCAAACTCCAAATATACAGGCATCAGGGTCGGGATCGAATACACGACCTGTATACCAGGTGAAGTAGTTAACATCACTGAGAAATATCTATTTAAACAAAATGTAGACGTGTAATGCGAGCAAGGACAGGGTGGACGCTGCCTCCGCACCACTCACACGGGCCGGTATATTGGAGAGGCGGAGCCTGGTCGTCGGGGTGAGTGGGGGCGGAGACAGGGGCAGGATGAGAAGGTGGAGTTTGGGTCACGTGAGAGAGGGGATATAAGGGAGAGACGGAGGAGGAGCTGGGAGGAGAAGAGAGTGAACGACAGAGGGGAGCCACGCTGGCAGTGAGGGGAGAAGTGGCGCCATTGCCACGTGGTTGGGCCCGATAGGCGGACTGGGGTGAAGTGTGCGCGGGCAGCGGAGCGAGCGGGTGCGCACGGGAGAGAGCGAGAGAGAGCCAGAGCGGGTGTGGGGGACCCGAAGGGCGGTGTGGCCCGAGCGGGTGAGGAAGAGCACACGGAGGGGCCGGAGGTGACGGCGTGGCGAGAGCTACACGGAGCGTGCGCGGGGCGTACGGCGACGGAGAGAGAGAGAGTGCCACACGGAGCGTGCGCGGGGCGCACGGCGAGGGTCGGTGGAGGAAGAGCGGGTGAAAGGAAAAGAACCCAATAAAGGACCAACGGAGAGCGACAACCTGTGAAGGAGTCCTTTATTACAGAAGCATAAATTAGACGTATCTTTTGTCTCAAGTGCTGAATAAAATAATAAAGACCCCAAAGACACTTTGTTGCTGCGTAAAATTATTTATTATTAAAGAAACGTGAAACTTAAAGCGAATTTGCGAAAAAAGAATATTTCCGCTCGACCTTAATGACGGTGTGTGCGGCATGTGAAGTGACGTCACGCGCGGGACACAAATCCCTCATTAATAATCATGAGCAAATGACGTCACTCGACATGGATCTTCCCCCCCTCATCAATAATCATGAGCTGATGACGTCACTCATGTGGACCCCGCCCGCCCCGTCTCATAAAATAATCATGAGCGGATGACGTCACTCCACATGGAGCTCCCCCCCTTCATCAATAATCATGGCATGATGACGTCACCATGTGGACCCCGGCCCCACCCCCTCATTAATAATCATGAGTGGGTCATTCTTGTCGATTGAATATTTCAGATTAACTGCAATATACCCGTCCTTGGACGTGCTATAGGCTACATGTATCATAATTTAGAAGAAAAAATTAGACTTACCTTGTGTTTAAAGTGCTGAAGAAATAAATAAAGACACCAAATACAATCTTGATTTAAATCTTTCGTGACTGCAGGAATCCATACTCTTTGGTTCTTTCGATAAAGGTAAAATATAATCCTAATTTATACAAAAAAAACATGGTGAAAACTCCACCTATTTAAGTTTGTGCTGGAGGCCTTGGGGAGGACAAGCATCTATTATGCCTTTTGGCAAAAACCCCTTTTGGCGGAACCAGACTATACCCCTCCGATTGGGGGTTCTTCCAGAAATATCAGGAAAACACTGAGGTTGGCCATTTGGAATGTCTGAACGTTCACTGTAGAGGAGAGGCTTCCATTACTGTCAGGAGCTGGACCGGTACTGCTTGAACCTCTGTAGTATACAGGTGTGGTGGACTGGTTCTGGCTTAAGTCACCATGAGGCGTGGACAGTTCTCCACTTCAGGGAGTGGCACTTCTGTTGAACAAAAGAATGAAGTGTGAACGGAAAGAGTGGAAACCTGTGAGTCCGAGGCTATTGTGGGCACACCTCCCCATCAATGGAGGGGAAGGAGTGGTGGTGGAGTTGGTTTATGCACCCACAGAAGATGAGCATCAGTGGAGGGATGCAGGAAAGACTGATACGTCTGATGCCTTCTATGACCTGTCCCAAGTGCTAGTTAAAGTGGCCCTTCGGGATATCGTCTTCCTATTGGGTGACATTAATGCCCATGTGGTCAGAATGCAAACACCTCAAACAAAATCCAGTTTCATTATCTTCACGTGCTATGTATATCAGAAACAACATAATTGAACAGTGCTTCAAATACTTGGGTTTACTAATTTATTCAAAACTTACATTCCAGCCCCATATTGATCACACCTCGAAGAAAAGAAAAAATTGGGTTTTTATATAGAAACAAACATTGTTTTTCCAATATATTATGCCTGCAAATTGTTGAATGTATAATTATACCACTTTTTGACTACGGTGATGCTGCTTACAGATCAGGTACGAATGAATCACGAAACAAACTAAATAAACCCACTTTATCATTCTGCTCATTGATTTACACTTGTACCATACAGGACCCACCATTGTGACCTCTATTTAAAAATCCAATCTCACATCACTTGATGAAAGAAACAAATCTACATTGGGCAATGTTCATCCATAAAATCCTTATTGGCAAATATGCACTAAACTTAGCTAATTCATTAACCCCATTTTCAAATCCAACAAACATAAGACGTCCATCTTATTGCCTTTTGACTATCCCACGCACACAAATTGGAATAGGTGATAAAGCCTTTGCCGTTGCAAGACCAACGTTTTATAATAGCCTTGTTTCCTCGCTTAACATGGATACAGTCACATTTGCTATTGTGATTTGTAAATTTGATCCTTAACAATGTATCCATAGTTAACATGTAATGGACAATTTTATTGAGGGAGTGTGTGTTGTCTTGGTGTGTTCTGGGACTATTTTTGCTGTTGTTTTACTGCCTTTCCCAAGTTTGGGAATTCATGTACCAATGCCATTTGAACTTCTATATTTAATTTATTTTAGTATTATTTATTTGGCGCCACCGTGGTGTGAATTTATGTTCCAGAATCCTCGGGAAAGATATGGATGCTAACAACGTGACCACCCCTCACCCCCACTTGGGCCCCTTTGTCGACTTAACCAGTCACGTGTCGTCTCGGATCAACCAGAGTGCCATGGCCTTTAGTAACCTCATCCTACGGCCGGCACTCCCACACCCTGTCCTGTAGGGTTGGCACTGCACATCAAGCGTAGGTGCCATCTAGCGCTATCAATCAGCACTCACCGAGCCCCTCTAGGGCTGGTACTACACCCACACCCTTGTGGTATCCGCGATGTTGTTACACCGCACGCCGCGCCTCTCAAAGGCCGGCACCACACAGTGATATCCCGCAATGTCACTACATCACCCTCCCCCCCCATCGTAGCACTCAGCCGTCCTGGCTGTCAACTTCCCCTTCAACAAAAGAACAAAACGAACAACCTCTTAGTGTGCCTCAACAAATAAACTCATCTATACAATATGCACACTATATATAGAAGATACAGTAACTAACTGGGGATGGGGACGGAAGTACAGAACAACAATAGGCAAAAACAAAGGAAGAGAGAGAAGGGAAGAGAGAGAAAAAACCAAAATGCAGTAACATGCGAAACCTTGGGACCCCTCCAGCACCAGCATCTCCCACCCTCACCGTGTAACAACACCCGCAAGAACAATAAAGGCCAGGTTCAGCCAATAACCAATACAGCCTGCCGAGTGCGATAACCAACTCATTGTGTGGGAGTGTGTGTATGTTGATAACGAAAACTGAAGAGTCTTTATTCGAGTCCTTGTGGCCAGGCCCCCAGGGGAGGTGGGCTTACTCTCCCTGGGGGTTCTGGGGGGAATTTGAAAATGTCCCATCGAACCCGGCTCCTCACGAAGAGCAGTTGGCAGGGCAGACGGGCCTTCCTCTCCCGAATCTTGTGGAGACGGTGCAGGTGGCGGCTTGGGGGACGTTAAACATGCGGCACATAAGGACGGGATCACACGACTCCCCTGAGGACTAACATCAGCGGGTACACACCTCAGCTCGCCGGACATATCTGACACTCAACTCCTGCGTAGTGGAGATGGGATAAATTAACGCGGTGAAATGAAAGGCTTGAGGTGAGAGGGATGTACAAACCAACTCCGCTGACCTCAGCGAATTTGAACCCACTGGGGCCGAACAACCCGAATCACATCAACCAGCCCCCTCCAGGGTTTAAACAATTTGGGTGACATACCCACAGGTACCTGGGGACAGTGCAGCCAGGCTCTGTCACCTGGAGCCCACTCTAGTGCGGAAAGATGGAGACCTCTCAGCCACTCATTTGCCAATTGGCGCGAATTGCAATTTTCTCTGGAAGCCTCACGCGCTTCCGAAAGCCTCTGAAGGGTAAAGTGCATGGAATCCGAAATTTTTGATTTAGCCTTGTTTGGCTCGGCTCATAATTGGACATCAATCGGGGGGTCGTGTTCTCTTCCGTACATTAAAAAAAATGGTGAGTAGCCGGTGGACGCGTGAGGGGCCATTCTATAGGCAGCCAGGACCCCGGGAACATGCAAGTCCCAGTCAAGCTGGGACTCACTGACCTGATGGCTCATGTCAGAGTCCTGTGCAACCGCTCCACCATTCTATCCATCTGGGGGTGGTATGGTGACGTACGTACTTTCTTTGTTCCCAACAAGACTCACACCTCCTGCAGCAATTTCGAAGAAAAATGTTTGCCCTGATCAGTCAGAATACGCTCAGGGGCCCCCTTGTCCATCACATAGCTATTGAGGAATGCCTCAGTGATGGCCGCCGCTGATTGGTTGGGAAGTGGCCAGGCCATCAGCCAGCGTGAAAAATATTCATCGCCCACTATTAAATACTTATTCCCACGTATGAAATGCACCAAGGATATCAAGAGTGACCAGCTCATTTTTGCGGGTGATCTGAATAGATTGCAATGGTGGACAACAGGGTTTAGACGGGGGTTACTGCCGCATGCACTGCACACACCCCTTCAATAAATTAGTGCCATGCCAGGCCAGAAGAAGTCGAGCTTAAGTGTGGTTAGCGTCTTATGCACACCCAGGTGCAAAAGTCGCTCGTGCACCACCCAGATGACTTTACCCTGTCAGGTAGTAGACACGACAATGTTGTAACGGCGCAATCCTCCGTCCCAATGCATGAGTAATCCGCCTCTGAGGATGACAGAGGCTACACCCCGTCGATCACCACCCCCATCCGCCTCCTTGACATGGCGTCGTAACTTGAAAAGGAAAACGTCCTGTGGCGTCACACGCCACATGACCCTCGACTTCCTCAGAGGATTCAACCTCAGCCAATGCCGCAAGGGGAGGGGCGAGTCCTTGGTAGGCGTCTTATCGCGCCCCGAGCCCGAGAAACACACGCACCCGTTGCTCGTTGGTAATCGCGATAGGGCATCCGCGTTCGTATGTCGGGTACCTTTACGATAGGAAACAGTAAAGGAATAGTCCTGGAGGACTTCCAACCAATGTGAGACTTGGCCAGACGGGTGCTCAATACGCCGCACGTACTGTAGTGCTGCATGGTCCGCGTGCACCTCAAAGCGTCTGACATGAAGATAGGGGCGATACTGTTGCACAAAAAAGAACAGTAGCATGTGACACAGTACTGTTGTTCGGCCGGAGACAGCACTCTGCTGTCATATGCTACAACACTCTCGATGCCATTATCGACTCGAGACAGAACAGCGCCAATTTCTGTGTTGCTAGCGTCTGTATCAAGGACGAACGGCAAGGAAAAGTCGGGGTACCGGAGGGGAGAGGCGTTCACCAAGCCATCCCGGAGCGCAGCAAATGCGGCCTCCTACTCCCCCCAATGGAACTTCTGACCCTTTGCCGTCAAGATGTGGAGAGGTTTGGCGATAGCGGCGAACCCGGTGACAAAACAGCGGTAATAAGATTCAAAACCAATAAAACTGCGCACCTCCCCCACCGAAGTGGGGGTTGGCAAAGAAAGCACACACGCGGTTTTCTCTGGGTCTGTCGCTATCCCTGATTTACTATGTGGCCAAGATACCGAACAGATTTTTGGAGCAGGTGACACTTCTGCGGTTTAAATTTGAGGTTCACCGCACGCATTTTAAGAAAGACAGCACGTAACCGTTCCAGATGTTCTTTAAACGTACGGCTAAAAACGATAATATCGTCGAGATATAGCAGGCACGAGTCTCACTGGAGGCCAGCTAGAACCAGTTCCATCAATCGCTGGAATGTAGCCGGCATGGAATGAAGACCCATTGGTTGCCGATTAAATTCAAATGAGCCTTGTGGTGTACGAAAGGCTGTCTTGGGTTAAGAGGATTCCTTGAGTGGCAACTGCCAAAAACCCGGATAGGAGGTCAAGAGTCGAAAAATAATGTGCTCCTGCTAGAGCATCCAGGGAATCGTCCATCCGAGAAAGAGGGTACGCATCAGCCACAGAGATCTTATTAAGCCATCCCGGCTAATATTCAAGTAGCATGTAAGAGCACATACATGCAGCATAAGATGGACAATAAAGAGGAATAAAGGAGGACCCGTGACATGTGCCTTAAAGAGCGGGACAATGCGTGGAACAATAGCCCGCAATACGAGGGAACACGGTAAGAAGGGAATATAAAAGGGGCACGACGGAGCAAGGGAACAAAACGCAACAACCCTAAATACTGCGACATTCCCGAGTAACTCGAGAGCAAGGATCAACGGAACCGCAAGCATTTGGACCGAGTCCGCGGATGTTGTGGATGGCATGACACAGTCCTTCCGACACACGCTCTCTGTGCGCACCATCCCCAGCCCGTCGGACACATAAGACACTGGCAGGCCTATTGTTGGAGATGAAGAGGCGATACGTGGAGGGACAAACGGCTCCAACCGCGAAAGATGGACGAACCAACTGCGACAGCCCACCCGGATACGCACACATTGTGGCCATTTCACCTCGACCACTTCCACGGGTCCTTGCCAGGGCTTATGTAACTTAGGAGATGTACCAACCGGCACCAGGGGGCAATGCAACCATGCTTTGTCGCCGATGGACTACGGCAACACGTGATCCCACTTCCCCGCATTACGTTCATTGCGCGCCTGTGTTTTGGCGGTGCTAACCCTGGCCGCCACTCGAGCCATAGATATGCGCTGTCGGGAAATTTGCAAATTCTCAGACAATATGGACTTCCCTTTATACAGTGACAAACCCAATTGGGCATCTATAGGGGGCACATTCTCCCTTCCATACATGAGAAAAAACGGTGAAAACCCCGTGAAAGTATGAGGGGCCATCTTATATGTGTAGTGACATAAGAAGGGAGGGGCTGCTGGGGGCTCTGGGTTCCCAGGTGGGTCCAGACGCTTAAGCCTCTGGGCGCCAGGCGCTGGGTTCCCAGGGGGTCCAGACGCTTAAGCCTCTGGGCGCCAGGCGTTGGGTTCCCAGGCGCTTAAGCCTTTTTGGCGCCGCCAACGGGGGGGGGGGGGGGGGGCTGTGCGTGCTCTGTGGGATGTCTGGTGGCGCACACGGCCCCACCCCTCGTTAGACCAGGCATAAAAGGAGAGCTCCCTGGACGATCAGGGCCCAGTTGTAACTCAAGACCCAAGACCCACGACCAGCCATCTGAAGACCCTGGGATGCTGCGAGAGCCAGCGCTGGGACTCTGGAACTCCCGACTCTGGAACTCCCGACTCTACGACCTTGTGAGGGCGAGTTCCGGAGCGTAGCCAGAGTAGAGTATCTAGGCTGTGTACCTAGGCTGTAACAGAGTATCAGACTGTTGGAGAGTTGGAGTACTGTTGGAGTGTTGTATTGTAATAAAGAAGTACATCTACAAGTGTCTCCGGAACCCGTTACATATGCGGCAAGTACACTCGGCACATGCAAATCCCAATCCGTCTTCCCAGCGTCGACCGCCTGGCAGAGCATGAAAGTCAAAGTTCTATTCAGGCGCTCCACCATCCTATCCGTCTGTGGGTGCGGCAATGCAGGACATTTACGAACTGCGGTCAGTCGCCAAGCAGAAATTTCAGTTGAGAAAGTGGGCGGACACGGAGTCTCCCCTCGCATACCGCAGCGCATTATTGGCCCTCGGGCAGGCCGCTCTTGACTCTCTGGCCCAGGAGAAGCTGCTGATTGCAAAGGAGCTGCGAGTTGTCCTTTCGCTTCCCAGCAACAGAGATGACAACATGTCGTCTCTGCAGATAGCCAGGAATATTCAAACCAACCTGGATCTTCGCGATAAACCAACGGTGGTGGCGGCACACCCTCTGGTGGTGTGCGCCGGCGCGGCCGGGTGCCCGACGAGTTGGAGGAGCCGGGGTTGCTTGCAGCAGCGGCCGGATTACCGCTCGCGAGCCTGCCCCGCTGCCCCGAGATGTACGGGGGTGGCGCCCCGCGGACATGCTACGAGTGCGGGCGTCGAGGACACTTCGCCCGGGACTGCTGGAGATGGAGAGGCGCTTTTCCAAGGGCACCAGGCGACTACAACCGCGGATTTCCCCCGTTCCAGGGTCAACAGGCAATTCGTGACACATTTAATACACGGCCGTTTTCTCCACATCAACCATCCACGCCACCGCACCTTGTAACCACTCATTCGTACGAGTCTCATGGTAATGCTGTATGGGGTGCATTAGTACATCGCATTTTGGGTGCCGTGCCGGGTTCGTCGGACGTGATGGCGCTTGTTCAAGGGGAGCAAGTCAGGGTAATTGTCGATACGGGGGCTTCGGCAACCCTCATTTTCTTGCAGACTTTTTACTAATTGCCAACCTCGCCTCAGGCCTGGGAACCAGTTGATGGCCCGTGTATCGCGGCAAATGGGGGTAGCCTGGGAATTTTGTGTCGCATGCTCGCAACGATTCAGATTGGGGAGGTGTGTGTGACGGGATACATTTTGGTTTCCACTGCCCTGGCCATACCGTGTTTGTTGGGCACAGATTTTTTGCCAAGGATGCCGGTCAAAATCTCCATAGAGAAGGGATGTTTGGAATTTCCATCGGGGAAATGACTTTCATTTTTGGAGACTCCGTATAAATTCGCACATGCAAACGCCGTGGTGCAGGCGGTAGTTAGTCGCACAGTACGCGTTCCACCTGCGACGCAGATGCTCGTGCCGTTGCACTTGGAAAAGGGCCTGCCGTTGGACAACCCGCGGGAGGGTATATTGTTAACGCCGTCGAACGATGTGTCACGGACGCCCTCCTTAGTCGGAGCTTTTATGATGGTGCCGGCAAATTGCGAACCGTTCATACAGATTGTTCAAAGTTCAAAGTTCATTTATTAGGTATAGCCCTGTGAGCCATTCGGCTCTTGAATCGGGTGCAACCGCAACAAACAAAAAACAAAAACAAGAAAACATCTTAAAGTGACTATGTGCAAACAGAAAATCTAAGAAAAGACAGCAAAATATTGCAGAAAAATCACCGTACACCAACCCTGTGCAAATATCCCAGTGGTATGCAAGTCAAACAACAACAACCACAAGACAACTTAGATTAAGGCCATCAGTCTAACTCTGTACTACAACAAACAAACATGGCCAAACCAAAAAACTTTTTGAAAATCACAAAAATAAAGGCATAAAAGCAATGAAACAGTGGTCATAGGAACTGTGACCGAATTTTCACAATAAACGATGTAAACAACATGTACTACCAAACTCTGCAGCCATAGCTGGCTGCATGAGTCACTCAACAACAGTAGGAGCATCAGTCGGAGTATCAACATTTTTCAATGCGCCTTTCAGATCAGCACACTAAATCAAAACACAGATCATACTTTGCATACTTTGCAGTGATCATCCGGAGCGAAACATTGTATTTTAGGCCACTAAATTTCAGTGGCAGCTCGGGGTGTACAACTCCTCTAGAGCAGTTTTGAGTGAAGATCTCATAGGTAGTGATTCAAGTTGCAGTTTATTGGCAATAGCATTCCAGACCTTGGGGGCATCAATAGCAAAGGCCCTTCCTCCAGTATTTGTACGGCAATAGGGAATGTGAAGCTGGTAAATGAGCGAAGACCTTAGGTCAAATTTGTTCTTTGAAACAGAGAGGAGATCCAGCAGGTAATCTTCGGATTTTTTTGTAAGTACATCATTAATAAATAAGATCTGATGCACAAGCCGTCGAAAATTGAGAGATGTTAAGTTTGACCCAATGTAGAGATCACAGTGGTGAGTCCTATATGGGCAGTTCAATGCAAATCTTAAGGCCGAGTGATACATTGAGTCAAGCTTCTTCAGTACAGTCCTTGGGGCAGATTTATACACGATGTCACGAGCCCGTTGTTATTCAAGAGGGGACTATGCTAGCGCATGCATCGGCGGTGCAGAACTCAGATGTGAAGGTGTGCTTGGCAGTGAGCGAGGGAGATGTGCTGCCGCAGTGTGACGAGGAACCGGGCTGGTTACGGGATTTGTACAAGCGAAATGATGATTTGACACCCGAGCAGCGATTGCGTCTCCGTAAGCTGCTTTTGGAATTTAAGGACGTCTTTAGCTCGGGGAAATATGATGTTGGTCGTACGTCCTTGTTGCGGCATCACATTGATACTAGAGATGCACCTCCGATTTACTTAAATTCCCATCGTATAAGTCCGCTGGAGAAGGATTGTATTCGGAAAACGGTAGACGATATGTTGGAACAGGATATTGCCTCTCCTTCTTCCAGCCCGTGGGGGGCTCCCATCGTACTGGTTAAGAAACGTGATGGGTCCCTGCGATTTTGCGACGATTATCGTAAGCTCAATAAGATTTCGGTAGCAGATGCGTACCCGCTTCCACGCATTGATGACTCATTGGACGCCCTGTCTGGCGTGAAATTTTTCTCGACCCTCGACCTCTTGTCGGGCTTTTGGCAATTGCCCCTAGACGAAGAATCTAAGCCAAAAACGGCCTTCCGAACACCGCAGGGATTGTTCCATTTCAACGTGCTTCCAATGGGGCTACACTATGCGCTGGCCACCTTCCAACGACTAATGGAACTCGTATTGTCTGTATTGCAGTGGGAGTCGTGTTTGATATACCTTGACGACGTCATTTTGTTCAGTAAGAATTTTGAAGGGCATTTGCAGCGGTTGCGTGCTGTGTTTGGCCGGGTGTGGGATGCCAATTTGAAATTTAAGCCCCAAAAGTTCCACTTGTTGAGGACGTCTGTCAAATATTTGGGTCATGTTGTCAGCGCGGCGGGAGTCGCCACTGACCCAGACAAAACGAGCTGTGTACGCACGTGGCCAGTGCCGAAAACGGTGTCAGAGGTGCGTAGCTTCGTGGGATTTGTGTCGTACTACCGCTGATTTGTCAAAGATTTTACCATGATTGCGAGGCCACTGCATACACTGACCGCCAAGGGTAAAAAGTTCCTCTGGGGTAACGAGGAATAGCGTTCGTTTGAGATGTTTCGTGACGCTTTAGCAGACATGCCGCCGCTCGGATATCCGGATTTTACCGAGATGTTTATCCTCGACACAGACGCCAGTGATACTGGCATAGGCGCCGCCTTGTCACAGAAAATTGACGGGGTTGAAAGGGTTGTTGCGTACGGTAGCCGCGTGCTGTCCCCGGCAGAGCAAAAATATTTAGTAACGTGCAGGGAGTTGTTGGCAATTGTACACTTCGTGCAGCTGTACCGGCCGTATTTGTATGGCAGGGATTTTTTGGTACACACTGACCACGCGGCGCTGCAATACTCCTTGCGGATTGACCAGCCCTCGGGTCAGATGGCCCATCGGCTCGAGTTCCTGCAGAGATACTCCTTTACGGTCCAACACAGAAAGGGGACGCGTCATGTCAACGCCGACGCTTTATCACGATTGCCTCAGCCGTCAGGCTCGTGCAGATGTACTGAGGGTTCGCTGCGCTGCGGTCCTTCGCTGCAGGGCATTCTGGCCATGGCCGCTGCAGCCAATTCTGTCCCAGCTGGTGGGGTCCCCGCCGAGGAATCCGGCTTACTGGGGTTGTCGCTGGCTTGTTGGATGCGCCTACAGGTGAACGATTCTTAATTGACCAGAATGAGGCTTCGGGTCCTCCCGCTCTAAAGGGTCGGAGGATCGCTGCTTCCTTCGGCTCATCAATGCTCTCCTCGTGCGGTGGGACGTTGTATTGCAAAAATTTTGTATTGTGGTTCCGTTATGCTTGAGGGGCAAACTCATTCGTGATACGTACGAGAAGCTGATGCATTTTGGGGAGAAGAAGACTGCACTGACCTTGTGTAATGATTTTTACTGGCCGGGTATGCAAAACGACGTTCACCTGTTCGTTAAGACCTGTCACGAGTGCACGCGGCGAAAGGCGCCGGCGCAACCATATCGAGTACCGTTGCAATCGATACGGGTCTCACGCGTAAACAAAATTGTCGCCCTGGATATATTGGGCTCATTCCCCGTCACCCCGTGGGGTCACAAATATTTTCTGGTGGGTGTCGAGTACCTCACTTGGTGGCCCATGGCATGGCCATCGGTAGACCAATCGGCAGGGTCGATCGCCAAGGCCTTCCTGCAGGGTTACGTTCTCGGTAAAGGCGCCCCAGAACACTTGGTCACCGATCAGGGCAAAAAATGTTCCTCCCGCCTACTGAAAGAAGTGTGTGACTCACTGGGTACGAAACAAATTTGGACGTCCCCATACCACCCGCAAACCGACGAGCGCCTGCATAGGACGCTGATGTCTATGTTGTGCCAGCAGGTTAATTCAGCACAAACTGATTGGGACCTGTACGTTCCGGCGACCCTGGCCGCTTACAGGTTGGCCCCACACGCCTTGACGGGGTATTCGCCTTTCTACTTAATGCATGATCGGGAACCGGAGGCCCCAGCCCTGGTCAGGTTGGGCGTCCAAGCGAAGGGGAGGTCATCGGCAGTGCCTGCCCCCATGCAGGTGGCATTGGACCGTCTGAAGGAGGCTAGAGAGGCCTCACTGGGTAACACAGAGCAGAGGCAGGTTGCCAATGAATGCCTGCATGGTACTCAGCCTCCGCGGGAGCCATGGCGAGTGGGGGATAGGGCTTCGTTGCACTGCCCTATGGTGCCGGTGGGCACGTCGCCAAAATTCCATCGACCCTGGCAGGGTCCCGTTGAAATTGTGGAGACTCGTCGGGACCAGAGTGTACGAATTCGATGCGGCCGGCGGTTATGGCATGTTCACCCGTCGCGTCTTAAGAAATTTGTGTGATGCGTCATCTCCCATCCCGGAACGGCCTGTATTAGATGTGTCCGATGAACCTGTGGTGCGGCGGCATGGGAACGCACCTCAGCAGTCTACCCTCGTGTGTCTGCAGGACCATCGCTATTGACTCGGGAGAGGCTTTCTGGCAGGCTCTCTGGCCATGTGTCGGCTGGCCGGCCGCAACCTCGTGAGCCGCCCTGGGACGCATGGGAGCGGAATGTGGTCGCGCCAGCGGATGATCGCTATTACGAGGGCGGGCACGCATCGAGGGCAGAACGCTGCCCCGTGCCAACGAGGGGGTGCTTGCTACCCTTGTCCCCTGTCCACCCAGGCCAGGGTGATGAACTGTCAGCGGGAACCCGCTCTCGAGGAGGGACTTTTCGTTAAATTCCGTTGCGCCATGGTTGCAACGTTGTTGGGGGGGAATCTTTTAATTGTATGTGGGGTTTTGTCGTGTGCTTGCCGCGTGATACTTTGGTTGTGCTTAGCTGGGACGGCTAATTCTTTATCATGGGGGGGGGGGGGGTAATGAGTGGTTTAATACACGCCAACGTGCGTGTGGGGTACAGGGGCCAACGGGTGAGTCGGAGACGGCCGTTGGGCAATTAGGGATGCAGGGCTGTGATTGGCTAGTTGTTGTAGTTGGGTGTGAAGTGGCGCCTCCAAGTCTGGAAATGAAGACAGGTGGCAGCGGGGGCTGGGGGCGAGGGGCGTCGGGGGAGAAGCCAACTAATTAATTGGCAATTAATAGGGGCGGGGATAAATACAGGGGAGTTTTGGAGTTGAGGGGAGTTGGAGTGGAGTCGTGCCTGGGAGTCGCATACAAATGGTTAGAGCTGAAGACAAGGAGTAAAATAAAAAGTATAGAGTAGCAGTAGAGTAAAGGAAGAAGTATAGAGTAGCAGTGGAATAAAGGAAGAAGTATAGTGTAACGGCTAAAGTGAGACAGAGAAGCCGCGAGAGAGCGGCTGGAGTGAGACGGAGAGCCCACGAGAGAGCAGCTGGACTGTGTCGGAGGAGCGGAGAGGAGAGTCGGGAGAGACGGCAGAGTGGAGCGAGCGAGGCCGGCGGAGCGCGGCGAGCGAGCAGAGAACACGCCGGAGAATGATGCTGAGATGTGCTGTGTTCGTAGAAATAAAGTGACGACAGAAAAGCAAGAATTTGTCTGCGTAAAGTACAGCACTACATAGGTATAAATTATGTTCAAGTTAAGAAAATGTAATTTGTTCGTGAACAAAAATAAAATTTGGAGTAAAGAATTGACAGATCGATGCGCATGCTCAGTGATAACTTTCCTGCTCCCGTTCAGAAAATTCCACCCACTAAGTGGATAGCAGAGCCACGCCAATCAAAATATAACTTCACCCACTGTTGTAAAGGAATGCAACTACAGTACTGTAGAGGCGATCACGTGGATTTGGGATTAACCGGAGTACATATTGGGTTGGTTTAAGCACGTGACTTGTAATAAACATTTCCAAAACTAACAATGTATAACTAATTGTCTTTAGATTATGAATTTGGGCTTTAGGCAAAATCCATGAGTTATTAATTTGTCAAAATCTTAGGTTCACAGTTAATCCGCAAATGGGATCAACCGCAACGCAAATCATCAAGAGTTTACCGTATATATAGTTACTCATGTAATTGGCCATCGTATTATGAGTTCATAAAACTTACATTTAATGAAAAAGACAACTTTTTAGATTCATTGAATTTATTGAATAAAAAAGTGGCTCTATATATGTCATATTTTGTGTAAATTGATGATCATCTCCCAAAAGTTGAGATCAATTTTGTTGATTCAGCACTTTGATGCTGGTTGGATTTTTGCATCTTGACAAAGCAACATGACGTTAACTGGGAAAAAAACAAGTTTATTGAGATGAAGTACAACATACTCAAAAGGTTGCCCTTGTGACCTATTGACAGTGATAGCAAATACAGGAATGATTGGAAACTGTCTTCACTTCAAAATAACTGATAAATTCACATCAGACGGTGCCAGATCAATTCTGATAATAAAGACAATATCTCCACGATTGGATTCTGAAATGATTTCAGCCACAACAAAA
This sequence comes from Lethenteron reissneri, assembly GCF_015708825.2. Classification (NCBI taxonomy): domain Eukaryota; kingdom Metazoa; phylum Chordata; class Hyperoartia; order Petromyzontiformes; family Petromyzontidae; genus Lethenteron; species Lethenteron reissneri. Next base: position 208,642 of record NC_083785.1, read on the forward strand.
TTACAGTGCATTTCACAAATCAGCATTACAATGGTTCCTTATTTCAAAACCAATATAAGAGGTGGCATTTCAGATTGTGTTAGCGTGTGCATAAATTCTACTGGATAATAATTTGTGACGTCAGTCGGATACACATAACCTACCCAGCGTTACACACAGCGTACAGTGTCAGGCGTTAGGCAGAGATCACCAAAACTATATTTACGGGTTAAGACATCCGTAGCTATTTCAGTAGAAGTGAATATTGAGAAAGGAGGGGGGCCCACACAGTGCCGGATTATCCTAGTAGCGAAAGTAGCATATGCTACGGTCCCTGCACTTTCAAGGGTCCCGCGCTAAATGCTTTCAAGCTATCAATTCCGGTTCAGTGATTCTGCACTTGCTCTATTACTATAGTACTATACTGCCTTCAACTTTATGAACGACTGGGTGTTTAAGGTTAGCAATCTGTCGTATTATCTGGCTGTATAGCAACTGAAAAAATACAATTACTTTACTATGCAAGTTAAAAATTTGTGTTTTATTATTTGTGTTTTTTTAGGGCCCCTTCATAAAGTATGCTACAGGCACCAGACTAGCTTAATCCGGCACTGGGCCCACGGTCGTATTTTGCATACCTCCCCTGTTGAAATAGGTGGCTGCGCCCATGCTGCCCCTGTCTCTGCCCACGTACACTGTCCTAGTGCCTCCTTTCTTTGTCTCCATCCCCGAAGGCCCCTTCCAGTTTTGTGCTTTCTCTCTCTGCAATTGCTATCCTGTGACGGGATGATTATTTAATGCGGTCATGCTCTAACGGTGTTAACTTTACAATGTCCCGGGCTGACATTTTCCTCCCTTGGCCCCAACTCTGACCCTGAACTCTCCCCTCTTCTCCATCACCTGCTGCTGTCACTTCCCGTGCAATGTTTTTGGGTAATTTGTTCATCTTTCCTGTACTTTTCACAACATCTGTGAAAAAGACCTTCATAGTTCATTAGATTCCTGCAGTCCAAACATATTCTGATTATGTTCTGTGGTAAGAAGACCTTTATAGCTCATCGGGTTCCTCCAATATAAATATTAGAATAATGTTGCGCACCTTTGTGGCTTTGTTTTTAGCCTGCATTGGCCAGGTTTTCTCGTAATTTGAGCGACGTGGTTCAAATTTCACAATGTTTGTTCCATTTAGAGTCACGTGCCGGGTGGATTTCACGCGTTACAAATATTTCCGTTAAATTGAGCAGCAGCGGGCCCATCAAACGACCTCTCTGCTCTAGTTCAGGTTTGGGTGGCAGCAGTGGAGGGTCCTTGACTCGATATCGCTGCGTGATCCCTAATTCGCAGGTAACTTCACGGCATTGGGATATTCGGCCAATATCATTTGCACACAGAAAAGGCGCCCGAGTCGAGAATCGAACCCGGGAACTGTCACTGTCAGGCGGGTCACCACTGCGCTGCCTCTGAACAAAATATGCAAGCGGCTAAACCGCCAGCGCTCATTCACACAGCCCCATATTCACCATCATCAGCCACACGGCCTTCTATTAGGGCAGTGGTTCTTAACCTTTACTGCAGCCTTGCACCCCTTTGGTTATCAATCGTAAAATATAATGTTAATAAATACATAGCTTTGATGAAACAAAGCACAGTAGTTGTACTTACTTTCCCGTGCTTTCATTTGTGTTTGATGAATTATCTTCTAATAAAAAAAATCTGGCCATGTCTCGCACCCCCAGAAAGGGCATCTTGCACCCCCAGGGGGTGCGTGCACCCCAGGTTAAGAAGCAGAGCCATTGTGAGTGAGGATGTTGCTATCTGATCATCAGCACGGCCACTTGGCTCAGGCGAGCCGGCGGTGACTCATGAGCAGCAGGCTCAAGGCGGCCGAGCCTGAGCGGGCGGACACGTGGTGACGTCATCCCCCTCGAGCCCCCCCCCGCACGTCCATCCGCCCCCCCCCCCAGCAATCTCCTCCATCCGCTGTGCGCCCCCCGCGAGCCTCCTCCTCCCCCCCGTCCCCCCACCTCTCCTCTCAGCCGCCACCCAATCCAGAGCCGCCTCCTCCTGCTCCCTCCCTCCCTCCGCCCCCACCGCCTCCCATCCTCGACTCCTCCGCCGCCACCATCATCCCACCACTCCCCCCTCCACCCTCACCGCAGCCACACCCTCCCCACCCTCCCCACCCTCCTGCGGCTTTCGTTGGATGCGCGGCGTCTCCCCGCTCCTCCTCGTCCCCCTCCGCCCCGCGTCTCACTCCTCGCCTCGCCGGAGGAGCTCGTTGTGGTTGCGGCCCTGGATGAGCGTCTCCCGTCTCTTTCTCGTCGTCTGCTGCCCGACGCTTCCCACTCGCCATCTCTCCTCCTCGTCCACGGCCGCAGGACGAGGTGGTTGTGGTCGCGGTCTGGGTGAGTGTTTCCTTCCTCGCGAGATGCCGAGCGCGTCCCCTCGCCGCGGAGCTGGGGGGGTCGGGACCCCACCCCGAGCCGCGGACACGGAACGGGGACGAGGCGGGGGGGGGACAAGAGGGTGGCCCGGAGCTGGGCCCCCCCGGGGTGGTGAGCGAGGAGGGGTTTGTCGGTCCGTGTGCGTGCCCACTGCCTGTGTGTGTGTGTCTCCGTGTCCCCAGCGCGTGTGCTGGTGGTGGCACAGCTGCTGTTGTGTAGCATGATGATGATGATGCTGCTGCCTACGCCCAGAATCGTAAAGCAGTGAGGATGGTTGATGATTCATCGCTCACCGATTCACAATAGTCACTCGCTCACATGTCGTCAATCAGTCGCCTCCTTATTGCTCTTCTCTCGCAACGACCATGGTTACTTTTGCCGTGAACATCACTCGTTGATTCCTCCACCAATGTTGAGGACTCTGTCTCCAATTCTAACTGTTTCGTCTCGTCCGTACTGTTCAGCCACCACCACTGCAGGTCACGAAAAAACTCACTCGCCCATCCATCCATTCAATTACCCGCTCATCACACTGCAGGTCACACCACAAATCTTTCTACTTCATCCCTCGCACTCCTGCACTTGGGAATTCCCTCCCATCGTATATTTTCCCAAACTAATAACCTTGCTCGATTCAATCAACGTATCAACTCTTATCTACGTTGATGACCGCTTGCTTGGACTGGCTGTGTGTGCGTGCACCGTAGAGGATAATGTTGGTGCAGTAGTTTGTGCAATTCTCCAGTTTCCCCTGGCCACAGCGAACATCAGTGATGAATATACGAACTAGTTATTTGAGTACCTGGTGCCGTGTGTAAATATCGTGTGCCGTATGGACCCTTCATAGATTGTCGCTGACAGCAGTTGCCCCAATCGCTTGTGTAGACTACGTGGGGGATCTTTGCCTTCATTTTGTACCGTGTACTTGGTCCAGTTTGGTCCGTGTATTCACATTAGTCGGTTGTAATGTTTCCTTATTTACGGCTGGGTCAGACTGATGACAGACATACGTGCTTGCTTATGCACACTATATGTGTGTGTGCCACCCTTGCTGTTAGCTTTTCCAGCGAGTTGGTAACGTTGGCTGACTTGACATTGTAGAATGGACTCTGAACCTTGTAGCCTTCATCTGTCGTAAATGCACGGCAGTGCACTGCTTAAACCTGACTAGAACAGCGCGTAGTATAACTACTGACGCACTAAACGTGGCTGTGAACATTTGAGAAGGAAAGACATCTCGGACATTTACCATCTTCAGCATTTCATGCAGTTTTGGGTGACCGAATGGTAGAGTGGTGATGATACTTCGTGGCTTACAGCACGAAGGCGCTGGATTTGATTACGAACTCGAACGCATTTTTGCGTGGCGTTTGTATGTTCTCTCCCTGTTGTTGTGCATGGGTTTCCTCCGGCTTCTCCAGTTCCCTCTCTTAGCTAAAAACATGCAGTGTCACGAGTGTTGAACCAAGCATCCCAATGCTGAACATGTATCTGTACCCCCCCCCCCCCCCCGGCAGGGCATTCCTGGTTTAACAAGCGGCATTATATTATTAATCAAATGTAATTTTCGGTAAATACTTAGATTATTTTTTTGCAGCATGCCGGACATCCCTTGTAACAGGAAGGGACCCTGCCCCCAATTACTGTAGTCAGCCTCTCAGAGGTTTCACCACCATGTGCGTGAATCGGCCCATTCATTCACACAGTGGTGTGAATAGGAATACCACGCGATATGTTAATTACCTCCCCTGGTATAGAGGAGGTAGTGGGTTCAATCCCAACCCTGACTCCTGAGTTTGCATGGCTCTCCTGTGTGGTCGTGTGGATTTTTCTCCAGGTCCTCCGGTTTTTCCCGCCACATTTATAAATGTGCGTTTAGAGTATGTGGCTGCTTTACATTTCCACGATGATAAGCTACTTCGTTGAGCTATCATTTGTGACCAGGTCGCTTCTGAAAACGAGCTAAATAGCTCAGTGGGCCTTACCTGGTAAAATAATAAAGTGTTTAGTTTAGTTGAATCAAGATGTATGCAACGTTAGGTGCCTGTGCATTATTGCTGCACGATACTGCCATGCTCACCATGGGGAAACAATGACAGGATGCTTGGATTATACCTCAAGGATGACAATGACGTTTCACTGATTATAAGCATGGGGACAAAAACACGTTTTAATTTCTGACTGAATGTTCTAGGGTTGGGAGGCACACACACCACTGTAAACACAGCAGTTTGTGTGTACCTAGGATAGCTATTGAAATCAGTCGCTAAAATGAAAAGTACAGTACCTGAAATGTGCCTGTGAATAAATTGTAAATGTGTTTGCGTACGAGGTGCTCTGACATACGGAAGTAAAAAGGTCTAATATAAAGATGTTAGAACAGCAACTGAAGTGGGCAAAGAAGCAGGTAGAGATGCATAATAAGGTTTTTTTCGGTTAGATTGTGGAAATACAAATGTGTTGTTAGCCTGCCACCACAGCCAATTCGTAAGGTTTCTCACGTAAACAAAACGTGCCAATTAGTTACTAGTTCAGTACACCAATGTGTTAGAGAGTATATCCACAATTTTCAATTTGAGTACGGCATTTATAATATTGGTCGTGAAAGCCTACGTGTCAATAAACTGAGGTAGAGATACATGCCGAGATAAAAAATTTGAGAGACAAAGTGGAAAGCGTGGATTGGAGAACACCCAAAGGTTAATGACATCGGTGAATTAGTGAAGTAATGTAAGTGGGCTTGGGCAGAAAACGCCACAGCTTGAACGGATGATGGCCTAAATTTGATAATGAAAGTAACCTTTACAGTACCAATGTGCCTTATGAAGACGGTTGTTAACATGGGCTACTTGATTGCCATTGCCTCTGCGGATACACTTAACTGTAATACGTAGTATTTGGGCTGCTATAGGAACTGTTGCTAAAATTAGTGTTCATTGCATTCAGGTTATTTGAATGGTGGTGTCGTTTGTTTTGCTATGGAGACAGATGGTACAGTACTTTACAATGAAACTGGGAACACTTGTGTTGCCAGGTGCTTGTGGCAGTCCGTAATCCAGCATTGTATAAGGCAGCGAGGGTTGGTGGATCGCACAAATGTTGTGAACTCCCTTCCCGTGAGCGTCGAGGTGCCGTACCATGGCTTGCCCGGAGGTGGCACAGCAACTGTGGACTAATCTCTTATCTGGCTCCATCTGTATGGGACATTGTTGTCCCCATCACACGTGTGCTGTTCTCTGGCTGCTCCGGTTTCCTCCCACACGGATGAACACTCATCATTCATAGAATGAAAAGATATTCATTTTATGCACACCGCTGTGTGTCGCGGGATTGTGCGGCGGTGTGCGATGCAGTCTGCATGAATGACGCTGCCATGTAAAACACTTATTATTATTATTGTTTCTACTCTTCGCATTATAGTATGAAATATCGAAACTGGGATTTGGTCCAGCTGCTCCTAAACCCTGTACAGTTATGCTCCACGTTAGTGATCTGCCTTAGCGATATGTGTTCGTGATTGGTGTTCCGTGGCGAGATGTTATCTTCCTCGCCTGGTATGTAGGAGTTTGCGGGTTCGATCTCGACCCTGCTGACTATACATTTGGAGTCTGCATGTTTCTCTCCCCATGGTCGCATGGATTTTTCTCTGGGTGCTCCGGTTGTTCCCTGCACGTTTTAGAAATGTGCGTTTTCAGTATTTGGCTGTTTTAAATTTCCACACTGAGAAGCTGTTTCGTTGAGCTATGATTTTGGTCAGGTCGCCTCTGAAAAAGAGCTACATAGATAGCTCAGTAAGCATTACCTGGTAAAAGAAAAAGTTTAGTTTTAGTATAATGATCCGCGTTCGTGATGTGGATACTACCTGGGATGAAGAGGGGGTGGAGAAAGTGCATCGGGATGTGTTTGTAGGCAGCTAAGACATTCATGGGAGGGTAAATTATGCATTTTTACTGGTCAAAGTTGTTATTATCATGGAGAGTTTTACAGGTTATTTCCTGAAATACAGGATTGTGAACTTGGCTACTGTGCAGTAGATCTGAGATGGGGTAAATTGGGGTAGTAAGTTCACGATGTGACGTGACGCCAAGGAGGCGGATTTCTGCAGAGACTGAATCAAGGAGTCTGCATGTCTCTCCCACCCGTGGTCACGTGGATTTTTTTCCACCAGGCCCTCTGGTTTTTCCCTCCACATTTAGAAACATGCATTAAGATTATTTGAATTATTTTGCAGTGATACGTTTACACGTGATAAGCCACTTTTTTGAGCCATAATTTGTGGTCAAGTTGCTTCTGAAAAATAAGTTAATACCTCAGTGGGCTTTGCCTGGTAAGATGAGGATGGTTTAGTTTCATTGGTATGTTTGTAGGCGATTTGTTTGCCTTTGTTGTACTTTGCACTCCTATCATCTTTTTTATTGTTTGTTGGAACGTTCTTACCCGCCCCTACAGGACATCCGTGAAAAAGAGCTGCATAGCTCATCGGATTCCTCCAGTATAAAAAAATATTCTGAAGGATGAACCAGCATAATTCCAGTACTGGAGGGTGGTGTGTGGTTTTATTCGCATCTAAATATAACTGTCTTGTTATAGTCCACATTTCATTAATTTAAAACTGATGCAGTCAGCTGCCCTGAAATTGCATGTATGAACTAACAATGCACATGAGAAAAGGGACTGGGCAAGGAGATGCTCCCTCATGAGGCTTCTCTCATCAACATTAGAAGACATTTGCATTTCATTGAATTCGAAAAAGGCAAAAACACAATTAGAGAAAACGTGAACCCTGTTAGATTCGCTGTGGCGACCATCATTATGGCAGCCAATGGAAATGAGCAGAAGGAAATAACTGAAGAACTTAAACACAGAGGGCTACAGAGTGGGGCTACAGATGCACACGGTGAAGGCAAAACAAAAGTGCAGCTCACGAAATGAAAGAAAATAATGGTTGTACTCTTTGGTTCTTTTGGTAAAGTCACGTAGAAAGAAAATAAATTAAATAATATAATACGACGTTTCTATTGCAACACAAGCAATCGTCATCAGGTAGAAAAGAAACCTAGTGAACTTAGAAATACAATGCAATCCAACACACAGAGTCCGCTAACACAACAGTCAGCACCTTACCTGGTGGTTACGTTCTTCCAAAGATTGCTAAATTTGAGAGACAGACACGGGGACACACAGACAGACACACAAGCAGAGAGAGACAACACAGAGACACAGAGAGAGAGAGACAACATAGACACACAGACCCAACGCCTCGGTGCCGAGGACTTAAATAGAGGGGGGGGCAGAGAGAGAGGTGGGTCTGCTGGAGCAGAGAAATTAGCATGTCGATGAGAGAGCTGTGTGGAAATCCACCTCGCGGCGGCCGGGGGAGAGAAATACCCAGCAAGCCTGGTAAACTGATAGGTCCATACCACTCTGGATGAAGAGGGGGGTGGAGAAAGTGCATCGTGATGTGTTTCTAGGTAGCTAAGACATTAATGGGAGGGTTGGTCCACTCTGGTGTGGACCAATCAGTTTCAAAGACAATGCATATACTATCAGAGTAAGTTTTTTTGTTTGCATTCTGACCAGAAGTATATGTGGTTAATGCAGACATGATTCCTTGTAAAAGGTTTCTGTTTGGTGTTGTAACATCTTAACACCTGTTTTGTTGCCAGAAAAAGGGGAAAACCTATTTTAATATTTTGGTACCGGCAAAGGAGGTCCCATAATGTAGGCTGATATAAGAGGCTAACAAAAAGGCAGGGCTCCAAAGTGAGGCACTCTCCTGAGAGGATGACCACCATGGAGAAGAAGCGATGACATCATCTCATCAGGGACATCATGGATTTTGGTATTGCAAAGCCGTGAAGGATGACTGTGACATGGGGTGCCATCATCCAGCAGTGGACTGTTCTCTAGTCTTGTGAATATGCCTTTTCAGGAGCTAAATGCGAATGTCGAGGTCTGCTGGCCATGATAGGTCTTCAGGAGAGAGTTTTAGGTTTTCTATTCCACCTTTGTTGAGGGAGCCCAGACTACAGGATTCACTTTATGGTCCTTAGTTTGGGCTGCGTGGCCACAATCGCACGACTGTGGCTTGTCTTTGATTTTTTTCATCCCTAAAGGAGGTGTGCACAGCTGCCTGTTGATGTTCTGATGCGGTTGATGGTAACACCCACATCTTAGAGACATGTCAAGGCCAAGCGTAGCAGTGTACTGTTAATGGCTGCTGATGATGGCGATGATGAAATGTCACTGCATCGCGAGTTCCTGTAAAAAAACCTAGCTGGGCATGTGCTTCACGAGGTCTCAAGAAGGGGGAAGGATATGAAGTAAAGTATGTTCTCCTATAACGTCGCATGTTTTCATAATGCAAATGGGATACAACATGTTGAATGTATGAGGGAACACATTTTTTACAACACTGATGTGAATTGGATCTAACACGATTGAGCGAACAGAACTACATTGCGCGAGTAGGAATAAGCGGTCGTACGGCTGTCTCGATGTAGCATCACACAAGGCATTGGGATGCTGCTGGATGCTTCTAAATACTACCCATGCACCTCAGTCTTTGTTCAGCCTGCGTACGAATCTCACGTTATCGTGGAGTGTGCTTTACCCTATATTACATACAGGGTGTTTAAAAAAGATGGACCCGATTTGAAATCGCTATATCTCTGCAACCACGAACTGCCCATGAATGAAACTCTTACCACTTGAAAGGGCGGGGCATAGTTTAAAATTATTACCGCTAGATGCCTCTCCCAGCGCACAAACAGCCCCTAGCCTCAGTCATTCGCAAGACACACTTCCTCAACGTTGAATAGGTCGCACAAGATCCAAGACTTGGCGCTACACTTTTAGCCCCCAAGATCCTCAGACATCATACCTTGCGACTTTTTCTTGTGGGGATACATCAAAGACCGTGTTTTTGTGCCACCATTAGCGACTAATCTGGATGACCTCAAAAACAGAATCACGGCAGCGGTGAGTTCAGTGGAAGAAGACACTTTGAGAGGCGTTTGGGACTAATTCAACTATCGTCTCGATGTTGTCCGTACAGAAGGTGGAGGGCACATAGAGCATTTATAAAATGGTTAGTAAAACTTGATAACTCATTCAACCGTTTGTTACTTTTCTATAATTGTAACGTTTTGCCATCGTGAAATATACTGCTTTGAAATTGGGTCCATCTTTTTAAACACCCTGTATTATTTATTATAACGAGATATTCTATAATGCTATGTTTTTCAGGAACTCAACTACCACCGCTTTCTAGGAGAACAGACTCTGTGGTGAGTTGTGACTGAATGACACTTCATAGAGAAGAGGCAGGCAGCCACAGGAGGCAGACGAGATGAGGAAGGTCTTGAGCCTGGACTTGAACAGACCAAGGGGGTTGGAAGCATGAGGGGCTGGGGTGTATGGAGGAGGAGGGTTGTACGACACTCTGACTCTGTGTTTATGCGATCTCACCCATAAACCCAATTATTAAATAAGAGGATATTGATTTGGGCCATGTTTACTTAATCAGAGGGAGCAAGGCTGTGGAAGTGGAGCCACTTTAAAGTGGAGCAGCGTGAGGCATGGGGCAAGCTCATGGAGGATGTTTAAGACGATGAGGGTGATCTTGTTGCTGACTCGGAAATTAGGAGCCACTGCAGAGATCTTTATGCATTGTCTCTGTGTGGGCTCGTGTATGTGTACGAGGTTTGATTGTGGCATTTTGGATTAAATGCACTTTGGAGAGTTATGGGAGTCAATGTGGAAAAATGCATGTATAAGTATCTGGGCAGCAGAATGGACAAAGTAGTGGATACAGGTTGAGGTTGAACGCCGTACAGAGTTGAGTGATGTGGCAGTAAAACATTTGAAGGGGCACCCCCAGTGGCTGCTGTCCCTGTGGGCGCAAGATAACTCAGCACCTGACCTGCAAGTGGACATTCATTTACTGGTAGGGGGCGATTATTGCTGCAGTGTGATCCCAATTGAGCAATTTGCGGTGTATATTTTTTGTTAATCTGGCAAAGGTGGCCCATAACCCCCGGCACACAATGGCCTACTAATGTTTTTCTAATGACAGCATGGAATATTGAACGTACACTGGTACAGTGTGCATATTAAACGTCTTTCGCACCGCGCATAGCCAACTGTAATCACCGCGCTGGCCGCCAACTCGAGCTGTGAACCTCTGGAACAAGCGGCGAGCGAGCGCTGCTGCTGGGCCGTATAGCCACCCTGAGAACATGAACTCATCGCCAGTCATGTTACAGTTTACGAGGTTCAGATCTTCAGTCTTCATCGAGCGATTTAGATTTAGGTAACATTTAGCTGCCAGAGAGCATCTGAACCCATACGGGATGAGACTACATCAAGGCTGCATGTGGGAGCAGACAGAGAGGTGGTTGTATGTAGACAGGGATAGAGACCAAGAGAAAGAGAGCGTTGAAGACATGGCGATCTAGCGGAACAGGGAAATGCAGAGTAAACGGAGAGTATATACTCTTAGGTTTCTTTCGGTAAAGTCACGTAGGTAAAATAATAATAATAAAATAATAATAAATTAAAATAACTCCATTAAATCACGAGAGATGGGGAGGCAGAGAGGGCAGAGTGAGAGTGCAGGAGAAGGGGTGACTTGGGTGGTGCTCGGACAAGCAAGGAGGTAATGAGGGAGGTGGGGCCTGCGGACTCGGGGGTCACGTCGGGTCCCAGCATGTGTGTGTGTCGGCAAATGTGTCTGTGTGTTATAGAGAGCGGTAGTGTAGCGGCGACTCGAATTCAATTATCTCTCACGGCCAACACCAGTGACGATTATTGGAACCAGTCCTGTGCCTCCCCTAGGTCGATTCGGCCCCAAATGAGTACCTGGTGTGGTGTTTAAACATCGCCACTGGGGAGACAAAGGGGAGTGGTGTTTGCCACCCACCCCCTCGTGTCCCGTACGGGCCTTCCTAGGTGCTCGCTAACAGTCTTTTAGAGTAATACGGGGGATATTTGTATGTGTATTAGTGAATGTCTGACACTGGAGTGGTGCACAGCACGGGAGTGTGAAGTGGTTCGTGTGGTGGTTTCTATGGTTGCAGTGTGATGCATGGTTTACAGTGCTGTGTAGTACATTCTGTATGTGGTGGTGGTGTGTATTGTGGAGTGTGGTGTATGGGGCAGTGTGTGGGTGACGTGGTATGGGGGTGGGAGCACTGAGGTTGGTCGGGTGTGAGTGGGGGGGTGAACAGGGGGGTGAGCGCGTGTGAGTAGGGGGTGAGCGTGTGTGAGTAGGGGGTTTATAAGTCTGTCAGTGAGTGTCTGTAGTTATGTTAGTGTGTACGAGGACCTGGTAACCCTTCCACCTGGTACTACTTTTCATTAAATACCACGGTGGAAACGCCCAACTAAGCTTGTGCCGATTAGCATGGTCGGCTCCATACGGTGCGAAAGAGGTTCAGCATACATGCGTGCTAGAGGCCCCAGAGGAACAGGCGTTTATGACGCCATCTGGCCAAACCCCATTTGGTGCAGCCAGACTGAACCCCCCCCCCCCTACTCGAGGTTCCTAAAGGAGACCACTGTGGTTGGCCACATGGGATGTTCAAACTCTCGCTGTGGAGGAAAGACAGCCATTCCTCTATCGGGAGATGGACCGGTACCGCCTGGACCTCTGTGGTGGAATACAGGAGGTCTGGTGGACCGGCTCTGGCTACAGTCATTATGAGGGGTGGACAGTCCTCCACTCACGGCAGGAAACTGCCAAACAACAGGGAGTGGCATTGCTGACATACAACAGAATGAATGGGGGGTGGGAGCGTGGAGGCGAGGGGTGGGAAGCCATAAGTCCCAGGCTGCTGTGGGCTCATTTCCCATGGTGGTTGTGATTTCTTACGCCCTCACCGACGATGAACATCACACATGGGCCAGATCAGCTCAGTACCAACAGTAGGAGGTTGTTATATTTCTGTACACCCCATGGGCTTGGAATTCCCAACACGCTGTTCCGGTATCGGCGCATCCACACAACATAATGGGTGCATGCGAGGTCCAAGAAAGGACATCTGCTGCACTATATAGTGATGGAACAGTGGATGCGGGCCCATGTCCTTGACACTAGGAGCTGATCTGCCCACTGATTACCATCTTATCATCTGTACAATGTGCCTGCCATTCTTCCACTGCAGTGGTGGACGTCCACCGAGTACTCTATTTAAATTTACAGTAGCTTGGTCTCAGCTCGTGAGCTCCTCCAGCAGGCAAGGAAGCATTGGCTGGGTCACGTTGCCCACATGTCCAGCCACCACATGCCCAAGGAGCTTATGATTGGCCGGACAGAGGGAGCTAAATGTACGCGCAGCTTGGGTTGGAGAAGTGATGCATTTATGCGGTATGGTAGGATGTGGAGCTGAGAGGACTTGCAGAAGGCTGGTTACCAGCGGTGTAACTGGGCAGTTGAAGGCAGTTACCCTTCAATAACAGTGGAGGGCAGAGGAGTGACACTCACAACAATGAGCAGAGTGCCTAGCGGCTAAAATGCAGCAAGTTGGCACAGCAGGGGGCACAGGTGGTGCATCTGCCAGTCATTTCAGTCTACTCATGGCACCCGGGTCTATGCCGTGACCTCCGCTCAGCAAGCCTTCGACACTTCACGTGGCCTCATAGTGCACCTAGCCTGGTACAATCGCTGTGGTGACGTCACCACTTCTTGGTGAAGAATGGCGGCTGTTGTGTCAATGGTTGTGTGCATGTCAGTGAATGTGTGAACAGCAGTAGTGCGGCGGTTAGCACGCTGTACTATGAACCCAGCGACTTCAATTCCCGCTCATGGCCAACACCACTAACGAATATCTGAACCGGTCCTGGGCCTCCTCCAGGTCGACTCAGCCTCAAATGAGTACCTGGTGCGGTGTGTAAACATCACCACGAGAGGGACAAAGGCGGCTCTGCATGTGGTGCCGGCCACCAACCCCATCGTGTGCCATGCCGGCCTTGATAGGTGCTCACTAACAGCATTTCCTCTAACAGTTTTTGTCTTTGTGTGCGGGGGGAGCTGTGCTAAGATCCCAGCGACCCAAGTTCAATAGCCAATATCAGTGATGCATATCTGGATCTATTTTGGGCTTCCCTTAGATTGTCTCAGCCTTAAATGAGTACTGGGTGCCACAGTGTGTAAACAGTACCTCTGGACAGACAGTGGGGTTGTGTGCAGTGCCGGCCTTCATAGGTGCTCGCTAACAGCACTTTCCCCAACAGCCTGTTAATAAGGCTATATGGGAGGTCTGTGTGTATCATTGTGTGTGTGTGTCAGCAACTATTAGAAGTTAGAAGTTTATTACACGGTGAAGCCCATTGAGCTGTACAGCTCTTTATGAAGGGCAACTTGTCCGGTGCCTGTAACGCGTTTTTACTCGCAAGGAGCCAATGAGACGACGATTCTGTTGCAGTGGAGACCTGGGAGAGATACCGGGCACAAGTCAACAATGTCAGTGGGCGTGAATGAAAGAATAAATTCTTCAAAACCACAAAAAAGCTTAAAATTCGAGAGTATAAAGCGTCACCTTTACCCCGCTAATTATACAATGCAATGCATCTGTGTGAAAACGCTCTTAAGTAGTTATTGTGGTTTGCTTCAAAAGAACACAAATATGGGTCTGATCCGAGTTGCGCTCCTTGTGTTCGGATCTGCTGGGGGTCTGTGTTTGTGTAACGTGCGTTATGTGTGTAGGTATTGCATTTTTTGCCTACCACCCTATGAAAACCACTGTTGCCCAGAATGGGGTGCGGCTGATTGGCCGGGATGGGGGTCAACTCGAGGGGAAAACCCTCTCGTGAGGCACTCCTTGTTACACGAACGAAGTGAGATTGTTGACGAGCGTGGTCGTGTGGAATCGATGATGATGAGCTGGTCCCTCCCCCCCCACGATGAGAAGAGGAGACTGCAGTCTGGGAATCTCTTGGGCGCAGTAACGGGTTGATGGCGTTGATGATACGGCTTGTAACCGCGCGGCATTCGTGACTTGACGGTGCACGCCGTGTGGGAACACAAGTGGACCGCTGCAGGTGAGAATGTGCGAGCCGTTTGACAGGTTTTGTGTGTTGGGTAACAGACTCCTGCTGCTGCTGCCCTGAGGCGCTGTGTCGTGCACACTGGAAGCTGTGCAACAATAAATTGCAGCCAGAGGGGTTTTGGCGCTGTAAATTATTGTTTCACTCATTACTGAGGAAGCTTCGCTGAGTCTCAAGACTCTCTTTCACGAGGGTCCTGTCAAGTCTTTTTGCAATAGAGGACGATTTTTGCCATGTGGAATCCAATTACGCAATTTGCAGGTAATCGTTGAGTATTAAAGATGTTTGGCCAATACTACCAGTGACATTGTGTGTTTGTATTCTTAGGTTTTTTCGGTAAAGTCACGTAGGTAAAAAATTAAAATTAATAAAAGTAAAATAAAATAAAAATCACGACGTTTCGATTGCAACACAAGCAATCATCATCAGGTATAAATGAAATAGCAACAAAAAATTCTAACCAGAAAAACTATAGACAGACATATAAGCAGACAGATATCACCAAGATACATAGAGAGAGAGAGTAACACAGGTACAGAGAGGGAGATCGTCTCTGTTGAGTGGCCTTTACCGAAAAAACCTAAGAATATGAATCCTTGCAGTCACGAAAGCTTCAAATCTAGAATTGTGTGTTTGGTTTAGCTTTGGGAGGAAAAGCGGAGATCCCAGAGTGTAAACCCTGCAGAACAGGGGGAGAGAACACACCGACTGAATGCAGAAGGGCGCCCGAGTCGGGGATCAAACCCAGTCCCTTCTTGCTTGAGGCACGAGTGTCCCCACTACGCCACCCTGATGGATCTATGTTGTCATATGTACAATACTTGAAAGTGCGGATTTGTGGCTCATAGTAACGTGTTAAGTTATGGCTCTAAACTCATAAATGCGTGAAATGTATGGTCTGTGCTTTCCAGTCTAGCGCGTAAAGTCTTAATAACTCTGTTCATTCTGTCTGTACATATTAAAATTAACAGCTTTACCATTACCAGATGTTGGTTCAGTGAAGGCCCTATTATCTGTTATATGGATGTACTGTTTTACAATTCCTCTTATTCGCAACTAGCTTCCAAGTACCCGGCGTTGCCCGGGGGAAAATATATTTCAAAACTTCTCAAAACTTAAAAACATAACATATACAAAGGAAAAGAAAACTTTGATCATTACCTCATTAATTAAAATAAAACCCAACGCGCGTTGGAAGTAAAACTTACGCTCGCGCGCCAAGATTCGGTTCTTTAAATCGCGCAAAGGAGTCGAAGGTTGTAGATTTCTTTAGAATCGGCCTATTCCCGTTTAACTGATACCACAAACGCTCACCAGATATCGATTGTCGCCAGTCCCATATGCGGGTTGACGCCACACACTTAATGGTAATTCCCCCCCCCCCCAAATACAAAAGTATTTTTTATACTTTTTGCATTGTGTACAGTCTGGAAGCTACCCACATGCCAAATTTCAAGTTTGTTGCATGTTGGGAATTATGCTAAACATTTGTAAAAGACGCACATATTCACAAATTTCCCTTTTATATATATAGATGTAGTTGAGAAGTAATACTGCTATCCAAGTGGACTGCTCCAGATAAACGAAGATAACAGGAGTTACATTTTTACTTAACTTTTGTGACTGCAGAAATTAATATTCTTTGGTTCTTTCGGTAAAGCCACATGGATAGAAAATAAAAATAAAGTGAATAAAAAAGAAAAAAGAAAAAAACAACAATGTAGACTGTAGCCTGGTTCTTAATCGGAGTGAGTTTACTGGCAATCTATACTGTAGAATGTAGCCTGGTTATTAAGTTTGGTGAGTGCACCGGCAGTCTATAATGTAAAACGTAGGCTTTCGTGACCAATATTATTCATAATACAGTGATACCTCGGTTCACGAACTTAATTCGTGAACTGACTCTGGTCGTGAACCGAATTGGTCGTGAACCGAGGCACATTTTCCCATAGGGTTCAATGTAAATCCGGTTAATCCGTTCTGACCTTTTTTTTTGGGTTTTTGAAGCACAAAAATATGAAACAAATGACAATACACATTACTGTAGTACTGTACAGTATAGTAATGTATAAAGAGAGAACACTAACCTTGCTTGAGATGACTTCTGGCATGGAGGAAGGCAGGTGGGAGGCGGGTGGGAGGCGGTTATTGTTTGGAGGGAGAGTCCCCCTCCATAAGGACATCAGGGGGATCTCCTACAGGGGTTTCCTCTCTCCTTTGTCTCCTAGCTGCAGGCTCAGTTTTGCTGAAAAATCTGTCCAATGTCACTTGTCTCTTCCTGCGCTGCATAACCCTCCAGTACAGTAAGCACTCCAGTACAGTAAGCACTCAAACGGGTGAACTGTACAATACATTAAGTACAGTATTGTACAGTACAGGAGTACAGTACAGTACTGTATGTGCTAAAAAGCACACCAAAAATCAAAAAGTCACTGAAAGTGTCTTCACAGTACTCACAGTATTTCTTTCTGTGTCTCTGCTTCTCTCCACGATCTTCCTACAGGAAGTCACGACCATGTGACAGCCTGGAATTAGCATTAAAATGGCTGCGGCTCCTGTTCGTGAACCGAAGCGGAGTTCGTGAACCGGAGCATATTTTTATGAAATTTTCTGTTCGTGAACCGAGTTGTTCGTGAACCGAAGCGTTCGTGAACCGAGGTATCACTGTATAGGTTTTTAGGTCAGATCGCGTTATTTATAAATTTGTTGTAACCCTCCACCACCCGACACGGCGTAAGATTAAAAGAACACCAAAGAAACATTAAATTATCTCAAACACAACTGTCGGCAGTGGCAGAGCATACTTGTCAACAAGGACACTCAATTGATTTTGATAACGTGTGTTGTGTAAAACGAATTATTACTGGCCAAGACTAATTAGGGAATCCATTGAAATTGAGAGAAACAGAAATAACTTCAATCGCTCTGACAGCTACAGGCTTAGTGCGGCCTGGAAGCGTATTATTAAATAAATACAATTACAATTCCGTATAAGGGAAACAAATACCAATGAATAACAATTGAATGATTACCAATCTATATATTTACAATACCCTCCCCCTCTTTGCCTCGAATCACTGCACCAGATTGAATTGAATTAAATGATGACGTCATCCTGATGCTGCTCTATTTAAGACCGGGAGCAACAGGAGAGCTTCACCATTCTTGCCCGATGAAGCTGATTGTAATTATCAGTGAAACGTCACACTCAGATTTCAAAATGCTGTTGATTCTCTCTTCAGCACACCGGTGGGCTAAAGAAGTAAATTATTTTGTCCTTTGAAATTTTTTTACTGTTTGGCCGTGTCGGGTGGTGGAGGGTTACGACACATTTATAAATAATGCGATCTGACCCAAAAACCTATATTATGAGTCTATAATGTAGACTGTAGCCTGGTTCTTAACCTGAGTGAGCGTACTGGGAGTCTATAATGTAGACTTATTATTGGTTCTTTCGGTAATAAAAATAAAATTAAAAATAAAACCACGACCGAAAGAACCAAGAATAAGTCTACATTATAGACTGCCAGTACACTCACTCAGGTTAAGAACCAGGCTATAGTCTACATTATAGACTGCCGGTACACTCACCAAACGTAATAGCCAGGCTACATTCTACATTATAGACTGCCAGTGCACTCACCCCGATTAAGAACCAGGCTGCAGTTTACATTAGTGTTTTTATTTTTTCAATATATATTTTTTATTTTTATTATTTTTATTCACTTTATTTTTTATTTTCTATCTACGTGACTTTACCGAAAGAACCAAAGAATGTAACAGGAGTTATTTGCCCACGCTTCAATCAACAGGCATCTTCACCACAATCATCATCACCCGGCATCATAATCATCATGACCGGGCATCATCGGAATCATCACCACCCTGGATGAATCGTAGACGTTAGGCAGTTGTTACGCAATTCTTATGAGACATGAAGCAACCTGTGGATAACTCCCACTGTTAGCCGTGGTGGTTTGTTTGCTTGTTTTATGCTCCTCACAAACACTTATAGCTCAAGTAATGTGCTGTCACTTCCAGGTCGCTCCTCTTTGCCGTAAAACGCCCACGTGTAATAGGGAGGGACGATCCCGGTGTAGACGAGGGGAGGAATGATAGGCATTCTATCTGTCAGATCCTATAGCAAGATCCTATAGGGACAACTTGAGCCTCCCAACTCTCAGTCATGGCATTCAGGCGCCCCAGTGTGGCCACAGGTGTCTGCCGTGTGCACAAATGTTGATTTTGTTTTCAGACGATTTCAGTTTTCGGGGCCGGAGAGCGCATGGATGTGATTGAGAGACTGGTGGGCCAGCGGTGGGAGTGGCTGTGTCGTGTCGAACAAGAGTTCTCCTATCTAATGTCAGCGCTGTCCAAATGCTTTGCATTGAGGGCCAGATTGAATGATGTGGAATGAGCCAAGGCTTGATGTACAGTTGCCCCTTTGGGGACGCACTGTATTTATGCACAGTTGAGAAACGTTGATGTGTGATGGCTTTTTCTCGCACCAAAAAATAGATTGAGTATTTTTATACTGCGTGACATTGGGACCGCTTTTACAGTGAACGATTCTCAATATTGCAGTGCAAGCGTTCGCTTGAGAATTGTCACTGGCTCGTGAACCCAGTCCCCTTTCCAATGTATTTTGGGGCGTCACTGTCAGGTGCAAGCAAAGTCACCGTTATTAAGTGGGATTTGCCGGTTGTGAAACCGTGTCAGCTTTGCGACCTTATATGCGTCCAACTTTTGTGGGCTGTGCTGGGTCAGGGTGTTGCCACTTCACGGTCTCTCGAGACGACAGCAGCAGCAATGTTTCCCTCCCCCCCCATTGTGCATTAGCCGTGCTGCCTTACCGCGTGGCTAAAATGTAAGCACATGTGCTGCTGTGTTAAGGAGTGGTTGTGGGCTATGAATGCCTTCCAGTGATAAGCAAACCACGTACTGAAACAGCAGCTCTTTATGTGCTTTGGAACTTTACTTCGGTTCTCTGCTCATCAGTGGCTTTTCATGTAATTTTTTGCTTTCCAATGCCTTCCAGACTTCTTCACTCAAATATTGCACTTCAGTGTTTTTTTAACATCACTACTTACAATGTTGTATTGCAGTTCATGCAGATGTCACTTAGCACGACCCTGTAGAATGCTGATTTTTTTTTAATAGTGTTCTATGTCTTGGAGAAAAATTTAGAAAATCCAAAAGTCTAAAAAGCCGATGAAAAATAATAATAGGCTTTTTCCTTTCTGGCACTAAAACGTGAGGTGTTAAGATGTTCAAACACCAAATAGATCAATTTTTCAAGGCATCCAGTCTGCATTTACCACATACTTGTGGCAAAACACACAAACAAACATGCTCTGATATTATTATAACTCTAACTAGATATAACTGCTCGACCTGAGCTATGTGTTCTGATACTTGCATTGTTTTTGTACTTTTAACCTTTTGGCGTTCTCTGGTCTTAACACTGGTGAGACTAGACTATAAAGACTGCTGTCTTCTGGTGTAAGCCAAACAGTTTAAAACAAAATGTTTATATTATCAGAGCATGTTTGTTTGCATTTGTTGCCACAACTTGTGTGGTTAATGCAGACTTGATGCCTTGCAAAAGGTATCTATTTGGTGTTTGAACATCTTAACACCTGTTTTATTACCAGGAAGGTTTAAACCTAGTCTTATTTTTGATCGTTCTGGATACTGGCAAAAACATCCCATAGAGTCTAAAAAGTGCTTTTGAGTGAGAACACACAGGGTTGGAAAATTCCACATTGGGCAAAACTGAGTTTGACATATAATAGACCTCTTATTATTGTCTCTCTGTGTCGTTCTCCATGTCTTGTGTGTGTGTATACTCATTCAATTTGTCTTCAACACAAAACCCTCATGTCCATTACTCTTCCCACAGCACTCACGCCCAACGCTCGCCCCCGATGCCGAATTGCCAGCCTGACGCAGTCATTTGATCAGACCAAACAGTTCTCGTTGAAACCTTCTGCAGCCAGGCCACCAAGATTATATGGCTTGCCAAAGATACATAATGAAGATACACCTCTTCGTCCCATTGTCTCTACGATCAACTCCCCCACATACAAACTGGCTCGTTTTCTGTCTGAAATCCTACTGCCTTTCACTGGAAAAACCACTTCTGTGGTACTAAACTCTACTGACCTGGTATCGACAATCAAGGGGATTTCCCTGTCCCCAGACGACCTGCTTGTCAGTTTTGATGTGGTTTCCTTATTCACCAAAGTTCCTGTACCTGACACCATCGCAATCATTGAAGACTTGGTTCATCAAGGACTGAATGCTGGGGTACCCCCCCTGGTGAGACACTGCTTAACCAATACATACTTCACCTGGAATGGAACTTTCTACAAGCAAACTGAGGGCACCCCAATGGGATCCCCCCTATCTCCAGTTGTAGCCAACGTCTTCATGGAGAAATTTGAGACTGACGCCATCCAGACTGCCACTCTACGTAGATGACACTTTTGTCATCTGGCTACATGGCCGGCCTGCTCTGGACCGATTTCTCGACCACATCAATTCCATACACCCAGCCATCAGATTCACCATGGAAGTCGAAAAAGATGGCAAGCTACCCTTTTTGGATGTCCTAATTAAAAGGAGACCTGATGGTTCAATGAGCCACTCTGTCTACAGGAAAGCCACCCATACGGATGCTTACCTAAAACCGGATTCCCACCCTCATCAAGACTCTATACCATAGAGCCCAATGCATTTCCGACCAGGAACACATTGCCAGTGAACTCCAACACGTATGCCAAGCTCTTAAGGCTAATGGTTACTCCGACTACACAATCCGCAAAGCCATCACTCCAACCATCAAGAAGGATCCTGTTGAGGAGCCTCTCAAGACCATCACCTTACCCTACATTGCTGGGGTCACAAAAAAGATCTCCAAAATCCTGATTAAACACAAGATACAGGTTCGATTCAACACAGTACATAAAATCCGTGATCTGGTCCCGTCTGTAAAAGATGCAGTTCCAGACATACAGTACCCTGCCGTCTACAAACTAAGTTGCCTCTGTGGTAGCAGTTACATTGGAGAAACCAAACGACATGTCTCGGACCGCATCCGTGAACATAAAGCAGACTTGAAACACGGTAGGACAAACACCTCAGCCGTGGTAGATCACTGTTACAATTCAGTGGGCTCACATGATATTGATTTCTCCAAGACAGAGGTTCTCTGCAGGCCATCTGGCTACCATGAGAGATTAGTTCATGAGGCAATCCACATATACAAACACAGAGACAATTTCAACCGATCATTGGAAGGACGTAATAAACTATTTCGGATCTTAACTGATTGTGTTCACGTTTACGGTGACTTTCAGACCGCAGTCCACTCACTGGCATTGACTATATATCTTTTATTCTCAGCAGAGAATGGATTCTTTGCTCCGCTGCAAGTCTCCTACCACCACTCTCCTATTGACATATTTCGTTGCTTCCTCTTAGTACCTTTCACGCGACGGTCAATGGTATAGTGTATAGCAGATTGTATAATAATAAATAGTATAAAAGTGTAATGTTTAATACAATGTATAAGGTAATATATAGTATCGTAATTGTATAGTGAATATACAGCAGTGTGGTATACAGTAGGGTGGGTAGAATAATACATAGTGTAATATTACAATGTATAGTCTATAAGCATATTAGTTGCTGCAGCTCTATACTATTAACATTCCTTCCCTTTATTGATGCTAACTCTACTCCCTCCCTTTGATGCTGCTAAGCCTGCATAATGCACGGGCATATTATGACTTTGAAACGCCCCGCCCACCTCCTACGCATTCCACAAGTAATTACTAATCCCATATCTGCATTTCCCATAAATATGCTAAATTCCTCTTGATATGCAAATTATTTTGTCAAGGCACTCTTCCCCCTCCAACCCAGCTTAAATATACGCTCCAAGCCTGGTGGTGTTTCATTCAGACGCTGTCTTTCCGACAGACCTGTTCTTCACCTGAGGACGGCTGCTTGCGTTGTGGCCGGAACGTCGTGAGAATTATTTTATGATGTTTTATTTTTATTATTTTATTATTTCCCTTCTACGTGACTTTACCGAAAGAACCAAGAAGATTAATCCCTGCAGTCACGAAAGCTTTAAATCAAATTTTAGTGTATCGCTGTGATGTCTCCTTCGTACTGGTAGATTTGGAATTGTGTCGTTATTTGATGTTTCGGTCTGTTCTGGATGACCACAGTCGCACAATACCGGATGTATTTATTTATTTATTTTAGATGTGTGCATCAGGTATCCTTATCTCCTGCCATGGTTTGTGCAAATGCGGTTTATTGTGGATAATGAGGTTTGTGGAAGATCAAACCCCAGGGATCTTTGCGTTGAGGTCTTTCACAAGCTGTCTGTTTACGAGTTCTTTTGAACTCAATTCAGCTCTCCAAGCTCTGTGGGAGCACATCTTCCTGAGTCCCAAGAACATCGTTGGCGGCAGCGTTTGCAAACTGGAGATAATGTCCGCTGAAATGTCACCACAATCTTGCCAAATCACCGGTGGATAATGTCCTCCCCCCCCCCCCACGGCACGTTGGTTGTAGTGGTTGTTTCGTGGTTGTTTGGTGGTTGTTTGGGTATGGTAGTGGTTGTTTGGTTGTGGTTGTTTGGTTGTGGTGGTGGTTATTTAGTTGTGGTGGTTGTTTGGTGGTGGTAGTTGTTTGGTGTTGGTAGTCATTTGGTTGTGGTGGTGGTTGTTTGGTGGTAATTGTTTGGTTGTGGTGGTTGTTTGATGGTGGTGGTTGTTTGGTTGTGGTGGTGGAGGCGGTTTGGTTGTGGTGGTGGAGGCTGTTTGGTTGTGGTGGTTGTTTGATGGTGGTGGTTGTTTGGTTGTGGTGGTGGAGGCGGTTTGGTTGTGGTGGTGGAGGCTGTTTGATTGTGGTGGTGGAGGTTGTTTGGTTGTATTGATGGAGGTTGTTTGGTTGTGGTGGTGGAGGCGGTTTGGTTGTGGTGGTGGAGGCTGTTTGGTTGTGGTGGTGGAGGCTGTTTGGTTGTGGTGGAGGTTGTTTGGTTGTGGTGGTGGAGGTTGTTTGGTTGTGGTGGTGGAGGTTGTTTGGTTGTGGTGGTGGAGGTTGTTTGGTTGTGGTGGTAGTGTAGGTTTTTTTGGTTGTGGTGGTTGTTTGGTGGGGGTTGTTTGGTTGTGGTGGTGGAGGTTGTTTGGTTGTGGTGGTGGAGGCGGTTTGGTTGTGGTGGTGGAGGCGGTTTGGTTGTGGTGGTGGAGGTTGTTTGGTTGTGGTGGTAGTGTAGGTTTTTTTGGTTGTGGTGGTTGTTTGGTGGTGGTTGTTTGGTTGTGGTGGTTGTTTGGTGGTGGTTGTTTGGTTGTGGTGGTTGTTTGGTTGTGGTGGTTGTGTGGTGGTTGTGGTGGTGGTTGTTTGACCACTTTTCGTTGGCGCAGTAGTCCCGTATTTTCCCCCATATAGCCTGCATACGCATGAAACCTGCAGACGCATATACCCCGCAAAAATAGCGTTTTGTGTACAACAAATTTCAGATAGGCTGCATCTCCATATACCCCGCATGCCTTCATATCTTTAACGTTGTTACCGCAGCTTAATTCCATCATAGTAATACAAAGTTTACATTTGTAATTCATTCCACTATGAATTGTTAACATTAAAATCATAACGTGCACAAAGAAAACAAACTAACCGGAAACGAGTGAACAGTATATATTTAACAAAAGTAAATATCCAATAAATAGTAACACATAACTGGTAGATAAGTAAGTACAGTTTTAGCACTGGTAGATTGCGCATTGCGTAGACAATAGCGGCACTACGGTAACGCCATTGCCTTCTGGCAACAAAGCCATTGGAAGTTTGAAACAAAGCTCATGGTCGCGACTGTATAGTGCTCGGCTAATAGCAGCGGCCTAAGGGACTTGGCAATTATGATTCCACGTCGAGGAGACACTTGTTAAGGCCCTTCCCAATGTACAATCCATAGCCTCAGCTGAAACTTTCACACCCCCCTACAGCCACTGAAGTATTACGGTAAACAAAGTGCACCCACTTAAAACATTGTCGTTTCATTGTACAAACAATTTAAATCATTTAAAACGCGATACCATGTGCAATTTTAGTGTGAGTGGTTTATTCAGCAGTGCTTTAGTCAAAGGTAAGTGTTGCATAGTGGATAGTCCTACCATGAAAAAATTAAACGAGTTATGACATGTCACACGTGTAAAATATTTTTGGGATAGCCCGCACCTCCATATACCCCGCAGGGTCTTGTTTGTAAAAAGTGGTATACCCCACGGATTATATGCGGGAAAATACGGTAATCACAGGTGGTGCATCGGCCAGTCATCTCAATCAGTTAACCCATGGCACTTTTGCCTGTCCTGTGACCTACCAGCGGGCGTTCGACACTTCACGTGGCCTTAAAGTGCTCGTAGCTTGGCACAAGTGCTGTGGTGACGTCACTGCCACTTCGTGGTGGATGGCGGTTATTGTTGTTGTGACCAGGCTTGCCTACGCCAGTCAGGACGGGTCGGTGCTGATATCGCTGCCTATAGGGTCGCCACCTGTCTGGGCTTGACCCCGAAAATCCGGGAATTTACGTCTTTGTACTGAGATCTTGGGGGTGTTGTCTTGAAGTTTGATAGAATTCTGCACGATTGATAGGCCTAGGCTCACTGAGAAATACGTCGAGGTTTTGGTCTGCAAGAGGGTAGCAACCTGATTTGTCCCTGATGCGAATTGTAGCAGGGAATCAATTTCTGGTTTCCACATACCCTATCTCACTTCATGTATCTCAGTATCATCTAACATTACTATTATTACGCTTATTAACCCAGGAAATCCTCACCGTATCGCAACACTTTCCAGAGGGCCCTGCCAAGTTTCCACACTAGGGATGGTATTGTTGTGGATAATCCCGTTTGTGTAATTTGCAGTGTTTTTTAGCTTTGGGATGTTTGGCCATTTTCAGTTGTGTTGGGTTTTTTTAGCTATGAGAGGAGAAAACTGGCGAACCCCTGGGAAACCCACGCAGAACAGGGGGAGCACAAACTCCACACGGAAAGATGCCCAAGTCGGGAATCTCACCCAGGGCCTTCTTGCTGTCAGGCAGGCAGCGCCAGTGTTAAATAATAAATCCTCTGTGGCGCAAGTCAGCTCAGGCAGATTGTGTTTAGACTGATCGTGGTGCAATTACAATTAAGTTACAGAAGCATGAAACAGACATAGGGTGACTATTATTGCACGAGTATGTAAACAGACAAGTATATACGGGTAAACCTGTTCCTGTTGCAAAATGTCTGCAAGTTGCAGGGTGGGTCCCATTCATCGCTGAATCTCAGAACGTGTAAGCTGTTAGCGTTAATTTAATTTAGAGGGGAATAGCACCGCTGTTTTTAAAGATGTTTTACTCACTGCAGAGAACCGCAGTGATACGACCACCACTCCGATAGCTAGCGACAAAACTGTGCCACTCCCTCCCGCACGGCCTTGTGGGAGCCTCATTACCGATAAAGTTATTTTATTCTCGTTTTTCTTTCGGATTCATTTTCATAATGTACACATATGCCATTGGAATGGAATTGGAAAAAAAACTAATGACGTTTCCAGACGTCGACAGAGCAAGAAAGGGTAAAATGCAATATCAGGTTTAAGTTTGAAAGAATCGACAGCTTAGCTCATTTCTTTGTTCAGATTTTCCAGCAGATGCGTCCTGCTGTCATCGGGGCGGCTACACATATGTAAGCATTTCAATTTGTACGGAATTTAAAAGATGTCAAAGCATGCTTTGCTTATTATAAGTCTGATGTAAAGAGCCGCCCCCGGTGATTGTAGCTTTCCTGGGTGACAATTCAACTCGAGAATGGATTATCTCTCTCCCTCGTTGTGGTGAGAAAGCAGCAGCGTCTGAACGGCTGTGGGGTCAAGCGAAAAACATAACCACCGTGTAATCGGTATTGGACCAAATACAGCAGTGCTAAATAATTACCATGAAAATAGTTGAATGCATATTACACACATCAGCGGCAACATCGCCACCTACTGCAAAAACTTGACATGATCCTCGTGAAAAAGTATTTTTTAAATTCTTTCATGGGCCAACAAGTAAAATGAATATGAGCCCCAAACATAATTCTTGTTACCTAACACAATTCGTGAGTGGTGTGTGAGCTTTATATCATAATGGACATTAGTCGATCGATTCGTTGCTACACCCCTAATTCTAAGATGAGGAAGGAACAGTTTGGTGATGGTTCTATCAAGGTGGCATTTTCAAGTTGGTTCCACAATGGCAGAAGTGCGTCAGTGTGTTCCTGGAATTATGTGACGAGAAGTGACAGTACAAGGATCTGCCGATAACCATTTTCTGCCAATAACCATATTGAATCTAATATGCTCAGTAGTTGTTCGCTCAGAGGCCCACAGACGAATGGGGAAGGCAGCCATAACTGCTACCAATTATTGCTCAAGTTTTGTGCTCCTCTATTTGGATGTTTGTCTAACTCCATTGAGTGTTTACACATGAGCTGTGTCAGTTACAGTGCCTATCTGTCTTCTTTCAACACACAGACATTTAGTACAGGACTCGTATATACAGGTTTAAAAAATATTATCAAAATACATACTCTTTGGTTCTTTCGGTAAAGTAACGTAGGTAGAAACAAACAACCAGTTAAGGCATTACCTGGTTGATAACATCCTTCCAATGATTGTGCAATTTATATCCATCTTCTCGTTTGAAGTTTTGTCTGTTTATATATCTGGATGGCGTCATGAACAAACCTTTGATAGTAGCCTGAAGGTTTGCAGAGTAACTTGGTCTCGGAAAAAACAATATCATGCGAGCCCACAGCGTTATAACAATAGTCAGCTACAGCAGAGGTATTGGTTCTGCCATGTTTCAGATCTGCCTTGTGTTCGCGGACACGGTCCGAGACATGTCGTTTCGTTTTCCCAATGTAACTGCTGCCGCAGGTATAACTCAGCTTGTTGACTCCAGGGTATTGCATGTCAGGAATGACCTCCTTCACAGATGGGATTAGATCACGGATTTTGTGTACTGTATTGAATCGTACTTGGATCTTGTGTTTGTTGAAGATTTTGGATTTTTTTTTGGTAACACCTGCTATGTATGGTAAAGTGATAGTTTTGATTGGTTTCTCAGGAGATTGTTTCTCCATGGTTGGATAAACAGCTTTGTGAATAATGCGGTCCGAGTACCCATTCATCTTGAGGGCCTGGTGTTCCAGTTCACTGGCTAGGTGGTATTGGTCGGAGATGCAGTGGGCCCTATGGTGTAGTGTTTTGATGAGGGAATTCTTCTGGGCCGGATGGTAGTGGGAATCAGGTTTTAGATAGAATATGTGTGGGTGGCTTTCCTGTGGACAGTGTCCCAACGAGCTGTCAGGCCTCTTCTCAAATAAAAATAGAAATAGACAAAAATAAATATCCTTATGTAAAAAGTTACCGTATTTACTGTACCGTACTTTCCACTCCAATCTCGAAGACTCGGCATGGGGTGGTGTACGTATTACTACTACGCTCTTGTTTCAACACAACCACGTGTTTGAAGATCGCCGGACCGATGCAGTCTTTGGAGAAGTTTTGCTGGTTTCGCCGGATCGGCCCGGGACCGCCGGATAATGTTGGAAGCCAGATAATCTCGCGCCAGATAATCGATGGTTAGCTGTATGTGACTAACTTACTGTAGTACTGCAGAACAATTGTGGATACTGTTACCACCATTATACTGGCATGGTATTTCTACTTGTCACTGTTGAGAATAGCATGCCTGTGGGTTTAGTTTTTTTACTCCATTCGTATTTTTGATTTGTTTTATTTTACAGGTAGAGGAGTCGAGGGTTCTGGCCTGAAAGCTCTCAACAGTCCAAGACGCTGACAGATCGATACGCACACAGAGTGGTACGCACACACACACGCACAGCAGTACGCACACACACAGGGTGGTACGCACACGCACACAGACTGGTGCGCACACACTAGTACACACACACACACAGCGGTACACACACACACACACAGAGCGGTACACACATACACAGTGGTACACACACAGACTGGTACACACACAGAGCGATACACACACAGAGCGGTACACACACAGACAGAGCGGTGCACACACAGACAGAGCGGTGCACACACACAGAGCGGTGCACACACACACAGAGCGGTGCACACACACACAGAGCGGTGCACACATACACAGTGGTACACACATACACTGGTGCAGACACAGAGCGGTACACACACACACACAGAGCGGTACACACACAGAACGGTGCACACACAGAGTGGTACACACAGAGCGGTGTACACACAGAGAGCAGTACACACACACATACAGTGGTACGCGCACAGAGAGCGATACGCACACACACAGAGCGGTAGGCACACACAGAGCGGCAGGCGCGCGCGCTGAGCGGTATGAAGTGATACAGAGCGGTATGCACACACACACACACAGCGGTACGCAGTCACATGGAGCAGTCGGACGAGGAGCTGGAGCACCCAGCCGAGGAGGACAGTGACCACGATGATGCTGAAGATCTGGACAAGATGTTTGGGAACTGGCTGGGCGAGCTCGACACGCTCACCAAGGTGATGCAATTCCGGTCATCCACACTCTCACATACTCCCTTTGTTAAGAATCCACCTAAACTCGAGGCCAGATGGTCCCACCTTATACAAGACCTGAAGTAAGTGAGCAGGATGGAGGGTTGGGAGACAGGGACTGAGGACAAGGTGCATAACCACTGCAGATTAGACAAGAGCCGGATTCAGAGGGGTGGAAAGATAAAATGCTGGTTTAGGTCACCTCTTATGTTTTTCTTATCTTTGCCAGCTGTATTTAGCTTTTATCCCTCTTTACCCTTGCTTAAAAAAGTCACCCTTTCCCCTTTCCGTGGGACCCTGGTATGGTTTGGGGTAGCAAGCACCCGTTCCCCATCTTTCTATCCCCAGCTTTTTATAACCAGTTTCGCTTATGTTGATGGTGTGTACTTGCGTCACAACGTGACGTAATGGGCCCGCGCATTAATAAAAATAACTAAATAGTAAATAAACCACCTATAGAAAACTTTTGTTTATTTTTCCAGGTGTAAGGCCCACTGAGGTGTGTTGCTCGTTTTCAGAAGCGACCTGGCTATCACAAATGATAGCTCAATGAAGTAGCTTATTGCGTGGATATTTATAGCAGGCAAATACTCAAAAATGCATAAAGTTGATTCTAAATGTGGAGGTAAAACTGAAGGACCTGGATAAATATCCACGCAACCACAGGGAGAGTGAGAGAGACACACAAACTCCAAATATGCAGCAGGTGTCAGTGTTAGGATGGAACCCACCGTGTAGCATTACACCTATAACGAGGGTATAATCAGTCACCCTTTTTCTTCTTGGTTCTTTCGGTAAAGTCACGTAGAAGGGAAGTAATAAAATAATAAAAATAAAACATAATAAAATAAAATAATTCTCACGACGTTTCGGCTACAACCCAAGCAGCCGTCTTCAGGTGAAGAATGAGACACTGCCAAGCTAGGAGCTTATATATAAGCTCGGGTTGGAGGTGGAAGAAGAGCGCCTTAACAAAAAGAATGTGCATATCAAGAGGTATGTAGCATATTCATGGGAAATGCGTAGGAGGTGGGCGGGGGGGGTTTCAAAGTCATATTATGCCCATGCATTATGCAGGATCAGCAGCACCAAGGGAGGGTGCAGGGAGTAGCATTAACAAAGGAAAGGAATGTTAATAGTATGTAGCTGCAGTTAGTAAACAACCACGTAGAAAACTAAAGTATAAACTACATAAAAACTAAAGTATAAACTGCATAGCACCATCAGTATATTTACTATACTCTACAATAAGCTGAGTTACTAACAGCAAGTAATACATTACAATTCTACATCGTAAAAATTATATAATATGCTTCCATCTAAACTTTATTCTCTTACATCACACGAGCATACACCGTACTATATACTGCCATAGATAAGCCCAACATTAAATTATATACTGTATTGCTATAAACCACCCTATACCTTATACATTTTAATATAACACTATGTATTATTCTACCCACCCTAATGTGTATTACACTGATATATGTTTACTATACAATTACGATACTATATGTTACTTTGTACATTGTATTAAGCATATAAATGTTATACTATTTGTTATTATACACTGTACCATTGACCGTCGTGTCAATGGGTGAGTCGTGGGGGGAAAACTTGCAGCGGAGCAAAGAAGCCATTCCTTGCGGAGAATACAATGCCAGTGAGTGGAACGCGGTCTGAAAGTCAACGTAAACGTGAACACAATCAGTTAAGATCCGAAATGGTTTATTACGTCCTTCCAATGATTGCTAAGCCAGAATCCATCTATAACAAATAGTATAACATTTATATGCTTAATACAATGTACAAAGTAATATATAGTATCGTAATTGTATAGTAAACATATATCAGTGTGATACACATTAGGGTGGGTAGAATAATACATAGTGTTATATTAAAATGTATAAGGTGGTTTATAGCAATACAGTATATAATTTAATGTTGGGTTTATCTATGGCAGTATATAGTACGGTGTATGCTCGTGTGATGTAAGAGAATAACGTTTAGATGGAAGCATATTATATAATTTTTACGACGTAGAATTGTAATGTATTACTTGCTGTTAGTAACTCAGCTCATTGTAGAGTATAGTAAATATACTGATGGTGCTATGCAGTTTATACTTTAGTTTTTATGTAGTTTATACTTTAGTTTTCTACGTGGTTGTTTAGTAACTGCAGCTACATACTATTAACATTCCTTTCCTTTGTTAATGCTACTCCCTGCACCCTCCCTTGGTGCTGCTGATGCTGCATAATGCATGGGCATAATATGACTTTGAAACCCCCCCGCCCACCTCCTACACATTTCCCATGAATATGCTAAATTCCTCTTGATATGCACATTCTTTTTGTTAAGGCGCTCTTCCACCTCCAACCCAGCTTATATATAAGCTCCTAGCTTGACAGTGTCTCATTCTTCACCTGAAGACGGCTGCTTGCATTGTAGCCGAAACGTCGTGAGAATTATTTTATTTTATTATGTTTTATTTTCATTATTTTATTACTTCCCTTCTACGTAACTTTACCGAAAGAACCAAGAAGATGAATCCCTGCAGTCAAGAAAGCTTTAAATCGAAATTTAACAGTTACCCTTTTTTAAAGTGCCGTGCTTATTTTTTTTATTTCCGAGACGTTGACCCCGTGCCTTGTTTGGTTTTTCAGGACTTGGACACGAACAAGGCGCCTGTGGCCAAACTTGCGAAGAATGAATCTAACTTGGCCAACTTCCGATACAGATTTTCAATGCATAACCTCCACGGTAAGTGCTGGTTTGGTATTGTGAATTCTGCAGGTCCGCTTTCACAGAGCACTCGCGGAATGGCTGTGTGAATTGTCTAGCAAAGGACTTATCGATTTTTTCCCCCACGCCAAATCTTTCAGCATTGACTCAACGAGCGTTACTGCTGTAATGTAAAGCACAAATTCGGCCCCATGTCTAGGGTGCTGCACCCAGCTCCTAACTCACTGCACTCGATAGAATTGAACATTGAGCAGTCAAGGTGATTGATGATGCAGCACTCACTGATTCACTCCACTCACTCGCCTACTGGTGGTCGGTCATCTCCTCGTTACTCTTCTATCACTACTACCATGGTTACTGTTTCCGTCAACTTCATTCGTCCACCGATATCGATGACTTTGCCTACTGGACTGCCTGTTGCATTTCATCCACACTTTTCAAGCACAAACACACTTAGCCGCTCCCTCGCTCACACATTCACTCACTCACCCACTCAACCCTTCAACCCACTCACCCACTCTACCCCTCAACACTCACCCACTCTACCCCTCAACACTCACCCACTCTACCCTCCAACACACTCACCCACTCTACCCTCCAACACACCCACTCTACCCTCCAACACACTCACCCACTCAACCTTTCAACACACTCACCCACTCTACCCCTCAACACTCACCCACTCTACCCTCCAACACACTCACCCACTCTACCCTTCAACACACTCACCCACTCTACCCCTCAACACTCACCCACTCTACCCCTCAACACTCACCCACTCTACCCCTCAACACTCACCCACTCTACTCTTCAACACACTCACCCACTCTACCCTCCAACACACTCACCCACTCTACCCTCCAACACACTCACCCACTTTACCCTCCAACACAATCACCCACTCTACCCCTCAACACTCACCCACTCAACCTTTCAACACACTCACCCACTCTACCCTCCAACACACTCACCCACTCAACCCTTCAACACACTCACCCACTCAACCCTGGTGTGCTTCACTCGTAACTAATTGGTATGTTTTTTTTATGGTACAAACCTTACTCATTTGCTCTGTCGGGTAGTGGTGGGTTCAATGATGCATTGAGATTTACACGATCTAAGCCCAAACTCCCTCTGAAGAATAGCTTGGACGTTTGTTTTCTTGACAACTTACGTTTTTTGGCTGTGTAGCATTGAGCAGGCAGTGTGACACACATAGGCACCGCCAATCATAAGTCATAGCACTGGTTGTGAAAAAAAATCAACGTGTTTTAAAAACACAGATCCGTGTTGACGCACCCCCCTTGCGTGTCCTCTCCAGAGGCATTGAACCAGGGAGAGGAAGTGGACCTCGACGCTCTGATGGCTGACCTGTGCTCCATGGGCCAGGAGCTGGAGAACATCACCAAAGAGCAGCCTGCTGCTGCTCCTAAGCCTCCTGCAGCACCGGAGCCGGTCAGGGCTATCCCTGCACCCGTAGCAGCGGGTGTGCGGGTCAAGCCGGCTTCGGCGAAGTCTCACGCCAAGGTCAACGCCTGCGACCAAGCACAGCTATCGCTGGAGGAATTGACGGCGCAGCTGGAGCAGGCTTCCCTCAGCATCGAGGAGGCCGCTGCGTCCGTAGCTGCCCAGCCGGCGGTTATACACCCTCCTCAGCAGCAGCCTGCCCCCACGGACAGAGTCGCCCAGGAGTCCAAATCGGGCGACGTCAGCTCCGACTCGACATCGTCTCGCTCCAGCCTCGCCTCGCTTGCCTCCAGCCAGGACTCGGAGCGGTCACGCTCACGCGAGTCCGACCTCTCCCAGCAGGCCTCCATGACGACGCCTGTCAATGAGGTAATGGCGCGACGTCGCCCAGCAGCGTGGCGCGTTGGCCCCCTCCCAGCGCGACATATCGGCTCCCTCCCAGTGTGATGCGTCGGCCGCCTCCCAGTATGACGCGTCGGCGCCCTCCCGCTTCCTCGGTGCCGTACTCAAGATGCTGGGTGCAATACCAAGCAAATACGTCCCATCTCTAATCGCTGTGGTTTGGCTGTGAGGATTGTTTTCCAACTTGCCCGTGGGTGCGCCGTAATGATCGTAATTGGTGCATCGTTAAACCACTTGTGCACGTGACTGTTAAATTGGTTTGGCTGCGTCTGATGGCTGAAACTGTGCTTGACGATTACATGGCCGAACCCATAATTTTTTTAATCGCTTAAAATGTGTTTACTTGTTGCCATTTTCCTCATCAACAGCTGCAATGTTCAAAACGTTGATGTGTTTTATTGAGCTGGGGACTGGGAGAGGAACAGCTGTTGTTAACCACCAACAATCACACCATCTCAGAGGACATTCAGATAAACCGAGTTGCACAATCCAATGCGGCATCATAAGGTGATGGTTAACGTTGGGGAAGAAAGCTCTGTCTACGTAGAGAAGGGAAGAATGGGTGCCAGGCAAATTAATGACCTTTGTATAAATGCATCAACAAGGAAGTCCCCAGATTAACAATCAGGTCCAGACACAGATATTGCATCATAATCAGAATCTTTATTTAGACTGGAGCGATGCTTTGCCTATATGCTCATCAGGTAAGTGCAGCATGATCATTGGTGAGCCTAAACAGTACAGCATTGGATATTTGTAGCATCAAACACTGTGGATAAACTCTGGTAAGAATATGATGATGGAGAAATTGCACTCTTGGTTAAGTGGCCAGAGAGATGAGCAGGATCAAGTCAGAAGTCTTCTTCTCATTCGAAAGAGAAGGCAGAAGGGTGTTTCCAAATTTCTAGAATTTTAGTCAGGATGTGGTTTGGGCCTTGTGATGCGGAAGTAGTTGAAGCCTGTGCCCCTAACAAATGCTTCAGAAGAGGATGCTGAGCGGTGTCTTTCGTGATCGTGACCAACCAAATAAATCTCGGGCGCTGCCACTTGTGCAGCAATGTGTATCTCATGTGGGGTCTTAAGCCATAATGTTGCTGTGATTGTTCTTACTTCTGTTGTAGGTTTTGCTGGGTGCTGGTTCTCAACCTTGTTTGCTTGCATGCTCCAAGTGTTGAAGCCCCTCTGCATTCTTAGTTAAATGATAACAATGACATCATTGCATTGGTTATCAAAATGGTTTATTTCCCCCATTTCTACCAAGCATCACCAAGAGCAATATTTATTATTGAGCAGCCACATGGCCTAGTGCAGGGGTCGGCAACCAAAATAACAAGAAGAGCCATTTCTTTCCAATTCGGTACAAAATTCAGTATTTCAAGAGCCGCAATGCATCTGAGTACATACTGTACTCACGTACATATCGTCAAGAAGCAGCCCGTAAAGAGCCGCATGCGGCTCCGGAGCCGTAGGTTGCCGACCCCTGGCCTAGTGTAAGGGCAATCACCGTTGCAGGCGTTCATGGTGTTGCAATCCTGTTAAATACTACAGTGAATATTGACCATAATGCACCCCAGCTGGTTCACAGTGGACGTTAACGATCTTGCGACGTTCCATTGTGTGCTGGCGTCACGACTTAAATTTTCCAGAGTAAAAAAAACCTGCTAATTACTTAATTGAAATGTACACAGGAGTATGTACGTATGTACATTCAACTTCTTTTGCAGATCACACTTAGCCAACCGTCCTAATCAAGGTGTGGACATTTGGCAGGACCCTCTTGAAAAGGAATCGTGAAACTTAGTGAGGCTTTCCTGGGTAAACAACAATAATAAACAATAAATAAATATTCACCCTTGCTATTGTGCTGGTGTTACCGTGAAGCGACGTCACATCGGTTAAACGGTGTCACTCGGTGTAACACGTAAAGAGCCGGCCGGGTGGTGGTGGTGCTAGTGGTTGGTGGTGGTTGGTGGTGCTGGTGGTGGTGCTGGTTGTGCTGGTGGTGGTGCTGGTGGTGGTGGTGGTGGGTTGAGAATGCTGTTGCGCGTGGACGGGGCACCCTGCATGCCGTGGCTGATAACGTGAAGCCTCTTTGCCCATTGTGCACCCCTTCGCTTCGCCTTCTCTTCCTCTCGTGTTTCGCGCACACCCAAGCACCCGTATCTGGATAGGAGGACCTCAGTGCTTGTGCGAAACCTGGCGGGAAAACCCAACCACTTGCTGACACAGGTGACTGCTGATCCCAGTTGCGCCCCCCATTGGTGTTGCATGATTCTGCCACTCGCCCACCACCTCTATGTCTATGCTTTACTAACTTTCCTTTACAAAAAATATTAACAAATGCCAACACGAACACGATTGTATACTTGCACATGCTCTGTCTTGTCACCGCTTCGTGACATGCATTCAATGGCCCTGTTCAATTGCTGCATTTGTGTGTAGAGATTTTTTATTCATTCGTGCAGTCCACTGGTCTGGATGAAACAAGAACATGAATAATGCTAAAACATTTTAATCCAGCTAATATATCTATGTATTGTTTACCTATGTACGGTATTGTTTATCTGGATTATTTGTTTGTTTTTATCCAGGGCAGCAGATAGGGGATTTTTGATTTACTAAGCAAATAATAAAAATGCCTGGAGCATAAAATTAGTTCATATTATAAGGTTGCACTCATTATACCACACAAAGTACTTGCTACAAATGAACCACAACACCTTTCTAATTTCGTCAAGGAGCATAAACCCTCGTGCAAACTTCGATTATCCTCGCAGCAGCTTTTGGCTAATCATCGAACAAAGATGTCCACTGCATCGCTTGCTTTCAGATGCACTTCTGCAGCCGTCTGAAACGCTCTTCCGATATTAGGAAGCCACTGGAGCTAAGCACTATTACATCTAAATTGAAAACTAATTTCTTTAGAATATTATTTTTGTGTTTAGTTTGTTGCCCTTCCCCCACACCTCCGATTATCACGGTTGGCTACGTATGGTGTGAAAGTAGTTCAACATACATTCAGTTTGGACATTTTGCGCGCTATGGCTTAACTCATTCGTGCGGCTATTAATGAAAATGATCGAACGAAAACTGAAATATACTGTAAGAAGTTTGGAGATATCTAAAGAGGAGAACACATGGCATAGAGAGCATCCGCAGGTTAATGACATCCAAACTTAATTAAAAGGTAAGTGGGTTTGGCAGGACACTGCCCGAGAAGGGGTGATAGCCAATGGTCAAGCATTATGTCGCCAGTGAGGAGATGGAGTGCTGAAATCTCATCATGTAAGTGTGTACAATGCCCAAGTATCCTTAGCACAATGGTTTCCGCACCATTTTGGCTAATATTGTTCAATGTAAAATATTGGTGAAAATACATTTTGTGAGAAATGTACATGTAAACATTGGACACTATATTTGAAATGCACAAACCTGTTGTTTTGGGGTAGTCTCATGGCCTAGCGGGAGCACATTTGCTGCTTTTTGCAGATGTTCAGAGGTGCATTGCAGTGGTTGCCCTGTTCATTACTGCAGGTGTATGAACCATAACATGCACGCCATCTGCTTTCACACAGGGATATTAAATATACCACATTAAATATATCCCATAATGTAATTTGTGAAGAGTAGGCCATTGTGTGCCTGCGTCATGGTCTAAATTTGCCAAATATTTATTTTTTATCTATGGGACCTTTTTTGGGAGTATCAAAAATGTTGCAAAATAGTAATAAGTTTTACCCCTTTCTGGCAATACAACAGGTGTTAAGAGGTTCAAACACCAAATAGATTCCTTTTGCAAGGTATCAAGTCTGCAGTAACCACATGTACTTGTGTCAAAAAAATACTTTCTAAACAACTCATTTGGGTGTTAAAGCGGCTACTCTACTTACGAACATTCGACTTGTGAACTTTCAGAGATACGGACAGGTTTGCGCGTATGTCCAATTGCCTGTTCGGATCGAGAGTCATAAATTCAACCGCTGCGCAATAGATGGCGGTGGTGGCATCTACATCTGCAGAACATGAAGAACCATTGGCATCTTCATATACAGGAGAGTACACAACTTTTAAAGCCATTCCCCATGTTTAGTGTACACGCCTACAGCATGTTTAGAATTGACAAATCGACTTAAGAGAAGACCAGGAATCTTAACTCGTTCGTAAGTAGAGGAGTCCCTGTACACAGCAACTATCGCCCCCTATTGGCAGACCACGGAGCTTGGACTAATTGTTGGTGCCAGTTTCTGGCTGCCTACCCATTTGTACTTTCCTATGCCTCTTGTTAGAAAGCTGAGCACGTCAAAACGTGTTCAGCGTTGTGAGATTGTAACTTCCATGTTGTAAATAAATAACTCATTGCATTGCCATTTCATTGCAACATTCCAAAAGCCAATCAAAGTTGGCAAGTTTAATTATATGATTAATTATATCTTGTAGGTTATAATGGGAGTTGATCATCCAAAACAAAAGTAAGCTCTCTACACTGCTGCCACTTGTAAATACATGGGCAAGACCTCTGTGAGTACGGCTGTTCACTCAAAACCAAAATAAAACTGCCAATGGAATCCTATTATTTTTTGGTTCATCCTCTTGGACGTGTTTTCCCTCGTTTAGCTGCCATTCTGTCTCCAGCCTTGTCCATTGGCCATTATTTTAGTGACGTGTTCTGTCCATGCACACTTCTTAGAAGTCAACGTAACGAGTTTGTTCTCTGATCTATGAGTTTTGTCTCTCGGTGCAGTTCCCAACTTGCACATTTCCATACTTGTTTGTGTACTTTTCACTCTTGTTTGTCATTGGCCAGGTTCTGTCCCAGGTGTCATAGTCACCAATATGCACAGATTTACAACTTTTATCATAATAAACATTGTCGTGTTGCTTTTCATTATCAAATAAATGTTTCTAAATAATTTTAACCAGCTCTCACCCATATCTCCTTTCATTAATTTGCTATTGGTCCATCTTCAGTAATAACCCATGATGCGTTCTCTGTTATGAAGATTACTACAAAACTATGAATGGTCGTATCTACGCTGTTGCATTGATGGAAGGCTGCGAGCATTCGTATGTATGTTGAACTTCTTTCATACCATATGTAGCCAACCGTTCTTATTGGAGGTGCGGGGGAAGGACAACAAAAACAACATGCAAAAACAACAAATGATTAAATTCTTATACATATACTTAAACTTCTAAGACTTTGTTAACAGACCCCTTCCTGGTTGACTAACGTTGTCACAGAAGGGAAGTTGCCTAGTGTAAACTAATGTGGTATGGGATTGTCCTCTTTTGTAGGAGGAACAGGAAGCCAAACTCAAAGCTGAGAAGATCAAAATGGCTCTAGAGAAAATCAAGGAGGCTCAAATCAAAAAGGTATGCGTGTGCTTACAATTTGATAGTGGTGTGCTTACATGCTAACAGTGGATTGTCATAGTGGAGTGTGCGCACATTGGCCTATTATATATCTGAGGCTTCATGGTGGAGAACGGTCTCTGAAGATGATATTTCGACATCCAGGCTCCTACCCACTGGTCACTTGGCTAATATTAACAATTAGTAATGCCCGTTAGGGTCACAGGTAATTAATAGAGTATTGGGGGTGAGCACTGTCCCCCTCTGCGATCTTCCCATAAGCCTCGCTCTGTTTGCTGCACTTTATTGCGGGCCGCATTCAAGAGTTTTAGCAGCCAGCTGAAAGTAAAAGTTAGTGTTATTTTCATGCACTTGGATATAATCTAATTTAACTTATATTTACAGAGCGCCTTCACTCAAAGTGCTCGACATAACTTAGAAAACGATGGCAGAATGGAATGATGTAGTTGACAGGGGTGTACTTGGGTTGAGGAATGAGTGCAGCGATAGAGGGGTACTTGGGGATCATGAAATTTTAGGGGAGGGACGGGAAGAACTGGAGGGGCGAGAGGAGGGCAAAGGAAGAGAATGGACAATTGAGAAGAGGTGATGCTTTAAGAGAGGTTGAGAAGGACTGCTTAATGGACAAGAGGAAGTTGATTCTGGTGGAGGGGTGCAAAGACTGAGAACCAAAAACGGGATTGGGTACAGGGAGATAGAGGGACAGAGAGCGACATAGAGATGTCTATGAACGAAGAGGACGAGAGGGGACAGAAGGAGATCAGAGTGGCGGGATGATGATGTGGGGCTTAGCCATGAAGCGATTGTAAGAAAAGTGTCAGGGATTTGTAAAGACAGCGTTGTAGTGAATGAGAAGCTGGGGGAGTTGAAGCAGGAGAGGCGAGGCGTGATAATTAAAGAGAAGATTGAAAATGAATCTTGCAGAAGCATTTCTCTATTTTTTGGAGGGGAGTGAGGGTAAAGGCAGGGTGACCAAACATAAGAGTATTACAATCATAGTCCAGACAGTTAAAGATCAGAGAATGAACCAGAAGTTTGGCAGCAGAAATTAAAACCAGAGGGCGGATGTTCCTCCTGTTGAATAGATGAACGTGGCAGATGCAAGTAGCGGTGGAGATGTGGGTATGTAAAGTGTGGGAAAGGTCAAAGGTGATGTCAACGTCGAGAGCAGAGGAATGGGGAGTGAGAAAGAGAGTAGGGAAGGAGATGGGTTGGTGGGGGAGGAGGAGAGTGAGAGGCAAGAAAGAGAATGGAAGGATTGGGACGATAGAGTGTTGCGCTATGCAGGATTGGATGGCAGCCAGATGGGATGTGATAGGAGAGGAAAGGTCATGGATAAATTAAGGAAAGAAGAAAATTGTGGTATCAGCATAGAAATGACGAGGAAAGCGGAAAGAGGATATAACAGATTTAAGAGACCGACTATGCAGATAATAGAAGGGACACAGAACAAAACCCGGCAGAACACCGGACATTGAGATGGGAGTGAGCGGAAACGGAGTGATTTCAGGGGACTGAGGATGTGCGAGCGGGAAGGTGAGACTTGAGCCAAGAGAGGGTTTCCAGAAATGCCGAGGTAGAAGAGTGGAAATAAGAGTGGGCGCTACAGAAGGGAGATGTTAACTTCCTCGCCTGGTATGCAGGGGTCGTGGATTTGATCCTGACCCTGATGCCTGTATATTTGGAGTTTGCACGTTTTCCCCATGGTCATGTGGATTTTTCTACAGATCCTCTCGTTTTTCCCTTGACGTTTAGAAACATATATGTAGAGTTATTTGGCTACTATAATTTTCCACGTAATGAGGGACTTCGTTAAGCGAACATTTGTGGCCAAGTCACTTCGGAAACAGAGCTACAGTGAGGGAAAAAAGTATTTGATCCCCTGCTGATTTTGTACATTTGCCCACTGACAAAGAAATGATCAGTCTATAATTTTAATAGTAGGTTTATTTAAACAGTGAGAGACAGAATAACAACAAAATCCAGAAAAACGCATGTCAAAAATTTTATAAATTGATTTGCATTTTAACGAGGGAAATAAGTATTTGACCCACTCTCAATCAGAAAGATTTCTGGCTCCCAGGTGTCTTTTATACAGGTAACGAGCTGAGATTAGGAGCACACTCTTAAAGGGAGTTCTCCTAATCTTAGTTTGTTATCTGTATAAAAGACACCTGTTCACAGAAGAAATCAATCAATCAGATTCCAAACTCTCCACCATGGCCAAGACCAAAGAGCTCCAAGGATGTCAGGGACAAGATTGTAGACTTACACAAGGCTGGAATGGGCTACAAGACCATCGCCAAGCAGCTTGGTGAGAAGGTGACAACAGTTGGTGTGATTATTCGCAAATGGAAGAAACACAAAAGAACTGTCAATCTCCCTCGGCCTGGGGCTCCATGCAAGATCTCACCTTGTGGAGTTGCAATGATCATGAGAACGGTGAGGAATCAGCCCAGAACTAAACGGGAGGATCTTGTCAATGATCTCAAGGCAGCTGGGACCATAGTCACTAAGAAAACAGTTGGTAACACACTACGCCGTGAAGGACTGAAATCCTTTAGCTGCCTGCAAGGACCCCCTGCTCAAGAAAGCACATATACATGCCCGTCTGAAGTTTGCCAAAGGACATCTGAATGATTCAGAAGACAACTGACCTCTGTGATTGCCAACAATGGTTTTGCCACCAAGTACTAAGTCATGTTTTGCAGAGGGGTCAAATACTCATTTCCCTCATTAAAATGCAAATCAATTTATTACATTTTGACATGCGTTTTTTTGGATTTTTTTGTTATTCTATCTCTCACTTCAAATAAACCTACCATTAAAATTATAGACTGATCATTTCTTTTTCAGTGGGCAAACGTACAAAATCAGCAGGGGATCAAATACTTTTTTCCCTCACTGTACATAGCTCAGTAGACCTTACCTGGTAAAAAAAAATAGTTTAGTTTTAGAGTGGGGTGATCAACAGTGTCAAAGGTGGAGGAAAGGTCAAGAATAATGATGCATGGGAGAAAATAATTTGCAAGATGGTTCTGTACATTGAGAAGGGCTGTTTTAGTGGAATAAAAAAGGGTGGAAACCAGACTGAAATTGAGGATATAGGGAATGTGAAGATATGCGGTGGGAGAGCCGGTTATGAACAAGACGTTCAAGAATTGTTGCGAAGTAAGTCAAAGAAATAGGGTAATAGTTGCCGGGAATATTGGGGTCAAGGGAAGGTTTTTTGAGAAGAAAAATAACGGCAGATTTTAAGTTTGAGGAGGAAGACACCACTGGAGAGGGGGAAATTGAAGAGGGACACGAGGTAGGGAAGGATACGGGGAGGAGGAAAGGAAGAAGGGAGGCAGGAATGGGCTTAAGGGGTGAAGAGATAGGGGGTGAGTTTTGTAAATGGCTGTGGAGAGCTCCGATGAATATGTCGGGGTGGACGTGGAGAGTGGGGGTGCAGTGATGCGAGGAGAGGAAAGTGAAGAAGATGGAGCAGTGATAGGCAGAATGGACGACTGAATGTGCTCAACCTTAGAGGAGAAATGGTGGGGGGAAGGCCAGAGCAGAAGAGAGCATTGGGTATTGGGAGGAAACGATCCGGTAGAATCAGAGGGATGGTGCAAGTTGTTGATGTTGGCAAAGAGTTGATGATGGGCAAGGGAGAAAGGACATTGTGCAGTGTTGCAGATTCAAGATCTGCAAAAAAAATTGAAAACAGGTTTGCTGCGAGGGTCTGGGCTGAGTGTGGGAGGTTTTCCAGCAGCGCTCGGCTTTGAGGGGGGCAGAAAGCCATGAATAGAGGGCCACGGGGGGGGGGGGGGGTAAGTGGGGAACGCAGAGCAGCGAGAGGGTGCTGGGAGAGGAAGGGAGAGTCAACGCATGAGTAGAAGTGGCAGCGTCATCGTGAAGAGAGGAATAGTCTGGGAAGGAAGGCTGAGAACTGAAAGGAGATTAGCCAGGAAGGATTGAGAGCACGGAGACTGCGGCAGTGGAAGAAGGGCGGGGGGGGCGGGCAGATAGAGGTGGAAGGGATGCGTGTCATCTGAAAATGTGTGGAGGTTAACCCCGTGTTTCTCTACACCGCTGTTCTAAATCTGTTTGTCTCTATCTGGCATACATGTGTGATTGTGACGCTGCATGTTCCGTCTCTTGCTGTTTGCGTGTGTTGGCAGCTGGTGGTTCGCATTCATTTAACGGATAGCAGCTCAAAGACGATGATGGTGGATGAACGTCAGACGGTGCGGCAAGTCCTCGACAGCCTGGCGGAGAAGTCCCACACGGACGGCAGTCCGGACTGGTCCCTGGTTGAAGTCATTCCAGAATTACACATGGGTACACAGCACTCACCGATTCACAACTCTGATCACTCTCTCACAGATGATCAGTTTCCTCTTTATCACTCATATATCGGTACTACCGTGGTTACTGTTCCTGTGATATTCTCACTCATTCATTCGTTCCACCCACGTTGAGTGCTTTGTCTACCGGACACTGACTGTTTAATCTCATGCAAACTGTGTTCAATCCCCCTGACGCTCACGACGCACAATCCCCCTGGCGCTCACGACGCACAATCCACCTGGCACTCACGAAGCACAATCCACCTGCCACTTGCTGCCTTGACCCACCTCATTTGCTTGCATTTTAACATCCAAAGTTAAACTGTACTTTACGCTTTGGTCTCATTTCCGGCACTAACACACTTGCAGGCATTTCCCCCACGCATTATTATGGGTCTAAAATGCTCACAAAAGCACACGGAACTAAGGCAGAGCAAGAGAGACCGAGGTGGAGTAATAATGACGGTGGGCGGGGCGTGTTTTCTTAAAAACTGGCGAGCTCTGTGTGGCTCTTGAGCTTATACCGTGATAACATTGAATAATACATTCTTAAAAGAAAGAAAAAATTGACGTAAAAAATGTAATCGTGACCATGATAAGCTAGTCGTGGGGGGAGTGGGGTGCGCTTTGGCTCAGAGCGTATGTCGCTCTCATTGACTGACCAAATGTAAACAAAGATCAGTTTGATACGTCGGCTTTTGCGACCAGTATTTTTAATTAAAAATTTTGGGTTATATCGACACGTGTCAGAACCCGTGACCACCCGACACAGCCAATTAGTAATGTTTGTCACATAAA
Source organism: Lethenteron reissneri (assembly GCF_015708825.2). Lineage (NCBI taxonomy): Eukaryota > Metazoa > Chordata > Hyperoartia > Petromyzontiformes > Petromyzontidae > Lethenteron > Lethenteron reissneri. The sequence goes on from NC_083785.1 coordinate 252,878, forward strand.
CAAAACGTGACAATTATTTACTAGTTCAGCACACCGGTGTTTTGGAGAGTAAACCCACAACATTTACAATTTTAGTACGACATTTCGCTTGTAATTCCATCCAGCATCATCGGGAGATTTTCCAGACTTGAGCATAAGCCTCCATGGTACTCCAAGAAACAGCTGAAAGCCTGTCCATTGTGGGATATACACAGGGATATTGCAATGCCCGTATTGTTTACAAATGTCTTCAGCTATGTGGCGATACTCTAAATATAACTATAGTATTCATCATAGAAAGATAGATAAAGTTGTGCGCTTACCAACGTAATGGAACGTTTGTCCCTGCGACTTGTTGATTGTGATAGTGTATGTGGGGAAAATGGAAAATTGTCATCGTCGCAAAACAAATGGCAAAGTCGGGTCGGTGGGGGCCAAGTCGATTCTGGGAATCAACACCGAACCGCCTCGTTTCTCTCTCTCTTAAGCGTTCATCATATTCATCATAGACATATAGAGAAAGTTGTTTATATATAACTATCATTTTACATCTGGAAGACTTAATTGAAAACGACATTTCGTGTGAATTTTCTCTCGTCGTTAAGTAGTTGTCCTTGCTGGCGGTTCGGTTTGATGCGGACTTTCACCTGTTTGGGATTGCGGGATCGAGATAAGGCGACATAGAGCTGCTGGCCGTGTGAGAAGACCGCCGTCTGCAGATCGATTCCAATGTAATCGAACATCTGTCCCTGCGCCTCCGTCGTTCATGCACGGGCGCGTAGGTTTGCAGCGCCCCCTGCATGAAAACGACGGGAAGTGCAGCGTTCATCATATTCATCACAGATATAGTTGGGCGTTTATACTGGTAGGAACGAAGTGAACCAGCCTACAATAGATTATATCGTCCGTCCGTCCGATGTCCGATTAGGTGTAGCAACATCGCCCCCTACTGCAAATACTTGGCATGACCCTACAAAAACCTTTAGATTCAGTGAGGCTTTCCTGGCTAAACAAGTGTAACATTCCCTTATAATTCCCTGAGATAGCTTTTAATTAAAACATTTAAATTAATGAGGCTTTCCTGGCTAAACAAGTGTAACATTCCCTTATAATTCCCTGAGATAGCTTTTAATTAAAACATTTAAGTTAAAAATTAACTCACAGCGGCCTAAAGCCTACAGCTAGGCCTAAAGCCTAGAACTAGGCCTCAAACTCTCCCTTCGTATCGTACCCCCGCGTGTGTGAAAGGGAGTTAATGTTTAATAATGTTTCATTCCCTGATGTTTTTAAATAAAAACATTTTAATTTAAAGCTTTTACATTAATAATTAAAACATTTAAATTAAAAATTAACTCGCAGCGGCCTAAAGCCTTCAGCTAGGCCTAAAGCCTAGAACTAGGCCTCAAACTCTCCCTTCGTATCGTCCGATTAGGTGTAGCAACATCGCCCCCTACTGCAAACACTTGGCAGGACCCTACAAAAACCTTTAGACTCAGTGAGGCTTTCCTGGCTAAACAAGTGTAATAATACATTATGTTTATATTCTTTGGTTATTCGTTCCTACCAGCCCACCCCGCAGGGACCTGTTTTTATTAATTGCAAGACATTCCCAAAAATATATTTGGAGTCGATGATAAAACAATGCGTACATAGGCACCCGCAAATACATGCACACAAATAACGTTACCAGTACGTTCTGGGTTGCATCGATAATGAGCCAGATATTTCACTTATCAGTGCAAACTGAGGTGGCTGTAACTGTCTGTGGCCAACAGAAGTAAATTGCGTGACAACCATTTGAAATGAGCAGCTTATCAAATAATTTACTCTTAGCTTCACAATACATTGGTATGACCAAAAACGTTGCTGCTACCAGGTGGTACTGATTTCCGCTGTGGCTCCTTGGACTGCTGTGCTGCTTTACAGAGCGCTTTTTTGAAGACAGCGAGAATCTGGTGGAGAACCTGCTGAACTGGACACGGGACAGCCCCAATATGCTCATGTTTGTGGCACGCAAGGAAAAGTACGCCATCTTTAAAAACCCGCAGGTAAGGCGCACGCATTAGGTACCAATGGCACACACATGCATTGTGCCCAAAGAGAGTCAGTGAATCTTCACACCTTGTGCTGGTTCAGTGTGAACATGAATGTATCCTGTTGATCTATTATATGGCAGAAATATGCTGATGATACACAATTGTACATCGCAGTGAAGTCAAAGTTAGATATGGAGAGCCTCGGTAACCTCAAAGATCACATGCAAGCAGTGCATGTGTGGTTTGCACGAAACGAAATGCTGCGCTCAGGCAAAAACATTTGTGGGAGTATCAGGTATAGCGGTCACAGACTCCAGGATTCAGTTTTCTACTCCTCTCAAGAGCCTCGGCACCATACTCTACCAGAATGTCGTTTTATCACCACGTGCAAAATATAGTTAGGTCCTGCAAATTTCTTATCGGAACTTCACAACACATTCGATCACGATTGAATCATGACATAGACAACACGGTGGTGTGTAGCGTAGTATCGACAAGGCTCGGTTATTGTCACGACTCTACGGGACGTCTGGCAAAACATTACCAAGCTGTAGCATGTATAAAAAATTTTGGCACGTGTCGTGATGGTAGTGCTCATCGAGCTGCATTGGCTTCCGGTTGCTGAACAAATACATTATAAGATCGCACTCATTACACACAAAGTGCTTGCCACAAATGAACCACACTACCTTGCTGATCTCGTCAAGGAGCATAAACCATCACTCGAACTCCGGTAATGCTCGCAGCAGCTTTTGGATAACCATAAAAAAAGATGGTTACTGCATCGCTCGCTTTCAGATGCACTTCTGCCGCTGTCTGGAACGCTCTTTTTTCCCGATATTAGGAAGCCACTGGAGCTATGCACTTTTAAATCTACATTGAAAACTCATTTATTTATAACTGCTTTTTGCGTGGAGTTTGTTGTCCTTCCCCTGCACCTCCAATGAGCACATTTGGCTACGTACGGTGCGAAAGAAGGTCACCATTCGTACATATACATACATCTGTCTGTGCACACGAAATTATTTTTTTAGTCATTTCATTAGTCACACCAGCCTTCGAGGAAATGCTTAATTTTAGGAGCGTTTCAACACCGAAGGCCATGTGCTTGATGGGCACCTAACGTGTTTTTCATGCGGAGGGACATATATGGGAAGGAGGTAAATTGTCTGCTTATTTATCGTGTTGCTTATCTTCTCGACCGCAATGCTTATTGTTGCTGTGTTTAGTGGTCAATTGGATCTAGTGTAATGGGTTCGTGGGGCTTGGCCTCACAGCAAATGGGCCATGCTGGACCCCACATGTACGTCCAAACAACTCTCAAATGCCAGCTGAGAGCTGGCTTTGAGGGAAAAATGATATTTCACCTTTGATCCATCCAGAGTGGTATAGGATATTTATTTATTTGGCAGCAGGGGGCACAATGGCAATACAGTGGTACCCCAGAGGTCGAACTTAATTCGTTCCAGAAGTCCATTCGAACACCGATTTGTTCGAACATCGAATTCATTTTTACCATAAGAATAAATGTAAATGACATTAATTTATCGAGACACAAGAAATATCTCATTATAAAGCATTTTTACAAGAAGTTTACAGTAATTACATGCATACAATTATACAGAAACACAATAAATAAATGGAATAAATGAATAAATATATGGAACAAATGAAATAAATGAACATTGAACTTCACTTTACCTGTAGTAAAGAGAGTTGATGTCTTGAGTGGAAGGTGGTGAGGAGGAAGAGGTGGTAAAACCTTTGTCTGGGCAAGCGTCATGCATGCTGGCCATATGCATCTCAGCCGTACAGGTTCTTTCAAGTCGCGATTGCCCGTTTGACCTCCGAATTTCGTTTGGTTTCCGGGGCAAAAAATGTTCGGAAATATCGTTCGAACACCGATTTGTTCGAGTTCTGGTGTGTTCGATCTCTGGGGTTCTATTGTAACCATGCCTCACATAAAGAAGGGCATTGATTTGATTTATCAACTCGGACCCTTTCTGTGTGGAGTTTGTATAATCTAAACTAAACGATAAAAACTATTTTTGATTTTACCAGGTAGGGCTCGCTAAGCTATATAGCTCTTTTTCAGATGCAACCTAGGCCACAATTGATAGCTCAATGAAGTGGCTTGTCATGTGGAAATTTATTACAATCAAATACTCTGAACGTACATTGATTCTACATTTGAAGGGAAGACCTGGAGAAAAATCCATGCGACCAGGGAGAGAACATGCAAACTCCAAATATACAGGCGTTGGGGTCCGGATAGAACCTCTTGCATACCAGGCGAGGGAGTTAACATCTAGCCACCACGGCGCCCCTGTATATTCAACTCCTGTTCAGGCACGGGTTTACTCTGGGTTCTCTGATTTCTTATGAGAGTAAAAAAATAATCTTAACTGGCATTGGCCAAACATTCCTATGCTGAAAAATTACCAACAATTACTCCATTGGGATTAAGACGCAGCAGCAACATCGCCCCGTTCTTGCAACAAAAACTTGGCGCGATCCTCCTAAAAAATTGTCTTGAGACTCATTGAGGCTTTACTGGGTAAACACGTAACACGATAGCAAATAATGAATAACTGATTTTATGCGAGATTTATGATTTTGATGCTTCACTGCTCTTTATCTAGAACTACCTTCTGGGCACAAATGAAACGAGTGAGATGGCAGATCGCAATAAGGAGGCTCTGCTGGAGGTAAGGTCATCGGACGTCTGCATGGGCGGTGACGTGGTCCAGCGGAAGCGCGTTCGCTGCTCGTTGTGGAGCGTTCGCTGCTCGTTGTGGCATGTTGAAGGCTTCTTTCCAGAAACTATAACATTGTATATAAGATGAAAGTGGTTGAGATAAAGAGGTATTATTAAAAGTCGTGGTGTAGTTATAGTGACAGGAGAGCAGGCGCAAGGGGTTAAGAAGGGGTAGGGATAGTGATAGTGGTTGGTGTAGTGATACGGGTAGGCCTGGTCGAAGTTGGGGGGCAGGGAGTAGCAGTAGCAGGATGATGGGCTGGGGGAGAAGAGATGGGGGTTGTTTTAAGGGAGGAGTGGAAGCAGGTGAGTGAAGATGATCGTTTTATGTGCAGTGGGAGTTGGTTCCATTGAACTTGAGCGAGAGAGCGTGACTGGGTGCAGGCTAGTGAGGGAGGCACAGAGAGGGATGGTAGAGATGGTGAGCGTAGAGGACAGGATGGGATAGAGTAGTGAGAGATGAGAGGTCAGGCAAGACCATGGAGAGATTTATCGACTAGAGTGAGACATTTAAACGGACAGCAATAGTAGACAGGGAGCCAGCTGAGTTAAGAAAGTCGTATAGCAGAACTGTAACAATTGTAGGGCGGGTTAAACTATAAAATATTTTTATTTTACCAGGTAAGGCCAACTGAGCTGTAATAGCTCTTTTCAGAAGGGACCTAGCCACAAATGATCACGTGGAAATTTAAAGCAGCCAAATACTCTAAACTGCATGTTATTGTGGAGGGAAAAACCGGAGAACCCAGTGAAAAATCCACGTGATCACGGGGAGAACATGCAAATGCCAATTATACAGGCGTCGGGGTCCGGATCGAACCCACAACCTCCTGTATACCAGGCGAGGTAGTTAACATCTCGCCACTGTGGCGCCACAGGTTAAAATGATCCTTGTTGAGGAATGTTGTATCTGTTGGAGAGGAGCGAAGAAGCTGTAGTTGGCAAGGAAGCCGAGAAGAAGAGTTGTTGTAGATGTGAGGGAAAGTGAGGGAGTGCATCAGGAGTTTAGCAACAGAGTGAGATGAGGGGAAGTGCAAAAAAATGTGTTGCCATGTGGTTGTCCTGTGGATAGACTCGTACCCACCATAGGAATGTGGAATTTCCACTCCGAGCTCAAGGCTATGAAAAAAGATCAGTGCTACTTCGGTCCTGATTTGAGCAGGAAATCACTGCCTTTTGAATTCAAAGTCCATGTTAAATGCTATCCATATTTTTGATAAGGCTTTCAAAAGAAGTGTAAGTAAAAAAACTATGTGAATGCGGAGGTTCTGAATATTTTGTTCCAATTAGATTTTTTTTTCCATACCTTCAATTTCAATAATTTCAAAACGTGTTTTGACGTGCCATATCGTCACTCTGCGCATGCGTCACGCTGCAGGAGTGTTTCTGTGGCTCCACTGTGACGGTGCCAGAGCTGGAGGGAGTGCTGTACCTGAAGGAGGATGGCAAGAAATCGTGGAAGAAGCGTTACTTCCTTTTGCGAGCATCTGGCATCTACTACGTACCCAAGGGGAAGACCAAGGTTGGTCAGTCAGAAGTTCGGGTGACATTTGTGTTCCGTTCCCCCCACCCCCAAGCCAGCATGGCCGCCTCACGTTTTACGCACGTGTAATGTATGTAACTGAGGTGCACACGCACCGTTCTTGGAGGCAATGCGTTTATTAACAACTTTACTGTAAACTGGGTTCTGTTACTAAGTGTGGCTAACTCTAGTTAGGCTACTCACTATGTGCGTGTCTGTTATCTGGATCCCTAAAATGAACCCCGAATTCCCCTTACGCTCCCCCTTTATCCCTTGGCCCCGGCCCCGCCCCTTACTGTATCAAGGCCACATGTCCTTACCCGTCCAATCGGGCCCATTTCCGGACACATTCCCTTTAGCTCGTCCAATCGAGCAACGCTTCCAGTCACGTGCCCTTAGATCGTGCTACCCGTGGAGGTAGGCCTCGGCAAGGTAAGGTAAAAGTTAAAAGGTAAAAACAACGAGCCTACCTTTACCCTACCTTTTACCTTACAACAATACAATCACTCTACCCTACCTTTTACCCTTTAGCAGGTAAGGTAAAAGGTAAAAAGCAACGAGCTTACCTTTACCCTACCTTTTACCCTTACCCCATACACATTACCCGATTACAGGGTAATTACTAGGCAACTACTACACATGAACAAGGTTTATAACGGTAAATGCTAGGTAGAGCGCTTTATTCAAATAGAATACTGTCGATGATTCCAATTTTACACGCTTTCTTTTAACTCACACTGTTGTTGTCGTTGTTGTTATTGTTGTTGTTGTATCCTCAAATCTTGAAACTCAATTTTTACCCACTTCCTAATGTGGTATCGACTGCAAACTTGGTATACTTAGGTCATACTGATGACAATACTATATCCTATCATAAAAAATATGTTTTTAAACATTTTTTATATTTTATGTTTCGGCTTGGGTCTAATTGTCCACAATCAAATGACGTTTGCTGTAATTGGCCACGGTCCCTTACGTTATGGAAAGCTTCGGGGCCACTTCCTGGAGTCGTGGAGTTCTGCCATTACTCGTACGTTTCATAAAAGCGTGTTTTTAATAAAGTTTGTTTTAATATTACTTATTAAATGTAGGCCACGGACTGCGCCACGGAGCTTTTAGCGGTAAACAAGGTACCGTATTTACCGGGTAATATTTCACGCTACCTTTACCCTGCCGGGTAATTCTTCCGAGCTACCTTTACCCTGTTACCCTTTACCATACCCCTTGGCATGTCGACACCTTTACCCTTTACCTTTACCCTTTTACCCGGTAAAAAAGGTAAATTACCTTACCTTGCCGAGGCCTACGTGGAGGCATCTACACACGTTTAACGTAGCGAGATTTTTGAAATAGCGCATTCAATTAATTTACACTTATTTTTGTTGCGTGCGCACTGTTATGGAAATAACGCGCTCCAGGGCATCGGGCCACGGTATACGGGGAACACGTTGCGAGCTCATCGTTAGGCAGCAAAGTTCAGTCGCGATGCTGTCCTGAGGTGCAGTACGGCAACCACAAAGCACGGGCAGCAGCATCAGTCAGTATCTCACGCACCATTTTTAAGATCTTGTCCCGCATGAACTTTGTGTTGCATACATTTGCCTACCAATATTTCCGGTAAACATCTTCACTACATGCTAAAAATATTTTTGGTTTACTTAATTATTATTTTCTTAAAATTGGCTGTTGCTATCTTTAATACATGTATGCTTGTGTTGTAAATATAATATGTTACTGTAACCAGTGAAATATGTAGACGTGAGAATGAGGTTCGATAGCATGCTTTCCCTAACTGCAAACCATTTCCTTTTTTTGTTATGGGAAATTTCTGTTTAATTTACACGATTTTGAGTTACGCACCATTTTTCAAGAGCACAAGCCCCACGTAAAACGAGAGGGAGCCGTAATATGATTCCTCTAAGAGTTTTGGGTTAGGCAATGTAATGATTTGACTAAACTAAAACTATAAAGTTTGTTTTATTTACCAAGTGAGGCCCACTGAGCTATATAGCTGTTTTTTCAGAAGTGACCTGGCTATCCCAAATGATAGCTCAAAGAAGTGGATTATCACGTGGAAATTTACAGCAGCCAAAACCTCTAAATACATGATGTTGATTCTAAATGTGGAGGAGAAAACCAGAAGACCAAAAGAAAAATCCACACGATCATGGGGAGAGACACACAAATTACAAATATACAAGTGTCAGGGCTTTGGATAGAACCCACGAACTTCTGCATACCAAGTGAGGTAGTTAACATCTCGCCACCATGGTGCCCCAAATCTGTATCTAAAAACCCTCTGCTACCCGACACAGCCAAAGTGTTTAATGCACCATTTATTATATTTTCAACTTTTACCAGTAAGTTGAAGAACAATTCTCGCAACCAAATGCAGCAGTTGAGTCAGACTATCTGCTTAAGAGTGCGGCATCAAGCATCATCAGGACAAGATCCAGGAAGTCAGAGTAACAGTCTGGGAAGTTGGAGTATCATACTTCCTGGATTGTAGTGTCGAGTTAAACGCCGCGTATCTCATGCTGAATGTACCTGAGAAGACTTGTTCTTAAACTCAGCGGTGAGTTAAAACAATGATAATTGGCCCTTTTCTTTCAGTTGTGTTGGATGGGAGAGGGTTTAGTATGATGCAGATTTGGTCAGGCCATTACGTGGCCTAATCCAAAAATCTATTACGAATCCTGGAATATTTTTTGTTGTTGCAAATGTGTCTATGGAGATTACGCGGATTAAAGCAACTATGACGATCACATTGATGTTGTGGGAATGTTGGCTTCCAAAAGTATTCCAGTTGTGCGATTAATACAGTGATTGGATCTAATATTTTTTGCACGTGTGTTTGATTTTCAGACATTGCGTGACCTGTCCTGCTTCATTCAGTTTGATCACGTGAGCGTGTACTATGGTCAAGACTTCCGGACGAAATACAAAGCTCCTACGGAATACTGTTTTGCCCTCAAGGTGAGCTCTGCAACATGCTCGTGGTCAACCTTTCCTGATATGTATTGGCTTCAGCATTACACCCCTTGATTCACTAATGTTGGGAACCTATTATGTATAAGTGGTTAGAGAGATATTTTTTTTTAGAATTTATAACTTTAGGCTGACCCTGCAGAATTATTAACAACCTCTGGGCCATACATTTTGTGGTCCACTTACTGGCTCAAGGTTGTAAACAGGAGGTCAGCTCTCCTTTAATGGTAACAACCTTGCTTGATAAGCAGGAAGTTGTGTTGTTGTCACATCTACGTCTCTATATAAGTGTAGTGAGTCCAACTAGTCGCAGACGTTATCTTGGGAGCAACACTATTTATTACGCAACTTTAACACAACATTCCACAATCTACACTCGGGTCTCGAATGCCCATCTTAACCATGCTACGGCAGAACTAGACACGGTTCTCTATCCCGGCCCGGACCACAAACGGGGTCCCGGACCGCGTGGCTAGAGGCTTCTTCTTCCCGACGTGGATCTTCATACCAGCACACGAAGAACCCCGAGCTCCTCACAGGGCCCCGTTTTATCCCCCTGGGCTGGTGCTGGCTCCGCCCTTCGCCCCGCTCACCTTCCAGATCTCTCGAGCTCTTTTCTCGAAGGCCACAGAGAGCTCTTTTATATTACGTGACCGCCCAATGGCCCCCATCCACCGGTGGCCCCCCTCCAATATCATCCGGTCACGTGTCAGCAGGTCAACCAGTGTATTATGCCCCAACGTAACCCTGGCTGGCTGACGCTCCCTCACCGGGAGCCCGCACCGCACACTGCTCGCGGTGCCTCCGCGCTGACCAGTGCTCACCCAAGCCCCGCTAGGGCTGGTACTACGCCCCGTTGGCGAGCTACACATAATGTCAGCACATTATGCGCCGTAGCTTCGTAAGCCCGGCACCACACAGTGACAATCACAGTCACTACATAAGGAACGAAACAGGTGGACTTCTCCACCATTCTGGCTGTCGCCTGATGAAGCTTGTTGTAATTACTGGTGAAACGTCATACTCAGATTGTAGATGTTGTGGCTTGGCTCTCCAACACACCGGTGTGCTATACTAGTGACGAATTAGCATGTTCTGTTTACGTGACAACAATTACTGTACATCCTCTAAGAAGCCAGTCACCCAGGAGGAGATAACCCAGACCAAAGTTAAACTTGACAGACTCCTGAATGAGAAAATCACCACCCTTTGTCTGAAATTCAAATTTGCCTTTCAGCGGCTCCTCCAATTCCACAAGAACATTATTTTCCAGACTGGAAAATGCAATTTAACCCCTTGCGGCAATGATTACAACCACAAAAGAGATTTGAGAAATTGCATTTGGAGCAAGAGAGCATAAAATCAAGCTACGTGCAGAGTATATCCCTCTGACCCTCTCTGAAATCAAAACCTCAATCCCAACACTTTTTCAGAGAATTGAGGTTTTTGGAATGGCCTCAGGATACAAATTCTTCATTGATAAATCAGAGGCGATGTCCCTCACGCTCGCCAAGCCTGCTGCCTTTATCCACCCCTTCCATTGGAACCCCCTCACACATTGACTATCATGACGTCGTTTCCAAAGAAAATTTCAGGCAAACTTTCCCCTCGTATGACAAGAAATCAATGCTTCTTTCCTCGATTGGAATACGTTTTTTTCCCTTCTGAATTGAGTTTACCTCCTGAAAATGATGGTTCTACCCAATATTCTTTACCACTTTCTGATGATCCCAACAAGAATTTGCACATTTCTCCATTAATCTGTGGCCACAAACTTGTTAGTATAGATTACCAGACTATATCCTCCGCGAAGGGAAAATGAGATCTTGCGATCCCAGACTTCTGTAAATATTAACTGGCTAAATAGGAGTATTTCGATTTAAAGCTTTCGTGACTGCAGGGATTCATCTTCTTGGTTCTTTCGGTAAAGTCACGTAGAAGGGAAATAATAAAATAATAAAAATAAAACATAATAAAATAATTCTCACGACGTTTCGGCCACAACGCAAGCAGCCGTCCTCAGGTGAAGAACAGGTCTGTCAGAAAGACAGTGTCTGAATGAATTCTGAATGAATTCAGACACTGTCTTTCCGACAGACCTGTTCTTCATTCATTCAGACACTGTCTTTCCGACAGACCTGTTCTTCACCTGAGGACGGCTGCTTGCGTTGTAGCCGAAACGTCGTGAGAATTATTTTATTATGTTTTATTTTTATTATTTTATTATTTCCCTTCTACGTGACTTTACCGAAAGAACCAAGAAGATAAATAGGAGCACTTATACAACGTTATATTAATCCAGGCAGTCTTTGAGGTACTGGGAAGGAATAGGTAGAGATATCAGTAGCTCCACGGGGCTTGGCAGGACCAACCATCATCTCCTTACCCCAAGGACACAGTCGCTCGCTTTAATCCACTGGTCAGCCAGCTGCACGATGTGAGGAATCGCTCAGATGTCAATGCTGTGTCCGCCTCAAGCATCCAGCCCCACTCGGCCACCTGGGGGAACCTAAGCATCTGCATAAATAACAAAGGTGGTGTGGACTGCCTCTCCTGCAGCAATGCAAATATTAAAATAATTTCCGGAGCTGCTCATGGGGTCAATACTTTTCAAAACATCGGAACCATGAACGATATTCCTAATTTACACTTTTTCAGACACCTTACATATCAGAAGCGCCATCAACAAGACCCAGAACAAAGACTTAACTACTAAATCCCGAATTGATAACCTGGCTTTGGAGCGGTAGAACTACATATACAATTGCAGAATCCTGCAATATCCCGCCATCATATAACAGGCCAATCAAATCCAGAACTAAGGTGCTATGGGATGGGATATGTGCTAACCCCATTAGACTTTCAGTCACTATATAATAGTCCCAGATCTCCCCTCCTAGGGACCATCTAACTACAATTTCCACACGGCACTTGCGGCACCAGCCAGGAGTGGTGCTCATTCTATAGCGACGTCTCATGAGATGCCGACGAGGCGCGGCCCGAACGTGCGAGCGTGTGCTCCGGTCTTGCCCGGACTTCGAAGAGTTTTACACCACTACCATCGAACAATTAAATAACAAAAAAATTACATCACAAACATCACTCCGTCAATTAGAGGTCTCACTTTTAGGAATCAACCCTCGCCGAGGCTTCTCGAAAAGTCAATATGCTGCACTCAAAACATTTGATGTAGCAGCAGGTAAAATTATACAAGGCATCTGGAATTCCTTTTTTACCTGCTTTGTTTATCGGTTAGCTTCTCGGGACCACCTGTGGGGTTACTGTGCTTAAAGGAAACGAGGCAGATTTAAAAAGACTGGGATCCACTCTTGGATAGCCCATGGGCCCAGTGCTACCAGCTGCAAATTCCTTATAATCGAACGTGATTCTCCCTCAGACAGCGCATGCAGCTCTCTGCTCTCGCCCCCCCCCCTTCTCCTTCCTCACCCCTCATATATTTAAAATCCCAACGATGGCTCCATAAAGAACGCGTACGACTTGTAACTCCGGGCGGTATGTTTATTGTTTGAGTGGACCATGTGTTGGTGAACCTGATTAAAGAGAATAACAGCATCATTATTATTTCTTCCATACCTTGAATTTCAGTAATTTTCGAGGTATTTTTTGTTTGTTAAGTTTAGCATTTTTGTTCAATATTCAAATTGAAAGGTAATTCGACACAGTGGAAATGTATTTAGTCATCCATGCTCAAATAAACCGAGCCCTAAGTAAAACACACGTCTAAATAATACAAAACAGCGGCATAAATGGAACGGGAAAATAAGTGTATCGTCTCTGTTCACAGCATCCACAAATTCAGAAGAAGTCTCAGTACATCAAGTACCTTTGCTGTGATGATGCGAGTGGGCTGCAGCAGTGGGTGACTGGCATTCGTGTCGCCAAGGTGGGTCTCCATCGCATCTCCTGCCCCCCACCCCCCAGCATCTTGCTCGTAAATGGAAAACACGAACAGTATGCACGATACAAATGTGGTTTTTTTAATTCCATGCTCCCTCTGTTTTGCATGGTCAAAAGCACTGACTTGTTGTCTATGCTACTTTGGTGCTCTGTCTGAGCGGCAGGTCCAAGGCCGACATCGTCTCCATCCCTCCTCTGTTTTCTGCCCTCTTCATGTCCACAAATGCCCCCTTCCTTCAGCTCCTCCAACATACCAACCGTTTCGTTCTTTTCCCTTCATTTTTCCTTCTATAACGTCCTTCGTCAAATGGTCCCCGCATATAATTTGTCCAATCCGGTTCTTCTTTCTCCCCCTGGTGACTTCCATTGGTGTTTTTCTTTCGTTGATGCCATTCAAGATATCTTCATTCGTCTTCTCTGCTCAGATCATTCTCTGCATCCTTCTCCATATCCACATCATGAACACTTCTAAACTGTCTCATTTTGTCCATTCTCAGTGTCCACATGTCCTCTCCATTCAAAGCGTGCTCTGCACCATTGTGATAATTTCCCTCTTGACAATTTTTCTTATCCTTATCGACAACTCTCCCCTGTTACCAAATTCCTCTTGCCAACCAACCCTTGATATTATTTCTGCTACACACCCTTCATCTTCCGTGATCAATATCTTTACCTGTGCTATACCCGGTTTTCCAGCAAGTATGATATTTATCTTCCTTTACCCTTCCTTGATATTCAAGTTACAACTTAGTTTCATGAAATCCGATTGTAAGTAAAAAAAGAGAGATAATTATGCAACTATGCGAACGTTGGCAGAAGGGTCTCCAGCAGGGGGAGCTCCGCTAACACCACCCACAGTCTGTCCTCTTATAACTCAGTGGTAGTTGCATTCCTGAAGAACACTATGTGATGGAAAATCGCGCTATAATATATAATGTAGGGTGTAAAGCACAGTCCATGATAACACGTGAGATGCGTACGCAGGCCTAACAAAGAATAAGGCGTGTGAGTAGCATTTAGAAGCATCCAGCAGCATCCCAATGCCTTGTGTGATGCTACGCCAAGGCAGCCATGCAACCGCTCATTCCTGCTTGCGCAACATAGTTCTGTTCATTCAATCACGCTATATCCATTGTGCATCCGCGTTATAACAAAAATGCATTCCCTAATACATTAATTGCCTTATATCCATTTTACATAATGAAAACACACGGCGTTATAGGAGAACAGACTGCTCGCCATGCCGGTCAGACGTCTTGAAAGACGTAGAGTTACCCACACTTTACCCCACCACACACAGTCTCTGCTGACCAGCTAACCACTGAGTCTCCATTACAATGCTGAGTGGACACAGCCAGGGGCAGGTTTTGGGCCACTTGCCCTGTTATTGGCAACTGCAGCACCTGGAAATGGAATTCCACCGGTGACCTCCAGCTTTCAAGCGCAGCGAGCTGACCATTAATTTGCTGCATCACATGACTCGTTAGTGTTTTACAAACTGTATTTAATTTCAGTTACGTTTGCAATTTAGCTGACATTCAATTTCAAGTGTGTCCATATCGCACATTCAGTAAGTTGATGTTAAAGCAATCGATGGTGAATAATGATATTTGTAAACCAGGTATGTTACATTACGTCTTAGAAACTATCCAATGTTTTATGGGATGCATACGATGCACGTACTCAAACTATTATTTTTTTATATGTTGTTACCCTGGAAGGCCTTATTGAGTCCCAAACATATTTTTCAGGAGGTTTCTGCAAAATGTTTTTTGTCATAGCGAAAGTATGATCCAAATTGATTAATTTTCAGGTATTTTTTTAGCATTGACATGTTTGGCCAATACTTTTGACAGTATGTGAGGAAACCAGAGAAGCTGGAGGAAACCCATGCAGGACAGAGCAAGAGAACAAACAAACATCATGCACAAAGGTGCCCAAATCAGGAATCAAACCCAGGCCCTTCTTGCTGAGCAAACATTTGTTCTCAATGCACCACCCATCGGCCATATTTGTCTCCTTGTTAAAATCCTTTGATCCTGTGGGGCTCGTAGGGGGAGTAATGATGCCTCTTAATAATGGTGTGTACAATAGAGACAATGGACTTGTTTTATTTTTATAGTATGGGCGCACGATGTACGACAACTATCAAGATGCTTTGAAGAGGGCCGAGGTGACCTCGGACTGGTCATCCCTCTCCTCCTCCAGCATGAAGTCCGCTTCAAGCTCTGGAAGCATTCCGGGTACGTTGCTTCCCTGGGAGCCTGAGTACAGAATGACATGTGCTGTTATAAAATTTGCTTCAGCCAAATCTTGCCATGACCCCGATTCTATGAGGGAGTTAAGATGGCTAAGTCAAGGACCAATCTTAAGTTGATTTTGTCAGTCAACCAATCTAACCTATATAATTCATTTTTTGTCCGTCCGTCCGTCCGCGTACGCTCCCTACCGGGGGATTTAGCTCTCGGACCGTGGGGTTCGGCGAGATTAAATTTTGCAGGTGGGCATGCCCCCGGCCCCACGGTAAACTTAGGCATTTCCGATTTTTCGTCTCTAAACTTTAAATCGGACCGATTATCGATTTAGTGCGATTTATCTTTATTTATTGAACGCTTTATTTATTTATTTACTCTTGCCGGCCGGCGCGGACCACGGCGGTTGCCCCTGGCAACGGGTAGAGACGCGTTCGCTGCGGGGTGGACGCCATTTTGAATTACCATTAAAAATATGCGCACGCATTAACACGCGATTCTGAGGTAAATTCATCAAAGTTTCACGTCCTCTTCACTCCCCTTCCACCCCAATGTGTGCAATTACTATTATAGGGTCGGTAGATAATAAAATTATAGCGATTAGACAGTATTATTGTAGCGCGGGGGGGGGGGGGTATTGGCCCCAGTACACACCCTCAGCCGGGTGGGCAATCTAGGCAAGGCCGGAGGCTCTGCACGGTACTAGGCCTCGACACCCCACCCGTGTCAAGCGACGACTTTGTGGTATAAACTCGATATACCCGGCGTTGCCCGGGGGGAAAATACATTTAAAATCTTCTGAAAACTTTAAAACATTACATACCAATGAAAATACAAGTGTGTAATTAAAATTATAAACCCGACGCGCCAAGAATCGATTCTCTGAATCGCGCAAAGGAATCGAAGGTTGTAGATTCCTTTAGATTCGGACGATTCCCGTTTACTATAAGTTGGTTAAAGTCGATATAAACTGCTACGAACGGGAAATATCCGGCGTTGACCGGGGCAAAAATGTTATTAAAAACTCCTGAAAACATTAAAACATAACATATCAATGAAAATAAAACTCTGTCATTCAAAATGGGAACCTCCTATGCGCCAGGAATCGATTCTTTGAATCGCGCAAAGGAATCATCGAAGGTTGTAGATTCCTTTAGGAGGGGGAGAGTGGTGAGGGGGAGAGTGGTGAGGGGGAGAGTGGTGAGGGGGAGAGTGGTGAGGGGGAGAGTGGTGAGGGGGAGAGTGGTGAGGGGGAGAGTGGTGAGGGGGAGAGTGGTGAGGGGGAGAGTGGTGGTGAGGGAGAGTGGTGATGGGGAGAGTGGTGAGGGAGAGAGTGGTGAGGGAGAGAGTGGTGAGGGGGAGAGTGGTGAGGGGGGAGAGTGGTGAGGGGGAGAGTGGTGAGGGGGAGAGTGGTGAGGGGGAGAGTGGTGAGGGGGAGAGTGGTGAGGGGGAGAGTGGTGAGTGAGAGAGTGGTGAGGGAGAGTGGTGGTGATGGGGAGAGTGGTGAGGAGGAGAGTGGTGAGGGGGAGAGTGGTGAGGGGGAGAGTGGTGAGGGGTAGAGTGGTGAGGGGTAGAGTGGTGAGGGGTAGAGTGGTGAGGGGTAGAGTGGTGAGGGGTAGAGTGGTGAGGGGGAGAGTGGTGAGGGGGAGAGTGGTGAGGGGGAGAGTGGTGAGGGGGAGAGTGGTGAGGGGTAGAGTGGTGAGGTGTAGAGTGGTGAGGGGGAGAGTGGTGAGGGGGAGAGTGGTGAGGGGGAGAGTGGTGGTGGTGTGGGTGAGTGGTGAGGGTGAGGTTGAGTGGTGAGGGTGAGGTTGAGTGGTGAGGGTGAGTGGTGATTGGTGAGGGTGAGGGTGAGTGGGGAGGGTGAGTGGTGGTTGTTAGTGCTGATTAGTGAGGGGTGAGTGGTGAGGGTTAGTGGTGAGCATGAGTGGTGAGGGTGAGTGTTGAGCGTGAGTGGTGAGGATGAGTGGTGATTGTTGAGGGTGTGATTGGTGAGGATGAGTGGTGAGTAGTGAGGGTGAGTGGTGAGTGGTGAGGGTGAGTGGCGGTTGTGAGTGGTGATTAGTGAGGGGTGAGTGGTGAGGGTGAGCGTGAGTGGTGAGGGTGAGCAGTGAGGGTGAGCAGTGAGGGTGAGTGGTGATTGGTGAGGGTGTGATTGGTGAGGATGAGTGGTGAGTGGTCAGGGTGAGTGGTGAGGGTGAGTGGTGAGCGGTGAGGGTGAGTGTTGAGGGTGAGTGGTGAGTGGTTAGGGTGAGTGGTGAGCGTGAGTGGTGAGCGTGACTGGTGAGGGAGAGTGGTGAGGGAGAGTGGTGAGGGAGAGTGGTGAGGGAGAGTGGTGATTGGTGAGGGTGAGTGGGGAGGGTGAGTGGCGGTTGTTAGTGGTGATTAGTGAGGAGTGAGTGGTGAGGGTGAGTGGTGAGGTTGAGTGGTGAGCAGTGAGGGTGAGTGGTGATTGGTGAGGGTGTGACTGGTGAGGATGAGTGGTGAGGGTGAGTAGTGAGGGTGAGTGGTTGTTGTGAGGGTGAGTGGTTGTTGTGAGGGCGCGTGGTGAGGGTGAGTGGTAAGAGTGAGTAGTGAGGGTGAGTGACGGTTGTGAGAGGTGATTAGTGAGTGGTGAGGGTGAGTGGTGAGGGTTAGTGGTGAGGGTGAGTGGCGGTTGTGAGTGGTGATTAGTGAGGGGTGAGTGGTGAGGGTGAGCGTGAGTGGTGAGGGTGAGTGGTGAGGGTGAGGGTGAGTGTTGAGGGTGAGTGGTGAGCGGTGAGGGTGAGTGTTGAGGGTGAGTGGTGAGTAGTGAGGGTGAGTGGTGAGAGTGACTGGTGAGTGGTGAGGGTGAGTGGTGAGGGAGAGTGGTGAGGGAGAGTGGTGAGGGAAAGTGGTGAGGGTGAATGGTGAGGGTGAGTGGTGAGGGTGAATGGTGAGGGTGAGTGGTGAGGGTGAGTGGTGATTGGTGAGGGTGAGTGGTGAGGGTGAGTGAGGAGTGGTGAGTGGCAGTTGTGAGTGGTGATTAGTGAGTGGTGAGGGTGAGCGTGAGTGGTGAGGGTGAGGTTGAGTGGTGAGCGGTGAGGGTGAGCAGTGAGGGTGAGTGGTGATTGGTGAGGGTGCGATTGGTGAGGATGAGTAGTGAGGGTGAGTGGTTGTGGTGAGGGTGAGTGATGAGGGTGAGTGGTAAGAGTGAGTGGTGAGGGTGAGTGACGGTTGTGAGAGGTGATTAGTGAGGGGTGAGTGGTGAGGGTGAGCGTGAGTGGTTAGGGTGAGTGGTGAGGGTGAGCAGTGAGGGTGAGTGGTGATTGGTGAGGGTGTGATTGGTGAGGATGAGTGGTGAGTGGTGAGGGTGAGTGGTGAGCGGTGAGGGTGAGGGTGAGTGGTTAGGGTGAGTAGTGAGGGTGAGTGGTGAGCGTGAGTGGTGAGTGGTGAGCGTGACTGGTGAGGGAGAGTGGTGAGGGAGAGTGGTGAGGGAGAGTGGTGAGGGAGAGTGGTGAGGGAGAGTGGTGAGGGAGAGTGGTGAGGGAGAGTGGTGATTGGTGAGGGTGAGTGGTGAGGGTGAGTGGGGAGGGTGAGTGGCGGTTGTTAGTGGTGATTAGTGAGGAGTGAGTGGTGAGGGTGAGCGTGAGTGGTGAGGTTGAGTGGTGAGCAGTGAGGGTGAGTGGTGATTGGTGAGGGTGTGATTGGTGAGGATGAGTGGTGAGGGTGAGTAGTGAGGGTGAGTGGTTGTTGTGAGGGTGAGTGGTTGTTGTGAGGGTGCGTGGTGAGGGTGAGTGGTAAGAGTGAGTGGTGAGGGTGAGTGACGGTTGTGAGAGGTGATTAGTGAGTGGTGAGTGGTGAGGGTTAGTGGTGAGGGTGAGTGGCGGTTGTGAGTGGTGATTAGTGAGGGGTGAGTGGTGAGGGTGAGGGTGAGAAGTGAGGGTGAGTGGTGATTGGTGAGGATGTGATTGGTGAGGATGAGTGGTGAGTGGTCAGGGTGAGTGGTGAGCGGTGAGGGTGAGTGTTGAGGGTGAGTGGTGAGCGGTGAGGGTGAGTGTTGAGGGTGAGTGGTGAGTAGTGAGGGTGAGTGGTGAGAGTGACTGGTGAGTGGTGAGGGTGAGTGGTGAGGGAGAGTGGTGAGGGAAAGTGGTGAGGGTGAATGGTGAGGGTGAGTGGTGAGGGTGAATGGTGAGGGTGAGTGGTGAGGGTGAGTGGTGATTGGTGAGGGTGAGTGGTGAGGGTGAGTGAGGAGGGTGAGTGGCAGTTGTGAGTGGTGATTAGTGAGAGGTGAGTGGTGAGGGTGAGCGTGAGTGGTGAGGGTGAGGTTGAGTGGTGAGCGGTGAGGGTGAGCAGTGAGGGTGAGTGGTGATTGGTGAGGGTGCGATTGGTGAGGATGAGTAGTGAGGGTGAGTGGTTGTTGTGAGGGTGAGTGGTGAGGGTGAGTGATGAGGGTGAGTGGTAAGAGTGAGTGGTGAGGGTGAGTGATGGTTGTGAGAGGTGATTAGTGAGTGGTGAGGGTTAGTGGTGAGCATGAGTGGTGAGGGTGAGTGAGCGTGAGTGGTGAGGGTGAGTGGTGATTGTTGAGGGTGTGATTGGTGAGGATGAGTGGTGAGTGGTCAGGGTGAGTGGTCAGGGTGAGGGTGAGTGGTGAGGGTGAGTGTTGAGGGTGAGTGGTGAGTAGTGAGGGTGAGTGGTGAGTAGTGAGGGTGAGTGGTGAGCGTGACTGGTGAGTGGTGAGGGAGAGTGGTGAGGGAGAGTGGTGAGGGTGAGTGGTGAGTGGTGAGGGTGAGTGGCAAGTGGTGAGGGTGAGTGGTGATTGGTGAGGGTGTGATTGGTGAGGATTACTGGTGAGTGGTGAGGGTGAGTAGTGAGGGTGAGTGCTGAGCGGTGAGGGTGAGTGGTTGTTGTGAGGGTGAGTGGTGAGTGGTGAGAGTGAGTGGTGAGAGTGAGTGGTGAGAGTGAGTGGTGAGGGTGAGTTGTGAGGGTGAGTGGTGATTGTTGAGGGTGTGATTGGTGAGGATGAGTGGTGATTAGTGAGGGTGAGTGGTGACGGTGAGTGGTGAGGGTGAGTGTTGAGGGTGAGTGGTGAGTGGTGAGGGTGAGTGGCGGTTATGAGTGGTGATTAGTGAGGGGTGAGTGGTGAGGGTGAGCGTGAGTGGTGAGGGTGAGTGGTGATTGTTGAGGGTGTGATTGGTGAGGATGAGTGGTGAGTGGTCAGGGTGAGTGGTCAGGGTGAGGGTGAGTGGTGAGGGTGAGTGTTGAGGGTGAGTGGTGAGTAGTGAGGGTGAGTGGTGAGCGTGACTGGTGAGTGGTGAGGGAGAGTGGTGAGGGAGAGTGGTGAGGGTGAATGGTGAGGGTGAGTGGTGAGTGGTGAGGGTGAGTGGCAAGTGGTGAGGGTGAGTGGTGATTGGTGAGGGTGTGATTGGTGAGGATTACTGGTGAGTGGTGAGGGTGAGTAGTGAGGGTGAGTGCTGAGCGGTGAGGGTGAGTGGTTGTTGTGAGGGTGAGTGGTGAGTGGTGAGAGTGAGTGGTGAGAGTGAGTGATGAGGGTGAGTTGTGAGGGTGAGTGGTGATTGTTGAGGGTGTGATTGGTGAGGATGAGTGGTGATTAGTGAGGGTGAGTGGTGACGGTGAGTGGTGAGGGTGAGTGTTGAGGGTGAGTGGTGAGTGGTGAGGGTGAGTGGCGGTTATGAGTGGTGATTAGTGAGGGGTGAGTGGTGAGGGTGAGCAGTGCGGGTGAGTGGTGATTGGTGAGGGTGTGATTGGTGAGGATGAGTGGTGAGTGGTCAGGGTGAGTGGTGAGGGTGAGTGGTTGTTGTGAGGGTGAGTGGTGAGGGTGAGTGGCGGTTGTGAGTGGTGGTTGTGAGTGGTGATGGGTGAGTGGTGAGCGGTGAGGGGTGAGTGGTGAGGGTGAGTGGTGAGGGTGAGTGCTGAGTGGTGAGGGTGAGTGGTGAGAGAGTGGTTAGTTTTGAGGGTGAGTAGTGAGGTTGAGTGGTGAGGGTTAGTGGAGAGTGGTCAGTGGTGATTGGTGAGGATGAATGGTGAGTAGTGAGGGTGAAGTTGAGTGGTGAGGGTGAGTGGTGGTTGTGACGGTGAGTGGTGAGGGTGAGTGGTGAGGGTGAGTGGTGAGGCTGAATGGTGAGGGTGAATGGTGAGAGTGAGTGGTGAGTGGTGAGGGAGAGTGGTGAGTGAGAGTGGTGAGGGTTAGTGGTGAGAGTGAGTGGTGAGGGAGGTTGGTGAGTGGTGAGTTGTGAGGGTGAATGGTGAATAGTGAGTGGGAGTGGTGAGTGGTGAGGATGAGTGGTAAGGGTGAGTTGTGAGTGGTGAATAGTGAGGGTGAATGATGAGTACAGTCAATATGCACTGCTGTTATCATACCAGGTACCACCACCACAATATGTACTCCTCTCATCATAGCAGATACCACCACAGCAGTATGCACTGCTGTAATCATAGCAGGTTCCACCACAATATGCACTGCTGTCATCATAACAGGTGTAGAGGTGTAATTGCGCATGTCTACGAATGTTGAGGTGTGATTATGCATGGCCACGGATGGCCAACAAACACAAGGGGCGGGGTTACGGCCGTACACAAGGGTGGCGCTCGCACCGACGTCCGCATGTGTATCCCCCACGGGCCCCCCCCTTGGGGGCAAGTCCTATAAAAGGTGATGAGCCGAAAGGCTCGGGAGTCGGGACTCAGCTATAACCAGAGAAGACGGAAGACCAGCTAGTGTAGGCCCCAGAGCTCCCCTGGCTCGCTGTCCTTATAAGGGCCGACCAGGGCAAGCCGGTGGCGTGGCCCCGAGAGCCCAGACGAAGCTGGTCTGGTGACTCAGGGAGCCGGGATCCCAGCTTAACCAAGCTGGGACAGATAGCCTCCCCTAGTCCCGTAGTGGAGGAAGTGGTATAGGTTAGAGGGGTTAGCTGTCGAGAAATCCCTGTAGCCCAGTGACCTGTAAATAACTGTGTTGGTGTAATAAATAAGTGTGCCTCCGATCCTGTCGTCAAGCCTCCATATACTTACTACATCTGGTGTCAGAAGTAAAACGTCCAAACGATGGACACACGAGGGACGACACGTACCAAGGAGTCGGAGATGGAAGACGCCGCGGCCGATTCAACACCAGAGATAGCCGGGGTCGGATCGGAGCAGCCGGGGCCAAGTACGCCCGTGCCGCTACGACAAGAGGGGGGGGATGCGTCGGCTGAAGGACTCCGGCTGGCCCACTCCCGCCTGGCGGAACTGCTCTACGCCGCCGCCGCTGCGTTGGAGGAGATCACGCGGCTGGGGGCTGGAGGGGCAGCGCGGGTCGACGACAGCAGCCGGCGCGCGGCAACGTTTCCCGCCACCCCGACGCGGCTGGCGGTTAAATTTCCCGCCATCTCTACAGTGCGAGCGGACGGCGGGGCCGGCCCGCGTCACGTGACTGCTGAGCGCCAAGCACAGGCCGTGACATCATCAACACCGGCCGGCGCGTCAACATCGGAGCGACCGGCGATGCCATGTGCACAGCCCGCCCACACTGTATCATCGGCGGGGAGCGACGGAGAGCGATCTACAGCCACGGACGTCGCCTTGCAGCAGCGTCTGCCACCTCTGAAAGAATTCGTAGGCGCAGACGGAGACTGGGGCGGCTTCAAGAGACGGTTCATCGCTCATCAGGAGATGGCGAACTGGACGGACGCCGAGGCTCTACGCGCGCTGCCAGCGATGCTGGACAACGACGCCCTGGCTACCCTCACCTCGGCGCCGAGGGAAAAGCGCGCCACCCTACACCTGGCGTTGCAGCTGCTGTCAGCCGTCTATGGGCCGCCTTCGGACTGCAGGCAGCTTTTCCACGATCGGCGTCGGGGCACCAACGAATCACCTCTGGCCTTCCGGACTGCTCTCCTGGCTCTAGCGAAGGCTGCTTTCCCAAGGATGGACGAGGAAGGAGTGGATGCCATGGTGGCTGAGAAGCTGCTGCTACTCGCTGATGAGCTGGACGTCAACGTCCTGGCTCAAGACGACTCAGAGATGTCGTCCCTGCTGGTCGCGCGCCACATCCACGGGGGCTTGCGGTCCCTTCGTCGAAAGGCGGCAAAGGGGGCGGCCAGCCATGCCATGGCGGCTACCGCCCTCCCATCGGAGGAGGTCTGCGGGGTGGAGCGGCGAGGGGAATGGAGAGCGGCAGTACCACAGGCTCGGAATGGACCGAGCCGCCAGGAGCAGCCCAGGACATCGGGGGCGCTCACACGCTGCTACAACTGTGGCCTGCAAGGCCACGTTGCGTCAGGATGCCGGGCTCCCCGTCAGCGCGGGGCGACACCTCGTCAGGACGCCACGCCGTCTCCTCCCAAGCTCCAGCAGAGAAATACGGCGAGTCGCGGCACCTCACACGTTTGGCCCACGCACACATCCGACACACACTCACGCGCCCAACTAAACAGGGCTCCAAATTCCCCATCCGTCGCGCGCGATCGTTCGGTAATGCGGCGGGCGCTCCAACCGGGTCAGTGGTCGGAGCTCGCCCATCGTGTCGTTGCTGCGTCGGCGGGATCATCGGTCGTGGTCGGTCACATTGATGGGGTAGAGGTGCGGATTTTAATTGACACAGGGGCATCGGCGACCATTATATCTGATTTAATTTATAACATCCTTCCCGTTCAAAGTCGTCCCTTGCTCCCTGTTGACGTGCCGTGCTATGCCGCTAACGGGGGCTCTCTGGGCATTATTGGCCAAATCCGCGCCACTATCTGCATTGGGGACATTAAATTATCCGGGCCTGTTTTGGTTTCCTCCTCACTCGCGGTTCCGTGCCTGTTGGGGACGGATTTTCTGGCCAAAATGCCCATCCGCATCCTTATTGACCAAGGGTGCATTGAGCTCCCATCGGGCCGACGCGTTACATTTCTGTCTTCCCCCACCACGGAGCGTCGGGCGTTTGCCACCGTGCAGGCGCTCGTCACAAAAACTGTGCGCGTGCCTCCGGGGGCTCAGATGCTCGTCCCTCTTAGATTGCGTCGGCCGTTTAATGAAGGGGTTGCGGATCGGGGGGTCTTGTTGGGACCATCTCGGGCCGGGGTAAATGGACCAGATTTGCTCGCGGCTCAGACCATGGTGAGAGGGGATGGGGACCCCTTCATCGCAGTCCTTAATGTGGGATCGCGAACGGCCGTGGTTCCTCAAGGGACCGTGCTTGCACACGCAACGCCGGTACCCTATGAGGAACCACTCGTGGGTCAGGTATCCACCGATCCTCCGTCGCGACCGCATTCGGACTGTGATGACGGTTGGCTGGATGCGCTTTGCGCGGGTTCAGTGGACCTGTCCGACTCGCAGCGCGCGCAGCTGCGAGTTCTTCTGAGCGAATTTGCTGACGTTTTTAGTCAACACAAATTTGATATTGGTTGTACTAAATTGCTGCGACACCATATTGACACGGGTGACAGCGCGCCAATCCGCCAAAATCCTTTTCGGTTGAGTCCCGCCGAAAAGGATCATGTCAAATCGGCTGTTGATGACATGCTAGCCGCCGATATCATTTCCCCTTCCAATAGCCCGTGGGGCGCGCCGATCGTTTTGGTGAAAAAACACGACGGATCACTGCGGTTTTGTGTCGACTTTCGGCGTCTGAACAAAATCTCTGTGGCAGATGCGTACCCGCTTCCTCGAATGGATGAGTCGCTCGATGCCTTGGCGGGGGCGCGATTCTTTTCCACCCTCGATTTGCTATCTGGATTCTGGCAGCTTCCTCTGGATGACGAATCAAAACCTAAGACTGCTTTTCGGACACCGCAGGGTCTCTTCCAATTTAACCGCTTGCCGATGGGTTTACATTCTGCGCCGGCAACTTTTCAGCGGTTAATGGAATTGGTCTTGGCAGGGTTGCAATGGGATTCGTGTTTGATTTACTTAGACGATGTCATCGTCTTTAGCAAATCCTTCGAGGAACACCTCCAGAGGTTGCGTGCTGTTTTTCTCAAAATGCGGGCTGCCAATTTGAAATTTAAACCACAGAAGTGCCATTTACTCCGCGAATCGGTGCGATATTTGGGTCACATTGTTGGGCGCTCGGGGATATCCACTGATCCCGCCAAAACGGAATGCGTCAGCTCCTGGCCGACTCCCACCTCTGTGGGAGAGGTCAGGAGTTTCATTGGGTTCGCGTCGTATTATCGGCGATTTGTGGCTGACTTCGCTACGATTGCGAAACCTTTGCATGCCTTGACGTCCAAGGGAGTCAGGTTTCATTGGGGGCCGGAGGAGGAGGCTTCTTTTCGCGCCCTCCGGAATGCTTTGGTGGGGGCGCCGCCGTTGAATTACCCGGATTTTTCACAACCCTTCTTGCTCGATACAGATGCAAGTAACACGGGCATCGGGGGCGTGCTGTCCCAGCTCATTGGGGGCGTAGAGCATGTGGTGGCTTACGGTAGTCGGGTACTGTCTCCAGCCGAACAGCGGTACTGCGTTACCCGTCGGGAATTATTGGCGATTGTTTATTTCATTCAGCAGTACCGCCCGTATCTGTACGGTCGGCGGTTCACCGTCCGTACAGATCATGCGGCCCTACAATACGCCCTGCGGGTTCAACAACCATCGGGCCAGTTGTCTCGATGGTTGGAGATTCTCCAAGACTATGACTTTGTCACCACATATCGTAAGGGTCTCCGCCACACGAACGCTGACGCCCTGTCGCGATTGCCACCCACTTCGGAGTGCGCGTGCCTCTTGGGTTCGGGGCGTTGTAGGTCTCCGAACGTCACCACCGATTCGGTCCTCGTGGCCGCTGCCGATGCACCTTCGGTTTCGGGTCCTATCGAGCAAGAAGGGAGGGATTCGTTGCTGGGGTTGTCAGTCGCGGAATGGGGTCGCCTCCAAATGGAGGACACCTCCCTCCTCGCTCTGCGCCGTCGCGCCGGGGGGATTGGCCAGGGGGTGGAAAACGTTGACTCGTGGGGGTTGTTCCAGGGACTTTTGATGCACTGGAATGGTAAAACCCGGCGCCAGCGGCTCGTGGTGCCTGCTGCTTTAAGGGGTAAGGTGGTATGGGCTGTTCATGAGCGGCTTCTGCACTTGGGGGTTCATAAGACCTTTGCCACGCTCCAGCTAGATTTCTTCTGGCCGGGCATGGAAAAGGACGTGGGGGACCTCTTGGGGTCGTGCACGCAATGCGCGCAGAGGAAGCCACCTGCTAGGGGATCCAACCCTCCGCTGCAGTCCATAAAAGTTTCCAGGGTTAACGAGCTCGTCGCTCTGGACATACTTGGCCCATTTCCCGCTACACCCAGGGGCAATAGGTATTTACTAACGGGGGTTGAATACTTCACGAGATGGCCTATGGCCTGGCCCCTGGCGAACCAATCGGCAGCAGCCATCGCGGAGGCCTTTGTCCAGGGCTATGTCCTCGACAAGGGTGCTCCGGAACGGCTGCTTACTGACCAGGGTAGGAATTTTTCTGGTAAACTCCTACGTGAGGTGTGCGACCTCTTGGGTACGGAGAAGGTTCGGACCTCTCCGTATCACCCACAAACTGACGGGATGGTGGAACGGCTGCATCGGACCATCACGTCCATGCTGTCCCAGCAGGTGTCGGTATCCCAGACGGATTGGGACCTCCGCATAGCCGGTGTGTTGCAGGCCTACAGAATGGCTCCCCATGCGGCCACCGGATTTTCCCCTTTCTTTTTAATGTATGGGCGCGAAGTTAACCCTCCTGTGGCGACCCAGCTGAAGCTCTCGGCGCTCCAGGCGAAGTCTAAGTTGTCCGAACACGTTAAATTTAACATCGCTCAATTGTCTGAGGCGCGGGAAGCGGCCGTGCAAAATTCTGAACTCCGCCAGAAGGCGAACGAGAGGCTTCGGTTGGGGCGGGTGCAGGTGGTCAAATGGGTACCAGGGGACAGGGCGTGGTTGCACTGTCCTCAGGTGCCGCTGGCAACCTCGTCGAAATTGGTACGGCCGTGGCGGGGGCCAGTGGAGGTCGTGCAGGTTTTGCGGCCGCAATGTGTTCGCGTCAAATGGGGGAGGCGCCGGTGGTATGTGCACCCCTCAAGGTTAAAACCATTCGTCACGCCGCCCCGGGGTTCACACACACACACGCATGGCCAAACGTGTGAGGGTGTCGCCGACTCCCCGTCGTCGCTGCACTCGCCTAACCTGACGCCAACTGTTCCGCCCCCAGGTGAAACAGGAGTGACGGGCCCACGCCCACCAACCCCTCCCGGAGGGGTCGGGGGTCACTCGGCAGCGGAGCCTGACCCTCTTGCACCCGGACCGTCAACGACCGTCACTGAGCGTGCCGGGACGGACCCTTGTGACGGACCCGCCGCGAGAACGCGCGCCAAAACGCGCAGACTTTTGTGAGGTCGGCCGTTGGGGGGCCTTGCGGACAAAAGGGGAGGGGTGTTGTGAGGTCGGCCGTTGGGGGGCCTTGCGGACGATGGGAAAGGTGACGCCCGGAGTGTATATATATGTTGGTTTTGGGGTGTTATCCGGGGGGGGGTGCGTCGGGTTATTTTTTTTTCTCTCTCTCTCTCTTCCTCTCGTTGTTCTTGTTCTTGTTAAAAATTACGCGAGGCACACACGGGGTTTTTGTGAGGGATGCACCTTTATTCTGATTTTTTTTTTTGCAGCCGGGGACGGCTGCGAGCTGTACAGGGGGGGGTGATGTAGAGGTGTAATTGCGCATGTCTACGAATGTTGAGGTGTGATTATGCATGGCCACGGATGGCCAACAAACACAAGGGGCGGGGTTACGGCCGTACACAAGGGTGGCGCTCGCACCGACGTCCGCATGTGTATCCCCCACGGGCCCCCCCCTTGGGGGCAAGTCCTATAAAAGGTGATGAGCCGAAAGGCTCGGGAGTCGGGACTCAGCTATAACCAGAGAAGACGGAAGACCAGCTAGTGTAGGCCCCAGAGCTCCCCTGGCTCGCTGTCCTTATAAGGGCCGACCAGGGCAAGCCGGTGGCGTGGCCCCGAGAGCCCAGACGAAGCTGGTCTGGTGACTCAGGGAGCCGGGATCCCAGCTTAACCAAGCTGGGACAGATAGCCTCCCCTAGTCCCGTAGTGGAGGAAGTGGTATAGGTTAGAGGGGTTAGCTGTCGAGAAATCCCTGTAGCCCAGTGACCTGTAAATAACTGTGTTGGTGTAATAAATAAGTGTGCCTCCGATCCTGTCGTCAAGCCTCCATATACTTACTACACAGGTACCAACACAGCAGTATGCACTGCTGTAGTGATAGCAGGTACGACCTCAGTCGGTATACATTGCTGTAGTGATAGTAGATACTGCTATCGAGTTGGTAGATACCGCTATAGTAAATACTAAAACAGTCAGTATATACCGCTACAGTCAGTCAATACTGCTACAGTCAGTATATACTACTATACAGTCAGTACATACTACTATACAGTCAGTACATACTACCACGGTGAGTAGCTACTAGAGTCAGTAGATACTATTATAGAGTGAGTAGATACTGCTATAGATTTTGTAGTTACTACTATAGTCAGTGGATACACTATAGAGTCAGCAGATACTATACAGTTAGTCGTTACGAGTATATAGTCGGTAGATACTACTGTAGGCCCAGTATATACTACTATGGTAAGTAGTTATTACAGTCACTAAATACTACTACACAGTCAGTAGCTACTACTGGCTCAGTAGATACTACGGTACAGTCAGTAAATACTACTACAGAGTCAATAGATACCACTTCCTCTGTTGTATGTAAGGTGTTGTTAGTATATATACCTACGAGGGGTAAAGATATTTTTTGAGGGGGGGGGGGGAGACCACAATTTTCGGAAACATTTTGACATCAACTATTTACCCCACACTTTCTACAACTTTTTGGACTTGTGAAAGCCTCTTATATATTTGTTGGTGGAAAAATGTACAAACAGCCCACCGGGCTTTGACAATACCTTAGTATCTGTGTATATATATGTAAGGTTTTTAAGAAAGATATTTTTCACCCGGGCAAAGCCGGGTACTTCCGCTAGTATTTTTTATAAAATAACAAATATTTCCAACATTCATGTAGAAAAAACATTAATAATAACGTGAATTACATTTCGATTTAAAGCTTTCGTGACTGCAGGGATTCTTCTTCTTGTTTCTTTCGGTAAAGTCACGTAGAAGGGAAATAATTAAATAATAAAAATAAAACATTATTAATACAATTATCACGACGTTTCGGCCATAACGCAAGCAGCCGTCCTCAGGTGAAGAAAAAGAGCTGTCGGAAAGACAGCGTCCTAATGAACACTGCTAAGTTTGGCAGCGTATTTTAAGCTGGGTGGGAGGAGGAGAGCACCTTGACAAAGAGTTTACATGTCAACAGATGACAAATGCAGATATGGGATTAGTCACTCCTTGTGGAATATGTAGGCGGTGGGGGGTCTCAAAGTCATATTATGCGAGTGTATTATGTAGGATTAGCAGTAATGAAGGGAGGGAAATTTTAATAATAAATAACTGCAACAGCCCAAACCACCGCGTATCAAGCTAGTGCATTATGTGGAAAACAAAAAAGGAGTTTCTAAAGAACTACACATACCCTACTACCATACAATAAACCGATGTGAAAAAACTAAATATAAACTACATCAATATAATCAATGTACTCAGTATACTCTACAATAAGCTGAGCTGTTAACATTAAGTAACTGGGTATACACTACACTATATAATGACTACCATATAGTAAACTGATTTAAAAAACTATAATATAAACTACATCAATATAATCAATAAACTAAATATACTCGCCAATAAGCTGAGCTACTAACAATAAGTCATTATAAATTACACTTCTATGTCGAAAAAAGTGGCGGTTTTTTTCTTTAACGTTAGCACCACGGAAAGCGGCGAGCATTGTTCAGACGGACGAGTCCATCTATGCTCGGAACGGAGGAGGGGGGAGATAGAGAGAAACAACCATGGTGCGCTATTTTGTCCTGTGCTGCGTTACAACTATGCTACAAACTAGACTACTATGCATGACAATATTATACCTTCCAATCTAAACTACACCGTATGATATTGTATACACAGCCCCAATCTAAGCTCTATCATTATGCATTATATTGATATGCCTCCAACTACACTTTTTTCTACATCACACTTAGACTATACATTGTAATATTACACTACGAGTTGTACTACCCGGCTTCGCCCGGGACTTGGATCCACCACACCTGGCCACCTTTGTCTCCCCAGTGGCAATGTTCACACACCACACCAGTTACTCGTTTGAGGCTGAGTCGACCTAGGGGAGGCCCAGGAGCGGTTGAAATAATCGTTACCGGTGGTGGCTGTGAGGCGGAATCGAACTCGGGTCGCTGGGTTCGTAGCGCGGCGCGCTAACCACTACACTACAATGCGCGGGTCACGTGACAGATTTGACGTCACAGCTCACTTGCTGTGCAAAAAATATATTCATTCGTGAGCTCCCCTCCAAAAAACAAAAACAAAAGTGTACTTTTATAATTTTTGCATTGTGTACAGTGTGGAAAGTACCCACATGGCAAATTTGCAGTTTGTTGCATGTCGGGAAGTACGCTAAACATTTTGAACAGACACACATATTCACAACTTTGCCTTTTATATGTATGGAGATGTATTATTCTACAAACCCTACTGTATACCACACTGTTGTATATTCACTATACAATTATTATACTATATATTATCGTATACATTCTATTAAACATTACACTATTGTACTATTTATTTTTTTATACAATTTTATACAATCTACTAAACACCACTGTCGCGTGAAAGGTACTAAGAGGAAGCAAAGAAATATGTCAGTGGGAGAGTGGTAGCAGGAAACTTGCAGCGGAGCAAAGACTCCGATCCGTGAAGAGAATACAAAAGCTATATAGTCAATGCCAGAGAATGGAATGCGGTCTGAAAGTCACCGTAAACGTGAACACAATCAATCAAGACCCGAAATAGTTTATCACGTCCTTCCAATGATTGCTGAGCCAAAATCCATCTTCTCGGTTGAAATTGTCTCTGTGTTTGTATATGTGGATGGCCTCATGAACGAATCTCTCATGGTAGCCGCATGGCTTGCAGAGAACCTCCGTCTTGGAGAAGTCAACGTCATGTGAGCCCACTGAATTATAACAATGGTCTGCCACGGCTGAGGTGTTGGTCCTACCGTGTTTCAGGTCTGCTTTGTGTTCACGGATGCGGTCCGAGACATGTTGTTTGGTTTCTCCAATGTAACTGCTACCACAGAGGCAACTTAGTTTGTAGACGCCAGGGTACTGTATGTCTGGAATCACATCTTTTACAGACGGGACCAGATCACGGATTTTATGTACTGGGTTGAATCGGACCTGGATCTTGTGTTTATTTAGGAATTTGGAGATATTTTTTGTGACCCCCGCAATGTAGAGTAAGGTGATGGTTTTGAATGGCTCCTCAAGAGGATCCTTCTTCATGGTTGGAGTGATGGCTTTGCAGATTGTGTAGTCGGAGTAACCATTATCCTTGAAAGCTTGGTGTACGTGCTTGAGTCCACTGGCAATGTGTTCCTGGTCAGAGATGCATTGGTCTCGATGGTGTAGAGTCTTGATGAAGGAATTCTTCTGGGATGGATGGTGGTGGGAATCTGGTTTTAGGTAAGCATCCGTATGGGTGGCTTTTCTGTAGACAGAGTGGCTCATTGAACCATCAGGTCTCCTTTTGATTAGGACATCCAAAAGGGTAGCTTGCCATCTTTTTCAACTTCCATGGTGAATCTGATGGCTTGGTGTATGGAATTGATGTGGTCGAGGAATTGGTCTAGAGCAGGCCGGCCATGTGGCCAGATGAAAAAAGTGTTATCCACGTACCTCTTCCATAAGGTCGGGTGTAGAGTGGCAGTCTAGATGGTGTCAGCCTCAAATTTCTACATGAAAACGTTGGCTACAACCGGAGATAGGCGGGGGTCACAAAAAAGATCTAAAAAATCCTGAATAAACACAAGATCCAGGTCCGATTCAACACAGTACATAAAATCCGTGATCTGGTCCCTCTGTGGTAGCAGTTACATTGGAGAAACCAAACGACATGTCTCGGACCGCATCCGTGAACACAAAGCAGACCCGAAACACAGTAGGACCAACACCTCAGCCGTGGCAGACCATTGTTATAATTCAGTGGGCTCACATGACGTTGACTTCTCCAAGACGGAGGTTATCTGCAAGCCATTTGGCTACCATGAGAGATTCGTTCATGAGGCTATCCACATATACAAACACAGAGACAATTTCAACCGAGAAGATGGATTTTGGCTCAGCAATTATTGGAAGGACGTGATAAACTATTTCGGGTCTTGATTGATTGTGTTCACGTTTACGGTGACTTTCAGACCGCATTCCATTCTCTGGCATTGACTATATAGCTTTTGTATTCTCTTCACTGATCGGAGTCTTTGCTCCGCTGCAAGTTTCCTGCTACCACTCTCCCACTGACATATTTCTTTGCTTCCTCTTAGTACCTTTCACGCGACAGTCAATGGTATGGTGTTTAGTAGATTGTTTAATAATAAATAGTACAATAGTGTAATGTTTAATAGAATGTATAAGATAATATATAGTATCGTAATTGTATAGTGAATATACAACAGTGTGGTATACAGTAGGGTTTGTAGAATAATACATCTCTATATATAGGAAAGGCAAAGTTGTGAATATGTGTGTCTGTTCAAAATGTTTAGCGTACTTCCCGACATGCAACAAACTGCAAATTTGCCATGTTGGTACTTTCCAGACTGTACACCATGCAAAAATTATAAAAGTACACTTTTGTTTTTGTTTTTTGGAGGGGACCTCAAGAATGCATATATTGTTTGCACAGCAGGTGAGCTGTGACGTCAAATCTGTCACGTGACCCGCGCATTGTAGTGTAGTGGTTAGCGCGCCGCGCTACGAACCCGGCGACCCGAGTTCGATTCCCGCTCACGGCCACCACCGGTAACGATTATTTCAACTGCTCCTGGGCCTCCCCTAGGTCGACTCGGCCTCAAACGAATAACTGGTGTGGTGTGTGAACATCGCCACTGGGGAGACAAAGGTGGCCAGGCGTGGTGGATCCAAGTCCCGGGCGAAGCCGAGTAGTACAGCTAGTAGTGTAATATTACAATGTATAGTCTAAGGTACAGGGTAGTGTATAGTAACGGAGTGTATAATTCAATGTTGGGGTTTGTCTATGGCAGTGTATAGTACGGTGTATAGTCGTGTGATGTAGAAAAAAAGTTGAGTTGGAGGCATATCAATATAATGCATGATGTTAGGGCTGTGTATACGATATCATACAGTGTAGTTTAGATTGGAAGGTATAATATTATGATGTATAGTAGTCTAGTTTGTAGCATAGTTGTATTGCAGCACAGGACAGAATAGCGCACCATGGTTGTTTCTCTCTATCTCCCCCCTCCTCCGTTCCGAGCATAGATGGACTCGTCTGTCTGAACAACGCTCGCCGCTTTCCGTAGGTGCTAACGTTAAAGATAAAACCGACACATTTTTCGACATAGAAGTGTAATGCAAAATGACTTATTGTTAGTAGCTCAGCTTATTGGAGAGTATATTGAGTTTATTGATTATATTGATGTAGTTTATATTTTAGGCTTTTTATCAGTTTACTATATGGTAGTCATAATATAGTGTAGTGTATACCCAGTTACTTAATGTTAACAGCTCAGCTTATTGGAGAATATATTGAGTACATTGATTATATTGATGTAGCTTATATTTAGCTTTTTCACATCGGTTTATTGTATGATAGTAGGGTATGTGTAGTTCTTTAGAAACTCCTTTTTTGTTTTCCACATAATGCACTAGCTTGATTACGCAGTGGTTTGGGCTGTTGCAGTTCTTTATTATTAAAATTTCCCTCCCTTTATTACTGCTAATCCTACATAATACACTCGCATAATATGACTTTGAGACCCCCCACCGCCTACACATTCCACAAGGAGTGACTCATCCCATATCTGCATTTGTCATCAATATGCTACATTCCTCTGTTGATATGTAAACTTCTTTGTCAAGGCGCTCTCCTCCTCCCACCCAGCTTAAAATACGCTGCCAAGCTTAGCAGTGTTCATTTGGACGCTGTCTTTCCGACAGCTCTGTTTCATCACCTGAGAACGGCTGCTTGTGTTGTGGCCGAAACGTCGTGAGAATTTTATTTTATGATGTTTTATTATTTTATTATTTACCTTCTACGTGACTTTACCAAAAGAACCAATAATATGAACGTGAATTACATTTATAGCGCATATTATGAATAATAACATGTATATAATTTCCAATACACGTAAATAAGCAGCCACAGACTTGCTGAACGCGCGCAGAGCAATGATGTCACGGTGGCCATGTTGCATGGGGTTGTCTGCTCGGCAGTTTTTTGGCTGTAAAAGGGGGACGACGACGACCTCGTCCATAGCAACGGCAGCCACGTCCCAGACTCACTGGAACTTGCATATCTACTTTAAACAAAACGATGTTTAGCCTTGCGGAATTTCGGAGTTGACTACAATCGCGGCCTGCTGGATTTCAGAAGCAATTTTTGTTCTCCATCCCCTGGTTCTTAAAGCTGCCTTGCATGTTTGTGTAGGGCTGTTACAGGGGGGCTGTATGCATAGGATCACACGGGTAACAAACACAGTTGCGGGGCTCCGTGAGTACACGGGGAGGTGCCCGCAACGACGTCCGCACCGGGCGGCCTGGGGGGCTGCCCGGGGGGGGTTGTGATCCTCCGGGGGGTATAAATAGGGATGAGCCGGAGAGCTCGGGGTTGAGTTTTAGAGTAAAGGAGGGAAGACGGAAGATCGACTAGCTAGGGCCCTGGACTCCCCTGGGACGCCGCCCTTGTCAGGGCCGCGCAGGACCGAGCCAGTGGCGGGGTCCCGTGAACCAGAGTTAGTACTCTGGGACTCCGGGTACCGTAGCCCGACTGACCAGTGTCGGGCCAGATAGCCTCCCCTAGCCCGTTAGTGGAGGACTAGGAGGTAGGTCAGGGGTAGCTAGTAGAGTATTCCCAGCTATCTGGGTGAGGGGGCCGATACACCCCTCTAGTATTGTATGTCCGCAGTGTGACTACTTGTACGAATAAATACGTGTGCCCAACAACGGTGTCCAAGCGTCATCAACGGTACTTCATTTGTATACACGAAAATAAAGGCAAAGACAAAGCATCCCCCCGTATAGCTTTATCAGACTGTTGGGTCAAGTGCTGTTTGCGAAGACTTATGAAGGCTGGCACGGCACACAGGAATGGGTAGTCATACAGTAGTCCTTCGGTTAACAGTGACATCGGTTCCCGGTTTTTCAGTTAACATTTCACCTCCCATAGGACTCCCCATGGTTTCGACTTATATAAAAATGTTGATTAACAGGATGTTCACGTCATGCACGCGGGCACCAATTTCAGCCAGTCCGAGCACTCACAAGTGGGGCTGAGCCATGCACGAGTCAGTCAGCAACGCCCATTTGTGAGCGCTTAGACCTTGACTGCCTTTGTTTACATTACGCTTTCTGTTTTGGCAGTGGAAACGGCTCTCTTACATACTCAGTGATTTTTACTTATTTTTCAACTTATAAGTGAATTCGATTAACAGTTATTTCGGTGAACAGTAGTTTGTGTGGAACGGATTAAATACGTTAACCGAGGGACTTCCGTATTGTGTGCCTGTACATGAGTATAAGCACATATAGAGAAACATGTACAGCTGTTGTTTATGGAGCTGTGTATTTTTACCATGTCCGTTTTTTATAAACACTTGCTGAGCACAGGCCAAAAGACCCATAATGTAAAGCGGCCAACAACAAACATCACTATAATCAAATCTGTATTAAAGCTTTCGTGACTGCAGGGATTCATCTTCTTGGTTCTTTCGGTAAAGTCACGTAGAAGGGAAATAATAAAATAATAAAAATAAAACATAATAAAATACAATTCTCACGACGTTTCGGTCACAACGCAAGCAGCCGACCTCAGGTGAAGAACAGGTCTGTCGGAAAGACAGCGTCTGAATGAACACCACCAAGCTTGGCAGCGTATATTTAAGCTGGGTTAGGGGAGGAAGGGCGCCTTGACAAAGGAATTTGCATATCAACAGATGAATTTAGCATATTTATGGAAAATGCAGATATGGGATTAGTCACTACTTGTGGAATGGCATAGGAGGTGGGGGGGTCTCAAAGTCATTATGCCCGTGCATTATGTAGGATTAGCAGCAACAAAGGGAGGAGGTAAGGTTAGCAGTAATAAAGTGAAGGAATTTTAATAGTAAGGAGCTGCAGCAGCAAACCACCACGTAAAAAACTAAAATATAAACTACATCAATATAAATATACTAAATATACTCTCCAATAAGCTGAGCTACGAACAGTAATTCTAGATTTGAAGCTTTCGTGACTGCAAGGATTCATACTCTTAGTTCTTTCGGTCAAGTCACGTAGGTAAAATTAATAAAAAATAAAACAATAAAAATCACGACGTTTCGGAGGCAACACAAGCTTCCGTCTTCAGGTGAAACCGTCACAGCAAAATAGCTGTACCTTATATAGTGGTTAAGGGGGGAGGAGCCAGGAAGGGCAGCGGGGGAGGAGGACAAACACAGACATAATTTCAACCGTGATGATGAGTACAAACTTAGTAATCATTGGAAAGATGTTATCAACCATGCAAAAAATATTTAATTACACATTTTTGGACCATCTTATCTGACAGGCACTATTCTACTTCACCGAGTGTTAACATCCCTAACGTTTAACAGTACTCTTTATTGTCAGCCACACTGGTATAAACATGGGCATTTCTGCTCCTTTTCTATTATGTACATCCACAGTTACTTGCACAACACGTCCCTGACCACGAGTCCATTCATCCCACAGTGACTTGCGCACAAACAGCATAACAAAGAGCGGCTTAATCGTATCGAATTCATTTACCCACCCAGCAGTATAACAAAAGCAGTAATTGACCACTTCACAACTCCTCCTCCCCCGCTGCCCTTCCTGGCTCCTCCCCCCTTAACCACTATATAAGGTACAGATATTTTGCTGTGACGGTTTCACCTGAAGACGGAAGCTTGTGTTGCCTCCGAAACGTCGTTATTTGTATTGTTTTATTTTCATAAATTTTACCTACGTGACTTTACCGAAAGAACTAAGACTACTAACAGTAAGTCATACATTACAATTCTACGTCCCAAAAAATATACTATGCCTCCAGCTAAACTTTTTCCTTACATCACACGGATCTACCCCGTACTATATACTGCCATAGACAAACCCAACATTAAATTATATACTGCATTACTATACCACCCTATACCTTAGACTATACATTGTAATTTATTATATATTACAATGTATAGTCTAAGGTATGGGGTGGTATATATAATTTAATGTTGGGTTTGTATATGGCAGTATATAGTACAGACCTGTTCTTCACCTGAGGACGGCTGCTTGCGTTGTGGCCGAAACGTCGTGAGAATTGTATTTTATTATGTAATTTTTATTTTATTTTATTATTTCCCTACTACGTGACTTTACCGAAAGAACCAAGAAGATAAATCTGTACTAGTTAAGGAGTTATAACGTTTGTTGCATTAAGTGAGGTTTACATGAGAGGTCGGGAAAAGGGATGATGGAAGGGAATTCCAAAGTGGAGCAGGTAAAGGAAGAAGCAGAAGGAGAAGCGTAGTGACCTGCAGTGTGGCAAGTAGGTGGTTTCGTGAGTGGGTAGGTGGGTGTGATGTGAGCTGAACTTTGGTTGTTGAACAGTGTTGATTAAAAATTAAAAATAAACTGGCAGACCCAAATCCTTATAATGGGTGTTGTAATTAATGTGTCAAATTCACAGGAAAAATAACAATGTATGCATCATAACAATAACAATATAGTAGCAATGAAAGAGTGATGAGGAGGTGACTGACTGACAGTGAGCATGTGACTTTAGTGAATCGGTGAGTGTCGGATCACAAATCGCCCTGAACTGCTTTACATTGCATTCTAGCAAGTGCAGCGAGGCAGGAACTTGGCTCTGTCTACCCCAGATAATCATCACTGCTCAATATTCCCCACAGCGAGTAGCAAAAGGCATCAGCTTGAGAGAAGAAACGCTCGGCACATGTCCTGGCACGGGGACACCACGAATCCACGGACGCATTTCCCTGGGGGGGCCTGCCATGTTTTCATCACCCGTTTCTCATGCAGAGTCCCATTCGGGCCACACGGAAGTGGGCATGTCGGACGCGACGTCGGGGAGCCACACGCGCTCCCAGAGCATCGTGAGCACCATGTTCTCGGAGGCCTGGCGGCGTGGCACTCAGATAGAGGAACAGAGCAAGGTGAGCTGCTTACTCTTGAGCCCTGCGTTGGAATTTTGCAGCCATTGACGGCACGTGTTGAAGTAGTTACAGTGCCTTAGGTGACTCGCAATCATCAGGTTCACATCCGGGTTTGAGGGGTGGTCATCTTGGCCCATCATCTCTCGGGGGGGTCGTTGATGTTGTTGATGTTGTTGATGTTGTTGATGTTGTTGATGTTGTTGATGCTGTTGATGCTGTTGATGCTGTTGATGCAAACATTCATCTTTTTGTTGTTAATGTTGATATATCATTCTTGTTGATGTTCTTTTGCGATATGTCAATTAGTTAAATTACTATTATGTCTCGATTTAAAGCTTTCGTGACTGCAGGGATTCATCTTCTTGGTTCTTTCGGTAAAGTCACGTAGAAGGGAAGTAATAAAATAATAAAAATAAAACATAATAAAATAAAATCATTCTCACGACGTTTCGGCTACAATGCAAGCAGCCGTCTTCAGGTGAAGAATGAGACACTGCCAAGCTAGGAGCTTATATATAAGCTGGGTTGGAGGTAGAAGAAGAGCGCCTTAACAAAAAGAATGTGCATATCAAGAGGAATTTAGCATTTTCATGGAAAATGCGTAGGAGGTGGGCGGGGGGGGTTCAAAGTCATATTATGCCCATGCATTATGCAGGATCAGCAGCACCAAAAGGGAGGGTGCAGGGGGTAGCATTAACAAAGGAAAGGAATGTTAATAGTATGTAGCTGCAGTTACTAAACAACCACGTAGAAAACTAAAGTATAAACCACATTAAAAACTAAAGTATAAACTGCATAGCATCATCAGTATACTTACTATACTCTAAAGTAAGCTGAGTTACTAACAGTAAGTAATACATTACAATTCTACGTCGTAAAAATTATATAATATGCTTCCATCTAAACTTTATTCTTTTACATCACACGAGTATACACCGTACTATATACTGCCATAGACAAACCCAACATTAAATTATATACTGTATTGCTATAAACCACCCTATACCTTATACATTTTAATATAACACTATGTATTATTCTACCCACCCTAATGTGTATCACACTGCTATATGTTTACTATACAATTACGATACTATATATTACTTTGTACATTGTATTAAGCATATAAATGTTATACTATTTGTTATTATACACTGTACCATTGACCGTCGTGTCAATGGGTGAGTCGTGGGGGGAAACTTGCAGCGGAGCAAAGAATACATTCCCTGTAGAGAATACAATGCCAGTGAGTGGAACGTGGTCTGAAAGTCACCGTAAACGTGAACACAATCAGTTAAGATCCGAAATGGTTTATTACGTCCTTCCAATGATTGCTAAGCCAGAATCCATCTTCTCGGTTGAAATTGTCTCTGTGTTTGTATATGTGGATCGCCTCATGAACGAATCTCTCATGATAGCCAGATGGCTTGCAGAGAACCTCTGTCTTGGAGAAGTCAATGTCATGTGAGCCCACTGAGTTGTAACAGTGATCTGCCACGGCTGAGGTGTTTGTTCTACCGTGTTTCAGGTCTGCTTTATGTTCACGGATGCGGTCCGAGACATGTCGTTTGGTTTCTCCAATGTAACTGCTACCACAGAGGCAACTTAGTTTGTAGACGCCAGGGTACTGTATGTCTGGAACCACATCTTTTACAGACGGGACCAGATCACGGATTTTATGTACTGTGTTGAATCGGACCTGTATCTTGTGTTTAATCAGGATTTTGGAGATCTTTTGTGTGACCCCAGCAATGTAGGGTAAGGTGATGGTCTTGAAAGGCTCCTCAACAGGATCCTTCACTGCAACCATCAAGAAGGATCCTGTTGAGGAGCCTTTCAAGACCATCACCTTACCCTACATTGCTGGGGTCACAAAAAAGATCTCCAAAATCCTGATTAAACACATGATCCAGGTCCAATTCAACACAGTACATAAAATCCGTGATCTGGTCCCGTCTGTAAAAGATGTGGTTCCAGACATACAGTACCCTGGCGTCTACAAACTAAGTTGTCTCTGTGGTAGCAGTTACATTGGGGAAACCAAACGACATGTCTCGGACCGCATCCGTGAACATAAAACAGACCTGAAACACGGTAGGACAAACACCTCAGCCGTGGCAGATCACTGTTACAATTCATTGGGCTCACATGACATTGACTTCTCCAAGACAGAGGTTCTCTGCAAGCCATCTGGCTATCATGAGAGATTCGTTCATGAGGCGATCCACATATACAAACACAGAGACAATTTCAACCGAGAAGATGGATTCTGGCTTAGCAATCATTGGAAGGACGTAATAAACTATTTCGGATCTTAACTGATTGTGTTCACGTTTACGGTGACTTTCAGACCACGTTCCACTCACTGGCATTGTATTCTCCGCAGGGAATGGATTCTTTGCTCCGCTGCAAGTTTCCCCCCACGACTCACCCATTGACACGACGGTCAATGATACAGTGTATAATAACAAAATAGTATAACATTTATATGCTTAATACAATGTACAAAGTAATATATAGTATCGTAATTGTATAGTAAACATATAGCAGTGTGATACACATTAGGGTGGGTAGAATAATACATAGTGTTATATTAAAATGTATAAGGTGGTTTATAGCAATACAGTATTTAATTTAATGTTGGATTTGTCTATGGCAGTATATAGTACGGTGTATACTCGTGTGATGTAAAAGAATAGTTTAGATGGAAGCATATTATATAATTTTTACGACGTAGAATTGTAATGTATTACTTACTGTTAGTAACTCAGCTTATTTTAGAGTATAGTAAGTATACTGATGATGCTATGCAGTTTATACTTTAGTTTTTTATGTAGTTACATACTATTAACATTCCTTTCCTTTGTTAATGCTACCCCATGCACCCTCCCTTTGGTGCTGCTGATCCTGCATAATGCATGGGCATAATATGACTTTGAAACCCCCCCGCCCACCTCCTACGCATTTCCCATGAATATGCTAAATTCCTCTTCATATGCACATTATTTTTGTTAAGGCGCTCTTCTTCCACCTCCAACCCAGCTTATATATAAGCTCCTAGCTTGGCAGTGTCTCATTCTTCACCTGAAGACGGCTGCTTGCGTTGTAGCCGAAACGTCGTGAGAATTATTTTATTTTATTATGTTTTATTTTTATTATTTTATTACTTCCCTTCTACGTGACTTTACCGAAAGAACCAAGAAGATACTATTATGTCATTATTATTGTCGATGTTGTGATTGAGACCAGGCCAGAGAGGAATTCACTTGAGTTATATTCCTCGCAAATGTGTGGCCAGTGCTTTTATATAGATAACTGTATATACAGCTCGAATGGCTCCAGCATGTCAGCTGTATTTACTCTCCAACAATGATTAGGGATAGTGCTTTTACACTTCCTGGTCTTAATAAGCACACCTGAGATTTCCTACACAATATATACATCGGGCGTTGCACCTTATCTCGTTGCATTGCAGCTTAGATAATTGGAATATTTAAAAAGGTCTCCATTGTTTTGGTAAAATTTCTGGCTTACCCGAATCCAACTCTGTGAGACGTTGCTGTAGGTCCTGTGTGTGTGTGTAAGGCCCTTGGCTTGCTGCTGCTCATCAATGTCTCTTGAGCTGAAACTTAGTTGTGAGTTAAAAAGGCTTTGTCGTAGTTTGCTCAATATATTGCAAGCATTTTAATGTTTAATTATCTTTTTCGTGTAACATTCCTATGTGTGTACTTGTATATTACAAGTTATGAATCAATATTTGCTCTCAAATTAAAACTCCTTAGGCGAGCACTGATTTTGGAATAGCTGTAGTGTAATAAATATTCATAATAATTAGTATATGATTAGATTGGCACATATCAGTTGCTGCAATT
The DNA here is from genome assembly GCF_015708825.2 of Lethenteron reissneri. Lineage (NCBI taxonomy): Eukaryota > Metazoa > Chordata > Hyperoartia > Petromyzontiformes > Petromyzontidae > Lethenteron > Lethenteron reissneri. The sequence continues at coordinate 295,517 of NC_083785.1, forward strand.
GTGACTGTTCATGGCATTTTCAACTACAATTGGGTTTTACGTATAATGTAACGTGGACACACGTATCTGAATGCTAACCTATCCCCTTGTTTCCTTAACAGGAGAGGCATGCAAAAGCTGAGGGTGACAGCAAGGCGAATGCCATTCCACCTCCCCCTCTGTCAGGATTGAAACCTCCTTTTCAAAACTGTAGCATCCCTTCAGTTCTCCCACCCACCCACCCCGACTCTCTACATCTGTTGATGGGACCTTTACCACCACCTCCCCCTCCACTGCCAGCGAGCTTCACTAAGCTGCCAGGAGTTCAGGCGATGCCTCTACCCCCACCACCTCCATCTATGCCAACATTGTCTCAGCCACCAGTGAAACTTGCTGCTCCTGCCCAGGTGATTAACTACTCTGTTAAACTGTCCACATCGGCTGTGAATACCTCCCACATACCTCCTGTGGCACTGCCAGGCCATGCATTGTCTACACAACCAATCCCTCCTCAACTGCCACCGTTTCCCGCGGTAACTCAGCCTGCAGTCAAAGCCTGCAAAACACAGCCACTAGTGCAGATGTCTGCATGCCAGGCCCCACCTCCTCCACCCCCACCTCCTCCACCTGCTAATGCCTACCCTCTGGCAGCACACTCACAGCTTGGCCTCAGTGCTCGATTTCCCACTCCAGTCAGCAACAACCATTCCACGTTTCCACTTAGCCCACCAAGACCAGATGAGGATTTTCCACCTCCGCCTCTGGCTTCTGACACACAAAAGGGCTTCCTACCCTTTCCCCCTCCACTGCCCCCTCCTAAACAAATCCCACATCACCTGCTTCCCACTAGCATCCCTGGGGAGAGAGTGCCCAGTTCACCCTCGCATGGGGCTTCACCGCGCTCTGGCAAGAGGCCGCCTCCTACCCCACAACGGAATTCTAGTGTCAAGGAATCAAGAGCGGGCGTGGCATCTGTAGGGGAGAGAATGGATGTGACCGACACCGAGCAAACGTCAATGAGCAGTGCTCCCTCCACACAGGCCAAGCCTGGGAAGTTGAACTTTGCAGCAAGGAATATTCCTATCGTCTTCCCACCACCTGGGAGCAAGCTCAAGTCTGCTGTGACGTCTCCTGAGCTGCCGCCCCCTCCACCTCCAGAGGAGGCAGACTTTCCTCCACCGCCATTTATGAACGTAGATTGCTTACCCCCCCCTCCAGAGCTGCCTCTTCATGCAAAGCAGCCCTCAGGGCCCCCAGCAACAATGCCCAAGCCACCACCCGTGCACATGCCTCAGGCCTCCAAAGTGGCCTGCGGTCAAGAAAGTCCTCTCCGCAAACAAGCCGCCCCCTCCAGTCACGAGGGACCAGCTCCGTCCCCGCCCAAACCCTCCTCTACCAAGGCAGCTTTTTCACAGAAAAAAGTGGCACCGCCCACGCTGCCCAAACGCAGCGACAGCACACGGCTCTCTGGACAGGCAGATGCCCCGGGCTCTCCACCAGTGCTCGTGGCGGAAGCCCTTGATGCATCCAACCCAGGAGCCCCGGGTAGTCCCAGCGCCCTCTCGGCCGCCTCGCCATCGAGCTCTCCGAGCCGGCCGGGTGGTCTGGCGCAGGCCAGTTTCATCGCCGATCTCAATCGCACCTTAAAGCGCAAGTCCCTGAAGCAGCACGTGGGCTCGCCCATGCATGGGCCGGATGACACGACCCTGCCGCCGCCACCGCCGGAGCTCCTGAGGGAGCCCGACAGCCCGTCGGTCTCTCCCGGTGTCTCGAGGTACGCCACGTTGCGCCGAGCAGCGGCGCCGCCACCGCCCCCCAAACGGGACAACAGCACCCGCCTCACGCACGACTAGGGTGCAAGCGTCGTTACGCGCCGAGCTTCTTACACGACCAGAGTGCGAGTGTCTTTTCGGGCTGAACCGCATGCGACGCTTGCTCCGGTGGGGAGTGGTGCGCACGTGCACACAGGTGACGCGGGAGACTCTTGGCCTCTGCATGAACGTCATACGCGCCGTAACTCAGGCAACGGATGTACGCATCATCCCAGTGTTTGCCTCTCCCTGTACAGTGCGTCGGTGCTGAAGTAAGTCGTGAATTTCTCTTTGCTCATTCTGTCATCACTCATGTCAGTTCGCTGTAGTAACCAGAGACCAACCATGCATCCAAACAGACCTTCCGGTTCTATTTGTCATCGCTTGCGTTAAGGGAATTCACATGTCAATTGTTTTATGTGTGTCCATACACCTATGCATGGTTTTAATGACACAGCTTAATGAAGTGAATCGAACAGCTGTACAATTCGAAGGGTAATGGGGAAATTATATAAAAGGAATACAGTTCATTCTTGTTACATTAATCCCAGCATTTATTTGCAAAGTTGAAATACAGATCTTGATTTAAAGCTTTTGTGACTGCAGGAATTCATATTCTTTGGGTCTTTCGGTAAAGCCACGTAGATATAAAATTTATTTTTAAAAAGTTTTATGACGATTGCTTGTGTTTCGATCGAAACGTTGTGATATTTTTTATTATTTTTCTATCTATGTGGCTTTACCGAAAGACCCAAAGAATATTTAAATACAAAGCTCAAATACAATTTACATTGTCACTAGTCATTGCTCGCCCAAGATTTTTATTTTGGCAACATGTTTCGGGAGCATTCGATAAGCGCTATCCAAAGGTTATTGTTTCACAATATACCCCCTTAAACAGCGAGGCATTGTCCAAACCACTGAATCCAAACGTTTTTTTAAACGTGCATTGAAATGTAAAACACGCATTATCCAGTAGGCCTTCGAAGGCAGTGATCACATGGTAGATGCGTTTATTGTTGAGGGCACAGAAATCGGTATACTGATCATAAGGCTGCGTTCACGGCACGGCACATTTCAAGTGCAACAACGTTCCACATGCTGTCTCGTAAAACCTGCCTAAGGTCTTAAATGTCTTGCGTGTGGTTTGCGATTATGTAGTTGAGCTAAACTAGCCTTCAACTAAATTGAACTATTTTGAGTAATACTCTGTAATCCTTTGTCTTCACTTATGATATGGATAGTGGTTCACTCATTTTAATTTTAAACCAAAGATTATAAGGCTGTACATATTAGCCAAAGAGGTATCTTCATTTGGGATTTTTTGTTACTGATTTTATCAAATACAAGTAAATGATAAACAAACACTGTTTGGACTCAAACACAGCAGATTTAAAAACAACACTTTTTATAATTACGTTAACTTTTAGACTCAAGTAAAACGATTGCAATGTCCTGGATACCCTATTGTGTTGTGGTAATTGCAAATAATTTCGGTGGCTGCGTGAGAGACCGTTCTGTGAACGTGCCGCGTGTAAACCAGACCTGTTTAAACCTGGAATGAGGAAGTACTTTGTACTCGCATTATCATCTAATTTCTCACTGATGTTTTTTTTATTTCTTCATATAATTTCATGGCAAAATCAGGAGGCACGCTGGTGTCAGCCATATTAGAAGTGCAATGCCTCGCTTGGAATATTTTGTCCCTATTTTTAATCCACAGGAATCGTTCACATCGGCAGGGCATTACGATGGTGGAATGATGTTACTGTGATGAGTCATAAAACCAATGTCCTTCCAGCGAAATCGCACCGCTCCACATTAATGTCGTGGGTGCTGATTGTGACTATAGGTGAGCAGAATTATCATGCAATTACCCATGCGCATAACCACTTTAGTCGACAAAACTAAATGCAGGATATCGAATGAATTTTAAAATAGGATGAATTCGTCACAGTCTGATCGTGTAGTGTGCCAGACCTCAGGGCTTGTGGCAGCATGAGCAGCGATTTGTTATGGGGTCGGCAGCAGGAATTAAATTGTCATCATTAATTTATTTCACCTCAATGCCATTAGCTCCTCATCTACCATCATTATCTTATCACTGTCAGCTCTTCTGATATAAGCATCAGCTGTAGTGTCTCCATCTGGTGAATGCAGTCTCAAGCTGCTGCCATTCTGCTAAGCGATGGTTCCATCTCGCTCATTAGGAACTGACCTCGTTGCTCCATCTGCTGCACAGTGGTTATCTTCACATGTATTATCTCCTTGGGCTGCCATTCAATCTCTACACTCATCCAGGCGTACCTCAGAGTGAGCACAGACACCACAAGGGGGTTTCATTTCATAGAAATGTTGGAAAGCGATTTTCACGAATTTCATGGTGATATGAAACTGACTTTAATCATTTCAAAAATATATTTTTTGTATTTTTAAAAAATATTTCTACGAAAGGTCATTGAAGATATCTCTCTCTTTCCAATTGTAATATGTTTCTTGTCGTAGTAAATTGTACAAAATTTTGCTAGTGCCATGGTGACGCAGCGCTGAGTCGAGACAGGAGTTACCCCAGCCAGTCTGCTTGGCAATCGCTCACTATTAAAAAATACACACATACTACATGTCAACTAACATCGTTTTTTGTTTTGCTTACGGTTAGATAGTAGACAACGTTGTGTTCATCTGAAATATTGAAAATACTCTAAGTTATTTAAATACAATTAATGCCATTTATATCAGGTATTTATGGTGATTACATATCCTTAATGATGGCCTTCATTGTTTATTTGTAACTTCAATTGAGTAAAACTTGTTTTTAAGAATGCATGTCAGACAAAATACTGTTCTATACATTTTTTATAACACAATAGCAACGTGAAGACAAAACTAGTGGCCTACAATGTATTGTCAGTTTCAATTTAATGGCATGCATTAGAGAAATTGTCTTAACTGAATCTTCACAACACATTTCCATCCAGCAGTGGCATATACATGAAATTTAAGGTTTATAAAAATTCTACAAGATAAATGAAGTATGCAGGCATTAAATCACCCCACATGAAACTGCAGCATTAATGGCATGTTTATCAACCATCAATTCATGAAAATTTCACATTCTTTTTTTTACTCTGTCAAAATGTCAAATAATACATTGTGACACCACAAATTGTGTAAGGTAGATACGGAGACACCGTGTAGAGTTGTTATTGGTTGAGTGGAAGCTTGTATCGGTTGAAAGTCTCCCTCAAATTGCAGAATCCGGCATTGTACAAGGATCATTAGACTTCCATAATAGAGGTTATTTTGGGTTAGATCGCGTAAATATTAATGTGTCGTTAAACCAGCCACCACCACCAGACACAGGCCATTAGTAAGGTTTGTCTCGTAAACAAAACGTGCAAATTAGTTACTAGTTCAGCACACCGATGTGTTGGAGAGTCGAGCCACAATTCTGGCTGTCGCTTGATGAGGCTGGTTGTAATTACCGGCAAAACTTTGTACTTGAATTGTAAATATTGTGGGTTTACTCTCCAACACACCGGTGTGACAAACTGTACAAACTAGCCTTTTGCCCGTCTTAAGGACGGGTGTATTGCAGTAAATCTGATACTTGCTAGTGATAAGCAGACCGCGACGTGCTATTCATTGCATTAACGTGTGTGCAATTTGTAAGGGTGCGGTGACACAGACCTATTTCATTTTAAGGTTATAATCCCTTGTTCATCATGATGTCCTTTTTACTTTGATGTCTCAATAGCGTTACGGAGATCGCGTGACGTGTGGGTTCTGCCTTTGTAGTGAGGGTTGTGAGTTGACGCCGTGGAGGGGGGGGGGAGTAGGCGCCTTGGACAAACATGTGGAGTGACGTCAGCCGCTAATTATTATGAATGGGGGGGGTGTCCATTTGGAGGATGTCAACTGCTCATGAATATTAACGAGGGGGGCTGGTCGATGTGGAGTGACGTCACGAGCATTAAGGACAGACATTCCTGGGTGATTATAGTAGGTATTGGCTGAGTTGGGTGGTGGCGGGTTTAACAACACTTATATTTACACGATCTAAGGCAAAAACCTCTTATGGATAATATTGGTTGCGAAAGCCTACGTGTTAAGTTGACATTATTAGACTTGACACAGGCTTCGATTTTTTTTGTGGAATTGATACTGAAGTCTTAAAATATTTACATTACTGACTAGTGTCTGTACAATAGGCTCAGACACATTTTGCTCCCAAACATCAAATTGCAGTGAAGTGATCAATTGTGTTGATGTAATGATTGTTGTTGCTCCAGCTGTTCATAAACATCCAGGGCATTGGTAATTTCACTGGCTCTTCAGTAGCGTTAACATTTTATACGCGTGATATTCTGGCATCTTTTTCATGTTTAGATGAGTGGTCTCGGTTGTTAGTACGAGTGCACTCTTTTTCAGTCGAATATTTTAGAGGCTGAAAGAGTGTGTCAAGGTTCAGAATGGAATTCTGATGCCCTGGTTTATATCGGTGGTCGGCAATCACCTCTCTGACTTAAATGATCGCTACTGAGCTGTATTGAAGAATGGGGGAAATTAGCTTCGACGCTGTTGTCATTGGGCACCGTAATTAATTTTAGTGCTAGAATGTATAAATAGTTGAGGCACCAATGTATTAATTAAATTGTGTTGCAATAGCAACTGTGACGTGAGATGGGATACTTGAACTCGGGATTGGTTCAGGTGGATAATAAAGCCTTGTGCTTTAGGGGATCGAGTGCATGGTGCACTTGGTATGCACACGTGTCACTGAGCACCTCAATGTAACTGGGGGAGTCATGAGTACAAGATTTTAAAACGATACTCCCACAGGAATTGTCAGATGCATTAATCCATATTTAAGGTATTTGGTACTAATCTGCTAATATTTTTGGTGGCTTATTGTACGTGTTCCTTACATAACGGGGATACCAGTCTTTCACAGATTCGCAACCCCATTGCACTCCACCACAGACTGCCACTCCATACCTGCCAGTTGTCTTCAATGAAATATAAAGTGAAACACGACTCATTGCGCATATATCCCATTGATGAAATTGGAGAGTAAGATCTCGTTGAGTATAACAGTTAGAATTTGTTAGGCCCATATGTGCACAGCAGCTCACACTGTGTGAAACCAAACTGAAGCCTGCGGCAGGTGCCCTTCACTATGGCAACCACAATTTATATACAACTCACAAATGTAACCAACTTAATTGACCTTGCACTTTAACATTGCAGAGATGAACACGTGACGTTCTCTTGTACAAATAATGGAAAAGACCTGGGTGCCCAAGGTTCTGATCGTGTGTGTGCTGGCCAATCTAATGATTTCCTGTTTTTCGATTTCTCACAAGGTAGGACGTGTTGGCCTCTGATAGCTCTGCACCATCAATGATGGTTCTCCCAACTTCACTACGACCGCAACAGTGGTGTGCGGCTTTTAAGAGGGCAGAGCAGTGGATGTACTAGAGCAGTGACCCATTACTATCTCAAAACTTTTGACACGTATCACTATACCTGTTTGGCTTTTAGAGGGCGTCAAGACATTGACTTGATAATGGCACCGGATCCTAAGCCTGTCACCCCCATGCAAATCTTGCGGTGTGCTTGTGAGAGAATCTGTGCTTTGTTATTTTTGATCCTTTTTGACTTTCTAATGTGATGCTCTAAAGTTTTTGAAAAAAGTCCATGGGGTGGTACTGAATAAGAGATAATGTTTGTCTTGCATCCCACCATATGTAAAAAAAGAGAAACACCATTGGGTTCAATCAAAAATGGGAAAATTGGATGCAGGAGATCTTGGGACCGAGTTTAAATGTTCATGGCATATACTAGTGATGTCGGGGCATATGTCTAAAGAGAGGGCTTGTGAAGGATGTGTTTGGGAATTCCCAACAATCGCATGTTTTTTCAAACCGAGCTGTCAGCAAGCCTTCAACTCTGCCCTCATGGCACATAAAGACTGGAACTTATCAGACATCACAACTAGTTTTGATGAATACAGGAATCCCCCTGCTATATATAAGGGTTGCGTTCCTGGGAAATGCTACTCAACTCGAAATTACTTAAAGCGGACTCATTTCCCATCGACGTAATTTTGAAATGGCGGGTTGTGTTCCGAGCTGACAATTTTGGGAGAGAAATACGTGACTAAATGTCGTGAAGTGCACACAAATGCATATGATTATAGGTTAATATACATATTAACTAATAAATAATACAAATAACTAGGTAAAACTTGCAAGATATGGTTAAGAAGCTTGCTGATCGATGGGCAGCAGTGGTAGAGTTTTGCAGATGAAGGGGCAGGTTCACCGGCCTATTCATCTGATGATGAAGCTGGAGCCACGGGAATGTCCACCAGAAAGGAAGCTGCCTCTCCTCTGGGCTCTTCTCCGGACCATCTGGCTCGATTGCAGAACGGTGAACAAGTCTGTCCAAAGACAGCTGGATATCATTTATCTTCTGCTGCTGCTGGTACAGCTTCGTGTAGCAGTAAATGGCACTGGTCAATGTTCATGGTGGTATCGTTTCATTGGCCTCTTCCTCAGCTCGTTCCAGCTGTACCAGATCATTTGACAGCTCCTCATCATTGCACAATCTTTCATGCGAAACATTACACTTGTAAGGAAATGTGTTCCCTAAGCAGCCACGTATCGGAAAAACAACGCAGATATCGTCAAAATATAGTGGGGGTTTCTTGTAATAGCGTGACAACGTGATAAAAAGCTGTTGAGATATTAATGTAATCAATGTGCAGGTTGTTTTCAAGAAATGTAGACCCTGATTCCCATCATAAAGTTCACCATACATCTTTGTTAATTTTGCCCTCTGTTGGCTGTTTTTTCCATGTTATACTGGAAAATGGCCGAAGCATCACCGCTTCATATCCGTCTTGGCGAATGCCTCCTTGTCAATAGTAATTACCTGCAAGGTCAAGTTAAAAGGGCACGCCAAAGCTGGGCAAGGGTCACGGAGCCAGCAATGGGTCGGTAATGCAGTTATGTTTATCCAGCAGAATGTGTGGACCTATGTGATGTATCAACGGAATGCTGCCTCGATAACATTCTCATCCATTTCTTGGAGGAAACTGACGGGTCAGTATTTAGGGGAACCTGGAACTGGTAAACTGTTTAGTCATACCCTTAGCTGCTATTGTGATGCTGACACTATTAAAACGTTATAAAATCACCCACTGACACCCTGTCTTGTGGGTGTGGTGGTGTTATTTAGTTCACCAGGGACTGGAAGGTAGGGTTGGTTGATCTCATTGAGTTAATGTGTTGTGCTTCCTAGGTTAGTAGAGTAAACTCTATCTGTGAGGGTAAGGTTCTTGAAAACGCTGCAGAATCCGCGCATGCATAAACCTTGCTCATTTGGGAAAAATGGGGTTACGTTCCTGGTACGAGTGGACATAGGGGGGAAATGGTAAATGTTTAATAACAATGGCTACAATAAATAATACATTATAAAGAACACTTTAATAACTTTTTATGATGATTTTGACGATGATGGAGGTGGTGGTGATGGTGAGGAATTCAGGAGGATAACTCCTCGGGAGATCCAAGTGTTTGATAACAACGCCCACACAGTTATCATTTTAGCACTAGGGAGCGCTAACCGCAAACACTTTCCCTGATTGCAATCACGTTCTTTTTAATGGACTTCACAGTCGACTCATAACAAAATATATAAACGAGTCGACTAAGTATATATAAAGTAAAAATGTACAAGAGCAGGATTACTGTGACACTGAGAACTCAGCAGGCAGCAGAGGAGTTGTGCTTAATCTTTGCAGACAGTTTCTAGCGTAACATGTACAGTACTGTACTATAGTAACATTCTGCGTGCTTGCAGACCACCCACACCGACGTGGGTGGTCTGTCAGCACTCCGTACACTCGCGTACACTAGAGTCCGGCGGGTAGCGAATAGGGAATTAGTATACATTTAGTAACTCGTGAATATGCAAAACTCGCGAATCCAGAACTCGCACATCGCAAGGGTTTACTGTACAGAAAGTAGGTTACTGTCCTGTATATAGATGTTACTGTTGTGTAGAGTCAGGTTTCATACAATACTAAACAATTGGTCAAGAGTTTAAATGAAGGACGTTCAAGTAAAACCGACTTATTGTTACTGTTGCAGATATTCATAATGCTGAAATGCTAATACTGTTTTTGTCATTCATAATCTTATTAGAAATATTGGAAGTAATGTGAGTATTCACAACCACTGCATTTTAGGTCATGTATTTTGGTGGCTGGGGTAATTCCAAGGGCTTATTACGATGACCGTTAACCTCCTTCAGCTGGGAGAGGGCAGCAGCCCTGGCTACGTGGTTACATTGGACAACAAAAGCTCAGTAGCAGTTAGGTCATTTTCTATGAGAAGGTTAATGCATATGGATAACAATGTCTGCACAGTGCACGAGCATGCATGTGACCGAGAATGATCTCCATTTAAATTTTGACTTCAAACTTCCGTGAATGCAGGAATTCATTTTCTATGGCTATTACGGTAAAGTCACGTAGGTAGAAAAAATAATAAGAAAATACGAATAAAAATTTAAATAAAGTGAATAAAAATTATCACGACGTTTCGATCGCAACACAAGCAATTGTCATCAGGAGAAAAAAAGAGGGGGAAAGCTGCTGAGGCAGGCTGTTTATAAAGGTTTAGAGATGGGCAGGGCAGCTAATGTTAATGTATTGGAACCAAAGAAAGGGGCAGCCCTGTGTTATGGTGTTGAGGTGTCTTATGGGTATCAGCCTGGTTAACTATGAAAAGTAATTCGGTATCTGCATATGAGCCTCCATAACCACATTGTTTATAAACATTGATGTTCTCTGCCCTTATCTATCCACTGCTGGATGAAGGCATCTCCGTTGCCATTCGTCATGGTCCTTGCAATGCGACCAATCCATCTCACTCCTGCACATGAGCTATGCACATCCACCTCCATCTCCACAGTAGTCCTCTCAGAAGTTGATATAGACGTATTGTAATTCCAGTAACATCTCTAAAGCCATTTGTCTACAAGCAACACTTGTGTCCCAATGTTTTTGTTCTCCAGTGCAGCCCCTGGAATTGTCATGGAAAATGAGACACAAAGCACGAGAGTCGTGGACAACCAATGTATCCCCATGACCTCACAATCAAACGGTAACCAGGTGGAAGCATTCTATCTTTCGTGAAACTGAGCTTCTTAAGCATTAATAATTTTAAGTTGAATTTGCCATATGGGATACTGATGCACACAGAAGGAGATATTTGCTATGCTTTCCACTTGTGAAATAAGCCTTTAAACAAATGTGTTTTTTTTATTAAGTATGACATTATACGAGGCTAAATGGAGATATATGCAATATTTTACGTATTGTTTTACGTTACGTATAGTTTATAATTGTATCGCTTTTGTTAGCGATAAGGTTGGCTGCGTTTTTATGTTGCTGCATGATGTCTATGGGACTGGTCTGATTGTTGTGAGTTATAGCAGTTTAATGGCTGTTGGGTATTTTAGCTACAGTTAAACTAAGAGTATAATGTGATTTTTACATTCTCTTACAAAATAAATGCAATTGTACAAAATCTGAGTTTTGAAAGTTTTTACGACTGACTATAAATGATGCAAGACATATAAGGGGTGTATTATAGCTGGTAGATTACACTGTGTAACAATTAGTTTTTGTTCCTGGGTAGTAAGTCTTATTTCTGAATTGCTTGTGCCTCAAAAGCACAGAAAATGACTATTATTCCCCATAAACTTTGCTTTTGTGGCCAGGACAGTGATATTTCTAAATGTACCTATTTTCCAGAACATTCCAGATAGATTCAGTGCTGAATAAACTTGGAGTAACTTCTAAAACATTCTAGAACTTTCCAGTAATATAAATATTAGTATAAATACAGGGGCCTTAAGCCCACCAGTTCAGTTTAGTTCCAGCTGCCGAAGTGTATACATATCTACATTTTTCTGAGATGGCATCAAGAGGCTGCAAGCATCCGGCAGATACATTTTGCTATGTCTCTTTTTTATTTTTAAATGTTTTACAATTTTCAATGTTATTGAAAAAATATATCATATATGATAAATGTTGCGAAAATCTTTTACACATTAGTCATGAGTGAAATAAATATTTTTGTAGGATGGTATAGAGGTGAAAAGAGAGCCATTAAGTTTGCTATCCCAAGAATTTGGCGGGAATCCACTGACCACTCAAGCAACTGCAACTTCTGCATGATGGACCCTTCCAAACGTCGGACTGGCAAGAATGCACCTGATATGATGTATCCGGACCTTCCTTCATCCATCGCCCCATTGCCACACTGCCATGAGCTCCCCATAGCCACTCCTCCGGAGAGTGAGCAACCATCTTTAGAAGAGGGAAGCAAGTCAGAGAGCGAGGAAGACGTAGATCCAGATGACACTTTCAGAGGTGGAGCTGAGGAGAGAAACCCATACTACCCCAACCAAAAATACCTAAAACGACTTGATCAGAGATCTTGGTCTCATCAAGTCCAATGCTGAACTTTAGACGTCTAGGCTCAAGCAGTGGAACTTGTGCGGCGTGGTCACTCAGCCCAGGGGCGCCATGCTGCGTGCATGGCTCGGCACACAGGGCAGCTGCTCAGCGACCACTTCTGCGGAGGAGGAATAATGCCGTTGTAGAAGGCCACAAGATGCTGGAACTCACTTAAAAAGGCTCGATGATACAACTCTCTTTCTCTCCCCCCTCTGCTGTCTCCCGAAATGTCTCATGGTCACACTCCGCACTTGAGACGGTATCGCCCCAATATTCCAATCGTTTGGCTACCTCCCGATTCAGTCTGGAATTCATTTCCAGATCACACTCGGCATCCTGAAGGTCCTCTATCCTTAATCGTGGCTCTCAAGCGTCCAATGAGAGATAAAAGTGCGTCTGCACTTTCCTCTCTTATTCCATCTCTTGAGGAGCGATCCACCTGAATGCACAACCATTACCACCACCTCCATCGTCGTCAAATCATCATCATAACCAAGAATAAAAAATACGTTGTTCCTTATGTATAATATATTTATTGTAGTTATTATTAAACATTTACAATTTCCCCCCTATGTTAACTTGTACCAGGAACGTAACCCCATTTTTACCGTTGAACAAGGTTTCTACATTCACGAATTCGGCATTCGTGAGCGTTTTCAAGAACATAACCCTTGGGGGATAAAGGGTTTATACACAGGGGTACAATTAGGGAGTTCGCAGTATGTGCGATGCTTAGGGGCCCAGTTGGCCACAAGGTCCCCGGTATAGCCTTAACAAACAGTTGGGGCAAGTTTTGTTTGTGAGCACCTATGAAGGCTGGCACGGCGCACGATTGGGTGGGTGGCCAGCACCACGCCCGACCGCCTTTGTCTCTCCAGTGGCGGTTCAGACAATCGCCACTGGTGTTGGCCGTGAGCGAAAATCTACCCGGGTGGCCAGGTTCATAGCACAATGCACTAACCACTGCACCACCGTTCCCCACACAAACAAAGATCACCCCCGTGTAGCCATTAACAGAATGTTGGGGCAAGTGATGTTCGCGAGTGGCACCTATTAGCGCCGTCATGTCGGTCGTGGTGGTGGTTGTGACAAGCCAGAGAGAGGGATGTTAGGGAAAGGTTACAGAGGGGGCACGGGAGAGAAGCCCAGAAACATGCGAGTCGGTTCTGGAAAGGGGGCGTAGCTGGGGCGGAGGGAGGCCACGCTGGGAGGATAAAAGGGACCCCAGGTGAGGGCTTCGGGCTGTTGTGTGGAGTGGGATCCCGTCGTGCTGCTGGAGTCTTCGTCGCCATCGACTTCTTCACCTTCTTGGCGTCGTCAGTCAGGTAGTCTGCCAGCTATCCTGACTGGGAGCTGGAGTTTATTGTGGACTTTGAAGGCTGTTCATAAATAGTGCTTCCTACTCCTAGTGTCTCCGAGTGAATCACTACACATGTTTAACTATTGGCAATAACGGTCACAATTTGCATACATGTTAAATTACTGATAATACATAAATAATAATCAACAACGGTACGTCAGGAAATGTATACATCTAAACTGATTTGAAGCTTTCGTGACTGCAGGAATCCATACTCTGGTTCTTTCGGTAAAGTCACGTAGGTATAAAATCAAGTAAATCACGACGTTTCGGGCACAACACAAGCGTCCTTCATTAGGTGGGAAAGCATGATCCAATGCTGAGGCAGACTTTTAAAATATTTGAAATGAGTGTAGCCCAAGGGTCATAAATAAGTGGGCGGGGCTAGTGATGTTAATGTGAGAACGAAGAGTGGCCTACTCGGCCAGGGCACAGAAGTGGCTATGTTAATGTTAAAGATTAGCATGCTAATGTAAGAACGACGAGTGGTGCAATCCAAAGGACATGAGAGTGCAATCCAAAGGACATGTGAGCATGAGAGTGCAATGCAAAGGACATATGAGCATGAGAGATCTAAGAGAGAGGCATAGAAAGAGACAGTCGTAAATAACATCTGACTTTACCTGGTTAATAACGTCCTTACAATGATTGCTCAGTTTGTACCCATCTTCTCGATTGAAGTTGTGTCTGTGTTTATATATCTGGATGGCTTCATGAACAAATCTCTGAAGGTAGCCAATAGGTTTGCAGAGTACCTCCATCTTGGAAACATCTATTTCGTGTGAGCCCACAGCGTTGAAACAATGATCAGCAACGGCAGAGGTATTGGTCCTACCATGTTTCAGATATGCCTTATGTTCACGAACGCGGTCCGAGACATGTCGTTTCATTTCCATAATATAACTGCTGCCGCAACCACAACTCAGTTTGTAGACACCAGGGTATTGCATGTCAGGAATCACATCCTTTACAGATGGGATTAAGTCACAGATTTTGTGTACTGTTTTGAAACGAACCTGGATCTTGTGTTTGTTTAAGATTTTGGAAATCTTTTTGGTAACCTCTGCTATGTATGGCAAAGTGATGGTTTTTGTTGGATCCTCAGAAGGTTGTCTCCCCATGGCTGGATGGCATCTGTCTCAAATTTCTCCATGAAAACATTCGCTACCACTGGCAATAAGGGAGAACCCATTTGGGTACCCTCATTTTGTTTGTAGAAAGTACCATTCCAGGTGAAGTATGTGTTGGTAAGGCAGTGCCTTACCAAAGTTGGTACATTTGGATTCAGTCCTTGTTTGACCAAGTCTTCAATTATTGCAATGGTGTCTGGTACAGGTGTAATAAAGGACTCGACTACGGTATCTGGCTTGGTGTCCTTTATTTGGGTTCGTCTTCTCTTTCCCACACGGCTCTCTCTCAGAGACCCTCCGCTCCGCGGCCGACGCTGTTGTCGCTGCTGTAGCCTTCCTCCGTCCTCCAGCAGCCCCGCTGCTGACCTCTTCGTGCAGCCTCTCCGGCTGGCCTCGCTGCAGCCTCACTGCTGCTGTCTCTCTCCTTCAAGGCAGCCCCGCTGCTGATCCCTTCGTGCAGCCTCCCCGGCTGCTCTCGCTGCAGCCTCACCGCTGCTCCCCGTTCCTCCGGGGTCGGTCACCGCTGGCCGACGGTGCCGACCGTACTCTGTGTGTGTGGCGATCTCGCCACTCCCCCAGCCCTCGCCCTGCGTGGCCTCACTCTAGCCCAGTCTCCAATCACTCCCCTCCTCTTCCGGTTTCTCCCCTTTAAGACCTGAACCCTTACCCCCACGTGACGTAACTCCTCCCCCCCGTGACATCACATCCGGAAGGTCGTTTACGCCCGCATTACACCACCCTCCCCCGTAGAGAAAACCCAGCCGACCTCGGCTGAACAAGGACTCCGACAAGTAATGCGAGCGAAACCGACCCAGACACAATAAAGGACACGAAGCATGCAATAAATATAACAGTAAAAACAATAACACAACATGAACAATTAACGAGCGAAACCGACCCAGACACACTAAAGGACACGAAGCATGCAATAAATATAACAGTAAGAACAATAACACAACATGAACAATTAACGAAACGTGAGAGATTTAGAACGTGTGCGGGTCGCCGGCCCGTCCCGGACGGTCGCCGGCCCTCCCGCAGAGCGGGAACGTGATGGGGTTTTAAGAGCGACAGGCCGCAATCCTCCTGTCGCTGTTGGAGGCCCACCAGCGTCCCGGTCCCGTGTCCCCGAAGGCTCAGCCTCGGAGGTGTCCCGCGATTGTGCTTGCAGCGGGGTCGGAAGGGCTGCGGGGCTCGAAGTTCCCGCAGTCCTGGCAGGCACCCCCCGAGCAGAGCCCCTCGTCACCTGCGGTGTCACGGCCGGTCTGTCTGTAACAGGCACGACAGGCGCTCTTGCAAGATCAACGGACGCAGGCAAGGGTGAGTCGGCAGCAACAGACCCCGGCAAGGCAACATCAGGAGATGACGCATCAGGTAGAGGAGCAACATATGGTTTCAAGCGCGACGTGTGAACGAACCAGCGACGAGATCCAATCCGAACACGTGCCGACTGCGGGTTGGGAACCTCGATGAGGCGGACGGGCCCTTGCCATGGTTTATGCAACTTAGGTGAGGTACCTGGCCGCACCTGCGGACAATGGAGCCAGGCCAGGTCCCCAACCTTCCAGGGGCACTCCCCCTTGGAGCGTCGAGCATACCGCTCGTTCCGGGCCTGAGCTTTGGCCGTAGCCACGCGGGCCCCCACCCGCGCCTCCGTGACCCGGCGAACGGTGTCTCGAATGTAATCTTGAAGTGGCTTACCAGGTCCCCTCACACCGGTTCCCAACTGCACATCCATCGGCGGCACGTTTTCCCGACCATACATCAGGAAAAACGGCGACTATCCTGTAGCCGCATGCGGCGTCATCCGGTACGCCGAAAGCACCCCAGGGATGTGCAAATCCCAATCTGATTGTTGTTCACTCACCGTGTGGCACAACATGGCGGACAAGGTCCGATTTAGCCGTTCGACCATACCATCCGTTTGCGGATGGTATGGAGATGTCCGTATTTTCTTAGTCCCAAAAGCTGCGCATACTTCTGCCAACAATTTAGAAGAAAAATTTCGGCCCTGGTCCGTGAGGAGTCTCTCCGGCGCACCCTTGTCCATAACGTACCCAAATAAAAAGGCGTCGGTAATAGCCGCGGCCGATTGGTCGGGCAACGGCCAGGCCATCGGCCAACGGGAGAGGTACTTCACCCCAACCAGCAAGTATTTATTACCCCTCGCAGATGGTGGGAAGGGTCCCAAAATGTCCAGTGCCACCAATTCATTAACTCGAGACACCTGAATAGACTGTATCGGCGGCACATAAGGATGTTTAGGTGACTTTCGCCGGGCACAATCTGGACACGCGCGCACGTGCCCGACGACATCTGTCGCCATGCCATGCCAAAAGTAATGACGTTGCTACGTCAATAGGGTCTTTTGAACACCCAGATTTAAGAGCGTGTCACAATGGAGAGTCCTGATCAACTCGTATCGCAAGGACGCCGGCACTACCAGACGCCAGCGTTCCTGGAATCCTTCCCTCCACATGAGCAGACCATCCCGGAGAGCGGTTTCCGGCACCCCACCCGTACCCGGACTCCCCTTCTCCCCCGCAGACCGCTTCCGTAAGGACAACAACGACTCATCCAACATTTGCTCCCGAATCCACACAGACCGTGGCAGATTCAAAACCCCATCAGTCGGACCCGGCTCCATCGGAGCATCCGGCATCTCGACAGCCAGCGCAACCGGCTGAGGGGGAGATTGAATCGGTACACACCTATGCGTCCCCGACGCGCACGCGCAAGGGGAGCGCTGCGGCAATCTTGAAAGTGCGTCCGCATTCGCATGGTGCACCCCCTTCCGATGGTGAATTTGGAAGGAAAATTCTTGCAGCGTGTCCAACCAACGCGCCAACTGGCCGGATGGCTGGTCCATTTTAAGAGCATACTGCAAGGCCGCATGATCCGAGCGCACAATAAACGAACGACCGTACAGGTACGGTCGAAATTGGCGTAGAAGAAAAACAACAGCCTAAAAGTTCCCTGCGAGTGACGCAGTAGCGGGTTTCCGCGGGAGACAAAACCCGGCTACCGTACGCCACCACGCGCTCCACACCCACTTTAGACTGAGACAACACCGCGCCAATGCCTGTGTCACTCGCGTCCGTATCAAGAATGAAGGGGTGATCGAAATCCGGATAATCCAACGTCGGCGTCGTTGCCAATAGATCGCGCAGGCCCTGAAAAGCCGCCTCTTCTGGCGGTCCCCAACCAAATTTTCGTCCTTTACCCGTAAGGAGGTGCAAGGGCCTCGCGATTGTCGCAAAATTCGGAACAAATCTCCGATAATATGAGGCAAATCCCAAAAAGCGACGTACATCCCCCACGGTGGCCGGGGTTGGCCAATCCCGGACGCACGCTGTTTTCTCCGGATCCGTAGGCCACCCCATCAGCACTCACGATATGCCCCAAGTAACGGACGGACCGTTGCAGTAGGTGACATTTCTTAGGTTTAAATTTCAAATTCGCGGAACGCATCCTCGTGAACACCGACTCCAACCGCCGTAAATGTTCATCAAATGTGCGGCTGAAGACGATAATATCGTCTAAATATATGAGACATGTCTCCCACTGCAACCCCGTCAATACCAGCTCCATCAACCTTTGAAATGTGGCAGGGGCCGCATTCAGCCCCATCAGGAGACAATTAAATTGAAACAACCCCTGCGGCGTACGGAATGCGGTTTTCTCCCGCGAGGGCTCGTCAAGGGGGAGCTGCCAGAATCCCGAAGAGAGATCTAGCGTAGAAAAGAACTTGGCCCCCGACAAGGCATCGAGAGAGTCGTCCATACACGGCAGGGGATACGCATCTGCCACCGATATTTTATTCAATTTCCGGAAATCAACACAAAATCGCAATTTGCTATCCTTTTTCTTGACCAAAACAACAGGCGCGCCCCCATGGGCTGTTAGATGGAGATATTATGTCCGCAGCCAACATGTCATCCACTGCCCCCCGAACGAGTTCTCGCTCGGCCGGACTCATCCGGTGCGAGTTCAACCGAATAGGGGCAGCGTCCCCTGTGTCAATATGATGGTAAAGCAACGAGGTGCGTCCCAAATCCAAATCGTCACAGCTAAACACATCCGAATAAGTCAATAACAATTTACGAATCGCACTACGTTGTTCCTCGGACAGGGAAGAATTTTCCCTACATAAGTCGGCAATCCAGCAATTATCCGAAGCTCCCGGCTCCAAAACTCCAGCAACCACGCCCTGGCTATGCAGGCAATCCTGTGCCGTAAATGCCGTAGTGGCATGTGCCACAACCGTACCAGCCGGAACACATACGTGCTCAGCACTCGCATTGAGCACCTGCAATAACGGTTGTTGGTCCGGCCGGACGATGGTCTGCGCCCCAACCAGCGCCAATCCGGCCGTTATGGTGGCGGATGGCGATAACAAGACCCCAACCGCACCTTGCCGATCAGGCAGCGGCTTCCGATATCGCAAGGGGATAAGCATCTGTGAGCCAGGTGGAATGTCAACTGATACTTCGGATAACGCCTGCACCTGGGCAGCAGGAGCAGGTCGCCCCCAGGGCGACGGCAGAAATGAGATTTTACGGCCACCCGGCAATTCAATACAATTCTCATTAATTTTGATCAAAATGGGCATCTTAGCCAGAAAATCAGTTCCCAATTAACAAGGAACTGCCAGAGATCTTGAAATTAACACTATTCCCGAGGCCGACATTTCCCCGATAGATATTTTAGCGTCCACCTGGCCCACAATGCCCATGCTACCCCCGTTCGCAGCGACGCACGACCCGTAAACCGGACGCACGGCCCCCGGTGGGATGCCCAAGAGATGGAAATTGACATCCGATATAATGGTCGCGGACGCACCGGAATCAACCAAAATACGCACGTCCACCCCTTGTATAGACCCCGGTACAGTGGACGAACCAGTAGCGGCCGCGACGACCCTCCGTGCCAATTTACGCCACTGCGTCACCGAGCGACACGGCCCCGTCGATGGCCTCCCGTTGGTAACAACACCCGGATCGCACGACAATGGTAATGGGTGAGGTGTAAAGCCTTGCCGAGTGTCTGGTGCGCACCGACTTGCCTGTCTTGGAGATTCCTTCTTTGGCGCGTCCGTTGACGAGGCCTCCTGCTGGGGCGGACCCGGGATACGGGCCCAGCAGTCCCTGGCGTAATGGCCCTTACGCCCGCAGCGGAAGCAGTCAACGTCGTTGCGCCGCAGCGCAGGCCCCGCGTCCCGACGGCCCGTGCCGGCGGTGTAGCGCGCGGGACCGGCCTACCGCGGCCCGACCATGGACCCGAGGCGGCCATCAGCTCCTGCGGGCTCCCCTCATCCGGCACGTATACCGCCTTCTTAGGGTCCCAACCCACGGCACCTCCCTCGATGATGGGTCCCCCCGTCCACACCACGACTTGCTTCCACCGGCGCAGGTTAAACTGGGCGTCCAGACATTTGGCTGCCGCCCGGGACGTCAGCTTCTCGTGGCCACACACCGGCATGGGGATCCCCAGATCCCGGGACAGCTCGAGCATCTTACCTAAGATGAGAGGCTCGAGCAGGTCAGGCTTCGTCTCCGGATATGCGGCCATAGCCAACTCCAGTACCGCACCCCTAAACGCCACCGGCAACTCCTCGGGCGCTCGCTGTCGTTGAGCAAATCGGCGATGAGCATCATCGGGTGGCTCGTAAGCATCCGCCATTTCGTCAAAAACTCCTCGTAATGTTTTCTTCTTCTCGGCCGTTATAGAATGAAAGAATCTGACCGACTCGTCATCCAGAAGAGTCGGCAGCACTTCCAAAGCATCAGCGTCAGTCCACCTTGCAGAGCGTACCGCCGCCAAAAATCTGCATGCGAAAGCGCTCCAATCGCCCCCGATGGAGAATTCTTTGACCGTAGTAAGATGACGACTGCGACTCCTTGGCGCGCCGTCCTCAAGCGATGAATCATCCGGTGGCAGGTTCAAAATGGCGTCGCATCGCGGCGTGGTCAAGATGGCGGCTTCCCGTCGCGGAGAGCGCAAGATGGCGGCCTCCCACCGTTCTTCCCCCGCCACGCCCAAGATGGCGTCTTCGTGCCGCGTGGCTGATGGCGTCGACGGCGAAGGCAAGGCGGCGGCCTGTGGACCACCCTCGGCTCTCCCAAACGCCGTCCTCGGCGTGACGAGGGTACACAACTGCGCCAATACATTCTTGAGCGTCTCAAGCTGCTCCGCCATCTGTGCCCATCGGAAATCCGCGTCCGTTGGTGCTGACGGGCCCGCCGACGCGGTGACATTTTGAACCCCCGGACCCGCACTCGCTCCAGCCCGGGTCTCCTCCACCAACGCAGCTGGGTCCATCGCTGGAGGGAGGCCGTCGTCGTCGGATGATGAAGCAGATGATGGCGTCGGAATATTCTTTTTTCTTAGTTGCTTTGACATGCCGTTACACTTCTGACACCAGTGTAATAAAGGACTCGACTACGGTATCTGGCTTGGTGTCCTTTATTCGGGTTCGTCTTCTCTTTCCCACACGGCTCTCTCTCAGAGACCCTCCGCTCTGCGGCCGACGCTGTTGTCGCTGCTGTAGCCTTCCTCCGTCCTCCAGCAGCCCCGCTGCTGACCTCTTCATGCAGCCTCTCCGGCTGCCCTCGCTGCAGCCTCACCGCTGCTGTCTCTCTCCTTCAAGGCAGCCCCGCTGCTGATCCCTTCGTGCAGCCTCCCCGGCTGCTCTCGCTGCAGCCTCACCGCTGCTCCCCGTTCCTCCGGGGTCGGTCACCGCTGGCCGACGGTGCCGACCGTACTCTGTGTGTGTGGCGATCTCGCCACTCCCCCAGCCCTTGCCCTGCGTGGCCTCACTCTAGCCCAGTCTCCAATCACTCCCCTCCTCTTCCGGTTTCTCCCCTTTAAGACCTGAACCCTTACCCCCACGTGACGTAACTCCTCCCCCCCGTGACATCACATCCGGAAGGTCGTTTACGCCCGCATTACACAGGTACATTCATGAACAGAGAGACTACATCGAAACTGACAAGCAAATCATCTGGAGATGTCCTTGATTAGAGAAGCCAAGTGAGCTGAGTTAAGTACAGCTGAGGTGGACTTGCCCGTGAATGGAAGCAGGGTCTTAGAAATCGGGCCAGTTTGTAGGTGGATGAGTTAATGGTGGAGACGATAGGATGGAGCTGGGTACCTACTTTGTGGATTTTTGGAAGGTCATAAAATATGGGTGGTCTCGCAGCTGAAGGTTTTAGGGAGCTCTGCTTGGTTTGATCGATTAGAGAAGTCAATTTAGTGATGGTATTTTGTTTTTTTGTGGCTAGGCGGTTGGTGGTATCTCTGTTGATTTTGGTATAGCTGCCATCTTCTTGGTTCTTTCGGTAAAGTCACGTAGAAGGGAAATAATAAAATAATACAAATAAAACATAATAAAATAATTCTCACGACGTTTCGGCCACAACGCAAGCAGCGTATATTTAAGCTAGGTTTGGAGGGGGAAGAGCGTCCCCTCCAACCCAGCTTAAATATACGCTGCCAAGCCTGGTGGTGTTCATTCAGACGCTGTCTTTCCGACAGACCTGTTCTTCACCTGAGGACGGCTGCTTGCGTTGTGGCTGAAACGTCGTGAGAATTATTTTATTATGTTTCATTTTTATTATTTTATTATTTTCCTTCTACGTGACTTTACCGAAAGAACCAAGAAGATGAATCCCTGCAGTCACGAAAGCATTAAATCGAAAAATAGCTGCCATCGTTAAGAAGGTAATGAATCTTCTTGGTTCTTTCGGTAAAGTCACGTAGAAGGGAAGTAATAAAATAATAATAAAAATAAAACATAATAAAATAATTCTCACGACGTTTCGGCCACAACGCAAGCAGCCGTCCTCAGGTGAAGAATGAAACACCACCAAGCTTGGAGCGTATATTTAAGCTGGGTTGGAGGGGGGGAGGTGGGAAGAAGAGCGCCTTGACAAAATAATTTGCATATCAAGAGGAATTTAGCATATGGAAAATGCGTAGGAGGTGGGCGGGGGGGTTTCAAATTACTATTATGCCCGTGCATTATGCAGGATTAGCAGCATCAAAGGGAGGGGGAAGGGGGGTAGCATTAACAAAGGAAGGAATGTTAATAGTATGTAGCTGCAGTTACTAAACAACCACGTTAAAAACTAAAGTATAAACTACATAGCATCATCAGTATACTTACTATACTCTACAATAACCTGAGTTACTAACAGTAAGTAATACATTACAATTCTACGTCGTAAAAATTATATAATATGCTTCCATCTAAACTTTATTCTTTACATCACACGAGTCTACACCGTACTATATACTGCCATAGACAAACCGAACATTAAATTATATACTGTATTGCTATAAACCACCTTATACATTTTAATATAACACTATGTATTATTCTACCCACCCTAATGTGTATCACACTGCTATATGTTTACTATACAATTACGATACTATATATTACTTTGTACATTGTATTAAGCATATAAATGTTATACTATTTTGTTATTATACACTGTATCATTGACCGTCGTGTCAATGGGTGAGTCGTGGGGGGAAACTTGCAGCGGAGCAAAGAATCCATTCCCTGTGGAGAATACAATGCCAGTGAGTGGAACGCGGTCTGAAAGTCACCGTAAACGTGAACACAATCAGTTAAGATCCGAAATGGTTTATTACGTCCTTCCAATGATTGCTAAGCCAGAATCCATCTTCTCTGTTGAAATTGTCTCTGTGTTTGTATATGTGGATCGCCTCATGAACGAATCTCTCATGATAGCCAGATGGCTTGCAGAGAACCTCTGTCTTGGAGAAGTCAATGTCATGTGAGCCCACTGAGTTGTAACAGTGATCTGCCACGGCTGAGGTGTTTGTCCTACCGTGTTTCAGGTCTGCTTTATGTTCACGGATGCGGTCCGAGACATGTCGTTTGGTTTCTCCAATGTAACTGCTACCACAGAGGCAACTTAGTTTGTAGACGCCAGGGTACTGTATGTCTGGAACCACATCTTTTACAGACGGGACCAGATCACGGATTTTATGTACTGTGTTGAATCGGACCTGGATCTTGTGTTTAATCAGGATTTTGGAGATCTTTTTTGTGACCCCAGCAATGTAGGGTAAGGTGATGGTCTTGAAAGGCTCCTCAACAGGATCCTTCTTGATGGTTGGAGTGAATGGCTTTGCGGATTGTGTAGTCGGAGTAACCATTAGCCTTAAGAGCTTAGCGTACGTGTTTGAGTTCACTGGAAATGTGTTCCTGGTCGGAGATGCATTGGGCTCTATGGTATAGAGTCTTGATGAGGGAATTCTTCTGGGATGGATGGTGGTGGGAATCTGGTTTTAGGTAAGCATCCGTATGGGTGGCTTTTCTGTAGACAGAGTGGCTCATTGAACCATCAGGTCTCCTTTTAATTAGGACATCCAAAAGGGTAGCTTGCCATCTTTTTCGACTTCCATGGTGAATCTGATGGCTGGGTGTATGGAATTGATGTAGTCGAGAAATTGGGGGGTACCCCAGCAGGGGGGGTACCCCAGCATTCAGTCCTTGATGAACCAAGTCTTCAATGATTGCGATGGTGTCAGGTACAGGAACTTTGGTGAATAAGGAAACCACATCAAAACTGACAAGCAGGTCGTCTGGGGACAGGGCATTCCCCTTGATTGTCGATACCAGGTCAGTAGAGTTTAGTACCGCAGAGGTGGTTTTTCCAGTGAAAGGCCATAGGATTTCAGACAAAAAACGAGCCAATTTATAGGTGGGGGAGTTGATAGTAGAGCCAATGGGACGAAGAGGTGTATCTTCTTTATGTATCTTTGGCAAGCTGTATAATCTTGGTGGCCTGGCTGCAGAAGGTTTCAACGAGAACGGTTTGGTCGGATCAATTTATGCGGTTGAATCAGAAATGATTTGCTTGATTTTAGAGACGAGGCTGTTGGTGGGGTCTCTTTTTATTTTTGTATAGCTGCCATCGTTGAGTAGTTCTTGGATTTTGTTGTTGTATTCTGTTTTGTCCATGATGACAGTGGCATTGCCTTTGTCGGCTGAGAGGATGACAATGTCATCCCTCTTTTTTAATTGAGCTAATTCAAAACGCTCATCTTTGCTGATGTTGCTAGCTGGCATCTTAGCGTTTTTGAGGGTTGCAGAGATTTCAGATCTTGCTACGTCTGCAGCGATGTGACTCAGGCCCTTGAGAGCTACATCTACTCTATCAATTATATCATTAACTGGTATGTGTCTAGGTGTGACTGCAAAGTTTAGTCCTTTAGCTAAAACGGATTTCAGACCTTCAGAAATAGAACTGTTACTGCGATTAATTACGACTTTGTTAACATCTAGCTTTTCAATGTGTGGGTCCGGTTTCTTGTTTGAGAGGCGGTTGAATTTGGAAATCAAGTTGTCCTTAAATTTGGTCGACATAGCGGCAGCTATGTCGACCAAACCAAACGACATGTCTCGGACCGCATCCGTGAACATAAAGCAGACCTGAAACACGGTAGGACAAACACCTCAGCCGTGGCAGATCACTGTTACAACTCAGTGGGCTCACATGACATTGACTTCTCCAAGACAGAGGTTCTCTGCAAGCCATCTGGCTATCATGAGAGATTCGTTCATGAGGCGATCCACATATACAAACACAGAGACAATTTCAACCGAGAAGATGGATTCTGGCTTAGCAATCATTGGAAAGACGTAATAAACCATTTCGGATCTTAACTGATTGTGTTCACGTTTACGGTGACTTTCAGACAGCATTCCACTCACTGGCATTGTATTTTCCGCAGGGAATGGATTCTTTGCTCCGCTGCAAGTTTCCCCTCACGACTCACCCATTGACACGACGGTCAATGGTACAGTGTATAATAACAAAATAGGATAACATTTATATGCTTAATACAATGTACAAAGTAATATATAGTATCGTAATTGTATAGTAAACATATAGCAGTGTGATACACATTAGGGTGGGTAGAATAATACATAGTGTTATATTAAAATGTATAAGGTGGTTTATAGCAATACAGTATATAATTTAATGTTGGGTTTATCTATGGCAGTATATAGTACGGTGTATGCGCGTGTGATGTAAGAGAATAAAGTTTAGATGGAAGCATATTATATAATTTTTACGATGTAGAATTGTAATGTATTACTTACTGTTAGTAACTCAGCTTATTGTAGAGTATAGTAAGTATACTGATGATGCTATGTAGTTTATACTTTAGTTGTTTATGTAGTTTATACTTTAGTTTTTTACGTGGTTGTTTAGTAACTGCAGCTACATACTATTAACATTCCTTTCCTTTGTTAATGCTACCCCCCTTCCCCCTCCCTTTGATGCTGTTAATCCTGCATAATGCACGGGCATAATATTAATTTGAAACCCCCCCCCCCCCCGCCCACCTCCTACGCATTTTCCATATGCTAAATTCCTCTTGATATGCAAATTATTTTGTCAAGGCGCTCTTCTTCCCAACTCCCCCCCTCCAACCCAGCTTAAATATACGCTCCAAGCTTGGTGGTGTTTCATTCTTCACCTGAGGACGGCTGCTTCCGTTGTGGCCGAAACGTCGTGAGAATTATTTTATTATGTTTTATTATTTTATTACTTCCCTTCTACGTGACTTTACCAAAAGAACCAAGAAGATGAATCCCTGCAGTCACGAAAGCTTTAAATCGAAAGGTAATGAATGTTGTTGTTGTAAGTGGTTTTATCCATGATGAGTGCATTGCCCTTGTCGGCTGAGAGGATGACAATGTCACGTCTGTTTTTTTTAATTTAGAGAGTTCAAAACGCTCGTCCTTGCTGATGTTGCTAATGGGTTTCTTAGCGTTTTTGAGGATAGCGAGTTTAGATCTAGCAACGTCTGCCGGGATGTGTCCCAAGATTTTGCGGGCTATGTCGACCTGGGCAATTATAACATCCACTGGGATGTGTTTAGGGGTGACTGTGAAATTCAACCCTTCAGCTAGTACCGATTTTAGGCAGTCGGAAATTGGGATGTTACGTTGATTGATGACAATCTTGTTAACATCAAATTTTTTTACGTGTGGTTCTGGCTTCTTTTTTTGACAGGAGGTTGAATTTAGCGATCAAGTTAAAGTCACGTAGGTATAAAATAAGATAAATCACGACGTTTCGGGCGCAACACAAGCATCCTTCATCGGTGGGAAAGCATGATCTGCTGCCAGGGCATACTGTTTTAAAAGGTTTGAAATGGGCGTAGCCCAAGGGTCATAAAGAAGTGGGCGGAGTTAGTGATGTAAATGTGAAAACGGAGAGCGACATCCTCGACGAGGGCTCAGACGTGGCTATGTTAATGTGAGAGATTAGCTTGTTAATGTGAGAGATTAGCATGTTAATGTAAGAACGAAGAGTGGTGCAATCCAAAGGCATGAGAGTGCAATCCAAAGGACATGTGATCATGAGAGATCTAAGAGAGAGGTAAGGCACTGCCTTACCAATACATATTTCACCTGGAATGGTACTTTCTACAAACAAAATGAGGGTTACCCCAATGGGTTCTCCCTTATCGCCAGTGGTAGCGAATGTTTTAATGGAGAAATTTGAGACAGATGCCATCCAGACATCCACCATACGTCCTTCCTTGTGGAAGAGATACGTAGATGACACGTTCATCATCTGGCCACAGATGATGCACGTGCATGCCAGCACTGAACCAATTTCTCAACTACATCAATTCCATACACCCGTCTATCAAACTCACCATGGAAGTGGAAAAGGATGGCCAGCTACCATTCCTGGATGTTTTGATCGAGAAGAGACCAAATGGCTCGTTGGGACATTCGGTCTACAGAGATGACACGCACACGGACGCCTATCTAAATCCTGAATCCCACCACCATCTAGCCCAGAATTCCCTCATCAAAACACTACACCATAGGGCCCGTTGCATCTCCAACCAGCACCACCTAGCCAGTGATTTGGAACGTGTACACCAAGCCCTCAGGATGAACGGATACTCGGACTGTACAATCCACAAAGCTGTCTCCCCAGCCATGGGGAGACAACCTTCTGAGGATCCAACCAAAACCATCCCTTTACCCATACATAGCAGGGGTTACCAAAATATTTCCAAAATCTTAAAGAAACACAAGATCCAGGTTCGTTTCAACACAGTACACAAAATCCGTGATTTAATCCCATCTGTAAAGGATGTGATTCCTGACATGCAATACCCTGGTGTGTACAAACTGAGTTGTGGTTGCGGAATCAAATACATTGGGGAAACGAAACGACACATCTCGGACCGCGTTCGTGAACACAAGGCAGATCTGAAACATTGTAGGACATATACCTCTGCCGTTGCTGATCATTGTTCCAACGCTGTGGGCTCACACGACATTGATTTTTCCCAAGACGGAGGTACTCTGCAAACCGACTGGCTACCTTCAGAGATTTGTTCATGAAGCGATGCAGATATATAAACACTGACACAAATTCAACCGAGAAGATGGGTACAAATTGAGCAATCATTGGAAGGACGTTATTAGCCAGGTAAAGTCTTAACTGACTGTGATGTTTCCATCTTACCTGCCTATGTCAGCTGTTATTTCTGGCTCTCTGTGTCTCTCTCTCTATGCCTCTTTCTTAGATCTCTCATGCTCACATGTCCTTTAGGATTGCACTCTCATGCTCACATGTCCTTTGGATTGCACTCTCATGCCTTTGGATTGCACCACTCTTCGTTCTTACATTAACATGCTAATTTCTCACATTAACATAGCCACTTCCGTGCCCTTGTCGAAGAGGAGGTTCTCCGTTCTTACATTCACATGCTAATTTCTCACATTAACATCACTAGCCCTGCCCAATTCTTTGACCCTTGGGCTACACCCATTTCAAACCTTTTAAAACAGTGTGCCTCAGCAGCAGATCATGCTTTCCTACCTGATGATGGACACTTATGTTGCGCCCGAAACGTCGTGATTTATTTTATTTTATACCTACGTGACTTTACCGAAAGAAGCAAAGAGTATGGATTCCTTAAGTCACGAAAGCTTCAAGTCAAGATTGAACCGCCTCCACCGGGAGTGTTTCCACACATCTGTTAGAGCTTTTAACAGACAGCGGGACAAGAAGGCGTAACTAATCGAGTCGCTAACCTTCCTAAAGAGATGCCGTGATTACTAGGTAATACCTATCGCATTTAC
Organism: Lethenteron reissneri; assembly: GCF_015708825.2. Classification (NCBI taxonomy): domain Eukaryota; kingdom Metazoa; phylum Chordata; class Hyperoartia; order Petromyzontiformes; family Petromyzontidae; genus Lethenteron; species Lethenteron reissneri. The sequence continues at coordinate 324,498 of NC_083785.1, forward strand.
ACTCATATCTGCTGCTGTCACTTCTCCTAACGCTAAACAGATCTTGTTTAAAGCCAGCCTATCACTAATCTCAGAGAGAATAAGATTGCTCCAATTTTAACTTGATGATTTAGACAAGACTCTTACAACCACACCTAATATTAAGAGATAAAATGTCCACTTCTGATTGGGACCATGTAGATAACATGACAGTCTGCTCTGCTAATTTCAATGTCAACCAAATTTCAAGTTAACTTTATCGCTAAATTCATCCTCTTGTCAAAAAAGAAGCCAGATCCACACGTTAAAAGTTAGATGTTAACAAGATTGTCATCAGAGTAACATCCCAATTTCTGACAGCCTAATATCGGTACTAGCTAAAAGATTGAATTTCGCAGTCATCCCCAAACATATCCCAATGGATGATATAATCTCTCAGGTCGACGTAGCCCTCAAAGGCTTGGGACACATCCCGACAGACGTTGCTAGAGCTGAAATTGCCACCATCCTTAAATATACTAAGAAACCCATTAGTAACATCAGCAAAGACGAGCGCTCTGAACTCACAAAATTGAAAAAGAGGGATTACATAGTCATCCTCTCAGCCCACAAGGGCAATGCTACTGTCATCATGGATAAAACCACATACAACAACAAAATCCAGGACCTTCTTAATGATGGCAGCTACACCAAAATCAACAAAGATCCTACTAACAGCCTGACTACAAAAAACAATACTATCGTTACCAGTTCGACTTCTATAATCGAACCAGTCAAACAGATCTCCCTAAAACCTTCTACTGCTAGACCACCCAGATTCTATAGTCTTCCTAAGATCCATAAAGAAGGTACTCCACTTCAGCCCATCGTTTCCACTATCAACTCACCCACCAACAAGCTGGCCCGTTTTCTGTCTGATACCTTGCTTCCATTCACTGGCAAGACTACCTCAGTAGTACATAACTCAGCTCACTTGGTCTCTCTGTTGTATATCTAGGCCTTTTTCCAAAATTTTATATTAAGAATATTTCTGGCAATTTTTTTTTATAATCGATAAAAAATTAAACAAACACCCTCAACCCCGCTACCTCCCACAAGCCACACCAAGCATCTGGAGGTCATAAAGAGCCATTAAATAATAAACACCGGAGCAAAGAGGGGTTAAAGATGATCTGGAAAATCTCCACATTGTCAAAGGACCGCATGACATGACCTCCCTGAACGTTTTGGACAGTTCACAAACAAATTTCCAGAGCCGTAAAACACAGGCACATAGCAGGGACAAACGGACATTACAACTGGCGTTTTATTTAACGGTAAAAGTTCGAAACTTAGCAAAAATAACAAATTGACATTATAGACTGCAGTTTATATTATTACTTATTTTATTTCACCCTTATTCAACTCATATATTGTATCTCATTGTATCTTTCTATCTACGTGACTTTAGCAAGAGAACCAATGAATGTGAATTCCGGCAGTCAAGGAAGCTTAAGTGAAAACTTAGTTATATCTCCAACCTCAGGATATCAAAATATAACTCGAGAATAAAAAGCACGGATCCCTGGATACAGACACGGAGCAAAGGTTAATAAAACCCTTGAAATACCAGAGTTAACATCCAACGGTACATTACAAATCTTGGTTAAACATAAACCAAATAATAATCATGAGGTATTAGACCTAGGATAACTCAAAAGAGATACAAGGAAAATAGGTCAAACACACAAGACCAGATAATATGTAATTCCATGGAATCAGAGCCTCCCTGGCCGCCTTTGTCTCCCAACAATGTGACAACACATTATCGTAATAAATGCGTATTAAGGGGGAGTGCCTCCCCTCGAGATAGCAAACACCACGAAGGCAGACAAGGGGGAGGGAATGCAAACAAAAACATAAACATGGTGATCGAAAGCAGCCAGTCAAAGGTCAAAAGGGGGGGAGGGGGGCAGCCAGGCCGTTGTGGCCACGGGAGGAGAACGAGACAGAGGGCATTTGTTTTTTTTTTTCCGCAAGAGAAGCGCAGAGGGGAGATAATTTCATATATTAACTAGCTGTACTACCCGGCTTCGCCCGGGACTTGTATCCACCACGCCCGGCCGCCTTTGTCTCCCCAGTGGCGATGTTAATACGCCACACCAGTTACTCGTTTTGAGGCTGAGTCCCTCCCTCACCACTCTCCCTCCCTCACCACTCTCCCTACCTCACCACTCTCCCTCCCTCACCACTCTCCCTCCCTCACCACTCTCCCTACCTCACCACTCTCCCTCCCTCACCACTCTCCCTCCCTCACCACTCTGTAGAGGACGTGAAACTTTGATGAATTTACCTCAGAGTCGCGTGGTGGGTGTCGAGGCCTAGCACCGTGCAGAGCCTCCGGCCTCGCCTAAATTGGCCACCCGGCTGAGGCTGGGTACGGGTGCCGTTCCCCCCCCCCCCCCCCGCGCTACAATAATACTGTCTAATCGCTATCATTTTATAATCTACCGACCCTATAATAGTAATTGCACACATTGTGGTGGGGGGGGAGTGAAGAGGACGTGAAACTTTGATGAATTTACCTCAGAGTCGCGTGTTAATGCGTGCGCCTATTTTTAACGGGAATTAAAAATGGCGTCCACCCCGCGGCGAAGGCGTCGCTACCCGTTGCCAGGGGCAACCACCGTCCAATGAAAGCGGCGAAGGCGTCGCTACCCATTGCCAGGGGCAACCGCCGTCCAATGAAACTGCGTATGGTCCGGCGACACACAGACAGACAGATTCGCGATTTTATATATATAGACAAGGACAGATTATGCAAGGCAATCTTGCAAGGGGCAGGCTCCAGGGCATGGCCTCGAGATCAACCATGGGTGTCGTGTCTCGCAGAGAGAAGGGACGATGTGTTGTTAAGAGTTGAGTTCGGCATGAACCGGCAGAGTATCACTGAACGTTTTATTCTACATTTATCCTGATGTTTTGAGTCGCTTGCAGAATCAAGGATTGTGATAAGTTGTATTGTACTAAGCTATCAGAGTTGTGTAAGAGGTGTGCTAATACAATTTACAAGTTTTGAGAGTGAGTGATCCAGCGACGAGCAGCTCACAGCAAGAGCTCTCTTGGAAGAAAGGCGGAGAGCACGAAAGTTGAGCAACGACAAGGTGAAGCCCTGAAGGAAGGGTGGGAGAGGCAACACTGAATGTCAGCGTGAAACTGGCAGCTGCCCGCCAAAGGAGAGCGAACGGAGCAGTGGAAAGAGCCTGAGCCAGCGCAGCCCTGAAGTAAGGGAGGGAGAGGCACCAGCGGGTGCCCGTGTGAAGCTGTCCTCTGCACGCCAAGGGCGAAAGCAAGGAGAGAGAATGGAGCAGTGGAAAGAGCCTAAGCCAGTGCAGCCCTGAAGTGAGGGCGGGAGAGGCACCAGTGGGTGCCCGTGTGAAGCTGGCAGCTGCACGATAAAGGAGAGAGCACGGAGCAGGGGAAAGAGCCTGACCAGCCGCCCGTGAGCAATAGTGACAGCACTGGCGAGAGCGCCATGGGTTCAACCCACACACACACCAACAAGCACCAGCTGGGAACCAAGACAAGAGTGAGGAGCGGCGACCAGCGGACGAGCTGCGAGCGCTATCTGACGACGGAATCATCGCGCACCGCCGACGGCGAGCATCGCGACAACTCAACCAACCAGCAGTGGAGAGAGCTGGCAACGCCAAGAGGAAGAGTGTTGGCACAGACAAGAGCGCCGTGTGTTCAATACACACACACACACCGTCCCAGCGGCCCTGCTGGGAACCCAAGGTATTTTCAGCACAAGGAACGCCGTATCGCGTAAGCCGCCAAGTCAACAAGTGGAAAAGAAGACCACACACATAACACGCATATCGGGACTAATAAGATTGTTCCAAAAAGTTATCTTTGTGTTTCAATAAGGGTTGCCATTCCAAGGTGGTACATTAAATATCAGCTGATCGTGAAAAGTATTGCTGCCCTTCGAGATACATGAATATGATTGTTTAGAAGTATTTTAGTCATTCGTTTTCGTTAATTGCATAATCTTGCCATGAATTAATGATAACTACTCTTGCTTTAGGCACAGGTTCCTTTATTACTGTTTGTATGAATATTGTCACATTCATTTTTAAGGACTTTTTCCCATCGCCGTGTATGCTCGCTTTTCTCTGAGGAGATCGCACGCCCGGGGTACGCTGCCGAGATTATTGATGACCTCGCCGCCGAGAAGGTCCAGCAATATTTTGCTGGCACCTCGTGGTGGTAGCCCGATGTGGGCTGCGCACGCCTCCCCTTTAACACTCTTGTCAAGCGCGTGCATGCGAGAGACTCTCCAGTGAGCGCACGCAGTTCCGAGGGCTGGGATGAGAGCGCGCCATCGTGAGCCTGCTTCCAGAGGAGGAAGAGGAGGAGGAAGAGCTCGCCAGGACAGTAAGGGGGGGGGCCAGGGAGCCCCCGGGACCCCTTGAGACAACCCCGGGGTGGATAGCAGGGATACAGACTGGCATAGGGAATATAGACAGCGAGGTGGCCCAAGTACGCGAGGAGGCAAACCGAAATATGAAGACCGTCCAGTCCGAGGTGGGAGAGCTACGTTCCACGGTAAGGGGGGTAACCGGGCGGGTGTCTCAATTAGAGGCAGTGCTCCAACAAATGCGCACTGGGAGGGGAAGGGGGAGTGAGCAAGGGGCCTCCTATGGAGCCACCACCCTTCCCCAGGCATGCCATATATGCGATCAACGGGGGTATCGCGTGAGGGACTGTCCCCAGATCGCCCGAGCTAGACAAACGCCAAGGTCAAATACCAAGGCCTCCCTAGAGAGGGGACTACCGAGGGGTGCAATCGACGTGGTCCCAACACAAATAAACTGTAATGGTAATTGCGAGCGAGTGACCCCCACACAGATTCTGGCCACAGCACACAAAAACGCGGTGACTATGGGCAACTGGCTGCGGGAGCTGGTGGCAGCAATCACGGGGGCCACGGCACTGGTGGAAGGGAAGGTGAACGGGTGGCATACCCGGATTCTGCTGGACATGGGGGCGGTGGCCTAACTCATGAGCGCCACACACTGCAGCGTGCTCGGGGTTGACGTGGGCTGCCTGCAGGCCCCGGATCGCGCGCTGCACATTGCAAGCAGAGCTGGGATGGGGCTGCTGGGGAGGGTCACCCTTGAGGTCCGTCTCGGACACTAGGTGTGTACCCAGGAGTTATATGTCTCGAGTGTGTTGTGCCATGAGTGCATTGCAAGTACTGACCTCCTGAAAAAGTTGGGGCTCAACGTGCAGCCCCGCCAGCGATGCGCCACCGTGGAAGGCAGCGGGGAGCGGATTCCGTTCCTGGGATAGGAGCCGGGGCACCCCTGCTTCGAGCCCGTGGCCGCTATCCTGGCATCAGCCGTCACCGTCGGCCCGCTCACCGAGATGCTGGTACCAGTGGCAACACCCTACACCGACCCCGCACACCGACCCTCGGGTGAGGTAATGCTGACTCCTCACCCAGAGTTGGCGGCATGGTACGGGGTTGTGGGATCGTCCACACTGGTAAACACAGATGGGGACCGACTGTTTATGCGGGTATTTAACCCCCACAGTACCCCGGCAATGCTGCGACGGCACACCATGGTAGCCACAGTACACCCCCTGCACGCACTCCACTTTAACAATTCGGTGTTTGCCCTCTGGGCTGAGGACCCCTACCACCTCGAGTACAACCTGGCGAGTCGGCCCGACTCCCAGAGCCAAGGTCATCCCACTACTTGACGCATTACATGTGCCCTGGGCAGATTTACCTAAGGAAGCGGCCGATCAGCTGCGTGGGTTATTGCTGGAGTACGCCGACATGTTCAGTGAGCACGATTCGAACGTGGGCCGGACAGACCTCATTAAGCACCAAATTGACACAGGTGCTGCCTGGCCCGTTAAACTCCCCGCATACCGAGTGGGCACACCTGAGTGGGCCCAGATTAAAGAGGCAGTCGTGGATATGCTCCGCGATAACATAATCCAGCCTTCAGCGAGCTCCTGGTCTGCCCCGGTTGTACTAGTGACGAAAAAGGATGGGTCGACCCGGTTTTGTGTTGATTATCGAAAGTTCAACGCAGTCACCCTTGGCGATGCCTTCCCCATACCCCGCATCGATGACACCTTTGACAGCCTCGCAGAGGCGCGGTATTTTTCCACCCTCGATCTAACGTCCGGGTACTGGCAGGTGAAGATGGCGGAGGAGGATCGGCCAAAGACCGCATTTATCACCCCCCGATGGAACTGTTCAAGTTCCGAGTCCTCCCATTCAGACTCACTAACGCGCTGGTGACATTCCAGCAGTTGATGGAGTTGGTGATGCGGGGCTTGCAATGGAAACAATGCCTAATTTACCTGGATGATGTGATAGTGTTCAGTAGGTCCCTGTCTGAGCACTGGTCCAGGTTACGGGAGGTGTTCCAACGACTGCGAGCAGCCCATCTCAAACTCAAGTCGCGTAAGTGTCAAATTGTGCAGCGCGAGGTGGGGTACCTCGGACACTGCGTCAGCGAGGCAGGGGTGCACACTGATCCGGAAAAGGTACGCACCGATCCGGAAAAGGTACGCGCCGTAGTGAAATGGCCACGGCCAAGGAACCTGATGGAGATCAGGTTCTTTTCGGGGCTAGCCACTTATTATCGTCGATTTGTGAAGGGATTCAGCGAGATTGCATGCCTCCTCACCCAACTCACTTCCCCTAAGAACCCCTATCAGTGGACTGAGGCCTGCCAAGACGGCCTTCACCACCCTCAAAGACCACCTCACCCATACCCCAACCCTGGCTTTCCCCGATTTTTCCACCGATTTTATTTTAGACACCAACGCCTGCAGCAGTGGGCTGGGCGCGGTGTTGTCACAGGTGCAGGATGGGACAGAGCGGACCCTGATTGGGGCCGAACTGAATTATTGCGTGACCCGTCAGGAACTGTATGCCGTGATTTTCGCGTGTAAGCAGTTCCGGCCGTATTTGTACAGCAGGAAATGTCTCGTGCGCACTGACCATTATGCTCTGCAGTTCCTCCTCACATTCAAGGAGCCGCGGGGGCAGATGGCCCGGTGGCTGACGCAGTTGCAGGAATATAACCTGCAAATCGAGTACAGGGCTGGGCGGACGCACGCAAACGCGGACGCCTTGTCGAGGTGACCCGCGGTGTGCGCTGAGGCAAGGGCGGAGGAGGCCTGCCCGTGCTTCACGGGGGGACGCTGCCGACAGGTAACGGCCCCCCAGGAGCGCGCTGAGACTAACCCCCCTCTGGTGAGAGAAAGTGCAGTGTGTGCCACAGAGACAGAAGGAGCCAGGCACCCAGTGGACCACCCGGCGGTCACGGAGCCCACACATTCTGCTAGCTTCTCCACTGCTAGCCTATTACTATACGCTCTGCTAGCTTCTCCACTGCTAGCCTATTACTACACACTCTGCTAGCTTCTCCACTGCTAGCCTATTATTATACACTCTGCTAGCTTCCCGACTGCTCGCCGTATCACACTCACACTTAGGATTCCGCTAGCCTCTCTACTGCTAGCCTGTCTACCCTCACTCCTCCATCCTCGCCCTTGCCTCCAGTGGGGGATCAGCCAACACCACTGGAGAGGATGAGGTGTGGAGAGCGGAGTCCCGGACTTCTCTTGAATTCTCTCTTGTCTTCACTAACACCAACTCAACTCCTCTTCCTCACACGTTCCTCTTTTATCTTCCTCCTCATTAAGTGCTCCCAGATGGCGCTCATTAAGCTGGCATCCTCCTCACGCCTCACGCACGTGTTCTCCCCCTTATCGCCACTATCTCTCGCCTACGTAGCACCTACTCTACGTATGCACTTTCCCTAATTGCTGGCGTCTCTCTGTCTGTTGTCATCCAGGCCACCCGCTTGCACCTGCTTATCCTTAGCTGACCGCACTGTCTGCAAACCCGCACATAATGCAACCGCTATTTGCAAACCCCGCGCGCGTTACGGCACTACATACGCACAGTCCTCCTCCCAACTCCCCCATTGTCTACTCTACCCCCCTCTCTCCCCCTATATCTACCCCCCTCTCTGTCCCCCTATCTCTACCCCCTTCTTCCCCCATTGTCTCCCCGCCCATGCTGTGTACACACAGTCCCCCTCCAAACTCCCCATTGTCTGCACCTATATTAGCACTGGCTGACTGGCTGCCCCGTCCATGCTGTTTACGCTGCACAAGCTCTCCTCCCCCCCCAACTCTCGTCCCCCGCCCACTCACTTTGGAAACCCTTATAAGTAGTTACATTTAGAGGCTTGCCTTCTTTTATCTCCGTCTGATGAAGACCACCTTACAAAAGGCAATATCTAGACATGCAGCTCTTTGACCAAGCCCCGATAATTCACTGGTCTACAATTTCAGAGATGAAATACGCTGTTTATTATCGATTTTGATGTGATGAATTCGAATATGACAATTAAAATAACTGATTGGCTACTGTTCCCAAAATATTTACGTTTTAAAATGTTACGTCTGTATATTATGTAGATAGTAAATTGTAAACCTTGGTCTTTTAGAACCCCCCCCTCTCTCTCTCTGCCCCCCCTCTCTATTTAAGGCCTCGACACGGCGGCGTTGTTTCTCTGTGTGTCTGTGTGTGTCTCTCTCGGTGTGTCTCTGTGTGTGTCTGTCTCTGCTTGCGTGTCTGTCTGTGTCTCCGTGTCTGTGTTTTGTCTCTCTCTCAAATTTAGCAATCTTTGGAAGAACATAATAAACCAGGTATGGTGTTGACTGTTGTGTTAGCTGACTCTCTGTGTTGTATTGCATTATATTTATAAGTTTACTACAATCAGTTTCAACGACAATGCATATATTATCAGTGTTTTTTGATTGCATTCTGACCACAAGTATTGTGGTTAATGCAGACATGATTCCTCATGAGGTTTCAGTTTTGTTGCCAGAAAAAATGGGAAAAACCTATTCTTATATATTTTACTATGTTTGTTTTCTCATCCATTCTTACCTAATGATGGTTGCTTGTGTTGCAATCGAAACATCGAATTCTATTATTTAATTTAATTTCTTTCTACGTGACTTTACTGAAAGAACCAAAGAGTAATTCCTGCTTTCACGAAAGCTTCAAATCAAGTTTGAACCACCTCTACGGGGAATGATTTCCACACTACTCACACTTAACTTCTAATTTAGCAATCATTGGAAGAACGTAATCGACCAAGCTATGCATTAACTGTTGTGTTAACTGACTCTCCATGTTGCATTGCATTAGATTTCCAAATTTTACTGAGTCTGTTTTCTCAAACTTCCCATTTCTCTCTCTAAATTGTGCCAGGTTTGTTTGTCGATCGGTCAATTTCCCTCCTCCAGCCGCTACGGGGAGGATTTCCACACAACTCTCTCATTGACATGCTAATTTCTCTACCCCTCCCCTCTCTCTGCCCCCCCCCCTTCTCTCTATTTAAGGCCTCAACACAGAGGCGTTGTTTCCCTGTGTGTATGTGTGTCTCTCTCTGTGTGTCTGTCTGTGTCTCTGTGTCTGTGTTTTGTCTCTCTCTCATATTTAGCAATCTTTGGAAGAACATAATCAACCAGGTAGGGTGTTGACTGTTGTTTTAGCTGACTCTCTGTGTTGTATTGCATTATATTTATAAGTTTACTACAATCAGTTTCAAGGACAATGCATATATTATCACTGTTTTTTGTTTGCATTCTCACCACAAGTATTGTGGTTAATGCAGACATGATTCCTTGTAAAAACGTTTAAGTTTTGTTGCCAGAAAAATTTGAAGGGGAAAAACTATTCTTATATTTTGGTACTGGCAAAGGAGGTATCATGATGTAGATGCTTACCCCGAACTCTCATTACTTTGATAATGCATTGTCTTTGAGCTGTACACTTTTTGGCGTCCTCTGGTCTAGCACCGTTTGAGACGAGGCTCAAAAGAAAGCTGTCTCTGGTGTGGACCAATCAGTTTCAAGGACAATGCATATATTACACTGGTCAACACACTTTTTCTGGCATAAGGTATTCCACCGGTTTTAATGTAATTTTAGGGTGCTGATTCCAAATCTGGCATCAGTTTTTATCTATCACATCAGGTTTTTGAGATATATTGAATTTTCAATAAAAATAGCAAATTTATGCTCATATACGAATAGCTAAACAGACATCCATACAAGAATAAGATAAGATACAATATACAATAATGATGAAACAAACATTTAATGAGCCATAGCACAAAGTTGTGAGAGTGACTGCATATCAATGTGAGTGAATGCATATTACCATGTAAGAATTGAATTGTGAAGATAAGAAAAATATGTACAAAAAGGTCATTCACAATAGTGATGTTACATCTGCATAAACGACCTCTTCTTTGACGATATCCGATGTACAGCTTGTGGAATGTCTCTCATCAAGGACCAGCAGTAATCTGCCATCATGTTTGAGTCCCATCGGCCTTGGTAACGTTCTTCCATAACTTTAATGTCTTGATGAAAGCGTTCACCTTGCTCTTCGCTCACGTGACCCATGTTCTCTGGAAACTGGGCCAAGTGACTATGTAAGTAGTGAACCTTGATGCTCATTCTACATCCAAGTGCTTGGAAACTCAAGAGCAGCTCCTCCACAATCTCTCGATAGTTGTCCGCTTTCCTGTTCCCAAGGAAATTCCGCACCACATCAGAGAATGCATTCCAAGCTCTCGCCTCTGCCGCAATCATTGTTGTAACAAAGTGTGGATCCCTGATAAGTGTTCTTACTTGAGGGCCATCAGATATTCCTGCCTTTTTCTTCTCGGCACTGAAACTTGAAAAGGTTGAACATATATATCTGAAGAAGTCTCCAGTGTGATCAAGAGCTTTGACGAATTGCTTCATTAATCCAAGTTTTATGTGCAGTGGGGGAAATACAATTGTATTCCTATCAACCAGAGGCTCATTCTTGATGTTCTTGTCAACAAGCGTCAAACTGATTCTTGGTGGCCAGTTCTTTTTAAGCCAGTGTTCTAATGTAGCCCTACTATCCCAGTAGCATAGGAAACAAGGGTATTTGGTGTGACCTCCTGACCCAGCAGAAAATTAACCATTTTCAAATCAACACAAATTAGCCATCCATGTGTAATAAAGGACTCTCTCTCAGATGTCGATCTCCGTTGTCCTTTATTGGGTTCGTAGAGTCTCCGTACTACGGCGTCTCGCTCAGGCCCGCGTCCCGCTCGACGACCTCAGCCCTCGGCTGCTCCGTTGTGCAGGCTCCCTGCTGTTCCAATACGCAGTCTCACTGCTGCCCCGTCAGGCAATCCTTGCAGCTTCACCGCTGCCCCGCTATCTAGCGTCACTGCTGCCCCTTTCACAGCTAGTCTCTCACTGCCCCGTTAGCTCTCTTCGTCTGACACCGATGGCCGTCGGTGTCGACGTCTCCCACCGTGTGGCAACCGTGCCACACTCCCCGTCTTGCCCAGCGTGGCCTCCTCGTATTTCACTCCGTCTCAACTCCCCTTTCCCCTTCCAGTTCTCTCCCTAAATCCTCTCCCCCACGTGACCCTAACTCCACCCACTCCCCACGTGACCCAGACTCCACCCCCCCCCTCAATCCTTGCTCGCATTACACATGAACATGGTATTCCAATCTATCCAGAACAATCTTGATGTTGGCATACTCTTCATTCATTTTTACAAAGTGTCCTACTGGGATTGAACCATATCTATTTCTGTTGTTAAGTAACACACATTTCAAACTCCTTTTACTACTGTCAATAAAAAAGTATCCATTCACTTGAATCATATGGGGGCAGTCCCATATTGAGAAGAAGCCCTTCAACATCATTACAATAAACAAGTTGACCATCTGAATAGAAGTACTTTTGTAGTGCTGCTTCTCTGTTACGATAAAAGGAGACACTAGTGCCAGGTCTGAGTAGTCCTTTCTCTTGCAGCCTGGAAGCCAACAATTCAGCAGACTGCTTTGACAAATACAAATCTCTTACAAGATCATTCAATTCAGGCTGACTAAACAGAGAAAATGTTATCACAATCTGCATCAGATGGCGTATATTCGATTTGAGCATCATCATCATCTGTAGAAGCAGGTAAACTGAGGGATTTAAAATCAATCTCTGGTAGCTCAGTAAATACAGGCACAGGTATTTCCTCACAGTGCTCAACTGGTTGTCTGGCATATGGGATATCTGGGTATTGTAATTGTTGTTTGTTTTTCTTACTGAAACATTTTACATTGATAAGACAGAAGTAGCAGTTATCCAAATGGTTTGTAGGTTCTCTCCAAACCATTGGCACACCAAACTTCAGCTTAGAATTATTTCCTTTAGACCATGATCGCAAAGTTTCAACACAGGTTTTACACACTTTGTGAGGAGCCCAATTTTTGTCTTGGTCTCCAAGTCGTACTTTAAAGTAGGCAAGATGAACCTTCTTGACAAAGGTATTGATGTTGCGCCTTTGATCCTGCAAAGTGAAGCTGCCACAGATGTAGCAGAAGATATCTGGGTCATTACTGCATTCAGTGGCAGCTCCTGCAAAATCTCTCAGGAGGGGAAAATGTCTGAATGATTGATAAGGATAAGGTCCACCCATGCAATGGATAAATTAACAGCTTAAGCATGTAAAGGCAACTTCACTTCTTTAATATTAATGAAAAATAAAGTGACTCTTACAATACATCTTGTTTGTTTCTATACTCACTATTAATACAATCCACTCAAGTTTCTTTTATTAAAGATTTCACTAGGTGGCGACAAATTATATTGTTGGATGAAACGTGCTTACGTATGATGACGTAAGCACGTTAGGGCGAGCCCCCCCGGAAGCCATAGAGAATGCATTGCAGCGCCCCCCCGGTCGAAAAAAAACATCTTTGAATGTAAGTCTATGGGGCCACTCGGGGCGATTCTCAGCCGGAGTGAAATCGCCCAAAAAGAGGCGGTACTCCACAGAACGTGACATGACGCTGATTGGACTATATCCAGAGGCACAGTGACGGCTAGCGTGACTCTGTGGTTGAATGACATTGGTGGTGCGTCGCCCAATCGCCCTAATGAAGAAACCGCCCCTGACTGCATTTCCTTCTTTCGGATGTTGTATCCATTGTTAGATCACGCCCTGCAGAAGAAAAATATTAAATAAATGTGGATATCTACATAAAATGATATTATAAACACACTATCCTAAAAATAGAGCACCATATTTTAACACTAAAGCAGTCACTGACTCGCAACAACTTGCAATCATAAGTGACAGTTAATTTCGGGTAAAATCAATGAAAATGGGGTATGCCGATAGCATAAAAATTATATGTGATAGAGCAAATCTGAGATCAGATTTGGAATCAGCACCCTGAAATTAGTCTAAAACAGCTGCAAAAGTCCAGGCCAGATTTTTTTTTTGTTGACCAGTGTTATCAGTTACACCATTGGAACCGCATTTGCCAGTAAAAAATATGATAATTGTTTTTTTATCCTTTCATCTAGCAACAAAACTGACACCTTTTTTAAAATCCTTTATATTAAGTTCGCGTGCTTGCTTGCTTGCTTAGGACCGTGCAAATCTTTCGGTCGTTTTTTAACCCACTTCCCGTGATCCAATCGAGCTGACATTTTCCACACAGACTCGTTGTGCCAGACAATTATTGTTCGTGAAAAAAAATTCCCAAAATTTACACTTTTTAGGCAAAAAAAATTATTTTACATATATTCAAATAGAACGCATTCATGGCTTTGGCTGAACGTCAGAGTGTAAGAGCCCAGAGCGTAACCCCTCCACAGGCCGTGGCGGAGTAGCGCAGTTGGTAGCGCCCTCGCTTCCCATGCCAAAGGTCGCGGGATCGATCCCCGCGTCCTCCACAGGCGAATATATTTTTAAATCCTTTATATGAAGTTCGCCGCCACGCATATAAAGGATTTATAGTGAAAAACTTTGTTTTTATGGGTTTACTTGTTACAAGGAGTCATGTTTGCATAGATCACAATACCTGCAGTCATAATGCAAACAAAAAGCATAACTCTGATAATGTATGCACTGTCCTTGAAGTTGATTGGTCCACACCCGAGACAGCTTTCCTTAGAGCCTAGTCTCACATGGTGTTGGACCAGATGATGCCAAAAGGCGCACAACTCAAAGACAATGCACCACCAGAGTATGAGAGCTTGGGGTAAGCATTTACACCATTGGAACCTCATTGGAACCACATGACTCCTTCTGCCAGATAAAAGGGTAAAAAAAACAATTATCAGTGTTATCAGTGTTTTTTATTTGCATTTTGACCACAAGTATTGTGGTTAATGCCGACATAATTCCTTGTAAAAAAGGTTTCAGTTTTGTTGCCAGTAAAAAGATGAAAAACCTATTCTTATACAGTGAGGGAAAAAGTATTTGATCCGCTGCTGATTTTGTACGTTTGCCCACTGACAAATAAATGATCAGTCTATAATTTGAATGGTAGGTTTATTTGAACAGTGAGAGACAGAATAACAACAACAACATCCATAAAAACGCATGTCAAAAATGTTATAAATTGATTTGCATTTTAATGAGGGAAATAAGTATTTGACCCCTCTGCAAAACATGACTTAGTACTTGGTGGGAAAACCTTTGTTGGCAATCACAGAGGTCAGACATTTCTTGTAGTTGGCCACCAGGTTTGCACACATCTCAGGAAGGATTTTGTCCCAGTCTTTGCAGATCTTCTCCAAGTTATTAAGGTTTTGAGGCTGACGTTTGGCAACTCGAACCTTCAGCTCCCTCCACAGATTGTCTATGAGATTAAGATCTGGAGACTGGCTAGGCCACTCCAGGACCTTAATGTGTTTCTTCTTGAGCCACTCCTTTGTTGCCTTGGCCGTGTGTTTTGGGTCATTGTCATGCTGGAATACCCATCCACGACCCATTTTCAATGCCCTGGCTGAGGGAAGGAGGTTCTCACCCAAGATTTGACGGTACATGGCCCCGTCCATCGTCCCTTTGATGCAGTGAAGTTGTCCTGTCCCCTGAGCAGAAAAACACCCCCAAAGCATAATGTTTCCACCTCCATGTTTGACGGTGGGGATGGTGTTCTTGGGGTCATAGGCAGCATTCCTCCTCCTCCAAACACGGCGAGTTGAGTTGATGCCAAAGAGCTCCATTTTGGTCTCATCTGACCACAACATTTTCACCCAGTTGTCCTCTGAATAATTCAGATGTTCACTGGCAAACTTCAGACGGGCATGTATATGTGCTTTCTTGAGCAGGGGGACCTTGCGGGCGCTGCAGGATTTCAGTCCTTCACGGCTTAGTGTGTTACCAACTGTTTTCTTGGTGGCAATGGTCCCAGGTGCCTAATATCTCTACCCCCCCTCTCTCTCTGCCCCACCCCCCCTCTATATTTAAGGCCTCGACACAGACGCGTTTTTCTCTCTGTCTGTGTGTGTCTCTCTCTTTGTGTGTCTCTGTGTGCGTCTCTCTCTGCTTGTGTAGTTGTCTATGTGTCTCCGTGTCTCCCATAGGGTTCAGTGATAATCATTCAGACTCCCATAGGGTTCAATGTTAATCACCAAGGCCCACAGAGCCAGACCAAAACTCCCATAGGGTTGAGTGTTAATCACTGAGGCCCACAGTGCCAGACTAAGGCTCCCATATGATTCAGTGTTAATCACTGAGGCTCCCATATGGTTCAGTGTTAATCACTGAGGCTGCCATAGGGTTCATTTTTAATCGCTGAGACTTCCATCCGGTTCAGTGTTTATCACTGAGACTCCCTTCGGGTTTAATGTTAATCACCGAGGCCCACAGTGTCAGACCAAGGCTTCCATAGGGTTCAGTGTTAATCACTGAGACTCCCAAAGGGTTCAGTGATAATCACTGAGACACCCACAGGGTTCAGTGATAATCAATTAGACTCCCCTAGGGTTCAGTGTTAATTACTGAGGCTCCCATAGGGTAACATTTTAATTGCTGAGACTTCAATAGGGTTCAGTGTTAATCACTGAGACACCACAGGGTTCAGTGATAATCAATTAGACTCCCCTAGGGTTCTGTGTTAATCATTGAGACTCCCATAGGGTTCAGTGTTAATTACTGAGGCTCCCATAGGGTAACATTTTAATTGCTGACACTTCAATAGGGGTCATGTTAATCAATGAGACTCCCATAGGGTCCTGTGTTAATCACCGAGGCCCACAGAGCCAGACCAAGGCTCCCATACAGTTTAGTGTTAATCAGTGATACTCCCCAAGGGTTCTGTGATAATCACTGAGACTCTCATAGGGTACAGTGATAATCACTGAGAATCTCACAGGGTTCGGTGTTAATCATTGAGACCCACAGAGCCAGACCAAGGCTCTCATAGGGTTCAGTGTTAATCACTGAGACTCCCATAGGTTCGGTGATAATCACTGAGACTCCCATAGGGATCAGTGTTAATCACTGATTCCAACCGAGCCAGACCAAGGCTTCCAAAGGGTTCAGTGTTCATTACTGAGACTCCCCATAGGGTTCAGTGTTAATCCCTGAGACTCTCAAAGTGTTCAGTGTTAACTATTGAGTCTCCCATAAGGTTCAATGTCAATCGCTGAGACTTCCAGAGGGTTCAGTGATAATCACTGAGACTCCCAAAGGGTTCAGTGTTAATCACTGAGACTCCCATAGAGTAACGTGAAAATCACTGAGACGCCCATAGGGTTCGGTGTTAATCACTGAGTCCCACAGAGCCAGACCAAGCCTCCCAAAGGGTTCAGTGATGATCACTGAGACTCCTAAAGGGTTCGTGTCACTCACTAGAAGTTCACACAGCCAGACCAAGGCTCCGATAGGGTTCTGTGTTAATCACTGAAACTCCCAAAGGGGTCAGTGTTAATCACTGAGGCTCCCAAAGGGTTCCGTGATAATCACTGAGTCTCCCATAGGGTTCAGTGACAAACACTGAGACTCTCATAGGGTGCAGTGTTAATCACTGAGGTCCACAGAGGCAGACCAAGGCTCCCATGGGGTTAAGTGTTAATCGAGGAGACTCCCAAAGGTTTCAGTGTTAATCGCTGAGACCTCCAGAGAGTTCAGTGTTAATCAATGAGACTTCCATAGGGTTTTGTGATATCCATTGAGACTTCCAGAGGGTTCAGTCACTGAGACTCCCATATGGTTCAGTGTTAATCGCTGAGGCCCACAGAGCCAGACCAAGGATCCCATTGGGTTCAAGGTTAATCACTGAGGCTCCCATACGTTTCAGTGTTAATGACTGAGGCCCCCATAGAGTTCCATGATAATCACTGAGACGCCCATAGGGTTAATTGTTACTCACTAGAGGCCCACAGAGCCAGACCAAGGCTCCCATAGGGTTCACTGTTAATGACTGAGACCCACAGAGCCAGACCAAGGTCTCCCATTCGGGTCAATGTTAATCACTGAGGCTCCCATAGGTTTCAGTGTTAATGCCTGAGGCTCCCATAGAGTTCTGTGATAATCACTGAAACTCCCATAGGGTTCATTGTTACTCACTAGAGGCCCACAGAGCCAGACCAAGGCTCCCATAGGGTTCGCTGTTAATCACTGAGACTCCAATGGGGTTTTGTGATAACCACTGAGACTTCCAGAGGGTTCAGTCACTGAGACTCCCATATGGTTCAGTGTTAATCACTGAGACCTCCATAGGGTTCATTGTTAATCAACGAGGCCCACAGAGCCAGACCAATGCTCCCATAGGGATCAGTGTTAATCATTGAGACTCCAATAGGGTTCATTGTTACTCACTAGAGGCCCACAGAGCCAGACCTAGACTCCCATAGGGTTCGCTGTTAATCAATGATACTCAAAAAGGGTTTTGTGATAACCACTGAGACTTCCAGAGGCTTCAGTCACTGAGATTCCCATATGGTTCAGTATTAATCGCTACGGCCCACAGAGCAAGACGAAGGCTCCCATTGGGTTCAAGGTTCATCACTGAGGCTCCCATAGAGTTTTGTGATAATCACTGAGACTCCTATAGGGTTCAGTGTTACTCTCTAGAGACCAAGGCTCCCATAGGGTTCGGTGTTAATCACTGTTCAGTATTAGTCGCTAAGACTCCCATCGGGTTCTGTAATAATCACTGAGACTCCTATATGGTTCAGTGTTGGACACTGAGGCCCACAGAACCAGACCAAAGCTCCCATGGGGTTCAGTATTAATCACTGAAACTCCCAAAGGGTTCGGTGTTAATCACTGAGATTTCCATAGGGGTTAGTGTTAATGACTGAGGCTCCTATAGAGTTTTGTGATAACCACTGCGACTCCGATAGGGTTCAATGTTACTCACTAGAGGCCCACAGAGCCAAACCAAGGCTCCCATAGGGTTCGCTGTTAATCACTGCGACTCCAATAGGGTTTTATGATAACCACTGAGACTTCCAGAGGGTTCAGTCACTGAGACTCCCATATGGTTCAGTGTTGGACACTGAGGCCCACAGAGCCAGACCAAAGCTCCCATAGGGTTCAGTATTAATCACTGAAACCTAAGTAACGTATAGATATCTTCTTGGTTCTTTCGGTAAAGTCACGTAGAAGGGAAGTAATAAAATAATAAAAATAAAACATAATAAAACAATTCTCACGACGTTTCGGCCACAACGCAAGCAGCCGTCCTCAGGTGAAAACCAGGTCCGTCGAGGCGACAGAGTCTGAATGAAACAGCACACGGGCTTAGAGCATATATATAAGCTGGGCTGTCAATGCGCCCAGCTTATATATATGCTCTAAGCCCGTGTGCTGTTTCATTCAGACTCTGTCGCCTCGACGGACCTGGTTTTCACCTGAGGACGGCTGCTTGCGTTGTGGCCGAAACGTCGTGAGAATTGTTTTATTATGTTTTATTTTTATTATTTTATTACTTCCCTTCTACGTGACTTTACCGAAAGAACCAAGAAGATGAATCCCTGCAGTCACGAAAGCTTTAAATCGAAATTTAACGTATAGATAGTTATAGGAGTGCCTACAACTGGTGCAAGAATAGATGAATAAAGTATAAGCAGGTGACTTGTTACAACGTGTCGGTGTGAGTACATTTTTAAAGACACTACAGTATTACAGTACACTACTTTACACTACTATAAACGACACTATGGTAATGGGAGGGTACACCTGGGTGATTAAGTGGTCACACCTCATTGATAATGATTGACTCGACCGGTCCAGGCCCATAACCAATGGGGAGAGGAGTAGGGGCGTGGCCCTGACGTAATGCGAAGGTTACACCTGGAAGGAGATGATTGGCTCTGCTGGCTTCAGCCACAGACAATGGAGGGACGAGTTAGGGGCGTGGTCCTGGGACCGTAGGATGGGATCTGTAAGATTCCAGGGAGGTTACCCAGGACTGGCTGAGAGGCACCACGTGACCCAGGGATTAAAAGGGGTGGAGACGGGCAACACGTGGTGAGAGCTGGAACGAATGAAGTGGAGAAGCCACGCGGGAGCGCGGGGTCCAGAGCCTGCCACGTGGCCGCGACAGTCATCTCTTTCACTCTTTATCTCTCCCTCTCACGCTGTCTGCCAACAGCGTGAAGGAGCCAGATAGCAGAGGAGCCCGTACGATGAGAGCTGTGGAAGAAAGCTAATAAACAACACTGATTACAGAAGTTGCCTCCGCGACCTTTATTACATTGGTGTCAGCAGTACATCTTGAGACCGTTTGGACCACTAGTCGAAATGTCCAAACACCACAAGAAAAGAAACCCACCGGACCCTCCATCGGAAGAAGATGACAATGCGGATGAGGACAAGCTGCTGGGAGCAATGGGACCGCTGCCGCCGTCTGCCGCTCTCCCCGACGCCGCGCAACGAAGACAGGCCAGCGAGGAGGCGTCTCCAGCTGCGGATGAAGGGTGGTGACGGGTGACGGTGGTCGCGTCATCTGCTGCCCTGGGTCGGCCTCGTGGGACGCATCCAAAGGCAGACGACCAAGATCTCCAGCGTCCGCCATTGCACCTGCTGTGGAGGAGGAGGCCGCCATCTTGGGCGGGGCCGCTGTCACACGGCGCCGGCCGCCATCTTAGCGGAGCCGCGTGCTGCGCGGGTGGCGGGAACGAACACGCCCAAGGCCTCCAATAGTAACCGCAGCCATCGCCTTCCTCAAATTAAAGAGTTAGTCGCTGGAGGCGACTGGAGCGCATTCACGTGGAGATTCAAGTCCGCCTTCCGATCGGTGCGGTGGACGGAGTCGGAAGCGCTGGAGGCTCTACCTACGCTGTTGGACGACGTGTCCTTAGCCGTTTTCTGCTCCATCCCGGCGAGTAGGAAGAAGACGCTACGGGACGCCTTCACGGAAATGGCGGAATTTTACGAGCCACCATCGGCTGCTCATAGGAAATTTATGCAGCGGCGTCGAGGACCGGAAGAATCACCCTTGGCGTACCGTGGTGCGCTGTTGGCGCTCGCTATGGCCGATCTCCTGGATCCTCTCATCCTTGCAAGGATGATTGAACTATCCCAGGAATTGAACATCTCACTGCCGGTGTGCGGCCACGAGCCGCTGACGTCTCGTTGGGCTGCACGCTGTTTAGACGCCAAATTCAACCTGAAACGCTGGGACCAAATGGCGGCATGGATGGGAGACCCCGAGAAAGACGGTCAACTGTTGGGATGGGCTCCGCGTCATGTCGTCCACATCCCTGACGACTCCAGCGACGACGATGTGATTGCTGCCGCTCCTCGATGGGTCCCGCAATACAGGCGGGACGTGCAGCACGACGGGGCCGGAAGCCCACAGGCGGGGGGCCCGAGACGACCGACCGCCGGGCGGCCACCACATGTTTAAAATGTGGCCGATGGGGCCATTTCGCCCGCGATTGTCGGCGCAGACTTTAACCTCCTCAGCTCCCATCGGGCCTCCCTCCATCTCCTCCACCGGACGCGAATCTACGGACGGTATCCTGGGGCAAGTCGGCACACATCGGACACCCGGCAGGTCCAAACACCTCACGCATCCACTCGCACCCCTGTTTGTACTTCTGATGGAAATTGTGGACCAGCTGGGTCAGTGCCGCACATGGTTACTCAGTGGAAAAAATTGGCTCCGAGGGTGGTGGCAGCCGCATCGGGGTCCTCCACGGTACCGGGTACAATTGAAGGGGTTGATGTGCGTATTTTGGTTGATACCGGTGCGTCTTCTGTCCATCCCTACGTCGCGGATCCGACCGGCTAATGATGCATGCATTGCTGCTAATGGGGGTAGCATGGGTATCCTGGGACGAGTAGATGTGCGCATTGCTATAGAGAATATCACTGTGTCAGGGCCGGTTCTGATTTCGCGTTCGTTGGCTGTTCCATGCTTGTTGGGCACCGATTTTCTTCGTCGGATGCCCGTTAAAATCCTTGTTGATCAAGCTTGTTTGGAAATTCCAGGGGGCAGTAGGATGTCCTTCTTGCCATCCCTGTTTGGCCGGTCGCACTCAGGGAACACCGTTAACGCGATTGTTGATGTCACTGTCGGGTACACAGATGCTCATCCCGCTGCGTTACCGGAAGCGGTTGAAGGCTGTGGACGGAGCGGCGGGTGTGTTACTGTCCCCGTCGAACTCTGTGGCTAAAGCCTTCTCCCTTGTTGCGGCTCAAACTATCGTTCGTCCTGGGCAAGCCCCGTTCTTACAAGTGTTGAATGGGGGCCCGGACCGAGTAGTCGTTCCGGCTGGTGCGGTATTGGCCCATGCCACTACCGATTTCACTAGCTTTGATGGCGACCAACCCAGAGTAATTGGCCGCTGGCGTGTCACGGCCCACTTATTCGGACGATCGATGGATCGCCGAATTGTGCCGTGAGAATGCATCTTTGTCATCCACGCAGCAGAACGCCTTGCATTCATTATTGTCAAAATACGCCGACGTTTTCAGTAAAGATGATTTTGATTTGGGCCATACCTCGCTCTTGTCGCACCATATCGACACCGGTGCGGCAGGACAGATTTGTATGCACCCTCACCGCATGAGCCCTGTGGAAAGTGAACACATGCGTGGCGCGGTGGACAACATGTTTGTGGCCGATATCATTTCGCCGTCCAACAGTCCTTGGGGCGCGCCGGTGGTGTTGGTTAAAAAGGATGGCAGGATGAGGTTTTCTGTTGACTTTCACTGATTGAATAAAATATCCGTGGCAGATGCATACTCCCTGCCACGGATGGACGATTCGTTGGACGCCTTGTCGGGGGCAAATTTTTTTTCTACTCTCGACCTGTCATCAGGTTTTTGGCAGCTCCCCCTCGATGACGGGTCCAGACTGAAAACGGCGTTCCGCACGCTGCAAGGCTTGTTTGAATTGAACCACCTACCCATGGGCTTGAATGCCGCACCGGCGACGTTCCAACGTCTGATGGAACTGATACTAGCAGGGCTGCAGTGGGAAACGTGCCTCATATATTTGGACGATATCATTGTAATCAGTCGCACCTTCGAAGAACACCTTCAACGGCTGGAGGTTGTCTTTCAGAGGATGCGATCGGCTGACCTCAAATTTAAACCAAAAAAATGCCATCTATTGCAAAGTTCTGTCCGTTACCTCGGATACATCGTCAGCTCTGACAGTGTGTCGACTGACCCTCACAAAACGTCATGTGTTCGTGAGTGGCCGACGCCCACTTCAGTGGGCGACGTGCGGCGGTTCACAGGCTTCGCATCCTACTATCGCCGGTTTGTTAAGAATTTCGCGACACTGGCAAAGCCTCTGCATGTCCTGACGGGAAAGAATCAAAGATTTAAATGGGGCCCGGAAGAAGAACGTGATTTTCAGTCTCTCCGGAATCGCTTGGCCACCGCTCCAACACTCGACTACCCAGATTTTTCCCAGCCATTCATCCTGGACACGGATGCTAGCGACATCAGCATCGGGGCCGTTTTGTCGCAACGGAAAGACGGGGTTGAGCGAGTGGTGGCGTACGGCAGCAGGGTTTTCTCTCCTGCCGTAACGCGCTATTGCGTGACTCGCCGGGAATAGCTGGCGTTCGTCCATTTTGTTCGCCAGTACCGGCCGTTCCTGTATGGGAGTAAATTCCTTGTGCGCACTGACCATGCTGCCTTGCAATACTCATTAAAATTGGAACAACCGTCCAGTCAATTGACTCGATGGTTGGAATTGTTGCAGGAATTTTCCTTCGATATCACATACCGCAAAGGTACTCACCACGGCAATGCAGACGCTCTTTCCAGATTGCCCTTGACCCCTCCCTGTGCCTGTCTGACGGGTACGCACTGCTGTGCAGCGCTGCCTACCCCGCCCTGTCCAGTTATGGGTGCGATGTCGAAGGATGACGTCCGGTATACACCCGTTGGGGCCGACGGCACGCTGCATTTGCCACACTCGGTGTGGCTGCGCGAACAAAGGGCTGATGCCTCTTTGGCTCCACTGCGGGATCTGGTTGGGAAACCGAGATCTCACTTGTCGGGGTGGAAATGGCAGTTGTTTACTGACCAGGCAGGGTTGCTGATGTGTACGGATGGGTTGTTCAGACCGTTCATGCCTGGTTGTGCCGTCATGCCTTCGCCATGATCTGATCCACACGCTGCACGCCGACAAGCTGATGCATCTCGGCGTGCAGAAGACATTGCTCGCGATGCAGCAAGATTTCTTTTGGCTGGGCATGACGGCAGATATCACCAGCTTTATCCTGTCATGCCAAGATTGTGCGAGGCAGAAACCACCACGCCAAAATGACGTTCTGCCCTTGCGATCGATCGAGGTATCTCGTATTAATGAGCTAGTTGCTCTAGATATCCTCGGCCCGTTCCCTCCGTCGGCTAGGGGCAATAAGTACCTCTTGGTCGGGGTCGAATATTTTTCTCGTTGGCCTATGGCCTGGCCTCTATCCGACCAATCGGTCTCATCCATCACCGAGGCTTTCCTAAATGGATATGTGATGGATAAGGGAGCACCTGAGAAGTTGCTCACAGATCAAGGATGTAACTTCTCCTCTAAAAAGCTCCGAGACGTGTGCGCTGCTTTGGGTATGAAGAAAAGCCGCACTTACCCTTACCACCCACAGACGGATGGCATGGTGGAATGATTTAACCGCACCCTTTTGGCCATGCTTTGTCACACGATGAGCGAAAAGCAGACCGATTGGGACTTGCACATACCTGGCGTCTTATGGTCCCGCACGCGTCCATTTTTTCTTATGTATGGCCGGGAAAACGTGCCCCCGATTGATGTGCAACTTGGTGCGACGGGAAAAGAACCGTCCCCTTCCTTGCCCGACCACGTGTGGGACTCGCTTCGACGGGTTACGGAGGCGCGGGAGGCCGCCAGGAGTGCAACGGCCCGTACGCAGGCACGGAACGAGAGGTACACGCGTCGATCGCGACGTGACATGCCTTGGTTGGTGGGCGATGTAGCGTGGCTCCATTGCCCTCAGGTGCCTGTGGGTACGTCCCCTAAACTGCACAGGCCTTGGCGGGGGGGCCTGTGAGGTTAATGGAAGTTCGGAATCCCCAGAGTGTTCGCATCCAGTACGGACGTCTTTGGTATGTTCACTCGTCGCGTCTCAAACCTTATTTTGATCCACACACTGGCCCTTCATCCCCACTTGTTGACCTGCCGGGGTCTGACATGCCGGATGTGCCGGATGTGCCACTTGCCTCGCCAATTGATCCCCAGCGGGGTCGTGTTCTACCCCCCGCAGACACACAGGTCCTAAAGAACATCGAGGCCCCGGACGACCAACCTCCAGCGGGGCCTGTTCCATCTACGGAGGACACTAAAAACCACTCCTTCTCCGCTGCAACAGTCGGCGAGGCAACCACGCTCAATGGAGGGAAAGGGACCGGCGTCGCGTACGCGATCAAAGTCCCTCCCGTTTCGCTAACACTGTTGCCATTGCTGTCTGTCGCCCTGTTGTTACCGCACTACAGGGGCACCTTAATGTTATGTCGTTCTTTCATCACACATCGTTTCGTGCCCTAAGATGTTTTAATTCAACTGCGCATTGTTTAGCGCCCTACTCCCCTTACCTTGTTACGCGTCATGGACGCCCTAAACATTATGCACAGGAAGTTGCCCATCACCCTTTTTCCCAGCCGAGACGTCTGGCTTTTTACACGGGGGGGGGGGGGGGGGTGATGTAATGTGAGGGTACACCTGGGTGATTAAGTGGTCACACCTCATTGAACAGGACCCTGCGGGGTGGGCTGGTAGGAACAAATAACCAAAGAATATAAGCATAATGTATTATTACACTTGTTTAGCCAGGAAAGCCCCACTGAGTCTAAAGGTTTTTGTAGGGTCCTGCCAAGTGTTTGCAGTAGGGGGCGATGTTGCTACACCGAATCCGACGATACGAAAGGAGAGTGTGAGGTCTAGGCTTTAGGCCTAGCAGTAGGCGTTATGCCGCTGTGAGTTAATTGTTAATTTAAATGTTTTAATTAAAAGCTATCTCAGGGAATTATAAGGGAATGTTGCACTTGTTTCGCCAGGAAAGCCTCATTAATTTAAATGAATTAAAAGCTATCTGAGGGAATTATAAGGGAATGTTACACTTGTTTAGCCAGGAAAGCGTCACTGAGTCTAAAGGTTTTTGTAGGGTCATGCCAAGTGTTTGCAGTAGGGGGCGATGTTGCTACATGGACGGACGGACATCGGACGGACGGACGGACGATATAATCTATTGTAGGCTGGTCCACTTCGTTCCTACCAGTATAATGATTGACTCTACCGGTCCAGGCCCATAACCAATGGGGAGAGGAGTAGGGGTGTGGCCCTGACGTAATGTGAAGGTTACACCTGAAAGGAGATGATTGGCTCTGCTGGCTTCAGCCACAGCCAATGGGGGGACGAGTTAGAGGCATGGTCCTGGGACCGTAGGATGGGATCTGTAAGATTCCAGGGAGGTTACCCAGGACTGGCTGAGAGGCACCACGTGACCCAGAGATTAAAAGGGGTGGAGACGGGCAACACGTGGTGAGAGCTGGAACGAATGAAGGGGGAAGCCACGCGGGAGCTCGGGGTCCAGAGCCTGCCACGTGGCCGTGACAGTCATCTCTCTCACTCTCTATCCCTCCCTCTCACGCTGTCTGCCAACAGCGTGAAGGAGCCAGATAGCAGAGGAGCCCGTACGATGAGAGCTGTGGAAGAAAACTAATAAACAACACTGATTCCAGAAGTTGCCTCCGTGACCATTATTACACTAGTACAGTACACTACACTACTATTCACTACACTACTATACACTACACTACTATACACTACACTACTATACACTACACGATTATACACTACTATACTATACATTACACTACTCTCGGCTACACCGCATCGTCATCATCATCGTGCGGCGCATTCAGATGCGCTGCTTCGGTGGCCATCTGAAACGCTCTTCCCTTCCGAAGCCACTGGAATCTGTGCCAGAGTATGGCTGCAACTTGACGAGAACCCATGGGTAGCAGGGAGTGAGATGGAACAGATGGAGATTACTCCAGACGGGTATGAGGGAGTGAGATGGAACAGATGGAGATTAGTCCACTCACGGGTAACAGGGAGTGAGATGGAACAGATGGAGATTAGTCCACACATGGGCAACAGGGAGTGAGATGGAACAGATGGAAATTAGTCCACACACATTTGTAGCAGGGAGTGAGATGGAACAGATGGAGTTTAGTCCACACATGGGAAGGAGGGAGTGAGATGGAACAGATGGAGATTAGTCCACCCACTCTGCTGTACCGCCATATGCTGGCAGAGCCAGCTGGGATGTTGCAATTTCCCCATGATCTCACTTCTGAATCCGCCACTTCCCAAAACCAACCACTTCCTCTGTCACTCGACCTGGCCCTCCAGTCCAGCGAAGGGCATTCGGCATGACTCATGAGAAGATTGCCTCTGTGAATTTCCACTCGGTTGAGCTATTGTTTTGCAATGGCCAGGTCGCTTGTCTGGGTCTCTGTGTCGTGTTGAGTCTATGGATCTCTGTATGGTGAGTCTGTGGGTCTTTGTGTGATGAGTATGTGGGTCTCTGTGTGATGAGTTTTTCGGTCTTTGTGTGGTAATGAGACATCACTCATGAGCGCTGCACAGATGGGTCGGACAAACCACTGACACCTCTCAATGCAATTCACAACATTCGTTTCAGTCACCAGCAGTTTAATCAGGAGGTTCACATTCGTAACAATTTAATCTTTAAAGAGCGGATTAGAGGTTTTGTGCGTGTGTCTCTCTCTCTGCGGCTGCCTCCTCCACGTAACTCACTGCTTGCCTGGATATATCAGCTGCTCATCACGGTCCCACAGACCTGGAGGCAGGGAACTAGTCCCGACAC
This sequence comes from Lethenteron reissneri, assembly GCF_015708825.2. NCBI lineage: Eukaryota > Metazoa > Chordata > Hyperoartia > Petromyzontiformes > Petromyzontidae > Lethenteron > Lethenteron reissneri. The sequence goes on from NC_083785.1 coordinate 351,701, forward strand.
TCCCGCTGCCATTGCTTCCACTACGTGAGGCCCAGGCCGTGTCACGTGACCGCGCGATGACCACGACGATGAAGGCCACGTAGAAGCCCACAATGCACAGCACCACGGCGCCTGCGAGCCACGCGGTGGCGTTGAAAATGGCGGCGGCGCGTGCCACCCGGTGCGCACCGCGGGTGTCGCCCACGTGACGTCGATCCCTCGCCTGGGGGAGGGGCGGAGGGGTTGGGGTCATGACGTGGTTAGATCCCGTGACTTTATTCTCTGCACCCCGAGAGTGCACACACCACGCACACACACCCACACCACACACACATCCAAACCACACACACCCCTCACACACCCCTAACACACCACACCCCTCACGCACACTCCACACACACACTCCCACACACTACACACACCGCACACACACCGCACACACACAACACACACTCCACACACCTTACACACACACACCCCACACGCACACCACATACCCCCCTCACACACACCTCACACACTCCACACAAACCTCACACGCACCCCACACACGCACACCCCACACGCACACCCCACAACCACACACCCCACACAGACACCCCTCACACACACCCCACATACCTCTCACACAGACCCCACACACCCCTCACACACCACAGACACACACCCCACACACCGCCACACTACACACACTCCACACACGCACACCACACACACCACACACACCCCACACACACCATACACCCCACACACACCCCCCACACAACCCCCCCACACCTCACACACCCCACAACACGTGCCCGTCACCTTGATTGAAAGCACCGTGGCTACGACTCCCAGGCAGAGGCAGTTGCAGTAGACGAGGCTGAAGAGAGACACCGCCAGCAGGTCCCTGACTCGCTCCGTCCCCAACGTCGCCGCTTCGACGTCCGTGTCACCCCCACCCCCCCCTTTGTCGGCGGCGACTCGCGAGTTAAGGGGCCCCTCGGAGGGGGGGGCGGAGGGGGTGGAGGGGGAGCCCCCCACCACTCTCGACTTGGGCGGTCGCGATGTGGGGCGAGAGACGTCGAGACCCATGGCGGCGTCTTCTCCAGCAGTAGTGTACTAGTGTATTGTAGAGTAGTCGTGTTCGTGTATAGTGTGGTAGTATAGTGTATAGTGTAAAGTAGGCGTGTGCAGTGTAGTGTCTAGTGTAATTTTTAGTGTATTGTATAATGTAGTGTAGAGTAGCGGTGTATTGTAGAGTAGTGGCGTAGTGTAGAGTTGTGATGTATAGTGTGGTGTATATTGTGAGGTGTATAATGTGTAGCAGTGTGGTGTGTAGTGTGGTGTATGTTGCGCAGTGTATGGTAGTGTAGTGTATCGTGTATTGTATGAACTTCTAATGGCACCGGACGTATCCAACCGTGCTGATCAGAGGTGCGGGCGTAGGACGACGGCACTGACGTGGATGGTGAGCCAGGTACTGACACGGGACGATGCGAGAGAGATGTGGTGAGCGTGGGTGGTAGTTAGCGTGCTGAAATGGGGAACTCTGTTTCTTAACGGACATGCGTGCGCACGTTTAGGTCGACTCGGCCTGAAATCGCGAGCCGGTGCGCCGGTGGGTGGAAGAAACGACAAAAAGTCGCCACTCGGGGAGAGAAAAAGGCGGCCGGGCGGGCGTGGTGGTGCCGGGCGGGCGTGGTGGTGCTGGGCACCCACCTGCCTGTGTGTGTGCCACAGTGGCGGCCGTCATCGGCGGTGCTGCTGCTGCTATTCGCAGCTTACAGCACTTACCCCGACATCCCTTTTACAGGCTACACGGGGGACCTTTGATGTTGTGGGTGAGTGGGTGAGTGAGTGGGTGGGTGATTGAGTAAGTGGGTGGGTGATTGAGCAAGTGGGTGGGTTGGTGGGTGATTGAGTGAGTGGTTGATTAAGTGAGTGCGTGACTGGATGAGTAATTGGGTGAGTGAGTGGATGAGTTGTTGATTAAGTGGGTGAGTGACTGGGTGAGTGAGTGGGTGAGTGAGTGGGTGATTGAGTGGGTGAGCGGGTGGATGAGTGGTTGATTAGGAGGGTGAGTGAGTGACTGGGTGAGTGGGTGATTGAGTGAGTGAATGGGTGGTTGCATCAGTGAGTAGTTGATTAAGTTAGTGAGTGACTGGATGAGTGAGTTAGTGGGTGAGTGAGTTAGTGGGTGAGTGAGTGACTGGATGAAGGAGTGGCAGGGTGAGTGGGTGAGTGACTGGGTTAGTGAGTGGGTGGATGAGCGAGTGAGTTAGTAGGTGAGTGGGTGAGTGAGTGAGTAATTGAGTGGTTGGGTGGATGAGTGGTTGATTAAGTGGGTGAGTGAATGGGTGAGTGAGTGGGTGAGTGAGTGAGGGGATGAGTGGTTGATTAAGTGGGTGGGTGAGTGAGTGACTGGTTGAGTGAGTGGGTAATTGAGTGTTTAAGTGGGTGAGTGAGTGGTTGGGTGGATGAGTGGATGATTAAGCGAGTGAGTGAATGGGTCGTTGGATCAGTGAGTCGTTGATTAAGTTTGTGAGTGAGTAACTGGATGAGTGAGTGAGTGGGTGAGTGGGTGGATGAGTGAGTGAGTGGGTGAGTGGGTGAGTGGGTGAGTGAGGGAGTGAGTGAGTGGTTGAGTAAGTAAGAGGGTGGGTGAGTGAGTGAGTGCATGATTGAGTGGGTAGGTGCGTGGGTGAGTGAGTGAGTGGGACAGTGAGGGAGTGAGAAAGTGAGTGGGTGGATCGATGAGTTAATACATGTGTAAGTGAGCGGGTGAGTGGCGGAGTGAGTGATTTATTAAGTGGGTGGGTGAGTGAGTGACTGGTTGAGTGAGTGCGTGATTGAGTTTTTAAGTGGGTGAGTGAGTGAGTGGTTGGGTGGATGATTAAGTGGGTGAGTGAGTGACTGGATGAGTAATTGGGTGATTGAGTGAGTGAGTGAGTGGAGGAGTTGTTTATTAAGTGGGTGAGTGACTGGGTTAGTGAGGTGGGTGAGCGGGTGGATGAGTGGTTGATTAGGAGGGTGAATGAGTGACTGGGTGAGTGATTGAGTGAATCGGTGGTTGCATCAGTGAGTAGTTGATTAAGTTAGTGAGTGACTGGATGAGTGAGTTAGTGGGTGAATGAGTTAGTGGGTGAGTGAGTGGTTGGGTGGATGATTAAGTGGGTGAGTGAGTGAGTGCCTGGGTGAGTAAGTGACTGGGTTAGTGAGTGGGTGATGAGTGGTGAGTGGGTGGTTGGATCAGTGAGAAGTTGATCAAGTTTGTGAGTGAGTGACTGGATGAGTGAGTGAGTGGGTGATGAGTGAGGGAGTGAGTGGTTGAGTAAGTCAGAGGGTGGGTGAGTGAGTGGGTAAGCGGGGGAGTGAGTGATTTATTAAGTGAGTGGATGAGTGAGTGACTGGTTGAGTGAGTACGTGATTGAGTTTTTTAAGTGGGTGAGTGAGTGAGTGGTTGGGTGGATGATTAAGTGGGTGAGTGAGTGACTGGGTGAGTGAGTGAGTGAATGGGTGGTTGGATCAGTGAGAAGTTGATTACGTTTGTGAGTGAGTGACTGGATGAGTGAGTGAGTGGGTGATGAGTGAGTGAGTGGGTGAGTGGGAGAGTGAGGGAGTGAGAAAGTGAGTGGGTGGGTAGATGAGTGAGTAAGTGGATGAGTGAGTGAGTGGGTGAGTGAATTAGTGGCTGAGTGAGTGACTGCCTGAGTCAGTGGCTGAGTGGCTACGTCACGTGCCGCTGGCACTCGGAGATACGAGTCTGTGGCACACACGCAAAAGAAGAGACATGGGGATGCATTAGGGCGACCTCGGTATATAGCAGGTTGTAGGTTCGATCCTGATCCTGATGCCCGTTGTATATTTGGAGTTTGTATGTTTATCTCACTCTCTCCTTCGTCATGTAGATTTTTTCCGGCCCCTCCTGTTTATACTCCACACTTGGAAATAGGCATTTAGAGTTATTGGCTGCTATAGATTTGCACGTAATAATACACTTAATTGGGCTATCATTTGTGGCCAGGTCATTTCTGAAAAAGAGCTATATATCTCAGTGGGCATTATCTGGTAAAGTAAATGTGATGCCACCGCCACGAAGCCGCTCGGCGGGCGCCCCATCCCCGACCTCGCCACCACCAAGTGACGGAGCCGACCCCGGCGTCTCCCCACCTCACCTCACATGAACACACCCGCACGCATTTCCCCCCCCCCCCCCCCCCCCCATAGAGCTCCGAGGGGAAGTCACCTGGCCGACCGGTTTTAATCCGAGAAGCCCTTATCGGGATAACTTTCACGGTTTCCGGTGACCAGGGAATTGGACGACCTCCCCCGATGCTACTTCGCGGCGCTGCGACCAGCATTAAGATTGCAAGGTCGCAGCGAGGGGCCACTCGGCCACTGCGGTTGAAACGCACCCCCCACACCCACACACGCATCGACGAGGCAGGCAGGGAAGGGACGGGACGGCATAATTAGCATGACAACAGGGGCTCTTGCACGTAGTCGCTGATGGTTAGGATAATTACGCTCGAGCGCGTAGGCGCCATTATTAAGGAAATTAGGAAAATTAAAGGGTAAAGCTGGAATTGCAAATAATCAAAGAGGCGACTCGGGCGCATAGTGCGCAATTGATGGGGCAAGTGGTGGAGACATGCGGAGGCTCCGCGCTTAACTTCCACAGCAGGCCTTGGTGATGGACGCCGCCGCATAATTTGCATAACCAAGGCACCATGCATGAGAAAGGGATTAATTAGAATAAACGCCGCAACACGCAGCGCATCTGATTAACATAGCAAAGGCGCCCGGAACCGTCGCACGCGCCCTAATGGGCGCGCACCCATTGTTAAAAAAAAACTGGGAGGGGACCACCACAGGCGGAGCAGCATCCCTTTGATGTAGGGACGATATAAAGGGGGTGAAAACGGGAGATCCCTGTCTTGCTCCAGCATGAGGCCACGAGACGCTCTCTAGCCCAGCGACCCGGACGTCCGTGCGACGCATCGAGGTACGCTGCGAGCACGGTATCAACGGACCGCCGTGGGCACCTAACCGTGAGTAAGAAGGTGAATTAGGATCATAAGCAGATAAATCGGGAATAGGCATAAAGGTATCAGCGTAGGCCAGCCTCGTCGATTCATACTGACTCAACAACAAGTCCCAGGTAGCAGACAATAAATCATTAATAGCTGATCGTGGCCTCGTGTGATCTCGCTGAGAAGTGTGAATGCGTGTCGTGCTGTGTATACAGCGGCTCGCCACGTGGGAGCGCTGCGCAGAGCGGCGCAAGAGTGGGTGTCGCGTGTGGAGCTGCGTGTGTGCGCGTACGTTCACTACGTAAAGGATACAGGTGCGCGATTGGTAACGTGGTTATTCGGCGTGGAGGCGAGTACTGCTCAGGGCTGTAGACGGGCATACGTATACTCGTAGCGAGTGAGTGCTGCGCGAAGCTGCGTGAGGAGGAGTATAGGGTTTGATTGATGATGCTGTGCGTACGTATGCTCGCAGCGTGGGAGCGTTGCGCAAGGCTGTAACAGTAGGGGCGTCGCGTTCGAATGCCGGCGAAACCCTAGCGGGTATTAGGGCGGTGCGGTAACGCAACCGGAATAGGGGATGCAGGCGGGGGCGACCCCGGGGGCCAACGGCCCCCACATAAACAAATAGCCGAGTGGCTAGGTGAGTTATTGAGTGAGAGAGTAGCTGAAGTATTGAGTGATTGAGTTCGTGGTTCAGTGAGTGACCGAGTGGTTGAGAAAATGAGCGAGCAAGCAAGTGGGTGAGTGGCTGAGTGAGCGGCTGAGTGCGTGGCTGAGTGAGTGGCTGAGTGAGTGAGTGATTTGCTAAGTGAGTGAGTGGTTATATTCTTAGGTTTTTTCCGGTAAAGTCACGTAGGTAAAACATTAAAATTGATAAAAGTTAAATAAAATTAAAATCACGACGTTTCGGAGGCAACACAAGCCTCCATCTTCAGGTGGAACCGTCACAGCCACGACAGCTGCATCAAGTAAATGAGAGATTACAAGAGCTACCACTCCGTATATATAATGGTTGGAGAGGGGGGAAGGGCCAAGTACGGACACAGCAGCGGATGTGAGTGTGAAAGCGATGGGTATTACCTTGTTATCTCGGCATCTCTTGAGGAAGGCCAGCGTCTCGAGAAGCTGTGACAAATATAGAATGAGTGAGTGGTTGAGTGAGCGGTTGAGTTGCTGAGTGAGTGAGTGGCCAAGTGGTTGAATGGTTGGGTAGTTGAGTGGCTGAGTAAGTGGCAGAGTGAGTAGTTGAGTGAGTGGTTGAGTGAGTGAGAGGTTGCGCGAGTGAGTGAGTGAGTGGCTGAGTGAGTGGCTGAGTGAATGAGTGACTTGAGTGATTGAGTGGCTGAATGAGTGACTGCCCGAGTGACTGCCCGAGTGAGTGCCTGAGTGGCTAAGTGAGTGAGTGATTGAGTGGCTGAGTGAGTGGCTTAGTGAGTGAGTGAGTGGTTGAGTGAGTGAGTGCCTGAGTGAGTTAGTGGATAAGGGAGTAAGTGGCTGAGTGAGTGGGTGGATGAGTGAGTGAGTGGGTGAGTGAGGGAGTGAGTGGTTGAGTAAGTGAGAGGGTGGGTGAGTGAGTGGGTAGGTGTGTGGGTGAGTGAGTGGGTGGATGAGTGAGTGAGTGGGTGATTGAGTGCATGATTGAATTTTTAAGTCGGTGAGTGAGTGGTTGGGTGGATGAGTGGATGATTAAGTGGGTGAGTGAGTGACTGGGTGAAGTGAGTGGGTGGTTGGATCAGTGACCAGGTCTGTCGGGGAGACGCCGTCTCCCCGACAGACCTGGTCTTCACCTGAGGACGGCTGCTTGCGTTGTGGCCGAAACGTCGTGAGAATTATTTTATGTTTTATTTTTATTATTTTATTATTTCCTTTCTACGTGACTTTACCGAAAGAACCAAGAAGATGAATCCCTGCAGTCACGAAAGCTTTAAATCGAAATTTTGTAGCATTCTTCGTGGAGTTCGCCAATCATGTCTTGTTATTACTTTTCACTGCTCGTGAAAATGACCATGTCATCAGCAAATCTGAGCTGGCTAATGCTTTCACCATTCACGTTTAACTTTTTTTTATTCCTTCATTTCTCTATTATGACATTTTGCCACACGCACTTGTGTTATCTCAATAACGTTTGTCTATTAAAACACAACACAGCTCCATGCGTCTTCACGAACCACCGATCACAGCAATCGGCTCCTGAAAATATGTAACTTTTTATTTGTCGTGTAAGCTTTCATTGAACTGGTGGAGCAATATGCGTCAGCTCAGCGGGTGGGCGCCGTGCCCTGCATAGAGAGCGCCCTTGTGCAGGTGGTGACCCTGGCGAACCAGCAGGCCAAAGAGGCGGTGCTAGCGCTCTACCGGGAGGCGATGAGCCCGGTCGTGCGTCCCCCTCTCTCCACGCTGGAGCTCAACGCGTGGCACCAGGAGGGCGTGGAGGCGGCCGTCGCGCTGTTCCACAGCCGCTCCGTGCTCGACAAGGACCACGCTCACGAGAAGGAGCTCATGGTCAGTTTGAGTTTCAGCGCAAGTTATTCTTTCTCTCTGTTCGTCATCTTTTGTTCTGTTTCATAAAAGTATAATAATGATCATAAAGAATTGTTTAAAATGTGTAATGTCACACGGTTTTCGTTCGCCCTGAGAGAAAGAGAATACATTTGTAATAATACTCTTGGAGACGACTTGTGGAATCGGTCCTTTTATTTATTCCAGTTCACAAGTACTCCCCGCTGCTGGCAGGCAACGGGAAGTGGGCAGACAGACCACAAGAGATGCACCGCCACGTGGCACTCGGAGCCCCACTAGCGCGTGGCCCCTCTGTTCCTTCGTTCTTCGTCTGACCACTCGTCGTTCATCTCTCCCCTTATTTAATGCCTGGGTCACGTGGTACGCTCCAGCCAATCCTTGGTAGCCTGCGCCGAATCTTCTAAATTTCCCATCAACTCCCGGGACCACGCCCCTGACTTGTCTTTCCATTGGCTGAGGCCAAGACCAGCAGAACCAATCACCATAGCTGGCACCCCTCGATCACGCCAGGGCCATGCTCCCAGGCTCTCCCCCCATTGGCTGTAAAGCAGGACCGGCAGAGCCGATCACCACGTGAGCCGGACATGGGCTCTTATTACACATTGGAAACCACAGGCAAGCAGTAGGGCAACCTCGAGCTGGTGCCAACAATTTCCTGAGCTCTGTCGTTCAATATTGGGATGTTTGGCCAAATTAATCACCCCTAATCTTAAGCTCAATATAGCTGCTGAGCATATAGTATTATTGTAGAGCTGAAATGAACAGCTGACGCATTCATATAATTAAAAAATATGTTGAATACTTGATTACTCAAAATGCAATTAACAATGCCTGACATTGCACCTCTGCTCCTGATGACATTGATTTAGCTGTTCCTTCTGTAAAAGAGCTTTTTTTAAAATTTGCTTTCGAAGAATAACGACAGCATAGTCCGTACACAACATACGATAAATTTTGATATGGATACCACGTTACACAACTTGTTTTCAATATCTGAATATATATGCTCTGATTTAATTTTAAAAAGCAATCACTGAACTTTACAAGGGGCTGATTATGAAAAATGCAGAAGAGTCACAATGCAAGTGGAAGGAACGCCTTCTGCAGCTGTACCAGCCCATGAAAGTGAAGGTGCAGCAGCGTGAGTGCTATCGACCAGGATGATTCCAGGAGTACCAGCCCTTGATGGAGAATCTCCAGGAATAGTATAACAGCACCCTGGGACTGGGCATTGTGGTAAATTCCTCTTAAAGCCTCACCTGTTACATTTCCACCCCAATTGTCAATCAAGTCATTTTAAATACATGTTTTGAGAAGAAGACCTGCCATGGTGTAATGGTGAGAACAGTGGACTTACAATCGAGAGGTGCATTCAGTGGGCAGAGCGCTTTGGCATGGAGCTATACGGCGGTGGACGTTGGCTCTTATTGAGTGGTGGGTTTAGATGCTAAGTGCAGTGTGGTTGCCTGATGTCACACCACCATTGTGGTGTGACATCAGGCAACCGCTCAACCATTGAGCCCGCGTGTTTCATCTGTGAACCCGAGAGTTCGCAGCAAGGTACGACTCCTTCCATTGGCTGGATTTTGGGATGCCCACCTCACGCTCAGCGAGGGAGCACCTCAGACTGTTTTTGACTGTTATGATGCACCCTGGGCTCACAGGTCGTTGAATAGGAAAGCACTCTAGAGTGCTCTGGAGTGCTCTGCCCATTGAACATACCCCATAAGTCACTGGTTCGATTCCAGAATCAGAATATGTATTTATACTGAAGGAATCTGATGAGCTACTGGTGCAGCATTTAACGAGCAAGATATGTTCCACAAAAAATGCTCGTTAAGCATATGCTCGTTAAACGAGCGTCGTTTTCCCATTGACTTCCATGTTAAAAGCTGAGTTACGTTTCAGCCTCAAAGTTTTCCACTCTTGAACACATTTTTTAGCGTGAGACATACAAATTGCTGGATAGTTGTTTAATTAAGTAATAAAACATCAAATGTAACATTTAGCACACATGAAGAACCACAGTACAAGATCCCCCATATAGTTTGTAATATGACCTCCTCTCTCTCCACTCAATCATATAGCCCTCTCGTGCTCTCGCTCTCTGCATATCTCATACAGGTGTACTGAGAGTGTGCCACCTACAGGACGACCGGGTGGTTAATGCAGATACGTGTTATGTTGTCTCACATCCAATCAGTGAGAGGGATTCCATCTGGTTGAAAGGTAAATGGGCGGAGCTAGCAGGAAGCCTGGAGAGCCCTCTGGAAGGTTCCAAGAGCGGCGTGGCTAGAGGCGGGACTTAGTCCGCCGAGAGGGATATAAGCCGAAGCAACAGATGACTCTGGGTCGTCAGTGCGAAGAGCATGGGTCTGAACGCCGTCACCGCCTGCGCTCCCACCATCAGCCACATGGCGGGCTCCACCAGCAGAGCCTCTCCTCTCTCCGACACGCGGTCAGCCACTAGCGGGGAGGAGAGAGCAGCAGGCCGCGAGAGAGAGAGACGTGTGCTGTACTGCAACTTAAGAATAAATACAACTAAAGTGAACCCTTGTCGGAGATGCTTATTACACAGGTGTTGAGGAGTAGAGTGATGACGGGATGTCACACTCGCCTCGGGAGGAGTGACGTCATGTCTCCTCAGGATATTTGAGGGGGGACCGGTGACATAGACGAGGTCTTCGCCGGGAACCGGGAACGTGAGCGATGGGGAAGTGGGGACCCAGGGTAAGGGAGAAATAGCACTAGGCTAGGGGGGCTACTTTACCCGGCTGGCCGAGTTGGATGAACCGTCGGTCAGCGCTGTGGGAAGAGCCTGTTAGCCTGGAAGGCGTAGGGATTTTCCAGTACCCTTTCCCCTGGCGAAATTTAGCTTAGCCAGTGACTTGTGTTAGCCCTTCCCAGAAAGCTAGGCGGAAGCCCTAATAAACCCCTTAATAAACCGTTTGGCGTCAGCCCCGATAAGATCTGCCTTCGTGTCGTGTTTCACACCGCAACGCATGTGTAGTGAGTCCAACTGAGTCGCAGACGTTTTTTAGAGGCAACACTTTTATTGTAACATCAACCCGTTAACACAAAGGGGTAACTGCCCCTTCACCAAATACAGCCTAGGGTGGTGACCACCCAGCTAACTACTCTATATGTCAGAGTTACAGCCTTGAAGGGACAGACCCTCACTCGGGTCCTCGACCACGTGTTGATGCCTCGTAGAGCGTTCTAGTTCCCTCTCGATCCTTCTTGAGAACTCTCCCCGAATACGTGATCACCCCCTAGCCCCCCTACCTGGGGCCCTCTGTTGGGGCCCTCTGTGGACACTCTGGATCACGTGTCTACGGGGTCAACCAGAGTGCCATGGCCTGGGGAAACCCTGCCTCTGGGCTGACACTCTCCCACTCCCCCTTGTGGGAGCCTGCACTACACCCAGCGCTCACCAAGCCCCGCTATGGCTGGTACTACACCCGCCTACGGGGTGTACACGATGACAGTGCATCGCACGCCACGGCCCTCTCGGGCCGGCACCATACAGTGACATCCCCGATGTCACTACACATGCAGACATACCTCACAAGATGGCGACAGAGCCGCAGCTGGCTGCAGTCCCGGGTCGCTCTCACAGTTTATCAACTGTAACCACACCTCCCACACCTCGTACCTTACCCACGTCCTTCTTCACTCACCACCGCTCTTGTTACTTTCATCTTCCACTACATTTTTCTTATAATTAATTTAGTTTTATTATTTTCATTATTACTTTGGCGTCACCCAAGTTTTGGGTGGTGGCAGATCCCTGCACCCAACCCCGCTTGCCTCCGCATTCACTGCAAACGCCCCATGGCACTACAACAGCTGAACAATGCCAGCTACTGCAGTGTCACACAACCCGGCTTAACTGCTGCATCGCACAGCTGAGGGGCAGTGCTCCGACTCACGAGGCTGGAGGACGCTGGCTGCATTGTTCATGCAGCGCGGCTTAACAGCTGCCCTGGGTACGGTTCCTGCCAGCAACGTCCTCACAAGGCACCTCTTCCGGCACTATCAGTGAGTGGGAGCTTGGTGTGCCCCAGCATCGCCAGAAAGTAGGAGCTCGACGTGCTCCATCCACTGTTCAACACCATCAGCGAGTGGAACGTGAAGCAGACTGTCATCTCCTAAACACGAGAGAGTTGGCTTGCCTGCTGCCCAGCACCACCAGTGAACGGGAGCTCTGCGAGGTTCGTCCACCCTGCTGCTTCACCTGCGAGCTGGAGCACAGAGCGTGGTTAGCTAATCCACTGGACCTCGTGTTCTTCTGGCTGCTCCATTGTACGCCCCGCCTGCGTGGTTTTGTACGCCCGTGTACGCACTCAACGAGTGTTTACACGGGTGTGTACGCATCCGCTACGTACGGGGAAGTGCTTACTGATGGCGTGGAGCTTGGACAACGCTACCTCGACTTGCTGCTCCGGGCACCAGAGCCGCTGATTGGAGTCCACCCGAATCCTGGACCCCTCATCACCACCATCGGTACAGCATGGGCTGATATAATAGGGCTTCGACATGCACCATCTCTTCATCACCTGCAATAGACCCCACTGGGACAGTCATGGGTTAGCTTCCCATTTCTGTAGTTTCCCATGCTTCGCAGTATGTTGGAAACACCCGCTTTAGCTACAGAAAGTCAACATACGAGAATACCCCTAGAGTCTGCGAGAGCGGGGGTGGAAGATGACTCATCGGCTGACAACATGGTAACGACTGGACCGGAAACGACTATGAGTAATGAGAGCACAGTACAAGAGAACACCACAGCAACTGTCACAAGTTCCGCTGCAACAGCGGGCCACAAACAGATGCAGGCATGTGTCTGTGGTTGGAGGAAAGTTACATCACACCATGGGTTGAGGATCCACGAGGGGAAGAAGGGGTGTTTGGGTAAAGAGAGACAGAGGCCTCGCATTGATTCCTTTCTGCGAAAGCGATCAAATCAGTCGAATTAAGCACAGCAACTGGACGCAAACCATAGTTTGCAGTGCATCAGTACCACTGTCATGGAGGACGTAAACTCAAGCACCGAAGTAACAACTGAGGTGGAACCAACAACAGGAGTGGAACTCACCCAGCCTCCCAGACCTGCAGTCGAGAGGAGACTACCAGGGCACAGACCGTATGTGAAGTGGCCTGGCGCCAGTGACAAGAAGTTGTTGGAAACAGTGAATACTGACCTTACCTTGACCCTCGAGAAACTTCGAGGCACAGTGGAGAAGAAGTTGGAGAGGATGGGGGACATCATCTATGAGTACGGGGCAGAAAGCTTTGGAGTGCAAGAGGCAAAAGGCGGGAGAAAGGTTCCAACCCCACCAGTTTCCAGGAGGCAACAAGAAATCAAGCGCCTCGTTCAAGAAAGAAGACAGCTTAAGAAACAGTGGAAGAAGGCCTCGGAAGTGGAAAAGGAGGGCATAGAGGCACTTCAGGCTGACATCAAAACCCGGTGGGCATCCCTCCGTAGAGCAGAGAACCTACGGAAACGCAGAAGGAAGAAAGAACAAACTAGAACTCGATTCTATAAAGATCCCTTCAAGTTCCTTAAAAGTCTCTTCACGAAGGAAAAAAGTGGAGCTCTAAAAACAACAAAGAAAGACATAGAGGAGCACCTCAGAACAACAAACTTTGACTCAAAGCGACATGAACATCTGGCCATCCCATCAGATATCCCACCCATTGAACCCCCGGAACATCATATTGAGACCAGCCCTCCGACATGGAAAGAGGTGGAAAACACAGTTCGACGGGCAAGAACAGCATCAGCCCCGGGGCCAAATGGAGTCCCGTACAAAGTGTATAAGAACGCACCAGACGTCCAGACGTCCTGAGGTTTCTCTGGAGGAGGAACCTCAGGAACCTCAGCTTGGCAAAAGAAGATAATACCCAAAGTGTGGCGTAGGGCAGGCGGGGTCCTGATCCCTAAGGAGAAGGATGCAGTGAACATCAGCCAATTCCGCCCAATCTCCTTACTGAAAGTCGAGGGTAAAATCTTCTTTAGGGTCATTGCCCAGAGGATGGCCGAGTACCTGCAAAGGAATGCGTACGTCGATACATCTGTACAGAAGGCAGGAATATCAGGGTTCTCTGGCTGCTTGGAACATTCCAGCATGATTTGGCACCAGATCCAAATGGCCAAGGTGGAGAAAAGGGACCTCCATGTAGTCTTCCTCGACCTCGCCAATGCATTTGGCTCTGTGCCCCATGAACTCCTGTGGTCTGCCTTCAGATTTTTCCACATACCGGACACCATCACAACCCTGGTGAAGTCGTACTTCCAGAATCTGCAGTTCTGCTTCACCACCTCAGAGTTCACCACCTCATGGCAGTGCCTGAATTTAGGTATAATGGCGGGATGTACTATTTCTCCGTTGGCATTCATAATGGAAATGGTGGTTATCATCAGATCCTCAAAATGGGTTGCTGGTGGACAGCGAGTCGACTCTGGTTTCCGCCTCCCTCCACTCAGAGCCTACATGGACGACATTACAACATTGACCACCACTGTCCCATGCACCAGGAGACTGCTCAGAAAACTCGAGGAGAACATCAGCGGGGCCCATATGAAGATTAAACCATCCAAGTCACGCAGCATCTCGATTGTGAAGGGAATACTCTCTGACCTGAAATTCTTCATCGGAGATGACCAAATCCCAACAGTGTCTGAGCAGCCAGTAAAAAGTCTTGGAAGGTGGTATGATGCAAGCCTGAAGGACAAAGACCAGGTGCAACAGCTGCGCAAAGACATCAGTAGTAGCCTACAGTCCATCGACAACACCCAGCTACCTGGAAAGTTAAAGCCCTGGTGTCTGCAGTTTGGTCTCCTACCCCGGGTATTGTAGCCCCTAGCAGTGTATGAGGTTCCAATCTCAACAGTGGAGAAGATGGAAAGAGGAGTCACAGGCTACTTAAAGAAGTGGCTCGGAGTTCCACGATGCCATACCACCATAGGCCTCTGTGGAGATGGTGTCCTCAAGCTGCCCTTCACCAGTCTAACAGAGGAATTCAAGTGTGCAAAAACCAGGCTCCAGATGACACTGAATGAATCTCGAGACCCAGTGGTGAGCAACAACGCGCCGACCTTGACAACTGGGCGCAAATGGAGGCCAGGGAAAGCAGTCCAGGAGGCAACAGCAGCCCTCAGACATGCTGACATTGTGGGTCATGTTCAGCAAGGGAGAGGAGGCCTTGGGCTAACTAGCCGTGCTGCTTGGAGTAAGGCCACTGCACCAAAGCGGCGGAAGATGGTAGTGCAGGAAGTACGCCATCAGGAGGAGGCTGCAAGGTGGGCCAAGACAGTCTCTCTTGCCAAACAGGGACAGTGGACTCGATGGGACAGTGTGGAGAAGAGGAAGACCAGCTGGAAGGATCTGTGGGCCATGAAAGCGAGGCGGTTGAGCTTTTCCATCAGAGCAACATATGACGTCCTTCCAACACCAGTTAATCTTCACCAATGGTATGGTGAAGATCCGGACTGTGCCCTCTGTTCCATGCCAGCCAACCTCAGGCACATTCTCACAGGGTGTAAAACAAGCCTCACCCAAGGACGCTACACTTGGCGTCACAACCAAGTCCTTAAAAACCTTGCATCCGCCCTGGAGGACAAGCGAGCTGCCACCAACTCCCTACCACCCCCAACAGCATCACACCCCTTACGGACGACCTTTGTCCGCGAAGGGGCTAAACCACCGAAGAGCGGCTCTACACCATTAGAGCGAGACCAGCTGCGCTTGGCCCTTGACTGGAAAATGCGAGCTGACATTGGCCAGCAACTTGTGCTTCCTCCGGAGATCGCAACCACCACCCTAAGACCTGACATGGTGCTCTGGTCCCGTTCGCTCAAGAAGGTCTTCATCATTGAGCTCACAGTACCCTGGGAGGACTCAGTAGATGAGGCTTATGAGCGAAAACATCTGCGCTATGCCGATCTAGCTGCCGAAGCACGGCATCATAGCTGGAATACAGAAGTCCGACCAGTGGAGGTGGGCTGCAGAGGTTTTGTGGCAACATCTACAACCAGACTGCTTAGAGACCTGGGAATTAAGGGCCAGAGCCAGCGTTCGGCAATCAGAGCTGTATCGGAGGCGGCAGAAGGCAGCAGTCAGTGGCTCTAGATGAAGAGGAAAGACCCCAGCTGGGCCCCGAAGTGAGAGGGCCAGGAGGTATGTGGTTAACAATGCTTGACTCAGGGAGGAGGACGCCCCTGCCATGCATAGTCCCATGGGATGTTGGCTATCAACAACAAGGCAACTCTTATGACTAATTGGGAATGGGACGCAAGTGTAGGATTGATCACCCTGTCGCTGGCCGCCTTTGGGGAGGCTGTATAGTATGAAAGGCCGAAACACCCTAGGAACCAAAGGTACACTACTGACGATGCGCTCCCCAAATTTCACCAGGCTCACTGTTCATGAACTCTTGGAAGTGCTTGCACAAAGGATAGTAACATCTCATCCTGTGTTCTTGGAATCTGAATCTGGAACCCGCGCTCCTGAGGATCCTCTCTGGCCTCGGGCTTCTTTAAGGTCAACGTCAGAGATTGCATCGGCACCATGGTTGCAGAAGTGGTAGTGGCTGCCGTTCACAGGTCAACCTTCAACCAGCCATCTCCTCTAATCCCTCGACGCCTCACCTCTACGGATCTTCACATCCACCTTCACACATCCGCCTCGGCCTACTCAACTCACGCTCCATTACCAACAAATCAGCCCTGATTCATGATACCATCTCGGACCACCACATCGACCATTTGCTCATGACTGAGACCTGGTGCATGCAAGACTCCCTGCCAGCCATCTCTCTGGAAGTTGCACCCCCGGGATTCAAGGTTCTTCATAAACCTCGCACAACTAACCACCGGGGTGGTGGCTTAGCGGTTGTTTACAAGGCACACTTGAAAATTAAAGGGCTCTATCTACCGATGGCTCCCGCCACCTTCGAGGTCCAGTCCGTATCCTTCACTACTAACAATGAGTGCTTTTCCATCATTTCCATCTATCGCCTTCCAAATGGCAGCATCAATACCTTCTTAAATGAACTTTCGGAATTCCTTTACCTCATTTCTAACCCATCTCACAGGCTCGTGCTTACATGTGACTTTAATTGCCCCGGCAATACCCCAGCCTCCATCGATAGTCACCTTGAGTCAACCATGGCCTGTCATAACCTGGTCATCACAAACTCAGGCCCCACCAGAGCTTTCTCAACAAATGTTGAGAGCATGCTCGACCTGGTTCTGGAACCTGACCAGCATCGACGCATCACTGCACTGGGAGTTTTCCAAACTGGTTACTCCGACCACCGCCTCATACTTTTTTCCCTCCAAATTCCCAAGCCAATCACCATCAAATTCACCCGCAACTTGCGTAATTTCAAGGGTATCGAGTTTTCTGCTTTACACCACCTCCTTACAAAATTTTCCTTCAATGTTATCCCCATCATCGGATCCAATCGTCTGCGCTCTCCAACTAGAAGCTGACATGAGGGCGGCGCTGGACAAACTGGCTCCATTAAAATCACGAACCGCTAGGCAGTCTTCCCACGACACTGGCTCTCAAGAGACGCCATAATTGCTCAGCGAACCAGGAGCTGCCTTGAAAGTATCGCATCCCGCAGTGGTCTACCTGCTGATCGACTTGCCTACAGAGTTGCCTGCAGGAAAACTAACAAACGTATCCTTGTCTCATGCTCTTCCTACATTGAAGAACGTATCAAAATAGCAACCGGAAAACCGCGATTCTATGGAAAACCCTCAAAGATCTTCTACATCCTGGTAGCACCATGGTCCCTCACCTTAGCGATCCCCTGGCCTCAATAAAACTTGCCACCTCTTTTAATACTTACTTCACCAACAAGCTGATCACCATCGCAAACTCTTGCACGTCTACCCACACATCGCACCATTGTACCCCGCTCAAGTTACCTGAAATTGTAAGCACTCACCCAGACACCTTTCTAACTACGCTCAAGCCGGTGTCTACAAAAGACGTTTTCTCTTTAATTGAATCACTTCAATTGAAGTCATCTCCACTCGACGTGCTCCCAGGTTCCTTGTTCAAGCAATGTGCTCCGGAACTCGCCATCATGATCAGGAACATCGCAAATGCCTCATTCTCTATGGGGTATTTTCTGTCCAACCTCAAATCTGGCCTGGTTTCTCCCTTGTTAAAGAAACCAAGTCTCGACCCGGATGACCCATCTAGTTATCGTCCCATCACTAATCTCTTGAACCTCTCTAAACTCTTTGAACGACTAGCCCTTGCCCAGCTAAAACCACACATCACCACTTCTGCAAACTACTGCTGCTTCCAATCAGATTACCGTCAAAACTACTCCACAGAAACAGCACTCACTAGAGTGCTCGATGACATTTTAACGATCATTGATTACGGCTCCATTGTTGCACTTGTAAGTCTGGACATTTCGTCAGCCTTTGACACCATCACCCACTCGCTCCTTTCTTCCCTCCTGAATGTGGCTCAGCACTCAAGTGGATAGTTTCGTACCTTTCTGACTGGCAATCTTCAGTCAGGGTGGGCACGTCCACATCGCCGGAAACAAACGCATTATGCGGGGTTCCCCAGGGCTTCGTCCTAGGTTCCCTGCTCTTCACAGCCTACGCTTCCCCGATTGGCCGGCTCATCGCAAGCTTCGGTGTTAAGCACCACTCATACACGGATGACACTATTCTATTCACCGCCATCGTTTCTAACAATGCATTTTGATTCGAGAAGCTCTCGGAATCTACCACCACCTTGCAACAGTGGTTCACTACACACAACCTAGCCCTTAATCCGAAAAAGTCAGTGGCTATCATGTTAGGTACCAAGCAACGTCTCAACTCATCAGCACTCCCAACACACACACATCTTCGGTCACAGCATCAGGTTCACCGATAACTTCAGCTACCTCGGTGTCATCCTAGATTCAACTTTATCCTTCGACCGTCAAACCAATCATATCATCAGTTCATGTAACTTTCACCTGAAGGCTCTCAGACACCTACGTCCTCTCATCTCCACTGAAATTGCCAACACATTGGCATGTTGCATAGTTGGGTCTCGCCTTGACTATTGCAACTCCTTCCTAGTCCGGACCTCCACTGGCAACTCAAAAAAACTTCAAAGACTACAAAACAACCTAGCACGCGTCATCATTGGCCACACTCATCCCCATCTAGACTCACTTGCCTGTCTCCGTGCCCTCAACTGGCTACCCATCGCCAGTAGGGTCATATACAAGAATGCCTGTTAAATTTAGATTTAAAGCTTTCGTGACTGCAGGGATTCATCTTCTTGGTTCTTTTGGTAAAGTCACGTAGAAGGAAAATAATAAAATAATAAAAATAAAACATAATAAAATAATTCTCACGACGTTTCGGCCACAACGCAAGCAGCCGTCTTCAGGTGGAGAACAGGTCTGTCAAGTAGACAGAGTCTGAATGGCACGCTCCAGGATTGGAGCGACTATTTATGCTGGGATGGAGGGGCGAAGAGCGTCTTGACAAAATAATTTGCATATCAAGAGGAATTTAGCATATTTATGGGAAATGCATATATGCGATTAGTACTACTTGTGAAATGCGTAGGAGGTTTGGCGAGGGGTTTAAAGTCATTATGCCCATGCATTATGCAGGATTAGCAGTATCAAAGGGAGGGAGTAAGGTTAGAATTAATAAAGGGAAGGAATGTTAATAATATGGCGCCGCAGCAACTAATATGCTTATTGACTATACCTTGTCATATTACACTGTTTTATTCTACCCACTCAACTGTATAGCACACTGCTATATATTCACTATAAAATTACGATACTATATATTACCTTATACATTGTACTAAACATTACACTTTAATACTATTTATTATTATATAATATGCTATACACTATACCATTAACCGTCGCGTGAAAGGTACTAAGAGGAAGCAACGAAATATGTCAATGGGAGAGTGGTGGTAGGAAGCTTGCAGCGGAGCAAAGAATCCATTCCCTGTGGAGAATACAAGATATATAGTCAATGCCAGTGAGTGGACTGTGGTATGAAGGTCACCGTAAACGTGAATACAATCAGTTAAGATCCGAAATGGTTTATTACGTCCTTCCAATGATTGCTGAGTCAGAATCCATCTTCTCAGGTTGAAATTGTCTCTGTGTTTGTATATGTGGATCGCCTCATGAACGAATCTCTCATGGTAGCCAGATGGCTTGCAGAGAACCTCTGTCTTGGAGAAGTCAATATCATGTGAGCCCACTGAATTGTAACAGTGATCTGCCACGACTGAGGTGTTTGTCCTACCGTGTTTTAAGTCTGCTTTATGTTCACGGATGTGGTCAGAGACATGTCGTTTGGTTTCTCCAATGTAACTGCTACCACAGAGGAAACTTAGTTTGTAGACGCCAGGGTACTGTATGTCTGGAACCACATCTTTTACAGAAGGGACCAGATCACGTATTTTATGTACTGTGTTGAATCGGACCTGGAGCTTGTGTTTAATCATGATTTTGGAGATCTTTTTTGTGACCCCAGCAATGTAGGGTAAGGTGATGGTTTTGAAAGGCTCCTCAACAGGATCCTTCTTAATGGTAGGAGTGATGGCTTTGCGGATTGTGTAGTCGGAGTAACCAATAGCCTTAAGAGCTTGGCGTACGTGTTTGAGTTCACTGGCAATGTGTTCCTGGTCGGAGATGCATTGGGCTCTATGGTATAGAGTCTTGATGAGGGAATTCTTCTGGGATGGATGGTGGTGGGAATCCGGTTTTAGGTAAGCATCTGCTGTCTGCGACATCTGCGACATTTGTAGACAGAAAAAAAGGGAAAACCTATTCTCATATTTGTAGAGAAGTTCAACAATGACACCGCATAGTTGAGGTGCTGTAAATGCTTCTTCATAAAGGTTGCAACTTTCTGTAACCAAACTTTTGTGATCATCTAGACCAGGGGTGGGCAACGTCCGGCCCGCGGGCCCGTATAAAGCCCGCAAAATCATTTGGTCTGGCCCTGCCAAGGCAACTGCAGGCGGGACTCGAAATTAAATAAATCTAGGAGCAAACCTGGAAAAGCAGTTGCAAGTAGCAACATCATCAATACCAGCTAACATCACACGCCTCACCAAAGAGAAAGCAGTTCCAGCCATCACATTAGCGGTGATTTAATTAAATGTTTGACCAAATATAATAGGCAAAATTTTAAGTAGATAATTTTGTATGTTATAAATATCCAAATGGCCCTTGGCAGAAAAAAGGTTCCCCACCCCTGATCTAGACCAACTAGACAGAGTTTGATAAGGTCAAACGCATGAAGGAGCAAACAATTATCGACTCCCGAGGACATGGACATTGAAGATGACAATATGGACATGACATGTTTTAGAACGTATTGGGTTTTGGATTAAAGTTGCATTCACCGTTTTTTGCATTATTTGAGATTCCAAATTGACAGTCAACCTCTATACACTATATAATACACCTCGTGCCCTGCCACCACGGTCGCATCGGGCACGTCGTGGTGATGTTGATGATGACGTGGCCCGGTCTGCAGCCCTGGCGAGGTCCTCTGGGGTGCGTGACTCCTCCAGGAGCCGACAGACCAAGAGATGCTCCATGGTCTGTGCCTCACCGCCATCTCACACGAGTCACAATACTCAGACCTTCCGATGCACTTTCACACAGTGATTTATTGTGGCCCTTCTTCTCCTCGATTATAACTATGTTCTATCCACTGCTGGATGGAGGCCACACTGGAAATCTCTGAAAAAGAGCTCCATAGGTCGTCAGATTCCTCCAGTTTTAAATAAATATTATTTTGATGGACGAGTCCCTCTAATAAAGCAATGAAAATAAATTTAGGAAATGATTGAAGAACTTCGCAAAGCCTTGAGATGAATATGACCAAAAGTTAAGTACAACAATTTTGCCGAACATAATAATTACTGGCGGTATACCACGAGGAAACATAGCAGAATATGTATGATTTCCTCGATCACAAATAATGGTCCTTTGAGTACGATGCTGCCTCACCTAGGATTGGTTTGATGTTTGCAAGCCCTACCTTCATTGGATTTCGGAAAACGTGGGGTAACAAACTACTTAAATGTGCCCCATGCAGTTTTAGTTTTTATACATAATCCGCTTTACCTTCGTTAATCCGTGTTCTATGTGCTGCTAAGAAAATGTGTAAACGTGAACGTGCATTTGGTCATGCCCAAATGTGAAACATGTATATTCCATATCTAGGGGAACTTTTTGTCAGTATCCAAAATGATGAAGATAAGAATAGGTGTTTGGAGTTCTCTGGTCTCACACTGGTGAGACAAGGCCATAAAAAAGGCAGTTTCTGGTGTAGGCCAATCAGTTTCAAAGACAATGCATATATTCTTTGGTTCTTTCGGTAAAGTCACGTAGATAGAAAATAATAAAAAGGTAAAAAACCACGACGTAACACGAGCGATCGTCCTCAGGTGAACAAATACAGCTGGCGGACCGTTGAGAGAAATATAGCGAGAGAGCTGCTTGAGCCAAATGCAGAGCCACTGCAACCAAAGGTTATATATGCTTGGAGTAGGCAGGGCTAGAGATGGAATTTGCAAGTAAATGCAAGACCTCAGAACTAGGAATACCTCGGCTAATTATGTCTCTATTAACCACAATATTTACTTGTAAATAGAAATGTGCTGTTAAACTCGCCACCACCCGACACAGACAATTAGTAACGGTTGTCCCGAAAACAAAACATGCCAATTCATTACTAGTTCAGCACATCGGTGTGTTGGAGAGTAAACCCATTTACAATTCGAGACGTTTCGCCGGTAATTACAACCAGCATCATCAGGCGACAGAGTTGTGGCTTTACGCGACATAACCCAAAAACCTCTTATGGATATTGGTCGTGAAAGCCTACGACGTGTCAAAACTGATCCTGATATTCTTGAGAGCTTCTCAAATCCTTTTCAAACTAGCCATGGAATGCATCACAAATGTGGTTTCTGCAAATTATGGTTTCATTGGCCACTATATAACATAATGTAATGTGCCAGTAACACTTAAAAAGTTTACTTCCAATACAAATTAGTTTATTTAGTAATGGATTTTTCATTATTTCAGGGCTTGTCTGTCACGCAAGAGCCACTAATAGGTAAAGGATTCATATGCCAATAAAATAACATAAATCAGTAAACATTGTACATTTCTTATCAGGCCCCAAGGTGTCAAGTGCAGTCTCCAACTATTATCCACCATTACTCTGGTAACTCTGTGTTATGAAGGGCGATTGCCTGAAACGTCTCCGATTATATACTGATAAGGCAGTGTTACTGACAAATGTTTTGAGGTTTTTTTGTTATTTATATTTTGAGCGTTCATAGCATTCTAGATTAATGTGTAATTATTAACTAACTTTTGTAATTGTTTTGTATTTCGAACCTTACTGCCAAGTCTCTCGGTAGGATGGATGATATACACTTATTGCAAAATTAGATAAAATGTTTAAACATGTGTTGTGGGCATAAACTTCGAGGAGACGTCTTCTTAGAGGCAACGCGTTTATTTCAGATAAACAATAACAATAGCTGTAACACTAAGGGGTATGGCCCCCGTAACACTAAGGGGTACGGCCCCTTCATCCGATAGCCTAAGGGAGTTACAGCCTCCATTCTAGCGGGCCCTACAGACTCCAGACTATGCTCTCATGAGTCCTCCGTTACGGGAGCTAGGGGAGGCTAGACTGACCCGACCTAGCCAGGGTACGGGTCTCACCGCTGGTCCGCTGCAACCCGGCTCTTACAAGAGCCTCGGTTGAGGCTCCTAGGGTGCTGGTCTAGTCTTCCGATGTCTTCGGGTCTTGAGGGGACGAACACTGCCAGTCCCATTGAGAGGACCGGCTTTATACACAAATTGGGGCTTACCCCGCCCCGTAACCACGGCTCCCCTCTCGAACTTTCCAGAGGGTTCTGGAAGGGTCGGGAATGAACCGTTAGCCCCCAGCCCCCACCCCTTGGGGGTCTGGGGTCTCCACCTCCGGTCATGAGATACCCAGGGGGTTACGTTAGGTTTACCACTACACATCCCGCTCAATCTTCCGGCTGCCCCCTATCGGCCTGTGAGGGTGGTGACGAGTAAAGTAACAGCGCCCTGGTAACGGCGCAACACATGTATTATACTCTTTGGTTCTTCCGGTAAAGTCACGTAGGTATAAAATAAATCACGACGTTTTGGGCGCAACACAAGCGTCCATCATCAGGTGGGAAAGCATGGTCTGCTGCTGAGGCTGACTGTCAAAAACAGTCTGCCTCAGAAAAACAGTCTGCCTCAGCAGCAGACCATGCTTTCTCACCTGATGACGGATGCTTGTGTTGCGCCCGAAACGTCGTGATTTATTTTATTTTATACCTACATGACTTTACCGAAAGAACCAAAGAGTATGGATTCCTGCAATCACGAAAGCTTCAAATCAAGACATGTATTATCCTTTGTTTTTTTAAATCACAATACAGTGAAACCTTGGATTGCGAGTAACTTGGTCTTCGAGTGTTTTGCAAGACGAGCATTTTTTTAAAATAAATATTAATTTGATAAACGAGCGATGTCTTGCAATACGATCAGTACGTACAGTATACGCTTTGTCTGCCGAGCGTCACGTGATCACAACTGAGCCAATGGTTCTTCTCTCTCTCACGCTGAGGGGTTGTGGGTAATCATCTCTCAGTCGGCATGCCTCACTTGTATAGTCAACATCCATGCGAGCGTATACTGTTTACTACAGTACTGTATAGTGTTGTGACCACGTGTGAGTGCGTAAAGCATTTTTTAAATTTTGTGTCCAAGTGTAGTGACTGTTCTTTAGTAACTGTACTCCAACAATGCCCCCCATGAAGAAAAAGGTTGAAAAGGAAGGCGGTAAGAAGAAGGAGATGATTACGGTGGAAGTTAAGAAGGAAATCATCGAGAAGCACGAACGAGGTTCCTTGTTAAAGTCGCACAAAAAGAAAAAGATTCCAGTGAGCCAAAAGATAGCAATGATTCCGTTAGTGACAGGGAAAGTCGTCCTACACAATAACCCTCCTCCTCCTCTCCTCTCGTCTCCCTCACACTAGCCATGATTAAATTTAATTAATATGTAGTGGTTTAACGCGCGCCAAGGGGGGTAAGTGTAAACACGTGTGGGCTGGGAACAGTGGGGTCATACCGGGACAGGCTGGTATTGCTGGGGGACAACGGAGGAGTCAGAGACGGCCCGTTAGGCAATTAGGAATGCGGGGCAGTGATTGGCCGGTTGTTGTTGTCAGGGGCAGGGTGGCGCCGCTAAGTCTGGGAACTAATTAATTGGGAATTAATGAAGAGGGGGATACATCTTCTTGGTTCTTTCGGTAAAGTCACGTAGAAGGAAAGTAATAAAATAATAAAAATAAAACATAATAAAATTATTGTGAGAATAATTTTATTATGTTTTATTTTTATTATTTTATTACTTCCCTTGTACGTGACTTTACCGAAAGAACCAAGAAGATGAATCCCTGCAGTCACGAAAGCTTTAAATCGAAAAAAGAGGGGGATAAATAGGGGACCGTCAGAGCAAGATGGGGAGTTGTGCTGGGAGCTGGACGGAGTCGGTCGGAGCGGAAGAAGAAGCGCAGAATAGCAGTGGAGAAAAAGAAGTGTAGGGTAAAGTGACGACAGAAAAGGAAATTCCTTTGTCAAGGCGCCCTTCCTCCTCTAACCCAGCTTAAATATACGCTGCCAAGCTTAGTGGTGTTCATTCAGACGCTGTCTTTCCGACAGACCTGTTCCTCACCTGAGGACGGCTGCTTGCATTGTGGCCGAAACGTCATGAGAATTGTATTTTATTGTTTTATTTTTATTATTTTATTATTTCCCTTCTACGTGACTTTACCGAAAGAACCAAGAAGATGAATCCCTGCAGTCACGAAAGCTTTAAATCGAAATTTAAGTGTAGGGTAGCAGTAGAGTAGAAGAAGAAGTGTAGGGTAGCAGTGGAGTAGAAGAAGAAGTGTAGAGTAGCAGTGGAGTAGAAGAAGTGTAGGGTAGCAGTGGAGTAGAAGAAAAAGTATAAAGTAGCAGTGGAGAAGTGTAGGGTAGTAGTGGAGTTGAAGAAGTGTAGAGTAGCAGTGGAGTGGAAGAAGAAGTATAGGGTAGCAGTAGAGACGGAGAAGCTGAACGAGAGTAACAGTCGGAGTGAGATGGAGAAGCCGAGAGAGAGCGACGGCTGGAGTGGGACGGGGAAGCAGAGAAGAGAGTCGGGAGAGACGGAGAGAGGGAGGAACGGAGTGAGCGAGGCCTGCGGAGCGCGGTGAGCGAGCGGAGAACGCGCTAAAGGATGGTGGCGAAATGTGCTGTGTTGGACAAAATAAAGTGACGACAGAAAAGGAAGAAGTTGTCCGCGTAAAGTTCAGCACTACAAATACATTTGATTACTTTATATTAAATTTAAATAAAAATATAAAAAGGTACAGTATTTTGTATTAATAATTTTTTCTGAATATTTTTGGGTTGTGGAACAATTAATCTGAATATCCATTATTTCTTATGGGGAAATTCGCTTTGATATAGAGTGCTTTAGATTACGAGCACGTTTCCGGAACTAATTATGCTCGCAATCCAAGGTTTCACTGTATATTAATCCTTTGAAGGTTGACAAGCTCCAGTTATGGATGCATGTTGAACTTATTTCGCACCGTACATAGCCAATCGTGCTAATTGGAGGTGGAGCTAACAGACTTATGTGCAGATGGAACTCGGTTTCCTATTGTGGAGAATCTTACTGTGGGTCAGAGTTCCTGTGCGTCAGGCACACAGGAAACGTCACAGCACTGCGCTGTGCCAGCAGCCAGTGCTGACACATCGTGGAGCAGCAGCAGAAGGAGAAGATGAGGCCTCGAACGCCGAACACTTGAGAAACGGACCGCAGAACACGCAGGCCTGCACCAAAACGTGGACCGCAGCAGACGTCGCACTCGCCGGCTCTATGGGAAAACAACCAGGGACATAGGTTCCTATGAGAATGCTGAAAACAGTAACAGCGTTTTCACGCTGCATAAACAAGAAGGCCTTGTAAACATGGAAAATCTGAATTCAGAGAAAATCATCAGCTCATGCTTCCACCTGAAATACAATTGATTAGTTTTTTTTAATAATTTTAATTAACATCTGTCTCTGATGTGTATCCCCATTGTACTATCGGTGTCACGTTATGAGTTATATATGGATGATCTCTCGGACGGATGAAAAAGAGCCCTCTGTGCTGGAGAACGGCCCGTGGAAGCGGATACCACAGAACTACCTCTGAGATCACATCATGTGTCACGATCGTCCACACACACGAGCACTTTATGATCAGCTTTGCATAGGAGAGTAATGGTCGTTGTGTAACGACTCTGACGACGAAGTAAGAAGAGCCACGTTATTGGGACACAGCCACAATACGGGACCCTAGGCTTCGATCTTGTGCTCTGCCCTTTTATATCGTTCCAGTCCCCTTTCTGGAATGTTCCCTCACTGTATTTCCCTTAGCCAATCCCTCTCCTTCCCCTCTAACGGATCCTGGGTTCCACTTTGTTTGCCGCCTCCTTTAAACCCTTTTCTCCAATCACTTTAAAAGCCTTCCTCCCGACCAATCCCTGTGGATGCCTCTTTCGGCCAATGGGAGACCTTGGTTGATTTTCGAATAGCCGTTAGGCTGCACATTGGCTTGGAGTCATTTTTCGGTCATTACAGTTGCATGACAGTAAGACCTATATTTTATTTATTCGAGCTGGAATTTAACCAAATAATGTTCTGAACTATATCTAATGCGTTTTTACATGCTTTCTTTTAACTCACTATGTTGTTGTCGTTGTTGTATCCTCAAATCTTGTAACTCAATTTTAACCCACTTTCCAATGTGGTATCGACTGCAAACTTGGTATACTTATGTGATACTATATTCTATCATAAAAAATAAAATAACTATATTTTTTTACATTATTTTTTATATGTTATGTTTCGACTTGGGTATAATTGTCCACGGTCAACTGACTTTGGCTGTAATTGGCCACGGTCCCTTACGTTATGGTAAGCTTCGGGGCCACTTACTGGAGTCATGGAGTTCTGTCATTACTAGTACATTTCATAAAAGCATGTTTAAAAAAGTTTTTAAAAATATTGCTTATTTTGTGTGCAGTCAGTAACCAGGCTGAAACGAACAACTCATTGAATTCGAGAACCCGGTTTAATTACATGCAGCGGCTGCCTGTATGTATGAACTTCTTTTGGACCATACGTAGCCAACCGTGCTATATGGAGGTGCCAGGGTGGATTTGGATCCAGGATCTCTGCTATGTAAATCCATCGCTTTGACATCTGAGCTTCCCGTCCCATCTCCACATCATATTACAGTGAGGGAAAAAAGTATTTGATCCCTTGCTGATTTTGTAAGTTTGCCCACTGACAAAGAAATTATCAGTCTATCATTTTAATGGTAGGTTTATTTGAACAGCGAGAGACAGAATAACAACAACAAAATCCAGAAAAACGCATGTCAAAAATGTTATAAATTGATTTGCATTTTAATGAGGGAAATAAATACTTGACCCCTCTGCAAAACATGACTTAGTACTTGGTGGCAAAACCCTTGTTGGCAATCACAGAGGTCAGACGTTTCTTGTAGTTGGCCACCAGGTTTGCAAACATCTCAGGAGGGATTTTGTCCCACTCCTCTTTGCAGATCTTCTCCAAGTCATTAAGGTTTCAAGGCTGCCGTTTGGCAACTCGAACCTTCAGCTCCCTCCACAGATTTTCTATGGGATTAAGGTCTGGAAACTGGCTAGGCCACTCCAAGACCTTAATGTGCTTCTTCTTGAGCCACTCCTTTGTTGCCTTGGTTGTATGTTTTGGGTCATTGTCATGCTGGAATACCCATCCATGACCCATTTTCAATGCCCTGGCTGAGGGAAGGAGCTTCTCACCCAAGATTTGACGGTACATGGCCCCGTCCATCGTCCCTTTGATGCGGTGAAGTTTTCCTGTCCCTTTAGCAGAAAAACACCCCCAAAGCATAATGTTTCCACCTCCATGTTTGACGGTGGGGATGGTGTTCTTGGGGTCATAGGCAACATTCCTCCTCCAAACACGGCGAGTTGAGTTGATGCCAAAGAGCTCCATTTTGGTCTCATCTGACCACAACACTTTCACCCAGTTGTCCTCCAAATCATTCAGATGTTCATTGGCAAACTTCAGACGGGCATGTATATGTGCTTTCTTGAGCAGGGGGACCTTGCGGGCACTGCAGGATTTCAGTCCTTCACGGCGTAGTGTGTTACCAACTGTTTTCTTGGTGACTATGGTCCCAGCTGCCTTGAGATCATTGACAAGATCCTCCCGTGTAGTTCTGGGCTGATTCCACACCGTTCTCATGATCATTGCAACTCCACGAGGTGAGATCTTGCATGGAGCCCCAGGCCAAGGGAGATTGACAGTTATTTTGTGTTTCTTCCATTTGCGAATAATCGCACCATCTGTTGTCACCTTCTCACCAAGCTGCTTGGCGATGGTCTTGTAGCCCATTCCAGCCTTGTGTAGGTCTACAATCTTGTCCCTGACATCCTTGGAGAGCTCTTTGGTCTTGGCCATGGTGGAGAGTTTGGAATCTGATTGATTGATTGCTTCTGTGAACAGGTGTCTTTTATACAGGTAACAAGCTGAGATTAGGAGCCCTCCCTTTAAGAGTGTGCTCCTAATCTCAGCTCATTACCTGTGTAGTGACATAAGAAGGGAGGGGCTGCTGTAGGCTCTGGGTTCCCAGGTGGGTCCAGACGCGTAAGCCTCTGGGTACCAGGCACTGGGTTCCCAGGGGGTACACACGCTTTTAAGCCTTTGGGCGCCAGGCGTTGGGTTCCCAGGCGCTTAAGCCTTTTTGGCGCCGCCAACGGGGGGGGGGGGGGCTGTGTGTGCTCTGTGGGATGTCTGGTGGCGCACACGGCCCCACCCCTCGTCGGACCAGGCATAAAAGGAGAGCTCCCTGGACGATCGGGGCCCAGTTGTAACTCAAGACCCAAGACCCACGACCAGCCATCGGAAGACCCTGGGATGCTGTGAGAGCCAGCGCTGGGACTCTGGAACTCCCGACTCTACGGCCTTGTGAGGGCGAGTTCCGGAGCGTAGCCAGAGTAGAGTATCTAGGCTGTGTATCTAGGCTGTGTAGCTAGGCTGTGTACCTAGGCTGTAACAGAGTATCAGGACTGTTGGAGAGTTGGAGTACTGTTGGAGTGTTGTATTGTAATAAAGAGGTACATCTAGAAGTGTCTCCGGAACCCGTTACACCTGTATAAAATACACCTGGGAGCCAGAAATCGTTCTGATTGAGAGGGGGTCAAATACTTATTTCCTTCATTAAAATGCTAATCAATTTATAACATTTTTGACATGCGTTTTTCTGGATTTTGTTGTTGTCATTCTGTCTCTCACTGTTCAAATAAACCTACCATTAAAATTATAGACTGATTATTTCTTTGTCAGTGGGCAAACATACAAAATCAGCAGGGGATCAAATACTTTTTTCCCTCACTGTATGTGCCAATCAGACAGGGGAGGGGTAGGTAGTGTGCGGATGGCTGCGGCGTGGGTGGGGGAGCCCGTGCGTCAGGGGGTGGACGTGGGTGATGGCAGCTCGGGAAGGGCGTGAGGAGGGTGGGAGGCTGTGTGTGGGAGGGAGCCACCTTAGAGAGGGGATGCTGGGGAGGTCCGTTGTTATATAAACAATTCGACCAAACAAGGGCCATGGAACCTTTATATATCTATGGGCTAATACAAAGGATAAGAGTTCTGTACTAAACACATACTTTTATCCGTGGTAACTTGGATGAATGCTCATGGATACAATACATTAACCACAGAAACAGGATGAAAGCTCCGTTTATCTGTGAGTTTGCTTATCCAAGACACAGCCCACCCCCCATATCATTGAAAACAACAATTGTGTTGCACTGAAGATTTGGCAGCATGAAATTTGGGTCAGTCAGAGAAGAGCTGCAGTTGGCGACGAAGACATTCACCTGCGTTGAGCGAGTGCTGCAGCCTGCGGCAGGGTGTGAACATGGACCCTCTGCATGCAAGACACTGCAGTGGCTGCCAGGTCAGCCAGACGCTGGGGTATTATTCCATCTGCCAGGCCTTCTTTGGACAAACCGGCAAACAAGAAGGTGTTGTTTGCTTGGAACTCGCGCAAATGGAGCGAGAGGAAGCTGGCTGGGAGCTCTGTCAAGTGATTCCCTTCTATGTTTAGGCACTCAAGAAACCTGGCCCACATTCAACAAGAACCAGGAGGTTAGGGTAACGTTTCAACTCCATTCCCATTCTGAAACTTTGTAGAGAAAAGAACGAATTTATAGTTACAAAATATTCACCACATTAATCTGCATCACGCCTTGTATGTATAAAATTACATGGCAGGGTGATATTTTGGGCAATGGCCCATCTTCAGAGCAAAAGGGAAAGGGCAGAAAGATTGATTATATAGTTGAGATCGCACATTATTCAGTGGTGCCCTGAGATGACTGGGAATTTTTCATTGCCAAATTAAGTTTGAATTCACATAAGAGCACTTTTCTGCTCGTCGACATTCAGTATCAAACATATACTTTGAAAGTGAAAATGTGCACATACATTGATTTTTTAAGTTAAAGCAATGCGGGCGAGCTTCAAAGAGGCATCTTTCTGTAGCACAGTGTGGGGAGGCCCTTCATCCAGCAGTGGCTTGAGAAAGGCTGCACTGTAATTGGAACAAATTATTTGGGTGACTGAAATCATTATGTGAACTGCACGTTAATTCAAATTAGACACTTACCTTAATTTTTTTATATCCTCACTGAGAGAAGTGATGCTGTTATATGATACGTCCAACATTCTTAAGTTGGGCAGGTTGTAGACACTACAAGAAACAAAAGTCAAAATACATCGTGAAATCATTATCTGAATATCGAAATGCCAAATTTACAACTTAGCACCAATGCACATTACACGTACACATCACATATATAATCCGGCCTGGTGGCACAGTAGTAGATTGAACGGCTCACAATGGGAATGTTGCTAATTCAAATCCTAGTTGGCAGTTCACTCGGCCCACCATCCCTCCCTCCGGGGTCGATAACATTTGTGCGAAAGTCAACAGAGGTTGTCCTATGGATAGATTCCCAACCCCGCCAAATGTAGAAATGCGGAACTTCCACCACTGGTTCAGGGCTGTGAATAGAATGAGCACAGCCTCAAATGCTCTGTTGAGCAGGAAATTAATTCACTATTATTATTGGACATGTCCTTAAATCTAACCAGGAACATAAGTAACATTTTAAAGGGGACTTGGTATTTGAACAAGAACATGAGAGAAGCAAACATCCACAAACAAGGATACCACAGGTTTCACTAAAATCATGTTTTATAATATAGTAAAAGCCACACACAATGCATCTATTAGCACACACATCACAGTACTCTACAGCCCACTTAAAAATGATTTACTTAACATTCCAAATCTGTCAAAGATGAGGTGGATCCCATTGAACAAAATAAAGTGGAATGTCTCTGTATGACCAATAACAGCCGACACACACGCACACACGCAAATGCAACCCTTCAGAAACCAACATGGACATTTGAAAAATATTAACTTTACGCTTTGGACAGTGTATATCTGTCTTTCCAATAAGTATCTGTCAATTATTTGAGTATAGTAGTGTAGTAAGTATTCAGGAGGCTTTGACGACGGAGTCGGAGGCACACTTATTTATTAACAACAACTTGTGCACAGTAACGGGTACACACAGCACTTAGGGGGGTATCGTCCCCTTCACTCTTCTAACAGGGAGACACAACATCTCACCCCGCTAACCTACGCCCGAGTCCTCCACTACGGAGCTAGGGGAGGCTACCTATCCCAGCCCTGGTCAAGCTGGGATCCCGGCACCCTGAGTCTCCAGACCGGCTCTTATAAGAACGTCAGTCTGGGCTCTCGGGGCCACGCCACCGGCTTGACTTGGTCGGTCCTGACAAGGACAGCGAGCCAGGGGAGCTCCGGGGCCTTATTCTAGCTGGTCTTCGCTCTTCGCTGGTTTAAGCTAATACTCGACCTCGAGCCCTCCAGCTCACCACCTTTTATAGCACTCGGCCCCCAGGAGGGGCCCGTGGGGGATGCAGGTGCGGACGTCGGTGTGAGCACCTCCTCTGTGTACGGCCCTAACCACGCCCCTTGTGTTTGTTAGCCATCCGTGCCCATATACAATTACACCTCTACAGTAGTCAAAAAAGTTGTACGCCTTCTGGTGTCATCTGGTCCAACACCAATGGGGACTAGGCTCTAAAGAAAGCCGTCTCGGGTGTGGACCAATCAACTTCAAGGGCAGTGCATATTATTATTATTATCAGAGTTGCTTCTTTTTGTTTGCTTTTTTGACTACTTGTGTTGTGGTTATGGCAAACATGATGCCTTGAATAAAGGTGTCAGTTTTGTACCAGTTTAAAAGGGTAAAACCCTACTACTATATTTTGCCACTGGTAACAGAGATCTCATAGTGTAACTGCTTACCCCGAGCTCTCAATACTCTGATATTGCACTGTGTTTGAGTTGTACGCCTTCTGGTGTCATCTGGTCCAACACCAATGGGGACTAGGCTCTAAAGAAAGCCATCTCGGGTGTGGACCAATCAACTTCAAGGACAGTGCATATTATTATCATTATCAGAGTTGCTTCTTTTTGTTTGCTTTTTTGACTACTTGTGTTGTGGTAATGGAAAACATGATGCCTTGAATAAAGGTGTCAGTTTTGTACCAGTTTAAAAGGGTAAAAACCTACTACTATATTTTGCCACTGGTAAAAGAGATCTCATAGTGTAAATGCTTACCCCGAGCTCTCAATACTCTGATATTGCACTGTGTTTGAGTTGTACGCCTTCTCGTGTCATCTGGTCCAACACCAATGGGGACTAGGCTCTAAAGAAAGCCGTCTCGGGTTTGGACCAATCAACTTCAAGGACAATGCATATTATTATCATTATCATAGTTGCTTCTTTTTTGTTTGCTTTTTTGACTACTTGTGTTGTGGTTATGGCAAACATGATGCCTTGAATAAAGGTGTCAGTTTTGTACCAGTTTAAAAGGGTAAAAACCTACTACTATATTTTGCCATTTGTAAAAGAGATCTCATAGTGAATTATTTGAGTGTTTCGTTGTCTGGGGAATGATAGAATAATGACAGTAACCCATGGAAAACATATTTGTTTGATATCGCCGCATGCAATGGAATGGTTGAACACACAAGTGTAATAAAGTATTTCCACGACGGAGCTTGTTGAGTGCTTCTTTATTCAGAACGGTACAGTACAGTTTCACTTCCCTCCTGATGATTCCACTCTCCCAACCCATGGACGAAGTGCCTCTTTCTCTCTCCACGTTCCCGCGGGGCTCCACTCTCCGGCCTCGCCGCTGGCTGACGGCACGCTGGAACTGGAGGCGAGCTCCGAGGGAAGACCCGCCACGTGGCCCGTGGCGAAGAGGAGAAGGCAGCGCCGCCGTCCGGAACCCAGGGTTCCACACTGACCCCGAACCTTCCCCCCGCTCTCCCTTATATCCCCCTTGGTGGAGCGAAGCCCCGCCTCTGGTCACACCCCCTCGGGAAAACTTCTCGAGGGTGCCCGAATGCCTCACCGGCCCGATCATATCCCCCCTCTCGGATTGGATCCCGATGACATCATCATGCCCGTACTCGTTACCCCCTGGTATCCCCTGGATGGCGCTCCCTCATTACATCACCCCCCCCCCCCCCCGATGATAAAAAAAGACTAGCCGTCCCGGCTAGAGGTAAAACCCAATACGAGTAATGAGGAGATGCAACGTGGGCGCATGTGGCGCGCGTGCAGAGGGTAGCACTGAATAGGCCGAGGCCAACACAACATAGAACATTAACAAGAGAACAAAATCGAATGTTAATAAGAGAACGGCGCGTGGCGAATCAACAGAAACGCAGCATCTTGGAGCGAGTCCGTGATGCCGGCCCTTAGACGGCACGAGTGGCAGGATGAGCGAGTGGCAGGATGAGCGACGGCGGAGCAGAGGCTCCATCGCAGCAGGGCCTGGTCATCGACATTGGCAGTTATGGGCTCGGACACTGTGGAAGGCAAAACAGAGCCCTTCAGGCGGTCATCACGTAACAGCGCCGTTCCCGGTCCGTCAAACACGTCAGACTTCGGCAGGCTAATTGGTGGAGATGAAGGGGTAAGTGGAGGAGGAACAAACGGCTTCAGCCACGAGGGGTAAACAAACCAATGTCGGCGACCAGCCTGGATACGCACACATTGTGGCTGAAGGATTCGGATCACCTTGACTGGTCCCCGCCAGGGCTTATGCAACTTAGGAGAGGTGCCAATGGGACTCTTGAGGCAATGCAACAAAGCCCTGTCCAAAACAGACCACGGCACCTGACGGTCAGACCTGCGAGTAAGACGTTCATTTCGCCCCTGTGTCTTAGCGGTATTGACTTTGGCAGCCTCTCGTGTGTCAGAAAGACGTCGCAAGGAATCATGGACATGTTCAGGCAGTTTACACTTAGAATCAGCCATCGGTACTCCCAATTGGGTATCAATAGGTGCCACGTTTTCTCGGCCATACATAAGGAAGAATGGCGAAAACCCCGTAGAAGCATGAGGAGGCATCCGATATGCAGTGAGTACACTAGACACCTGCAGATCCCAATCAGTCTGCTTGGTGTCCACCATCTGATACAGCATGGCAGACAGGGTCCTGTTTAGGCATTCGACCGCAACAACTTAGAGGAAAAATTCCGGCCTTGGTCCGTAAGTATTTGTTCGGGAGCACCCTTATCCATAACATACCCATTCAAAAATGCGTCAGCAATGGAGGCCGCCGACTGGTCCGGGAGCGGCCAAGCCATCAGCCAGTGGGTAAAATATTCAACACCCACCAAGAGGAACTTATTCCCCATAGCTGTGAGCGGCAGGGGCCCCAAAATGTCGAGCGCCACCAGCTCGAGACTGAAATAGACTGCAGCGGCGGGTGGCCTTTCTGTTGCAGCAGTTTCCTTTGAGCATAATCAGTTCAAGCTCGGATCCATTTGGAGACATCGGCCGTCATACCCGGCCAATAATAATCCCGCTGCAATGTCAACAGAGATTTTTGCACTCCCAGGTGTAACAACTTTTCCCCGTGCAGAGCGCAGACCAACCTGCACCGAAGAGGAAGAGGAACGACAATGCGGCAACGATCCAACGCGTCCTCCCTCCACATCAAAAGGCCATCATGCAAAATCACCTGGCCATCCCCAGCCGAATCGTACGCCCCTGCCTGTGCTCAGACCGACGCCGCAGATCCCCTAATGAGACGTCAAGGAGCTGCTCGTATATCCATATGGAGCGGGGAAGTTGCAAAACACTGTCAATCGGCACGGTCGCGTCCAAAGGCTGGGAAGCATCAACCGCCGACATAGCCGTACTAGCCTGTGATGGGATGGGTCCACAATGACTCGTACCCAACAGACACGGGCAACGAGGCGATTGTGGCAGCCGCGACAAAGCATCCGCATTGCAGTGGCGAAAACCTTTACGGTAAACAACGTTGAAAGATAATTCCTGCAGAATCTCTAGCCAACGAGAGAGCTGGCCAGCTGGCTGTTCAATTTTCAAGGAGTACTGAAGAGCTGTATGATCGGTGTGGACAACAAATTCCCTGCCATAGAGGTACGGCCTGTTTTTAAGGACAAAGTAAACAATGGCCAAAAGTTCCGTCCGGGTTCATACTCTTAGGTTTTTTCGGTAAAGTCACGTAGGTAAAAAATAATAATAAAATAATAAATTAAATAACTCAATTAAATCACGACGTTTCGGAGGCAACACAAGTCTCCGTCTTCAGGTGGGACCGTCACAGCTAAATTTACTGTATCAAGTGAAGAAAAATCCAAGAGACAAGATCTTAAATACTGGTTAAGGGGAGGGGGGAGGAGCTTATCTAAATGTGGCAGTCAGGGACTGGGAGGGTGGGGGGGCGGGGCTAGAAGGGAAGGTCCAAGTAAAAAACCTCCACAGGGGCTACGGCCGTTGTTGGCTGCCAACACCAAAATAGCAGCACTGTTAAACGCTGGGGATGTCAACAACTTGGTAAAATAGACTAGTACCTTTCAAATAAGATGGTACAAATATGCGTAGTTAAATCCTTTTTAATGGTTAATAACATCTTTCCAATGATTGCTCAATTTGTACCCATCATCACGGTTGAAGTTATGTCTATATTTGTACATCTGGATGGCTTCGTGGACAAACCTTTGATGGTAGCCAGAAGATTTGCAGAGCACCTTGGTCTCGGAAAAGACAATATCATGAGAGCCCACAGCGTTGTAACAATGATCTCAGTTTTGCCGTGTTTCAGATCTGACTTGTGCTCGTGGACACGATCAGAGACATGACGTTTCGTTTCCCCAATGTAACAATCACCACAGTTGCAACTCAGTTGATAAGACTCCAGGGTATTGCAAGTCAGGAATGACATCTTTCACAGATGGGATTAGATCATGGATTTTATGTACTGTACTGAATCGGACTTGGATCTTATGTTTGTTTCGAATTTTCGAGATATTTTTGGTCACGCCTGCTATGTATGGCAACGTGATGGTTTTGATTGGAGTTTCAAGTGGTTGTTTCTGTATGGTGGGAGAAACAGTTTGGCGTATCGTACGGTCAGAGTATCCGTTCATCTTGAGGGCCAGATGTATATGTTTTAATTCACTGGCCAGGTGGTGTTGGTCAGAGATGTAATGAGCTCTGTGGTATAGTGTTTTGATGAGAGAATTCTTTTGAGCTGGGTGGTGGTGGTAATCAGGTTTCAAGTAGGAATATGTGTGGGTGGCCTTCCTGTAAACAGAATGTCCCAAGGAGCCATCAGGTCTCCTCTCAAATAGAACATCCAAGAATGGTAGTTTGCCATCTTTCTCCACTTCCATGGTGAATCTGATGGATGGGTGTCTGGAATTGATGTGGTCCAGGACGGTTCCACCTGGGAGGCCATGTGGCCGCATGACAAAAGTGTCATCCACATATCTCTTCCACAGGGAAGGACGCAGGGTGGATGTCTGGATGGCGTCTGATTCAAACTTTTCCATGAAAACATTGGCTATCACTGGTGACAAGGGGGAGCCCATAGGGGTACCCTCATTCTTTCTTGATTTGAAGCTTTCGTGACTGCAAGGATTCATATTATTGGGTTTTTTCGGTAAAGTCACGTAGGTAAAGAATTAAAATAAAAATAAAATAAAAGTAAAAATAAAATAAAATAAAAATCACGACATTTCGGAGGCAACACAAGCTTCCGTCTTCAGGTGGAACCGTCACAGCACGCTTGCTGTATTAACAATGTGACCAAAGTAAACGCACCAAAGTCTGCAGCAAATTACATTTAGCCGGCTAAAACTTCAAGCTAGTGGAACGCATTCTATCAAAAACGGAGCATAGCCACTGCAGATGTGCGACTGAAAACAATCACGTCATCTAAGTAAATGAGACAAGTGTCCCACTGTAACCCGGCTAACACGAGCTCCATCAACTGCTGGAGGTGACCAGAGCCGAATTCAAGCCCATGGGAAGGCAATTTAACTGAAAGAGACTCTGAGACGTGCGAAATGCAGTTTTGGGCTTGAACGACTCGTCCACGGGTAGCTGCCAAAACCCCGAAAACAGATCAAGGGTGGAAACATATTTAGCACCGGACAAGGTGTCTAGAGAGTCGTCTATCCGAAGAAGCGGATAGGCATCGGCCACGAAAACCCTGAGGCCACCGTCTATCTTTTTGACGAGGACAACCGGCGTGCCCCAAGGGCTAGTAGAAGGGGAGGTAATATCGGTGGCCAGCATATCACTGACCACTTGTTGCACACGCTCCTTCTCCACGTCAACAAGGGCCTGGACTGCCACACCCTGTGTCGAACGCATCAATGGGGAGGGCAAGAAGGGAAATTTGTGACCCGAAGGCATCTCCAAACAACCCTGATCGACGAGACTCTTAACGGGCATGCGACGAAGAAAATCAGTACTCAACAAACAGGGCACAGCTAACGACCTCGAGATCAAAACAAGCCCCAATACGGCAACATCCCCCATGACAACGAGGGCATCCACCTGGCCAATTATGCCCATGCTGCCCCCATTAGTCGCGACACAAGAATCAATGACAGGTCGTATTTGAGTAACAGGAATAGACAGGAATTTAAAAATGACATCAGAAATAATAGTAGCAGAAGCTCCCGTGTTGATCAAGATACGAACGCGGACCCCTTGTATCGAACCCGGCACCGACTAGGATCCCTCAGCCGCAGCAACCACACGATGCGCTAATTTCCTCTATTGAGTGAGTGAATCGGGACCGACCCGGAATGACGGTTGCCAACAATCAAATCCGTTGTGAGCGAACAGGCACCGCGGATCGAGATGCATGAGGTTGCAAAATGTGCCGTGAGTCCGACGTGTACAGACTCGCCTGCAGATTCGGAGGATGATCCATCGAAGGTCCCGCAGGAGCCGGAGCAGCAGACGAAGATGGAGAGTGAGGACGACTCCGACATTCCCTCGCGAAGTGACCCAGCCGACCGCAGTGGAAACAAGTGACGGACAGTCTCTGGGTCCCCCGGTCGTCACGAAGATGGGGTCCTTCGGTCCCCCGGCGACGAGAAGCCACGGTCCATCTCTGATCCCACTGATAGGCCGCAGCGGCCAGATCACCGTCCGAGGAATCCTCCTAAGGCGGACTATTCACAACTTTAGACGGGGACCAACCCCTGGGTTCCCCATCATGCTTAGGGTCCCCCGTCCACGCCGCCATTTGTGACCAGTGCTGCAAATTTTTGTGTGCGTGCAAGCACCTGACAGCCCACCAGGATGATTGCGTTCCGTAGCCGCATGAAGGAAGGACAACCCCCATGTCCATGGCCAGCGCCAACATCCGATCCATAACGAGCAAGTTGAGCGCTTCCTGCTTCACATCAGGGTAGGCAGCCACAGCCAGTGCCATCAAGGCACTACTATAGGCCAGGGGAGATTCTGAACTGACCCGCTTATGTTGCGTACATTTTTTCCGCGTGTCTGAAGGTGACTCAAAACTTCCGCCATATCGGCGTATGCACCTTGTAACATTGCCCGCTTCCTCCTCCGACCAATGGACCGACCGGAACGCCGCCTCAAATTTCCCGATGAAGGTGCTCCAGTCACCACCCGCTGCAATTAATTATTTAACGTGGGGAAGACGATGTCCACAATCAATGCCGCTGCATGTGACAGCAGTGGCAGCAGCGGCAGCTGCCCCTTTCTCAGCACGCTGCTCGTCGGAAATGGCGGCCACCGTATCCGCCTTCGCCGCACTGTCCAATATGGCGGTGTCCAGCCGCGTAGGCGACTCCGGTCGCGTAATGGCGGACGTCCCATCCGCGCGAACAATGGCGGATAACTGTTCCTCGCGCACAATGGCGGACGCCGACTCCGCGTGCGCAATGATGGCCGTCACCCCAGCTGAGGAGCTCGCTTCCTGGAGGCGATGGGAGTGGACGTCCCACCACCGAGACGAGCTGGAGAAGAACGCCCCCTAGCGACTCAAGCTGCTCTTCCATCCTCTTCCACCCGTCGTCGGGCCTTACGCATGGAGGTGCCGCAACCACGGCGCCTGCCCCCGGAGCAGTAACTTCCTCGGCCGAGGCGCTTGTAACCGGGACCACGGGTCCCGGGGTCGGCTGGTCCAGGGTCTCCGTTTCATCGTCGTCTGAAGATTACACAGGTGGGTTCTTCTTTCTGAGGTTTTTAGACATTTTTCTCCTTCATGATCGTCTTGTCTTGAAAGGCCACTTCTGGCACCAGTATTTCCACGACGGAGCTTGTTGAGTGCTTCTTTATTCAGAACGGTACAACACAGCTTCACTTCCCTCCCGATGGTTCCACTCTCCCAACCTGTGGACAACGTGCCTCTCTCTCTCTCCGCATTCCCGCGGGGCTCCACTCTCCGGCCTCGCGGCTGGCTGACGGCACGCTGGAACTGGAGGCGAGCTCCGAGGGAAGACCCGCCACGTGGCCCGTGGCGAGGAGGAGAAGGCAGCACCGCCGTCCGGAACCCAGGCTTCCACACCGACCCCGAACCTTCCCCCCACTCTCCCTTATATCCCCCTTGGCGGAGCTAAGCCCCGCCTCTCGCCACACCCAAACGCCTCACCGGCCCGATCATATCCCCCCCTCTCGGATTAGATCCCGATGGCATCATCATGCCTGTACTCGTTACCTCCTGGTATCCCCTGGATGGCGCTCCCTCATTACACAAGCAAGTATTTTATTTATTAAAATCTAGAATACCGGTCATTAATTTGCAACCGGTGTTCGGTACAAGTTATAATACTGTTACAAAAGTGGTATTAAAAAGCAAAGCAGGTAATGCTCTGCAAAAGAATCAACATAAAAAAACGCAATATCAAAAGTAGTAAATGTTCTAATTGTTACAATGCTCTCAAGTCAAGATCAGAATCTTTTAGAAACTTTATAGACTAAAAATAACTGATGAGCTAAAAAGCTTTTTTTCACAGATGTCTAGTATTTCACAGATGTCCAGTAATGTAGATAGTTCCTATCTGTGGTGCCAAGTTCATTTTAATGAAAACACTTATATATAAGAAACAAAACATTATGCAACCACAACACGTAATGCAATATTACTAAACTAATTTGTTAAATGGTTTACCCACGGCATAGTGGTAGCAATATACATTTATTGTAACGTTGCAATGGATGCAAAAGCAACGTTGAAAAATAATAGTTTTTCAATTACCTGAATAAACATGAATAGTCCTATATATCAAATCAACAAAGGGATCTATAATATTCGCATCACGTCATTGTGGAGAACATTAGTTGCAATATAAACACGCTTTAACTGGCTGACATCTTCGAGAAGACTGCAGAGCTTGGCCAATTGTTGGTAGTATGAATGTCTGTTGAACTTCTTTTGCACCGTACGTAGCTAACCGTACTTATCGGAAGTGTGCGGGAAAGGACAACAAACTATGGGTCACTACTGTGTGAGTCTATGGGTCTCTGTGTGAGTATATACGTCGAACTTCTTTCGCACCGCACGTAGCCAACTGTGCTAATCAGAGATGCGGCCTCACCGCCTGGCTGCTTCCCTTCAGCTTTGTCTGTGGCTCCACGGTGACTGTGAGATGCAATTTGCATGAACGATGCTACTAAATTAAACTAAAATTTACAACCTTAAAAAAAATAAGAAGACAATATGCCGAGCGCACATATGTCCCTCCACACAAAATAATTACATCGTTTATTTATTTACACATATCAGCCACACGTCCATCTGGAAGTAATTCTTTTCAGCAGCATTGGTTTAATTCAGGCGAACTGTGGACTTATTTGACATTCAGTCAGACATGGGAAGGTGTATTTTATGCTTATTGATTTCGTTATTTAACATAACTTATAATCCTTTACAATATCACCACCACTGTTTATTATGTACTTATTTATTGCCATATTTTGTTAACAGTGCTTTTAGATGCTGTTGTTCCTGTGTTTAAAGTTTCTGTATTTATAGTGAGATTATAAACCCTTTAAAACTAATCATTTGCATTTTTAAGGAAAATGTATCATCTTATGTTCAGTTTCTTTGAAAGTTGATTTGTAAGTGACTATTGTTGAATAATTATATTTCATTATGTATCTATGTAGCACTTTTAGAATATCTTATTGTAAAAGTGCCTATTGATATAAAAACAAGATTAATGAAGTGATGAAAAACCGTTCATTGTCTAAACAGACGGACACGTCACTCACCTCTGGGGCAGTGAGGTGAACAGGCAAAAGGAGAGCACCAGTGTGTGTAGATGCGACAGGCCGGCCAGCTGTTGGGGCAGCCCGCTCAGCGGGTTGTTCCGCAGCTTCAGCACTTCCAGTCCACCAAGTTCAAGCAGCTGCTTTCCACCAACGAAAAATGAAAGAATCACCGAAATGCGACTGTGACACACCAAAACAGTGGAAAACATTGTAAACAGTGGAAAACATTGTTTCTGTGTAAGTCGATGTGTAGCTGTGTGACTGATGCATTGCTCTGTGATCCTACGGATCTCTCTCTGCGAGTCTTTCGGTGTCTGTATACGTCTATTGTTCTCTTTGTGAGTCTATGTGCTTCTGTGTGAGTTTGCATGTCTCTTTATGAGTCTATGTATTTCTGTGTGACCCTGTAGGTCTGTGTGTGAGTCTATAGATCTCTATCTGGGTCAATGGGTCTCTGTGTGATGAGTCTATAGATCTCTGTGGGAGTCTATGTTTCTCTGTGTGAGTCTGTGTTTCTGTGAATCTATGGGTCACTCTGTGTGTTCGTGTCCACTACAAGTGTTCTGACAGCAGGAGTGGTCTTAACACTCACGACGCTCTGAAGCCGGCAGCTGGATGCATAACGTAGACATGGATTTATAGTTACTACTAAGTCGATATCCATATGAAAGCAGAACCGCCAGTCCGATAGGCACCACTAATACTCACCGTTAATAACATAATTCCCACTAATACACACTGATCACTATTGTCATATTACAACTATTCTCATGTATTGCCAATATAAGCACCATTATCATTCCCATTTACTATTAAAATACACCAAACTATATCCATGTTAAGACAAGCACCCCGCCAACACTTACACAGAGTTTAAAATGTAACAACATGAAATGTTTGGCTCTCCATTGCTTTGAGCTGGGTAGAATGCGGGCAAATGATAACAAATTAAACGTGCATTTGAGATCTCTAAAATCACGCACAAATGACAAAAATTTAGATTGTACATACAGTCGCACTCGTACCCCCGTACTGGCAGACTATTTCCTACTGGCAGTCAGGTGCTGTCACCTTGTACTTTACAGGGACAGCTAACTCTGGGAGTGCCCGTTCGAATGGGCAGCACCAGTAGGGGGGTGAAGAGACGTCATGTAAGGTGCATTGAGTTGTAACTTAGGTGAGTTCCATTGAGCTAAGAAGCTCGTTTTCAATGACTACCCAGCAAAATGGCTGATAGGATGATAGCAAGCAAGCATGTTACATGGGAAGGGATTAGTTTACTGGAATGTTACATTGGAAGGGAGGGTTTACGGGGGCTGCATGTGTAGCACTTGCGAACTGTAGTTCAGTTCATTGGCTGCACATTTCATTTTTGAAAGGTAGTATGACAGTGGACCCGGGTGTTGGTATGCACACAACAATATACGTGGAGACTTCGTCAAGGTTTGTTTTGTTTCATTCTCAAACTCCAACTCCAAATCTGAACGCAAGAAGCATCACACTCGGCCTCTCAGTCAACACTGCAGAAGTGCGGGCTTGGCTCCATGGCTCCAAACTTGGTTCTGACTGGTTTAAGCTGCCACAGAGGGGAGAGGGGAAACTCTAGGACACACATGTACAGGGATGGACGAAGCCTCAGTGTTGAACTGCTTGCGTACATAATGTGCTGAGTCTTAACCAGAAATATTGGCTCGGGATGTAATTAATGACACCATGATGTGGAGTTTTAATGGTGGGGGGTGGGGGGGTGCTTCTTTCAGATCCCTTCCTGACACCCTGCGCAACACAGAATGGCCGATACGACGGCAGCAAGCATGTCACATAGGGAGGGAGGGTTTACAGGCGCCACAGAGGCGAGATGTTAACTACTTCACCTAGAATACGGGAGGTGATGGGTTCAATCCCGACCCTTAAGCCTGTATATTCGGAGTTTGCACGTTCCCCCCGTGGCCGCGTGGATTTTTCTCTCCACATTTAGAAACATGCATTTAGAGTATTTGGCTGCTATAAATGTCCACATGATAAGCCACGTCGTTGAGTTATCATTCGTGGCCAGGAAGCATTTGAAAAAGAGCTACATAGCTCAGGGGGCCTTACCTGGTAAAATAAAAATAGTTTTGGTCAGGTTTACTGGGGTTGCGTTAAACAAAAGCGGGGACCTTTTATCTGCATCAAATAATGCAAATATCATTATGATGACATTTTGTGTACCTCGTGTGGTAAGCTTCGCAGATTATTATAGGACAGGTTGAGGTAAACCAAAGTGTCCATCAGCGGTGACAGGCCTGGTAAGCTGTCGATGAAATGTGCCTTGAAGAAATAAAACAGATTTTGCACTTTAATCTCTGAACATTATTGTAATGATACCGTCGCGTATACCCAAACACCA
Organism: Lethenteron reissneri; assembly: GCF_015708825.2. NCBI lineage: Eukaryota > Metazoa > Chordata > Hyperoartia > Petromyzontiformes > Petromyzontidae > Lethenteron > Lethenteron reissneri. The sequence goes on from NC_083785.1 coordinate 396,481, forward strand.
AATATGCACTCCTCTTCATTATACCGCAAGTGATAAATGCCATAAGTGAAAATGCCAAATATAGAAAACATTGGAAATGCATGGACATTTACAACATATCAAGGAGATTACAATCGTTTTATCTGAGTAACAACAATAAACATTCACAATAAATTGAAATAAAAGATCAACAAATACAAAATTAGTTATTATGAATGCTTACTTCATCAGTCACTGTGAATCAGTACACCACTGCAATGTATCGATTTGTTTCCTCTTTCTAATTTTGCCTTTTGCCCAAACAAGCCTCAATGCACCTTCCATAAATTCCATAAAACATTAAACTAAAATATTCCAAGACACACACCTATTGGCCAAACCCTTAGGCGAACAGAAAACTCTGCATTGGTTTACTAACACCCAGAAAAGTACAAGATGTATCTCAACCAGGAGGGATGCAACCCCGGCCCCTTTAAGGCGATGTCCTGGATAGATATGAGTTCCAACCCACAGTTTTTGGATATAATTAACCCTTTCCCATTCCGATGACGTCTGCTATTCGCATGGTGGATCCCGTTCACTGCTGAATCTCGGAACGTGCAAGCAGTCAACATTACTTTTAATTACAGAGGTGTAGCGCCATTGTTTTATAAGATGCTGTACTCACCACAGATAACGGTAGAGACACGACTGCACTGTATATGATAGCTGGCACCAAACTTCCACACACCCTTCCGCACAGCCTTGTGGGAGCCTCGGTACCGATACAATTATTTTATTTTAGTTTCACTTCCGGTTTCGTCATCGGAACGGGAAAGGGTTAAACAGTGGCTGGCGAGCACTTCTGTGTTCTATATGTAATTTTTTACGGATAAAATAACTCGGTATTTATTTGAATTCCAGTTAAGCTTTGGGCAGACGGCATCTTAATGAACCAAACGAAGTGTGGCACGTGCCTTGAGGCTGAGCGTGGTGCCGCCCTGCAGTAAGCAGTGCAGCACGGCGAGCTCAGCAGGGCTGATGACGGTGCTGAAGGGCGAGCGGCTGCGCGCCTCGCCCTGGAAGCTGCCTGCTGGCACAGCGTGCAGCACAAGCCCGACGGCTGCGCTCACACGGCACAGAACACGGACGCTGCGCTCACGACAATTTCAGCTGTAGTGTTGAAAATTCAACGATGCACTTATCTACGTGTGCGTAATGCCGGATGGCTAGGTCTAAGAACACTGCAGTGGAACAATCACAAATGTATGCATACAGACTGTGCTGCATTTGATCTGTTGATTCCTTCCTGTGTGTTTAATTCTCAACGGGTGGAACGATGAGATTAGTGTGTTGAGCTATGAACCCAGTCACCTGAGTTCGATTCGTGGCCACTGTTAACTTCAGAACCAGTCCTTCTCTTCCCCACATCAAGTCGCACTGACCAGCATGGTGAAGTATGGTCAGAAATCCCCCATGATAATTTTGGCATACTTGGTACTATTCATTCCGATGGCTCCAGTGTTGAAAAGTGGGCTCCCATTTGTCTTGGAAAGCAGCCAATGTGGCGCACTCAAATCTGCCTCAGGGTAATGGATTGCCCCATGTGAGGAGTTAACGTGGGGTCTGTGGCTAAAACTACTTAGCTGACCAGGACCTCCTTTCTTGCCTGAGCACCATACAGAGGTCCACGCATCCTGTCCTTTCACAATTCCACAGATCCGACAATGCTGCTCGCAAACTTATTCGATTCTAAGAAGTCAAAATCATAATTTGTATTTATCCTGGAGAAATCCGATGAGCTATGAAGCCCTTTTTCACAGATGTCCAATACTAATAGTGATTCCAGGCTCCATAATTTCCCAGCTCTCATCAAGAATGAAGTGTGTAGTCTCTCTGCATTGTCAAACCTACCTAACTTATTTTCAGCAATTTCTTACACATATGAGTTTATTTTCTCCAACACTGCTGTCTGACACACAACCTTGAGCTTTAGAGACATTCACCCTGTCGACATTGACAGCTGTAGTAGCTGGAAACATTTTAAAGGACTCACTGTGTTCCATCCTGGGTTTACCCAGACTAAGTTGTGTTATATCTGACACAATACACTGAGACTTGGAAGTTGACTTGTTACTAACTGGTATCTGCATCGTCAATATTGGCCTTTGTGAAGAAAACGCAAGACTTGTGTCTCTAGACAAGGATATAGATTTCCAAAAAGAAAAGGTGCCGAATGATAATTAGACTGGTCACATGTAAAAACATATCCAACCGACCCCACACTCACTGCTACATTATAGTAGACTGAAGCACGCAGGTTAATACTGGTGAAACTTTCAAGTCATAGTCCATGTATATTATTTCCCTTTTCATAGCAATGTAGAATTTACACAACTGGCTCAGGGCTGTCAATGTGAAATAAGTGTCGCCGCAGTGCTCATTTAAGCAAGAAATCACTTCGACTTTGACTTGAAAATTTCAAACCATCAACACTAACTCTTCATAAAGAGAAGTACATTTGAAAATGTCTTACAAACAGTCGTTGTTTTAGGCCCGACACCACTGGGGCTGCTCACGCCTTTATGTTGTACCTGGCTGAATTGGTGATTCCTTGACGTGTGGTTCCCATTTTGATTGAAGATGCTGAGATTTCTCTGTATTCCATTTCTCCCTAAGTTCATCATCATCAAGGGTGCCAATGGTCAGAGCTGCCATATGTTCCTGGATAAAGGCCCTTATTTCTGTTGGGAAAGCACAGAAGACAGGTGTCATGTGATTCACATCAAATATTAGATTCAACATATTCAGCTGTGGTAGACATGTAGATGTGGACTATGCACAATATGAAACGTGTCTTTGAGTGGAGCTGACCCAGAAGGAGCTGAAGTTTAGGGACACGTGCAGGTGGCGCGGCTGGGATGCCCTGCACGGAAATAACAACGTCCGTGACCTCCCTGTGCTTGCTGTGTCCGCAATGGCCCTTCTCCAGCGTGGATGCCAGCATGCGCACAAGATTACCATAGTTGCAGCGTGAGAGCACAGCTTGCCTCAGCCACTTTATCTGGGAAACGGGGTCTATGCGGAGAGAACACATAGATCATCTGAATGTAATGCTGTCTACGTTAACCCTTGCATTTATTTTTAATGTTTTATATCGACAAGCATCCCATGTTAATTTACTCATTACATTGTAGGTACAACAAATCATCCCAAGGTGAATATTTTATAGCTTTCATATATTTAAGTTATGTTTTAAATGCACATTTTTACATTTATAATATATTGCTGAATAAAATGTGTCAGTGTTTTGAGTCTACTAATTTGAAAGCACTTTATAAAACTGATTTTATTATTTTAACCACCTTTCGGCAACTGATAATGCTTTAACTCACGGTAGCGTGGCCGAGTGGTCTAAGTAATGGGCTTGAATACTGTCGCTGCCACCAATACTTTGTCATTTTGCAAATAAGACAATTCTGTTCTCACCTGGTTAAACAAAATAAACTGGAAACCGGAATAAGCAACAGATATGTCAGTTCAAATTTCGTTCAAGCGAACATTCATAAATTGGGAGTTAGATAATTGAGGAATTCCTGTATGCCTGTTGATTGCTTGTGTCCAAGTGGTAAATGTAATAATTTGTAAATGTAAGTACAGTATGTGAACCACACCAAAGGGCGGGAAGGCCAAGAAGTCATCGAGTGTGAATATGGGTGGATTCCCATGGCAGTGTTTGCCAGTAGCCACGGCCCTCAAGCCCGGCAGTCTGAATGGTCTAGAAGGCGGGAGGGGAGCTGGGCCGCAGGACCACTCCGGGCGGCTCCAGTCTGCTGGTCACACATACATACAACGCAAAAGACTGAAGAAGCAGCCACGCACAAACTGTTCACTGCAAATGTCTAATAATCAAGATGACCAACGTGAATAATCAGTAACCGATAATTAATTTGGCCACTTTCTGTGGATTTTTGTGTCATACGCCATAATCAATTATTATTACGTGAATTATATGGTTCAATGAAAATGTGGATAGTATATTATTAAGTGTTTAGCATAAGGGTTAATATAATGTAGAACTTTAACCCCAGGACTTCAGCTGGGGTTTTTGGTCTTTGAGAAAAATGTACCCTCCAATATCGAGACTACGGACATAACTACAATAAAACAGCAGCCTCTATTCGCTATTAAGTGACAGTGATGTTATCACAGCACTTGTGTCAGGTTAAGTGCCCTTTGAGGCCATGTGAAGTGTTAGAAGGCATTTGCGGACACGAGGTCACAGGACAGACCCCGATGTTATGGGCTGACTGAGATGACTGACAGATCATGTGAATGACTTGGTCCAATGACAATGACAGCCTCACCAACCGCACGTGTCACAGATCCCGCACCATCAACGTCTGTCCCAGGTATGCTACCAACATCGCCAACCGTATGTGTCACACTACAGTACAATGCAGTAGATAACACACAATAAATGGAATCAGAACGAGTTTTTGGTCTGTATGCTAATTTCCATACACAGAATTAGAATATTTCATTCTACTGGAGGAATCCAATGAGCTATAAAGCTCTTTTTCACTTATGTCCATTAGGGGCAGGTAAGAACGCTACAACAACAAATACAAAAACATGATAGGAGTGCAACGTACAAGAAAGGTAAACAAATCACCAAAACACATACAAACAAAACTAAACTATCCCCATCCTACCAGACAAAGCCCGTTTAATTTTCAAAAGCCACCAACAAAACGGCTGATCATTTGGACATTTATAGCAGTAAAATAATCTAAATAGTCTAAACACATGTTTTTAAATGTGGAGGGAAAACCCGGAGAACCTGGAGAAAAACTCCACGCGACCACAGGGAGAACATGCAAACTCCAAATATACAGGCATCAGGGTCAGGATCGAACCCCTGACCTCCTGCATACCAGTCGAGGAGATAACATCACATGAACGTGGCGCCCCTTAAATAAATAAAATACGTTCAAATTGCATAATCAATTCCTAAACGCACTCAAGCACATTTTGAAATAACACTGGCCTTAAAATGAAATATATAAAATCTACCTTCACATCTTCATGTCTGACAGCAAAGTATAAAGGGGAGAGGGGAATCATACACACAATGCAAATAGGGCAGTGGACCTCGGGTGGCATAGATGGTGTAGTTGGTGAGGTTGGTAGCACACCTAGGGCAGGTGTAGATGGTGTGGGGTGTGTAGCGAGTGGGGTTGGTCACACACCTGGGACAGGTGTAGATGGTGTGGGGTGTGTGGCGCGTGGGGTTCGTGAGGTTGGTCACACACCTGGGACAGGTGTAGATCGTGTGGGGTACGTAGCATGTGGGGTTGGTCACACACCTGAGGCAGGTGAAGATGGTGTGGGGTGTGTGGCGCGAGGGGTTGGTCACACACCTGAGGCAGGTGAAGATGGTGTGGGGTGTGTGGCACGAGGGGTTGGTGACACACCTGAGGCAGGTGAAGATGGTGTGGGGTGTGTGGCGCGAGGGGTTGGTGAGGTTGGCAGAGTTGGAGGTGCTGGCGGCAGGGGGCGGCGGAGCAGTCGTGTTGAGTCGGTCATGGTTTTGGCCAACTGGAGTCAAACACAGACTCATGCATACATATGCAAACATGTGCATGCATAAATTAACCCTATTTTAAAGGAAGATGCAGAAAAAACAGGGAATTACTCTATTTCGAAGAGACATATCAAGGCTGTTGTTACGAGGCAAACACAAGGATACAGGAGGAACCACGGATAAAACACATGGGCAAATGGCCGAGTGGGTTTAGTCTGAGTCAAGAGAATGACTCCCCCGAGGATTGGGGGTTCGTACAACACGCAACATCACCTGCAACGTGTGGGGGCTTCCGCACACACCACGACACGGCTCATGACAGTGCCAAGGGCCTCGAAAAGGGGTCTGGAATAGGGCTAAGGGAAGGAGTGGGGCCAGTGAAATCTCGCGTAAAGCTGCAGAGGCAGCGGAGGGCAGGGGGTGTGTCGTGTGGTCGTACCTGTGCGTGGTTCTTGCACGGGTGAAACTGGTGTGAGATTTCCCCTTGGTGTAAGAAAGCTATTGGTTGTGCCTTAAAACTATTTGCACCCCTACCGTCTGGTTCTTATTGCGTGAATTTACCGTGGTCTATAGTTGCACCACCAATCACCCTTTGGTGCAGAGGCAGACACTGTACCGGGTGTGTCTAGAGTTATGCAGTGCCACACAATGCTCCCCTCTTCCAAATATATGTATCCCATTATATTTTTGGAAGTAATCTTTCCTTGAATACTTTATTTTTAAAATAATTTTCCAAATTTACGTGTGAAAAGGTTGCTCAATTTGCTTTGAGTGTATAGTTATATTTTTTACAAGGTTTTTCGTGGGTTAGATTCCATAAATATAAATGTGTCATTAAATCCGCCACCACCCAACGCAGTCAATTAGTATGGTTTGTCATGGAAACAAAAACTTCCAATTCGTTAGTAGTTCACCACACCGGTGTGTTGGAGAGTAAACCCACAACATGTACAATTGGAGTTCGATATTTTGTCGGTAATTACAATACATTTATATTGACGCGATCTAACCCAAAAAAAACCTCTATTATGGATAATATTGGTTGCGAAAGCAATAGAGCACTTGTGATCCATAACCATGACACAGGGGTACAAAGTAGGATTATTCTTCCATGGGCCAGAGCAGAAATTGATGCCACCTAGGAGTACAAAATAATTTCTCAGGCTAATAATTCTACGTAACTATGCATTATTTGATAACCCACTCATTTAAATTAAACATCACATAATTACTGTTATCACATATATAAATTGTAACCACTAAAGTTACGTCACCTTAGGTGGTGCCGACAAGTGGTGGTGAGATGTTAACTCCCTCGCCTGGTGTGCAGGAGGTCGTGGGTTTGCATGTTCTTCCCGTGGTCGTGTGGATTTTTCTCCGGTTCTTCTGGTTTACCCCCCCCCCAAATGTGATTAGAGTATTTAGCTGCTATAAATTTCCACATGAGCCACTTCATTGAACTATCATTTGTGGCCAGGTTGCTTCTGAAAAAGAGCGGTGGGCCTTGCCTGGTAAATTTTTTAATTTTTTGTCTGGGCTCACGAACTAGCTACAGTATTGGTGAAAGCGTGGCATAATGGTGACACTTGTGACTTATAGCATCAACTGTCTGGGTTCGACTCCTAACTAGGGTGGCTTTCTGTGTGAAGTGTGTTCCCCCCCTGTTCTGCATGAGGGTTTCATCGTGGTTTGCCGGTTTCCTCCCACAGCTATAAAAAAACACATGCGATGTAACCGATATCGGTCCAATAAAACATTGCTAAATAATTACCTGCAAATTACTCAATTGGGAGTACGGTGCACACAGTAGCATCAACGTCGCCCCCTCCTCCAACAACTTGGCAGGACCCTCCTACCAAAGAGCCTTGAGAGTCGGTGAGGATTACCTGAGCAAACGTAAAAGTGTAACAAGAAAGTTTGGCGCTGAACGCAATTATCTGTCTCAAACAGTGACTGCGGTTAAGGACATTATCAGCTCAGGGGGTGCGGCAATGGGTCAGGTGGGGGCCCAATGGTGTGATTTGTCTCGCATGGTTGTTAAACGTTACTGCTCTAATTAAATTAAGACAAAACGTGGAACGTAAATGAAAGAATTTTGATACAAAAATAAATGTAAACCGCGTTTTCAAGAACGTTACATTGTTGTTATAAACGTATGTCATGGTGGTGGTCAAAGGGGGCCCATAATAGAGGTTGTTGGGTTTGATTGCATAAATATAAACGTGTCGTAAACAAAACGTGCCAATTCGTTACTAGTTCAGCACGCCGGTGTGTTGGAGAGTAAACCCACAACATTTACAATTTTGAGTACGAGTAAGGTTTATATACTGGTAGGAACCTCCTGGTTACACCAGCCCACAGGGGATTGTGTCCGTCCGTCCGTCGTGAATCCAAAAATGGGAGGGGTGGGGCTGGGTGGAGAGGGGAGGGTGGGGAGGGGCTGGGTGGGGAGGGGCTGGGTGGGGCTGGGTGGGGGATGGGAGGAGTGGGGCTGGGTGGGGAGAGGCTGGTCACCCCGTGGTGCCCTTATAAAACTCAACATTTAACCTACTCACGCCGGATTGTGCCCACCCTCACAGTCGGACATATTTGCGGAATACACCACGCCGCCGTTGACCCTGGCCATTGACCGATCAACACAACGTTCCTACCAGCTCCCTCCGCGGGAATGTGTTTTAAACAGAAATGAACATGGAAAGGAAAAAAACATTAGGAGTCAATTAATTGGGGGTCACAAGACATCTGGACCAGCCTGTACATACCACTGCATCGGATTTCGCGGTGTCCGAAGTTTCGCTCCACGTGCCGGGAGCTCCCTGAGAAGGAAGTGCGAGGCCGTGGAACGCGGGCGCTGCTGCTGCTGCTGCGGAGTGGGGGTCGTGAAGAGTGGCCGTGTGTGCGTGGTGTGTGTGCGTGGTGTGAGTGCGTGGTGTGTGTTCGTGGTGTGTGTGCGTGGAGTGTGTGCGTGGTGTGTGTGCGTGGTGTGTGTGCGTGGTGTGAGTGCGTGGTGTGAGTGCGTGGTGTGTGTGCGTGGTGTGAGTGCGTGGTGTGTGTGCGTGGTGTGAGTGCGTAGTGTGTGTGCGTGGTGTGAGTGCGTAGTGTGTGTGCGTGGTGTGTGTGCGTGGGGTGTGTGCGTGGTGTGAGTGCGTAGTGTGTGTGCGTGGTGTGAGTGCGTAGTGTGTGTGCGTGGTGTGTGTGCGTGGTGTGAGTGCGTGGTGTGAGTTCGTGGTGCGAGTGCGTGGTGCGTGTGCGAGTTGCGTGTGCGTGGTGTGAGTGCGTGGTGTGTGTGCGAGGTGTGCGTAATGTGAGTGCGTGGTGTGAGTGCGTGGTGTGTGTGCGAGGTGTGCGTAATGTGAGTGCGTGGTGTGAGTGCGTGGTGTGTGTGCGTGGTGTGAGTGCGTGGTGTGTGTGCGTGGTGTGAGTGCGTGGTGTGTGTGCGAGGTGTGTGTGCGTGGTGTGAGTGCGTGGTGTGTGTGCGTGGTGTGTGTGCGTGGTGTGAGTGCGTGGTGTGTGTGCGTGGTGTGAGTGCGTGGTGTGTGTGCGTGGTGTGTGTGCGTGGTGTGTGTGCGTGGTGTGAGTGCGTGGTGTGTGTGCGTGGTGTGAGTGCGAGGTGTGTGTGCGAGGTGTAACACTTGGAGCGTTTGCTATACGGGGTGGGGGTCTTTTAGCGTGCAGGTGGGGCTGAAGAGTGTGCGCAGCGGTACGTGTGGTGTGGTGAGGGTTGTGTGGTCGGGGTAAATGTGTATCGTGTTTGTACACTGCTAGAGCGATGTATGCGGTGTGTCGTGTACTGGTGGGGTAGAATGTCGGCGATTGTAGACGTAGAGTGGCGTAGCGGCGTTACTCTACACTGGTGTTGTAGTGGACTGGTCCTATGGAGGTGTATCGTGTATGCCGTCAAGCGTTGTGTAATAGCGGCGTTCACTATCGTGTCGAGTATGTCTGTTGAACTTATTTCGCACCGTACGTAGCCATCCGCGCTAATCTCAGGTGATGCTACAGCGTGGTAAGTGTAAGTGCATCGGTGTTACTGTGTACGCGTCCTTACAGCTTTGTATCGTGTGTACACCATCGCAGTGTACGGGACAGTGTCTTGGCCAATGTATGTAGTGGTGGGTGTCGTTATAGTTCGTATAAGTTAGTATAAGTTCGTATAAGTTGGTATACGCAGTCGGAAGGGTGGCAACAGCGTGTGGAGCCGGAGTGGAGTTGACGCGGCGCCTTGGAGACGGTGACGTCACGCAGCCGCTTTCCTCCCTCCATCCGCACTGCTCAGACAAAGACCCCCCCCCCACCACCGCCACCACCCCCACACATTGCTCTAACCACTGTGCCACTCTTCGCTGCCACCCCAAGACCACTCTGGGCCTTTCTGCGACTGGCAAAGGGAGTGGTGGATACAGGGTTTTGTGCTTTCGTGCATAACTGGGGAGATTTTCCCCAAAATTATATGAAGACGGCCACCGTGCTGCCCAAATGTGTCGGAATGATGGCCAAAGTGGCTGCAGGAATCTGACGCACTGAAGTTTTTTTTACCATAAAATGTGTGTATCCTATGCTCCAACATCATAAACGGTCCCCATGAACCGAAAAATATTAACACCATGACCACTGATAGTTGCATATTCAGCTATACTCGCTGCTCAAATATCTTTTCTTGGTATTCATCAAAGTTTTATTCTGTACATTCGAGTCCGATTTGTGTAAAATGTATTTGTGTGTTGCGACGCTGTGCCATTGGAAGGTTGGGGATGCAGAAGGTGACGATGATGTCGTGGAGGATAGTGAGTAATTAGGTGCGCTGTGGCTAAAGGAGATGACGCTGCGTATAAATAATACATTTCAACTTGTAACGCGCACACAGTATTCACTCACTCTCATAGGGACGGAATGATTCGGAGACACGGGGAACAGCCGCGTGATGAGCGGGCACCACCAATTTCCCAAACTAGGTCTATAAATGAAAGCAAAGGCGTAGCTAGGATATTTTGCGCCCGGGGACGAACTATAAAATTGGCGCCCCCCCCCCCCCCCCCCCCGTTGAATCACATTTTGCTATTACATCGAATAAGGAATACCAATTAAAAATTTAATGAAACATTGTATTTAAAGAAGCAAATTTATAGAAATTATATTACATGGCTCACTCAGTCACTCTCGTAGACTGGTTGACAGTCTACAATAGATACATTTTTCTTGATTTCACTGTCGCAAACTGGTCAACACGTGATAAAAATCTGTTTTTTCTAATGTTTCTCTTTCAACGCTAAGAAGAGCAAGATCGCTGAGACGATCTTGTCCCATTGAAGCAAGCAAATACGACAAACTAAGTTTCAATTTGCTGAACGACCGCTCACAGCTTGCAATTGAAACTGCTATTGTTAATAAAATTTGCAGTGAAATTCGGAAATATGTCGTCTCCATAAAACACAATAAAACCAAGCAGATCCAAAGGAGTTTCTGGTAGAACTTCATTCCGGTTACTGAGCAGCATTTTGCCATCTCCAATTTCTGTGAAAAGTTCATGGCCATTAATGTCGGTGTCATAGAAATTTCCAAAATCTGTGCAATCTCGACGAATTGCATCGACATCTGTGTCGGATAGAAGAGTTTTGACGTCCATCAGAAATCCAAATTTTGTGTTCAGGTCTTTTAGTCGTAAAAACCGTGTTGACAATCTCCTGTTGAAGTCGATAAAATACGCTCTTCATAACGCGCACAATTTCTTCTTCTGCTGAAACTCCTGCATCTCTTGCCAGTTCTCCTGGCATCTTCCGACGTCGCCTAATTCTTCTGTCCACATCGATCCCCCAGGCTGTGCATCTTGTTTTAGCGTTTTCTACAGCAATTTGGCTCAAATCATCACGAAGCTTGACAAATTCATGCTCCAAAGATTCAAGATCAGTTGCTGCTTCCTTGAAATTCATAGTAGGATCCTGTAAGCGCTTCTGAACACGATCAATTTTTCCAAGAATGACATTCCAGAAATGTAACTGTTCTGCATCACTTCTGGTTTCAGGCGTCATAGTTACGTCCTCCGATAATTTGTCTAGCAGCCCTACTAGTTCATCCAGTCCTTCATAGATAGCTTTAACAGCTTCTGATCGTGCACTCAAGCGTGTTTCAGACTCACGCTTTACTGTGATGGGCACAGCTTTTTTTAACTCTTCCCAACGAACTGTTGAACGAGAGAAAAACAAATATATACTTTCAACTGTTCCAAAAAATGATGACAAGTGGATCCTGTTTAGCTAAGTGTACTCCTGCCAAGTTTAAGCTGTGGTTGTCAGTTGACAAACAATGCTCTGTGATTTTTGTCACATTCGTTGTTGAAGGCCGGATATATGCCCAGTCATCACAGCAGCATTGTCATAACATTGTGCCCGACAGTCGGCTAGAGGTATGTTGTCAGATTTCAGTCTCTCGACGATGACTCTTTCTAGGCTTGCTGCATCGTTTGCATGTATCTCGATATAACCTAAAAATGATTCTTTGATAGTTACTTTTTTAGTTTGAAAATCCACATCCACAAATCTTATGACCTGAGAAAGCTGTTCCCGATGTCCTAGATCAGGAGTTGAGTCAAGTAAGATACCGTAGTACCTGTTTTTCCTGATATCACTCAACAATTGGTTCTTTACAGTCGACGCAAGTATGTGGATAAATTCATTCTGGATTTCCGGTGACAAATAAGAAACTGATCCCGGATTTTCTCCTGCGTGCTGTACGTGTTTTGCTAACAATGGGCCATACTGAGCAACGAGTTTGATCAGCGCGAGAAAGTTTCCAACATTTTTATCCTCATCTGCATTCAAATTTTCCTCATGGCCACGTGGTGCCCAATTTTGTGAAACCAGAAACTGAATATAGGTGAGTATTCTTTGCAATATATCTCGCCAACGTTGTTTTTCCAAATGAATCTGAGCTTGAACCACTGCGTTAATTCCAGTACCATCAATTACACTGGTCAACAAAAAAAACATTTTTTTCTGGCCTGGACTTTTGCAGCTCAGATTTGCTCTATCACATCATTTTTATGCTATCGGCATACCCCATTTTCATTGATTTTACCAGAAATTAACTGTCACTTATGATTGCAAGTTGTTGCGAGTGAGTGACTGCTTTAGTGTTAAAATATGGTGCTGTATTTTTAGGATAGTGTGTTTATAATATAATTTTATGTAGATATCCACATTTATGTAATATTTTTCTTCTGCAGTTTTTATTGAAAATGCAATATTTGATATCTCAAAAAACCTGATGTGATATACAAAAACTGATGCCAGATTTGCAATCAGCACCCCAAAATTACATTAAAACCGTTGGAATACCTTATGCCAGAAAAAGTGTGACCAGTGTTATCCTTCGTTTGGCTTACTTCCATGTAGTAAAAGCTGTATGCGGTGGCTAGGATTGTTTTCATGAGAATTTAGTTTTTCTGGCTTTCTCCACTTGTTGAAACCGTTTGTTAACTCAAACGAAGCTCGTGAGTTTGAACTCGATGATGTAAATAATAGACAACAGAAACAGTAAGCAGCGTTATTGATTGGTGAATATAATAGCCACGAACGATTCACTTCCTCTCCGTTCGCTAGTCAGCGTTTAAACCATGCTGGTGTAATTGAACGTTCTCTGGATACTGATGATAGATTGTCTCTGTGCTGAAAAGGCAAGGATCCGAGAGTAATCATTTCATTGCGAAGAGGCTGTGATATTTTCGATAGCTTTGTCGTTTTATCAAATTCTAAGTAGCCAACATCGTGAAACCTGAAACCTCAGAAGATTATTCTATCTCATATTCCCCGTTACTGTCAACAAGTTCATCATCATGTCGTAGTTTCCGCCACCAAAAAACAGGCCAGTGACTAGGGCTGAAAGACTGCGCCTGTCTGTTGTTTGGGACGTTCTTCCATGTAAGTTCTTAATAGGTGCGCGTACCAAAATGTAATTACATGACATGTAGGCTGTGTGTGGCGGGATATATAAACTTTTAGGTTGAGGTGTAGATTTGTGCAGTAGTTTCAGGCTGCCGCGCCCGCCGCAATAAGTTCTAATGTAACGTTGTGAGCCTCATTTTGGCGCCCCTTTACCTTGGCGCCCAGGGACATATGTACCCCCCTGCCCCCTCCTAGCTACGCCTCTGATTATGAAAGTGTTATCGGCTAATTCACGAGTGTTTACATGTGGGAAGAAACCGGAGCACATGGAGAAAAAACACGCGTACAACAGGGCAACACTTTATCCCAAACAGACTGAGCAGGTGAACTTCACATTGTTGCTGTACTGCCTTCTCCTGGCGAGCCAGGGTATGACTTCCTCCTCGACTGCGACTGTTGGACTTCGTGGTTCGCAGAGTTATGTGGAGGCGTGGGGTAATGTAGAGCCCCGCAGGCCAACAAAGCATGAGAGAAAGGTCACGGGCGGGCCAAGTGAGGCAGAATGTCGCCGAGTACCTGAGTAATATAACAAACTAGCTTATATACCCGACGTTGCCCGGGCCAAAAACATATTTCAAAACTACTCTTAAAAATCTAACAGCAGTGCGGACTGACTGTGGTGGTACCTGCTATGATTACAGCAGTGCCTACCGACTGTGGTGGTACCTGCTATCACAACAGTAGTACATGCTGACTCTATAGCAGGAGTTATCGATTCTATAGCACAAAGTACTCACCTGACAGTGGCGTGGTTAGGCCTAGTCCAGTGCAGAGCCTCTGGACTCGCCTAGATTGTCCAGCCAGCCGAGGTGGCACCTTGGCAGGCTGGGGCTGGGCTGCTACCACTGACACCCCTCCCCAGCCACGATCTCCCCGGCCACTCTGCAGTAATATCTACGGCCTATAGTGGTAGCATCTAGCGACTGTATATATTAGTAACTGCACGCATCGGGGTGGGGGGGACATCACACAGTGAAGATTTAAGCTCAGCGTTTAATGTATTTTTAAAGTATTTTTAACGCGAAAGAAAATGTCCCCCTCACTCCCACCGATGGCGTGCGACTTGGCATTGGCCGTCCCCCCACCAAAGGTGCGTCAGTTGGTATGGTCGTGCACGCGTCATAAATAAATAAAGAGATAGCGCAAAAAAATCGCACTAAATCGCTAATTACATTTATTAAAAGTTGACGGATATGAAAAAGAAATAGCACTTGCTCACGGCGGGGCTTACGGCGTGGTACTTGGCTATTTTTAAATCCTTAATATTAAGTTCGCTTGCTTGCTTAGGACCGTGCAAATCTTTCGGTCGTTTTTAAACCCACTTCCCGTGATTCAATCGAGCTGACATTTTCCACACAGACTCGTTGTGCGTGACAATTAATGTTCGTGAAAAAATTTTTCAAAAATTTTACACTTTTTAGGACAAAAATATTATATTTAATTACCAATTGCTTAATGGTGCAATGCAATCATCTGACCCATAGGTGGCAGCCATCTCAAGCCAGAGGACGAGAGGACTCTAGCCGCCACGCATATAAAGGATTTATAGTGAAAAACTTTGTTTTTACTGGTTATACTTATTAAATCCTTTATATTAAGTTCACTTGCTTGCGCGCTTACGACCGTGCAAATCTTTCGGTCGTTTTTTAACCCACTTCCCGTGATCCAATCGAGCTGACATTTTGCACACAGACTCGTTGTGCGTGGCAATTTATTTACGTGAATTTTTTTTCCCAAAATTTTACACTTTTTAGGAAATTTTTTTTTTTCACTAACACAATCATATATTTTTCCTAAACACAGAAAATTATTCAAGAAAACAACAAAAATGTACAATATAAACAATCATACAAAAACTGAAAACCTTTTAATCCTTATATACGACTTTCCTTATATTTAATTTAAATACCAATGTGATAAAAATGAAACTCTTACTCAGGAAAAACAGAAATGAATAATAAAATAAAACCGATGCCACGCATATAAAGGATCTATAGTGAAAAACTTTGTTTTTACGGGTTATTTTTTTATTTAATGGAAACCCCACCGTTGGAGAGCCAAATCCTTCACAAGCGCGCGAACACACAAAGCCACAAACCGACAGACAGACAATTTTTTTTACTATTTTTATATATCGATTTAAAGCTTTCGTGACTGCAGGGATTCATCTTCTTGGTTCGAAACGTCGTGATAATTATTTTGTTATGTTTGATTTTTATGATTTCATTATTTCCCTTTTCCTTCACACATATGGCTCTCCACATAAAATAATGCAAAAAATTTTATACAACCCATCAGCCAAACGACCTTCTTGTATGTGCAAATTACGCAGAAAAGGTTTGGTGGACTGGTTCTGGCTCCAGTCACCATGAGGAGTGGACAGTTCTCCACTCAGGAAGGAAACTGCCACCAACCCATGGCACCTGAGCCGGTTCCCCGACCTGCCTGCGGGCCCTCGATACTTCACGTGGCCTTAAAGTGCACAGAGCATAGCAAAAGCGCCGTAGTGGCATCACTGCCACTTAGTGGTAAACAGCGGTTGCTACATGGGAGTCCCGAACTTTTCCCGGCGTCACTTGCTCTCATGTTATATTTGCACTGTTTTGTTTGCATTGTGGGTGATGCACCATGCCCTTTAGGATTAGGGATTCCCCACTGACACTCGACAAATGTAGTTGCGGTTTTGCCATGCTTGATCTCCGTATTTTATCCAGGGTGAGCACCAGATAGACCGTGTGAGTGTTTGAGATGGAATAAAAGGGGGTGACTGACACCTCCATCACATAGTTGAGTTTAATGTGTGTATATTGCAGTGTGTGTACAGGATAGGGGGTGTAGGGAGCTCTGGGTAGAGGTAGTACCTTTGTTTTCTGGTAGCTGCACTCAATTTTTGAGTGGACGGAAACACTGGTCCTCATCCATCTCCTAAATCTCTGACGTCTGGCTCCTAGTGCCACACCCCGGTAAACCGCTTCAGCTGGCGGGCTAAACGACGTGAGGGGGTGATGTCAACACTGCATCACTGGGCGAATGAACTCCCACGACGGAGTCACCGGCCAGGGCGGAAGGGTCTCGTTAGGACCCAACGGCCAAGTGTTCGGGACCAACGCGCGCCACTTCGTTACTGTGGACTGCGGCTGTGGCCTATCAGCTTTGAAATAGCAGGGAAGGTGGATCTCTTCAGCCTTGGAAGGCCGTCTACCTAGGAGAAGGAAACTCTGATGTAAAACCTACGGCCCGAGGACCTCGCTGTCACCGTCCCAGCTTGCTAGGCCATGGCAGACGAACCCCGGGTTTAAAGGGTGGGGTCAGTTCTGCGCACACTGCACTCCACTTGAAAGCTCCTTTGCGCAGGCAAGAAGGAAATCTTCACGTCTACCCCCCCCCCCCCCCCGGTCTCACTAAGTCCTGTAGCGATGGGAAAGGGGCGAACTCGGCAGGTGTAAGATGACACTGGCAGCCGCAGTCTCAATCCTGCATGCAGGCGGCTCAGGCGCAAGTGGTCGTCTGATGATGACCTGGAAACGACATCATCACCCGGCAGCACCCTGAGCGACCAAGCAGCCTTTTCTAGGGACAGCACTGCTTGCTCCACACGGAGAGGGGCCTAGAAAAGGTGGCCTAAACAAAGCTCGTCTACTCCTCCCTCAGTTGGCTTACCGCGGTCAACGGGCATCTTCATATGCGGTCGAATTACATCAAAGAATCGGCGGCGCATCCCACTCGCCTTAAAAGGTGGGAAAGGACTCAAACTCGCATGCTGGAACATCAGAACCATGCTAGACTCAGCTGACAGCACTCGACCTGAGCGACGATCTGCTTTAATTGCACACGAACTCGCTCTGCTGGATGTTGACATCGCCGCCCTCAGCGAAATCCGCTTTTCAGAGGAAGGCAGTCTGAGGGAGCATGGCGCAGGTTACACTCTCTACTGGTCAGGTAAACCAGCGACAGAGAGACACCGTTCAGGTGTCGGCTTCATGATCAGGGACTCTATCGCTACCAAGCTTGCAAGCCTGCCAACTGGCCACTCTGACCGCATCATCTCAATGCGTCTACCACTTCGTGACCAACAACACGCAACGCTGCTCAGTGTGTACGCTCCAACTCTCCAGGCAGATCCCGCTGATAAAGACAAGTTTTACTCCGACCTACGCAGCCTTCTGCAGGATATCCCAGCTGACGACAAGATTGTCATCCTTGGCGACTTCAACGCCAGAGTGGGCAGAGACTCGGAAACCTGGAAAGGCGTACTTGGAAGGCACGGCGTGGGCAGCTGCAACGACAATGGACGCTTGTTACTTGAACTCTGTGCGGAACAGCAGCTTTCCATTACCAACACCATCTTCCAGCAGAAAGACAGTCTGAAAACAACCTGGATGCACCCTCGGTCAAAACATTGGCATCTCATAGACTACATCCTTGTGCGCCAGCGTGACCTAAAAGATGTCTTTCACACCAGGGTAATGCCCAGCGCCGAGTGTCACACAGACCACCGTCTTGTCCGCTGCAAACTCAGCTTTCACTTTAAACCCAGACCAAGAAACGGTGGCGCCCCGAGGAAGAAGCTCAAAGTCTGCAGCCTTCAGTCTGCCGCGGTCAAAGCAGCTTTCCAGAAAAGCCTACGATCTAGGCTAGAGGAACCGAGCTGCCTAGGAGACTCGCCTCCGATTCCTGAAGCGCTGTGGGACCGCATCAAAACTGTTGTTCTGCAAACATCTGAAGATACCCTCGGATTCTCCACGAAGAAAAACAGAGATTGGTTCGATGAGAATAACTTAGAAGTCCAGGAGCTGCTGTCAAAGAAGAGATCAGCACACCAGGCCCACCTGGCCCGACCATCCTGCCCGCACAAAAAAGCAGCCTTCCGCCTGGAATGCAGCACCATCCAGCGCAAGTTTCGAGAGATTCAGAACGAGTGGTGGACCAACCTCGCAGTAAAAACTCAGGTTTGCGCTGATACTGGCGACTACAGGGGATTCTACGAAGCCCTAAAAGCGGTATATGGCCCCTCGTACCAAATCCTGAGCCCCCTGCGGAGTGCAGACGGGAAAAAACTGCTCACTGAAAAGGACTCAATCCTGAACCGCTGGTCTGAGCACTTCTACACGCTCTTCAATGCTAGCCGCTCAGTCCAAGAACCAGCGATTGACCGCATCCCACAAAAACCAGTGAAAACCGAACTGGATGTGGCACCAACATTACAAGAGACTGAGGAAGCCATTAAACAGCTGAAGAGTGGTAAAGCTGCAGGAGTCGATGGCATCCCTCCTGAAGTATGGAAGAACGGAGGCCCAGCACTGCACACCAAACTCCATGAATTCTTCGTCTGCTGCTGGGAGCAGGGTAAACTCCCTCAAGATCTCAAAGATGCAGTCATCATCACCCTGTACAAGAACAAAGGGGAGAAATCAGACTGTTCCAATTATCGTGGCATAACACTTCTGTCCGTCGCCGGCAAAATCCTCGCAAGAGTACTGCTGAATAGACTGGTACCCGCAATAGCTGAAGATCACCTCCCAGAGACCCAGCGTGGCTTTAGAGCCAACCGGGGAACCACAGACATGGTGTTTGTCCTGAGGCAGATTCAGGAAAAGTGCCGGGAGCAAAACAAAGCACTGTACGTCACCTTTGTGGACCTGGCAAAAGCTTTTGACACCGTGAGCAGGCAGGGACTTTGGAAAATCCTGGACAAGCTAGGCTGCCCACCGAAGGTCCTCACCATGATCGTCCAGCTTCATGAAGACCAGCTTGGACAAGTCAGACATAGCAACAATCTTTCGCAGCCCTTCCCTATTGCAAACGGCGTGAAACAGGGCTGTGTTCTTGCTCCCACGCTGTTCACCATTTTGTTCAGCATGATGCTCCAGCAGGTCACAGAGGACCTCGACGACGCTGATGGCGTATACATCCGTTTTCGTCTCGACGGGAGCGTGTTCAACCTGAGGCGTTTGCAGGCCCACACAAAGACCATGGAGCAACTGATCAGGGAGCTGCTTTTTGCTGACGATGCCGCCCTCCTTGCTCATACAGAGGCAGCTATGCAGCGAATTACGTCCTGTTTCGCGAAAACAGCTCAGATCTTCGGCCTTGAAGTCAGCCTGAGGAAGACTGAAGTTCTTCATCAGTCCGCACCCCATGAGGAGCACCATCCACCAAGCATCTTCATTGAACAAACAGAACTGAAAGCTGTCCACCAGTTCAGCTACTTGGGGTGCGTCATCTCGTCTGACGCCAAGATCGACAACGAAGTCGACAGCAGGCTGGCCAAGGCAAACAGTGCATTTGGCAGACTATACAAACGTGTCTGGAACAACAGAAACCTTAAAAGAGCCACAAAGGTCAACGTCTACAAAGCTGTTGTGCTGACCACTCTCCTGTATGGTGCTGAGTCCTGGGTCACGTACCGTCGTCACCTGAGTCTCCTCGAGCGTTTCCATCAGCGCTGCCTCCGCACAATCTTCAATATTCACTGGAGTGACTTCGTTGCCAACACTGAAGTCCTCAAGTCAGCGAAGGTCATCAGCATCGAGGCCATGGTCCTCAAGACACAGCTTCGTTGGGCAGGGCACATCGCCAGGATGGAGAACCACCGCTTGCCTAAGATTGTGGTGTATGGGGAACTGTCCTCTGGCCATCGCGACATAGGGGCACCACGAAAGCGATACAAAGACTCCCTGAAGAAGTCCCTCACTGCTTGCTGCATCGATCACCGTCAGTGGGCAACACAAGCAGCTGATCGCAACTCCTGGCGGCACACAGTCCACCAGGCCACCTCCTTCTTCGAAGATACCCGCAGGGCCCGTATGGAGGACAAAAGGAGAAGGAGGAAAAACCGTGATCCCTCAGCACCCATCCCAGATGAGACCTATACTTGCAGCTGTTGTGGCAGGACCGGCTTGTCCCGCATAGGCCTCTTCAGCCACCAGCGTGCCTGCAGAAGACATGGATGTCCTTCCTAGATCTTCGTTCGCGAAGCCAAGCCATGATGATGATGACAGGATGTCACAGGCAATCCGTTATTGATTACAAGCAGACGTCACTTCGCGCGACCCTGTAGAACACTGATTCGCGATGGCGCTCTTTGTCTTGGAGATTTTTTTTTACAAAAAAAGAAAATCTAAAAAGCAAAAAAGCACTTACGAGTGAGAAAATGTACCCGCCGCCGTCCTTGTTTACATTCGCTCAGCCAATGAGAGCGTCGTCCACTGGGCCAACCCATACCACACCCCCACGATTTGATTATCACGATTTGTGGTCACGATGAGATAAAAAAATATTTACAGTGTATGTCTTCTTGGTTCTTTCGGTAAAGTCACGTAGAAGGGAAGTAATAAAATAATACAAATAAAACATAATAAAATGAAATAATTCTCACGACGTTTCGGCTACAACGCAAGCAGCCGTCTTCAGGTGAAGAATGAGACACTGCAAAGCTAGGAGCTTATATATAAGCTGGGTTGGAGGTGGAAGAAGAGCGCCTTAACAAAAAGAATGTGCATATCAAGAGGAATTTAGCATATTCATGGCAAATGCGTAGGAGGCGGGCGGGGGGGTTTCAAAGTCATATTATGCCCATGCATTATGCAGGATCAGCCAAAGGAGGGTGCAGGGAGTAGCATTAACAAAGGAAAGGAATGTTAATAGTATGTAGCTGCAGTTACTAAACAACCACGTAGAAAACTAAAGTATAAACTACATAAAAAACTAAAGTGTAAACTGCATAGCATCATCAGTATACTTACTATACTCTACAATAAGCTGAGTTACTAACAGCAAGTAATACATTACAATTCTACGTCGTAAAAATTATATAATATGCTTCCATCTAAACTTTATTTTCTTACATCACACGAGCATACACCGTACTATATACTGCCATAGATAAACCCAACATTAAATTATATACTGTATTGCTATAAACCACCCTATACCTTATACATTTTAATATAACACTATGTATTATTCTACCCACCCTAATGTGTATCACACTGCTATATGTTTACTATACAATTACGATACTATATATTACTTTGTACATTGTATTAAGCATATAAATGTTATACTATTTGTTATTATACACTGTACCATTGACCGTCGTGTCAATGGGTGAGTCGTGGGGGGAAAACTTGCAGCGGAGCAAAGAATCCATTCCCTGCGGAGAATACAATGCCAGTGAGTGGAACGCGGTCTGAAAGTCACCGTAAACGTGAACACAATCAGTTAAGATCCGAAATGGTTTATTACGTCCTTCCAATGATTGCTAAGCCAGAATCCATCTTCTCGGTTGAAATTGTCTCTGTGTTTGTATATGTGGATCGCCTCATGAACGAATCTCTCATGATAGCCAGATGGCTTGCAGAGAACCTCTGTCTTGGAGAAGTCAATATCATGTGAGCCCACTGAGTTGTAACAGTGATCTGCCACGGCTGAGGTGTTTGTCCTACCGTGTTTCAGGTCTGCTTTATGTTCACGGATGCGGTCCGAGACATGTCGTTTGGTTTCCCCAATGTAACTGCTACCACAGAGGCAACTTAGTTTGTAGACGCCAGGGTGCTGTATGTCTGGAACCACATCTTTTACAGACGGGACCAGATCACGGATTTTATGTACTGTGTTGAATCGGACCTGGATCTTGTGTTTAATCAGGATTTTGGAGATCTTTTTTGTGACCCCAGCAATGTAGGGATGGTCTTGAAAGGCTCCTCAACAGGATCTTTCTTGATGGTTGGAGTGATGGCTTTGCGGATTGTGTAGTCGGAGTAACCATTAGCCTTAAGATCTTGGCGTACGTGTTTGAGTTCACTGGCAATGTGTTCCTGGTCGGAGATGCATTAGGCTCTATGGTATAAAGTCTTGATGAGGGAATTTTTCTGGGATGGATGGTGGTGGGAATCCGGTTTTAGGTAAGCATTCGTATGGGTGGCTTTCCTGTAGACAGAGTGGCTCATTGAATTAGGACATCCAAAAAGGGTAGCTTGCCATCTTTTTCGACTTCCATGGTGAATCTGATGGCTCGGTGTATGTAATTGATGTGGTCGAGAAATTGGTCTAGAGCAGGCCGGCCATGTGGCCAGATGACAAAAGTGTCGTCTACGTACCTCTTCCATAAGGTCGGGCGTAGAGTGGCAGTCTGGATGGCGTCAGTCTCAAATTTCTCCATGAAGATGTTGGCTACAACCGGAGATAGGGGGGAGCCCATTGGGGTGCCCTCAGTTTGCTTGTAGAAAGTTCCATTCCAGGTGAAGTATGTATTGGTTAAGCAGTGTTTCACCAGGGGGGGTACCCCAGCATTCAGTTCTTGATGAACCAAGTCTTCAAAGATTGCGATGGTGTCAGGTACAGGAACCTTGGTGAATAAGCAGGTCGTCTGGGGACAGGGCAATCCCCTTGATTGTCGATACCAGGTCAGTAGAGTTTAGTACCGCAGAGGTGGTTTTTCCAGTGAAAGGCCGTAGGATTTCAGACAAAAAACGAGCCAATTTATAGGTGGGGGAGTTGATAGTAGAGACAATGGGACGAAGAGGTGTATGTTCTTTATGTATCTTTGGCAAGCCGTATAATCTTGGTGGCCTGGCTGCAGAAGGTTTCAACGAGAACTGTTTGGTCTGATCAATTAATGCGGTTGAATCAGAAATGATTTGCTTGGTTTTTGAGACGAGGCTGTTGGTGGGGTCTCTTTTTATTTTTGTATAGCTGCCATCGTTGAGTAGTTCTTGGATTTTGTTGTTGTATTCTGTTTTGTCCATGATGACAGTGGCATTGCCTTTGTCGGCTGAGAGGATGACAATGTCATCCCTCTTTTTTAATTGAGCTAATTCAAAACGCTCATCTTTGCTGATGTTGCTAGCTGGCATCTTAGCGTTTTTGAGGGTTGCAGATATTTCAGATCTTGCTACGTCTGCAGCGATGTGACTCAGGCCCTTGAGAGCTACATCTACTCGAGCAATTATATCATTAACTGGTATGTGTCTAGGTGTGACTGCAAAGTTTAGTCCTTTAGCTAAAACGGATTTCAGACCTTCAGAATTAGAACTGTTACTGCGATTAATTACGACTTTGTTAACATCTAGCTTTTCAATGTGTGGGTCCGGTTTCTTGTTTGAGAGGCGGTTGAATTTGGAAATCAAGTTGTCCTTACATTTAGTCGACATAGTGGCAGCTGAAGAGGCAGTCATTTTTTTTACATGTTCCCAATCCGATGTGGACATTGTTGCACTCAAAGATAAGTGTGATTTGTGGAGTGTCTTGTCTAACTGATCTAGTTCGGTGCGCGTAAGTCTGATTTTCTCTGAGATAAGAGCTAAGCTAGTTCTAGACAGAATTCGTTTCGCATTAGAAGAAGTTACAGCAGCAGATGTTAGTGTAAATGCGTTTGGTATTACCTTAGAGTCGCGGCATCTCTTCAGAAAGGTGAGAGACTCGATTAGCTGAGCCTTCTTATCCCGGAGCTTGTTGAAGGATCTCAAAGTTATGTGGAAACCCTCCCCGTAGAGGCGGTTAAATTTCGATTTAAAGCTTTCGTGACTGCAGGGATTCATCTTTTTGGTGTATGTTTTATTATAGGATCGGGGATAATAGGAGTTTTCACGGACCCTACAGTTGCGGAAAAAAGGGCAGCGGAAAAGACGATTTCTGGACAGTACTTTGTTTCTACTTGCATTAATATACCGTTCTACGATCTTGTGTAGAGTCTCCTAAAATATTATTGATTTTTAAATGACTATATTAATTGCAGAGGATAGTGACACTTGCAAATTGTATACAAAATATATGGTCATGTTGCAAATTCATATATATACTAGCTTATATAACCGGCTTTGCCCGGGCCAACAAAACCCACACCACACCCCCACGACAAATTAATCTCGACAGAAATCAATATCAATGCCCGAAACAAAAGGTATAAATGTTGCCATTATTTTTCCGGATGAACCTGCGTTTGCATTACAGCCACCGCGGACCACCTGGAGGATCGTCACAGACCACCGGTGGTCCGGGAAGCACACGAAGAGAACCACTGCCGTATCACAATAGGAACCGTTATATATGTGTGTGGTGTTCTGAGAAGTGCCAGTATGGCATACCATCGTATACCGGCACATTTTGACCACTGCACACCACAGTACAGTAGTGAAATGCCCTGTCATAGACAAGAGCTCCGCAATTTACTTTCTAAACTTCACTCTTGAGGTTTTTGACTAGAAAAAAAATGCCCTTCATTTGAAACAAGTGCAATTTACTTGCGTGAAACCCACTTGTTTAACCAGGCGATATGTCATTCCCCTTGTGCCATGGTTGGGCGGCCACGCTCATACCCGATGCTTTGGCGTACGTAAGCGAATAGCGTGCAGGTGCCGTGCGCAGGGACCGGGTTATGTTCGCCCTTGTGAATGTTTAATGCACCGTGAGCCTTATTGTATTACATTGGGCGTATACAAACCGTGACTCACCGGGGCCCCTGTGCCTTGTGTGTGTGTGCGTCCTCTCCAAGTGGCGTCTGCGGAGTGAGTTCTTGCTGTGAGCGTGCTGCTGGCCTGGCCTGCTCTTCTGTGGGACTCCTCTGCGACCAGGTGCGTCGCATCCTTCCTGCGCCAGGGCTTGTTTATTAGTTTAGTTCTGTAAAACCTGCTGTCGGTACTTTAGCAGCTTCGTATTTGTCACGTGCTCCACTGTGTGTGTTCATGCCTTTATTAAAATGGTGGTTAGAATAGTTCTTATGCATTCTTGGTAACCGAATGAACAAAAAAAACCTGGTAAAAACCGGTTACCGTATAGAGATGTCCAGAGCAATAAACTTAAAGTGTTACCAGTTTAACTGAGAAACAAAGGGAGCTGTCACAGTGGTGTAAAGGGTAGCACACTGGACCAGAGGTTGCCGATTTTATTCCATCTCCCGGCACGGTAGTTGAAACAAATGGTGCTTCAAGTTCCTTAAATCTCAGTATACCCAGTGGCAAGGCATGGCTACACCACAATCGATCGAAATTGGCAGATAGCTTGTGGTGAGGTAAAGTGGGGGTTCTCCCACGTAATTCTTCAACGACGTTTGGCCGGAGCAGAAGGATAGACCAAATATCTTCCAGAGCAGTGGTTCTCAACCAGGGGTACGCAGACCCCCGGGGGGGGGGGGACGTGGCAATGTCCCAAGAGGTACGTGAGGTGATTCATAAATGTGTGAAATTATATCATACACGAGAGTCATTAGTGAATAATCACATATAAATCTGCCAATATAAAATAACGATACATTTTAAATCCATATGGTAACATTGAACGATATAAAGACCTTAATAAACTCATGGATCGTAAACAATTCGGGTTTCCAAGAGTAACCAGCAAGCGTGACCAAATTACGTTATGCGTGCAGGGCGTCCGTTTAATTTTATTTATTCGCTTGCAGTTACTCGCTTGTTAGGGTACCTCACAAAATGGACAATTGGTTAAATATTAATGTTCATTATTCATACATTTATTCCTCAGTGCCATGTTGGGTCAGGCAAGGGGTTGTACTCGGTTGAAATAAATTTAAACAAGGGAGATAGGGTATAGCCGCCAACAAAAGATTGAGAAACCGCTGCTCCAGAGCTCCATGTGTGAGAAGGCGATGGCAAGGTGGTAACGCTACACTTACTGCTGCACTGCAATTTATTATCGCTGCACTTTATTAGCTTTTCTTTGTAATTTCGGTATCCTCTGGTCATTCTTGCAAATCCGTATATCCCTGGTCTGTCGAGATCTTACCACCTGGTGACACAAATACACTTGAATTGGGATTGACTCCTGTATTGAAAAAATGAGGGCTAAATGTAGCACGTAGTGAATTCGACCGCCGTCAGGTTTGTGTGTTCGCACCTACCAATCGGTGCACTCATCACTCACATACCGGTTTACTGGTCGTCGTTTAACTAATCATAATTTTTACCCATTGCATGATAATGTAACACTGTTTATTTTACCCTCGACACCAAAAAACGTGTGATACCTCCGTTGTCTATGTTGTGTGCACGTAGTACGACGTATCCCACGCTGTGCCGGGGCTTGCGAGGCACCGCCACTTGGTGCAATTCTACCGTTACACCGAGCCCACAGTCATGCCGAGGCACAAGCGCCTTGCCATAAACGAGAGTGACGGTAAGCTGTGCTGCTGCTGGGCTGTTTTCGACATTGGCACTGGGACACTGCTGGGGCGGGCATCCAACCACCAAATGTCCATTTTGGCCCAGCCAGATTCACTAACCTTGGTGGCGAATCATCGTTATGGTGGCCCACCCAGTAGCCTAATGTTGCACACTCGAAATAAAGGACGTTGGGCAGGTGCTCCAAATCGAGGGCAAACACATTTATTGTGGTTAATCTGTAGAATACAACAGCACGTGTCACACACAGCAATCTTCACCGAGTCGCCATTAACCACGTGACTGGTGTACACGTCCGGTTACTCATTAACAGTTTTCTCTTAAATCCACTTCTACTACTGATAAACCATCTTTGTCTTTGACAATAACATTTGCACTTTACTATTCGAATATTACTTTAATCCTAAGCTGTATGTCTATCTATACCATCCACTTACACCCATTATCTGTACTGTATGTGTACAGTATACGTACTGTATTTGTCATCATTGTACAACTTACTACTTTACATGTATTCGATTCTCAATAGCATTGCAAGTAGTCATACTCTGGGTGCATGGGCATGGTTATTGAATGAACAGTATTAGGGCTAGAGAATTAAGAATTAAAAGTATAACTGCAGTACGTCATCCTTTACAATGCAGTGCTACAACCCCTCCAATTTAATATATCACAAACTAACAAATCAAAGCCAAGCTTGAAGTCTAGAACAAGTCTAGAACATTTATATAATGATCAAAAACAACCTTTGGGTCCTTTATCTGTAAAATACAACAGCACGTGTGTCACACACAGCAATCTTCACCGAGTCACCATTAACCATGTGACTGGTGTACACGTCCGGTTAATTATTAACCCTGCCAGCCCCACCACAGGCCCAACCCAGTCATCACATGCTGGTGTACACACGTGCATTGTTGTACTGCACAGTACATAAGGACTTATTAAAATGAGTGGTCCATTCCTAATGTGCCCCACTAATCCTCGAGGAGCTGGAGCTGGGCAAGAGTCCTGGTGTGAAACCGATTCACCCTGCAGTCCATTTTCACTGCCGTTTCCCCTCATCGTAATACAATACAGTCGTGTTCTCCTATAACGCGGTAGTAGTTGCGTTCCTAAAGAACACCGCGTTTTGGAAAAATCGCGTTATAATGAATTATATAGGGTAAGGCACAGTTCGCGATAACACATGCGATATGTACGCATGCTGAACAAAAACTGAGGTGCGTGGGTAGCATCTAGCAGCATCCAACAGCACCCCGCCTTGTGTGATGCAATGCCGAGGCAGCCTTACAACTGCTTATTCCTACTCGCAATTCTGTTCTGTACGTGACTCATAATCACAGCCATGTATGTTAGAGCCAAATCCGAATACAAACTCTTACACATTCTGAGAGCATTCGATACGTGATCGTGTGATGCTAAGCTGTCAAATGAGTGTCACACGATATATTTGGTGATGCTGTGTTGGCAAGGGGCGCACAAAGTACATTTAACAAAATAAAACATTTGTCAATAACGCCGTGGCCTTAAAAGGAAATGTGTGTATATATATAAAAAACAGGTGACGTTTCATGCAATAGCCCTTCTTCATAGCACATGAATAGAGAGATAGAGTGGATAATGATAAGAGTTGGAGGCTGCACTTTACACAATTGAGCTTTGAGAATAATTACATATTTAAAATGTTTTTAAACTGGCATATGAATCAGTTTAACACGTAGGCTTTCGCGACAAATTTTATTCATAAAAACGTTTTTTGGTTAGATCGCGTTATTTATAAATGTGTCGTAACCAAAAAAAAAGTGTCACGTTGACAAAAGACAAATAGTTCACTACTTTAGCCCACCGGTGTGTTGAAGAGTGAAACAACAACATTTAAAAATTTTGAGTACGACATTTCGCTGTTAATAGCATCCAGCATCATCGGGCAATTCGCCAGAATGGTGAGGCTCTGCTCTTGCTCCCGGTCTTAAATAGAGCAGCAGCAGGGTGACGTCATCATTTAATTCATCAGGTGCTACGATTTGAGGCAGGGGGGGGGGGGTATTGTAATTATATACTAGATTGGTAATCAGGCAATTGTTACATGTGAGTTGTAGATTAGTAATTAGTTGTAATGTGTGTTATTGTAATTATATGCTACGTTAGTAATCAGTTAATTAGTATGTGTTTCCCCTATAAGGAATTGTAATATGTATTGTTTAATAATATGCTTCCAGGCCGCACTAAGCCTGTAGCTGTCTGAGCGATTAAAGTTATTTCTGTTTTTCTCAATTTCAATGGATTCTCTAATTAGTCTTTGCCAGTAGTAATTAATTTTACACAACACTTCAACGTTATCAAAATCAATTGAGTGTCCCTGTTGGCAAGCATGTTCTGCCACTGCCGACAGTTGTGTTTGAGGTAATTTAATATTTCTTTGGTGTTCTTTTAGTCTTACACTGATGTTACGCCCCGTATGTCCAATATAGCATGTGGCAGAAGCTATATTGGGCAGACGGGGCGTAACATCAGTGTGTAATAAATCCGCTCCAGACTAGACCGTGTCTTTTGTCTTTTGTTTATTCGTTCCTCATTCACAGCTCCCTCACATGCTGGGTTCCTCTTTTCCCTGTAACTCCGTTCCCCGAGCTGCCTCGCTTCCCCACACCGCTGGTTGACGGTGTGTGTCGGAGACAGCCTCCGGCCCGCCACGTGGTCACTGGCGTGCCAGTGACACAGACGTGGTTCCTCCTCAGCCCCTCTCCACACTGACCCGGAGCTGTCTCTCTCCACCCCTTTTAACACCTGGCCCACGTGATACCATGCAGCCAATCATCAGCCTCGCCCCCTGGAACCTTCCAGATGTTGCCATGCAGCTACAGGCTACGCCCCTGGCTCGGGCTGAGGCCAACAGAGCCTATTATTATGGCCCAGTTACCCCCCAGGTGCATCTCTTCATATTACATCACCCCCCCCCCCCCCCCGGTGTGAAAAGTCAGCCACCTCGGCTGGGAAAATGGTGATGCACCGTAACGACCCACCGAGATGTGTAAACCCACGAATGAGCATTTAGGGCGCCAACAATGCACGACTGAAGATAAGGAACGCCAACACGAATGAACATTAGTGCGCCGAACAATGCTTGACTTAAGATAAAGAACACCAAAAACGGCATCGGAAGGGAAGGCGCAACACAACAATCAACTTTTAACGGAATGGAAGTGATTTAGAGCGCGTGCGCGATGCCGGTCCGTCTCCCCCCGTGGAACGTGGTCGTCTTGCTGACTGCCCAGCAGAAGGGGGCAGCGGTGCCAGAACAGGCCCAGCATCCTTCGTGGAAGGAACAGGTCCAGCAGGAGGCCGCTCGTCAGGGGGCGCGGTGTCCTTTAAAGCCTGTGTGTCTGTGGGGAGCAGAACAGGTCCCCCCTGGGGATCAATCGGCAAGCCAGGTAGCATGTCGGGCACATCAGACCCCGGCAGGTCAGCAAGTGGGGATGAAGGGCCAGTGCGTGGTGCGAAATAAGGTTTCAGCCGCGACGAGTGTACATACCAGCGACGCAACCCCGACTGGATGCGAACACATTGGGGATTGTGAACTTCTATCAATTTAACGGGCCCTTCCCAAGGCCTGTGCAGTTAAGGGGATGTACCCACAGGCACCTGCGGAGCCAAGCCGCGTCGCCCACCACCCATGGCATGTCGCGTCGCGACCGACGAGCATATCGCTCGTTCCAGGCCTGTGTCCGGGCCGTAGCTAGCCTGGCGGCCTCCCGTGCCTCCGTGACATGACAAAGCGACTCGCGGACGTGTTCAGGCAAGGACAGGGGAGGTTCCTTCGCGGGCGTAGCCAGTTGCACTTCATTGGGAGGCACGTTCTCCCGCCCGTACATAAGGAAAAATGGCGAGTATCCCGTAGAAGCGTGCGAGACCATGCAGTAGTCAGACAGAAAGCCAGGTATGTGCAAGTCCCAGTCGGTCTGCTTTGCACTCACCGTGTGACAAAGCATGGCCGACAGGGTATGGTTAAACCGTTCCACCATACCATCCGTCTGCGGGTGGTAAGGGGAAGTGTGAATCTTCTTTGTGCCCAAAGCTGCGCATACATCCTGGAGCAATTTAGAGGAGAAGTTACGGCCCTGGTCCGTGAGTAACCTTTCCGGAGCCCCTTTGTCCATCACGTAGCCATTCAGGAATGCTTCGGTGATGGAGGAAGCCAATTGGTCGGGCAGGGGCCAGGCCATCGGCCAGCGAGAAAAATATTCAACCCCGACCAAGAGGAATTTGCTACCCCTCGCTGAAGGAGGGAATGGCCCAAGGATATCCAGAGCAACTAGCCATTAATCCGCGACACTTCGATCGATTTCAAGGGCGGAATATATTTCTCACGCGGCGGTTTCCGCCTCGCACATTCCTGGCATGCCTGGATAGCCTTGATGACATCCGCCGTCATACCGGGCCAAAATAAATCCCGCTGCATCGTGAGCAAGGTTTTCTGCACACCGAGATGCATCAACTTGTCGGCATGCAGCGTGCGGATAAGATCACAACGGAGTGATGTCGGTACCACAAGCAGCGAACGGCCCAACAAGCCATCTCTGCACATAAGCAACCCATCCTGGTTGGTAATCAGCTGCGAATTCCCGCAGGACGAATGAGATCCCGACCCTATGGCCCGATCTCGCAGAGGAGCAAACGAGGTGTCGGCCATCTGCTCACGCTGCCACACCGAGCGTGGCAGATGCAGCGTGCTGTCGGCCCCAACCGGCGCGGCCTGCCCGTCAACCTTCGGCACCGCACTCATAACAGGGCGGGGCGGGGAGGGCGGTGCTGCGCAGCGATGCGTGCCCATCGAACAGGCACAAGGAGGACCCAGAGGCAACCTGGAAAGTGCGCCTGCATTCCCATGGCAGGTACCCTTATGGTAGGTTATGTCAAAAGAAAATTCCTGCAACAACTCCAACCATCGTGACAGCTGTCCAGACGGTTGTTTCAATTTCAACGAGTATTGCAGGGCCGCATGGTCAGTGCGCACTAGGAATTTTCTACCGTAAACATAGGGCCGGTACTGGCGAACAAAATGGATGATCGCCAGAAACTCCTGGCAAGTGACGCAATAACGAGTTTCAGCGGGGGATAACACTCTGCTGCCATACGCCACAACCCGTTCAACGCCGTTTTTACGTTGAGACAGAACAGCACCGATTCCGGTGTCGCTAGCGTCTGTGTCAAGGATGAAAGGCTGCGAGAAATCCGGGTAGTCAAGCATCGTTGCGGTAGACAATTGATCCCGGAGGGACTGGAAGGTCAGTTCCTCCTCCGATCCCCATCTGAACCTCTGATTCTTGCCCGTCAAGACATGCAGAGGCTTCGCCAGCGTGGCGAAATTCTGAACGAACCGACGATAATAAGACGCAAAGCCAATGAACCGTCTCACGTCACCTATGGAAGTGGGCGTTGGCCACTCATGGACACAAGAAGTCTTGTCCGGGTCAGTGGAGACACCGCCAGAGCTGACGATATGGCCAAGGTAACGGACAGAATGCTGTAACAAATGACACTTTTTGGGCTTAAACTTGAGATCCGCGGAACACATTCTTTGAAAAACAGTCTTCAACCATTGAATGTGTTCTTCGAAAGTGCGACTAAAGACAATAACGCCATCCAAGTATATTAGGCACGCATCCCACTGCAGTCCTGCCAATACCAACTCTATCAGGCGTTGGAACGTCGCGGGCGCGGCATTCAAGCCCATGGGAAGGCAGTTAAATTCGAACAAGCCTTGCGGCGTGCGAAACGCCGTTTTTGGCTTCGACGCATCATCGAGGGGAAGCTGTCAAAAGCCCGATGAGAGGTCCAGGGTAGAGAAAAATTTAGCCCCCGACAAGGCGTCCAAAGAATCGTCCATCCATGGCAGGGGTTAAGCATCTGCCACGGATATTTTATTCAACCGGCAAAAATCAATGCAGAACCGAAGTCCGCCGTCCTTTTTAACTAACACAACCGAGGCGCCCCAAGGGCTGTTGGACGGCGATATAATGTCAGCCGCCAACATGTCGTCCACCACACCACGCACACGCTCCCTTTCCGCGGAACTCATGCGGTGTGAGTTCATACGTATCGGACCTGCCGCACCAGTGTCAATGTGGTGTGACAAGAGCGAGGTACGACCCAAGTCAAAATCATCTTTGCTAAAGACGTCCGCGTACTGCGACAGCAGTGAGTGCAGCACGTCACGCTGCGGAAGGGACAGGGACGAATTCTCCCGGCACAATTCGGCGATCCATCTATCATCCGAATCAACAGTATGAGATACGCCCGCAGCCAACCCACGCGGGCGGTCCCCGTCGAGGCCAGTAAAGGCGGTAGTGGCATGGGCCAAAACCGCACCTGCCAGAATGACTACCCGTTCTGGGCCCCCATTCAAGACTTGCAAGAATGGGGATTGTCCGGCCCGAACAATGGTTTGAGCCAGGACAAGAGAGAAAGCCTTAGCCAAGGAATTCGACGGGGATAGCAAAACACCTGCCGTTCCATCCGCAACCTCCAGCCGTTTACGGTAATGCAATGAGATGAGCATCTGCGTACCAGGAGGGATCTCTACCGCGACATCGGCAAGCGCATGAACGGCGGGTTCTGGAGGTGGGCGGTCCAACAGGGATGGTAGGAACCACAGTTTACGTCCTTCAGGCATTTCTAAACAGCCCTGATCCACAAGGATATTAACAGGCATTCGACGAAGAAAATCGGTGCCCAACAGACAGGGAACCGCTAATGACCACGAGATAAGGACCGAACCTGATGCGGCAATGTTCCATATGGCAATATGGACCTCCACCCACCCAATGATACCCATGCTACCCCCTTTCGCGGCAATACATTCGTCAAAAGCCGGCTGAACCCGCGCAGCAGTGATGGACAGCAGGTGAAAAATAACATAGGAAATGATGGTGGCCGATGCGCCGGTGTCTACCAAAATACGAACGTCCACCCTTTGAATGATGCTCGGCACCGTAGAAGACCCCGACACAGCTACGACCACCCGCCGAGCCAATTTCTTCCACTGGATAATAGTGTGCGCGCCGAATATACGTATCCACAATTATCATCAGATAGGCCCCCCGCGGTGTGAAGGGATGCATGAGGTGTTGGGATATGCCAGGTGTCTGATGCATGCCGACTTGCCCGAGCAGAATTGCGATCCGCCTCCGGGGGAGAGGATGGAGGGAGAGTCGATGGAGGCAGCGGAGGACCGGAACAGCGCCGACAATCTCGAGCGAAGTGGCCCAAGCGGCCACACTTAAAGCATGAAGATGCCGCAGGCCGGTGCCGACGCGGCCGGCCTTCGGGCAGCCACGTCGGCACCAGCCCGCGGCATCCCGGCACCGTCACGTCACAACTCCGACTGGCGCTGCGGCACCCAAGGAGGAGCGGCGGCCGCCAAGTCGTCGTCGCTGGACCCGTCCGGAATGTGAACGACACGAGACGGGGCCCATCCCAGCGGTTCGCCGTCCTTGTCCGGGTCCCCCGTCCATGCAGCCATCTGCTCCCAACGGCGCAAGTTGAACTTGGCGTCCAAACACCGAGCCGCCCAGCGGGACGTCAGCAGCCCATGGCCGTACACGGGCAGCGAGATCCCCATTTCTTGCGACAGTTCGACCATCCTCGTAAGGATGAGAGGATCGAGAAGGTCGGCGGAGGAATCGGGGTAGGCGGCCATCACGAGCGCCAACAGTGCACCGCGATACGCCAGAGGCGTTTCTTCGGGGCCCCCTACGCCGCTGCATAAATTTCCTGTGAGCGTCCGAAGGCGGCTCGTAAACCTCCGCCATCTCAGACAACGCGTCCTTCAGCGTCTTCTTCTTGTCGGCCGGGATGGAGTGGAACACCGCCAATGACACGTCGTCCAGCAGTGTGGGCAAAGCGTTCAACGCCAAGTAAAGGCGGTCCAGTCACCACCGGCAAAAAATTCCTTAATGTTGGGGAGGCGATGGCTGCGTCCACCGTCGTCATCTCTGGGCGTGCCCGCTCCCGCCACCCGCGCGGCACGTGGCACCATTAAAATGGCGGCCGCAGGCAGCGCGCCTGCGACCGCACCCAAGATGGTGGGCTCGCTCCACACGGCGGGCGTAATGGCGGCCGTCTCCTCCGAGACCCACCGAGGGAGGCCCTGGTCGTCCGCACTCGGCACCACATCTCAAGGCCGTCCCGGGGCAGCAGACGACGCGACTAAAGTGACGAGGTTCAGCAGCACCATGCGGAGAGATTCAATCTGCTCCGCCACCCGCCGCCAACCCTCGTCCGCAGCCATAGTCGCATCCGCGCCGGCCTCTCCGCGCAGCGCGGCGCCCGACGCAGCAGCGGTCGCCGCCAGCGGGGCCGTCGCCCAGTGATGCAGCAAGCTCTGGTCAAGGGAGTCATCGTCGTCATCCATCAGCGGATCCGGTGGGTTCTTCTTCTTGAGGTGCCTGGACATCGTTGTTCTTGGCCCAAGCAGTCTCAAAAGTCACTTCTGACACCAATGTAATAAATCCGCTCCAGACGAGACCATGTCTTTTGTCTTTTCTTTATTCGTTCCTCATTCACAGCTCCCTCACACGCTGGGTTCCTCTTTTCCCCGTTACTCCATTCCCCGAGCGTGGCGTCCTCTCGCTGCCTCGCTTCCCCACACCGCTGGTTGACGGTGTGTGTCAGAGACAACCTCCGGCCCACCACGTGGTCGCTGGCGTACCGGTGACACAGACGTGGTTCCTCCTCAGCCTCTCTCCACACTGACCCGGAGCTGTCTCTCTCCACCCCTTATAACACCTGGCCCACGTGATACCACGCAGCCAATCATCAGCCTCGCCCCCTGGAACCTTCCAGATATTGCCATGGAGCAACAGGCTACGCCCCTGGCTCGACGTCCCATTGGCTGCAGGCTGAGGCCGGCAGAGCCTATCACTATGGCCCAGTTACCCCCCAGGTGCATCTCTTCATATTACAAGTGTAAGGCTAAAAAAATACCAAAGAAATATTAAATTATCTCAAACACAACTGTCGGCAGTGGCAGAACATGCTTGCCAACAGGGACACTCA
Organism: Lethenteron reissneri; assembly: GCF_015708825.2. Lineage (NCBI taxonomy): Eukaryota > Metazoa > Chordata > Hyperoartia > Petromyzontiformes > Petromyzontidae > Lethenteron > Lethenteron reissneri. The sequence continues at coordinate 432,162 of NC_083785.1, forward strand.
ATTGATTTTGATATCGTTGAAGTGTTGTGTAAAACGAATTACTACTGGCAAAGACTAATTAGAGAATCCATTGAAATTGGGAGAAACAGAAATAACTTTAATCGCTCAGACAGCTACAGGCTTAGTGCGGTCTGGAAGCGTATTATTAAATAATACATATTACAATTCCTTATAGGGGAAACACATACTAATTAACTGATTACTAACGTAGCATATAATTACAATAACACACATTGCAACTGATTACTAATCTACAACTCACATCGTAGCAATTGCCTGATTACCAATCTAGTATATAATTACGATAACCCCCCCCTCCGCCTCAAATCGTTGCACCTGATGAGTGAAATGATGACGTCACCCTGCTGCTGCTCTATTTAAGACCGGTAGCAAGAGCAGAGCCTCACCATTCTGGCGAATTGCCCGATGAGGAGGGGTGCAACTATCCTGGCTTGCCAGGGGAGACACCAGGAGCACTTAGGTGATCCTTCCAGCCCGTCCGGACCTCAAGCTGCTTTCGCCATGGTGATCACCCACGAGACTTAGCCACCAGCTCCGAGGCCTGCGAGGGCCCTGGCCGTGGGGCCAGGGATGACCATGCTGCCAAGAGGCTGGGACTGCTGGAGCGTCGAGATGGAAATCGCAGCGGACGAGGAGGGGACATGGCGAGAGTCGAGGGCCACAGGTGCCACCCGAGTTGCCGAGGGAGGAAGAGGTATGGTGCCGGGGGGCAGAAGGGGCGGGCGTCCCCGAGCGGAGGGTGGAGGACGAGGCCAGGGAGACGCCAGCAACCCTGGGGCTGTGGGAGGCCCGGGGGGAGAAGGTGGCAGTGGACGCTGGACTGGTGGGGGCTGGGAGGCCCCGGGAACGAGCGGGGGGGGGGGGGTGGCGAGGCGGGGCAGGGGCGAGCCTAACACCACCTCACATCAGATGACATAACAGCATCAGAGTGGCGATGAAGGATGAGGTGGCGGAGGAGGTGACCATCGACCGGGCGACCTTTGTACGGTCAATAGTGATGGGCTTGTTACAAATAGAGCCAACAGGGGCTAGACAATGGAGGGTGCGGCTGAAGACAGGGGGGGGGGGGCCCTGAGCCACATCCCGAGTGCCCTGAATATAGGAGGCAGCCGGGGATATGTTGTATATGCGGGACAGCCCAAACTGTGTAGGAGGTGTGGGGGACACGGACACCTGGCCACATCGTGCGAAGCGAGGGTCTGCTATAGATGCAAGGCACTGGACCACGTGGTGGAAGAGTGCAGTGTCCCGGCACAATATAATCTCTGCGGTAGCAGAGAACATCTGTACAGAAACTGTCCGGAATCGTATGCCAACAGGGTTAGGGCGTATGGGGGGGGGGGGGGGGGGGGGGATGAGGAAGGGGGCGGGACCAGACTGGGGCCGGATAGGGAATTGGAGAGGGAGGAGCGAGGGGAGGTGGCCGAGCAACGGCCACCGGCGACGGGCGGAGCGGGAGAAGGGGAGAGGCCCGCGGAAAGAGAGGAATCGACATCGAGCGAGCAGGAGAGGGGGCTGGCGGGGGAGGAGAGCGACGGCATGGGCAGCATCTCCGAGACGACCGTGGAAGACTGGGCGGAGGCGGTAGAGGAGGATGAAGGAAAAGGGGAACGACAGCAGGAGGAAGGCGGCAGCGAGACATGGGAGGGACCAATTGGAAGGAAAAGGAAGCTACAGAGAGCTCCAAAAAAGTCGCCCCTTCAGGCAGCACTGAACCCTTGGACTCTTCGCCGGACATGGAGGCCTCGAGGGAGGGGATGGAGGAAATGGTGGGGAGCCGGCGCAGGGGGAAACCCCTGAGAGCAAGGGGCAAGATGAAGCTGCGGGAGCTGGCAAACGAAAGCTGTTACGGAGGGCGAGCGGAGAGGGCGGAGTCAGACTGAGACACATCCCGACATTGAACTTACCATGGCGTCCGTGAATGTGAGAAGTTTGAAGGGAAGGGGGGGAAGGCGATGCGAAGGAGCGTTGCGAGGGTGAATGGTGACGACGGTGGGGAAAGGGGCGCGGGGCGGTGGGTGTTGAGGTGGCAGGCCTTTGTCGTATTGTAGGTGGGGGCACCCGCGGATGGAACGAAAATCGGAAGGGGCCTGTCGAGACGTCCGGGATGAAATGTTACTCCAAGTGTTGCTTTCTTTGGGTTTCTTTGTTATTTCCGCTGAGAAGTGAATACAAACTTTAAATCGCAATTACCAGCGAAACAGCGTACTCAAAAATTGAAAATGTTGTGGTTTCACTCTTCAACACACCGGTGGGCTAAAGTAGTGAACTCTTAGTCTTTTGTCAACATGACACTTTTTTGCTGATTGGCCGTGTCGGGTGGTGGAGAGTTATGACACATTTATAAATAACGCGATCTAACCCAAAAACGTTTATTATGGCATTAGAATGGTTACCTAAACGTAGCTATTGAGTAAGATACAAAACCCCGTCAATAATCAAACATATTACTACTAAATATACTAATTTATTTCGATTTAAAGCTTTCGTGACTGCAGGGATTCATCTTCTTGGTTCTTTCGGTAAAGTCACGTATAAGTAGGCTCACAATGACTCATTACCTGGCCTGCAATCGGACATGAGTCTGCCAGTCGGGACCGATGATTGAAATTTTTAACACAATTGAGTAATGTATTGGTAGTTTTCGAATTTCAAAATCAGAATCTTTATCCTGAAGAAATCCGATGAGCTGTGAAGCTGTTTTTCACAGATATTCAGCAGTTTTCACAGATGTCCAGCAGAAAATGGCTTACTCCTTTCAAATTACATCAGTGGATTGTTAACATCCACTCTGAAGCAGACGGTAGATTTTCTATGGTCAGTACACCCCACAGTAATAACCAGGGTGGTCTGCCAGAATCGAACCACGAACCTCTGCAACCACGCCAATAAAACACCCAAGAAGCTGCTTTGCCATACGCTTCGACGAACGAAATGACTTGTTGATGTTGCGCTGTGTCCGGAAGTGAGCATTGAGGTTGACGCGAATGAGCAGGGCTCCGACAGCGAGGAGGAGGAGGATGATGAGAGCGACGCGGAGCAAGAAGACGGAGCCGTCGACGGGGAGGAGCGCAGCAGCGAGAGCGAGGACGCTCCCCGTAAACGACGGAAGCGGCCGCCGCCGCCGCGCAAGGACGCGAGGGCCCAGCGCAAGGGCAGGAGAGGGCAGGGTCGCGACAGGGGCAGCAAAGCGAGGCAGAGGCGACAGCAGCAAAGCGACGACGAAGACGACTCGGAGGAAGAGGAGGAGCAGAGTGAGGATGAGGGCAGCACGGGTGGCAAGCAGCGAGGGAAGAAGGGCAGCAAGAAAGAGAAGGGCAAGAAGAAAAATAAAGACGCTTCCAAGTGAGAGTTAAAGCACACACACAATGTCAGGTTTCAGTAGAGCCTCGGCACGTACATTAGAATAACCTCCTTGGAGTACAATGGTTCATCCCATGTTATATTTGGTGCTTGTACATCATCATTTGTACATATCTCTCGGGAGGATACAACATTGACAACAGCAACTAAACATAGACTTTAACAGCGCTATAATGTTGGTATAATTATCATTACACAAAGCCATACAACCAACTTGTACGTGAATCAGGCCACCTATGTGTTCACACAGTGGTTCTCGTAATTTGTATAATTTCCCTCTTAATTGAAACTCATTCGAGACACCGCTATCCCTTATTCCGGTTTCCCTTTGCGGTGAACTTGTGTGTTGCGCTATCCCTCGCGTTACTGCTCTTGAGCCGTGACTCCGTTGCATTCCCGATGTTAGTGACAGCGGCTCAGAGAGTGAGATATCTCTGTCAGCGGAGGAGCTGGAGAAGCTGATGGAACAGGTGGAAGAGCAAAAGAAGCTCATCAGCACGCTACGGAACAAACCCTGGCGGATGAAACGGCGTCTACAAACACTAAGGTGCCTCTCCACATCAAGTGCCCAAGGGTGTCATTTCACTGCATGTTAGGGTGGATGGAGCCAGGGACGCAGCTACGCTTGGGGGTGTGTAGCAGCGTTATGCGACACATAGGGGCCCAGTCAACCACAAGGGGTCCCCGAATAACACAAGTACAAACATGTCAAGAAAAATAAGTAATTATTAAAATGTGTTTTTTAAAAATGACCTGCGGTCTACCATGGACCAAGCCCAAGTAACGCATCTGGCTATCGTGTTAACAGAGCAACGTGAAGTTGCGCGATTCACCCCCTTTGAGGATATCCAAGACCGATGGGGCTGGCATGAAAGCAAGACGCACGATAACTTAATTATGAGTCGTATTGTATCTTTAAACATTTTTTTTAATTAATAACTGTCACTGTGAGACTGTCTTCCTCTAAACCCAATACACGGTGCAACTAAAATAACATCTTTAGTGGTAGCCTACAAAAAAACCATTCCTAGCTATTTCTATAAAAGTGAGTCTGGAGAAAGGAGGGCGCCCACAGGTGGCTGCGCCCATGGGTGGAGCACCCAGCTCCTACCTGGCTGTGATTCATATTCAACGTATAGCAGTCGGAGTGATTGATGATCCAGTTCTCACTGAGTCACTCCACTCGCTGATTCACTCCACTCACCGATTCACTGGCAGTCAGTCGCCTCCTTGTCACTCTTCAACCGCTACGACAGTATTATGGTTACTGTTCATGTGTAACCTCCACCTAATCGTATATATAGAGAGCGCCTTTGTAAAAGGCGCTTTAAAAGAATTATAAAATTGTACATTAGATGATAGCGGTTCTTATAAAGAGTGGGGTTATTAAAAGCGTTGGTGTAGCTATGGTGACAGCAAGGAGGAGTTGGGGTAGTGATAGGGTTTGTGGTAGTGATAGGGGTTGGGGTAGTGATAGGGGTTGTGTAGTGATAGGGGTTGGTGTAGTGATAGGGGTTGGTGTAGTGATAGGGGTTGGGTAGTGATAGGGTTGGGGTAGTGATAGGGGTTGGGTAGTGATAGGAGTTGGGGTAGTGATAGGGGTTGGGATAGTGATAGGGGTTGGGGTAGTGATAGAGGTTGGGGTAGTTATAGAGGTTGGGGTAGTGATAGGGGTTGGGGTAGTGATAAGGGTAGTGATAGGGGTCGGGGTAGTGATAGGGGTTGGGTAGTGATAAGGGTAGTGATTGGGATTGGGGTAGTGACAATAGTTGGGGTAGTGATAGGGGTTGGGGTAGTGACAGAAGTTGGGGTAGTGATAGGGGTTGGGATAGTGATAGGGTTAGTGATTGGGGTTGGGGTAGGCCTGGTCGTAGCTGGGGGGGCCGGGACAGGGAGTAGCAGTAGGATAGGCAAGGGAGAAGAGATGGGTTTTGATATGGACTCGGTCTATCAGGCTGTTTTGTCTCATCCACCACACTACAACAACAACAACCGCCATTCACCACTAAGTGGCGGTGACGTCACCACGACGCTTGTGCCAGGCCATGTGCACCTTGAGGCCACCACACTACAGGTCACAACAACACACCAAATCACTTACCACTCAATCACTCACTCACTACACTGCAGGTCATAATACACTCACTAACCACTCAATCACTCACCACACTGCAGGTCACAACAACACACCCACTCACTTAACACCCACCCAATCACTCACTCACTTAGAACACTGCAGCTCACAACCTTTTCTGCTTTCTGCTTTTTCCCTCGTACTGCTCCACTTTAGAATTGTCCAAAACACACCAGTGCTCTCAAGCCCGGTGAAAATACCTGGATACTCATTCCTTATCCCAATCTATACTTGCCAATGCACTAATTATGCTAGAGTGCGCACAGTATTATCCTCTTCTTGGTTCTTTCGGTAAAGTCACGTAGAAGGGAAGTAATAAAATAATAAAAATAAAACATAATAAAATAATTCTCACGACGTTTCGGCCACAACGCAAGCAGCCGTCCTCAGGTGAAGAGCATGTCTGTCGATAAGACAGTCTGAATGACACGTCCTAGGCTTGGAGCGTCTATTTAAGCTGGGAGGGAGGAGGAAGAGCGCCTTGACAAAATAATTTGCATATGAAGAGGAATTTAGCATATTTATGGGAAATGCAGGAATGCGACTAGTGCTACTTGTGAAATGAGTAGGAGGTGGGCGGGGGGTTTTCAAAGTCATATTATGCCCATGCATTATGCAGGATTAGCAGCATCAAAGGGAGGGGGTAGGGGTAGCATTAATAAAGGGAAGGAATGTTAATAGTATGTAGTTGCAGTAACTAAACAACCACGTAAAAAGCTAAAGTATAAACTACATAGTATCATGAGTATGCTAAATATACTCTCAATAAGCTGAGCTACTAACCGTAAGTAATACATTACAATTCTAGGTCGCAAAAAATATAATATGCTTCCAGCTAAACTTTTTAAAACGTTTTCCTTACATCACACGGGTCTATCCCGTACTATATGCTGCCATAGACAAACCCAACATTAAATTGTATACTGTATTACTATACACTACTCTATGTCTTAGAATAATACATAGTGTAATATTACACTATGTATTATTCTACCCATCCAACTGTATGCCACACTGCTGTATATTCACTATACAATTACGATACTATATATTGCCTTATACAATGTATTAAACATTACAATTTTATACTATTTATTATTAAACAATCTGCTATACACTATACCATTGACCGTCGAGTGAAAGATACTTAAAGGAAGCAAAATGAAACACCACCACGCTTGGAGCGTATATTTTAGTTGGGTTGGAAGGGGGGAAGGTGCGGCTGAAACACGTTGTTAGGAATGAACCTTTGTTGTGTAGACTGGTTGAACTCGGAGGTTCCAAGAGTTTGCATATCAAGAGTAATTTAGCATATTTATGGGAAATGCAGATATGGGATTAGTCATGACTTGTGGAATCTGGCTATTGAGCTTAATCCTGAATGCGTATATTCATCTCACTGCATAATTCGCGTTAATTTGCTAATATTCACCCTGCAATGAGCTGCAAACTGCTGCAATATGCTATACACTATACCATTGACCGCCGCGTGAAAGGTACTAAGAGGAAGCAAAGAAATATGTCAACCGCCTCTACGGGGAGGGATTCCACGTAACTTTGAGATCCTTCAACACGCTCCGTGATAAGAAGGCTCAGCTAATCGAGTCTCTCACCTTTCTGAAGAGATGCCGCGACTCTAAGGTAATACCAAACGCATTTACACTAACATCTGCTGCTGTAACTTCTTCTAATGCTAAACGAATTCTGTCTAGAACTAGCTTAGCTCTTATCTCAGAGAAAATCAGACTTGCGTGCACCGATCTAGATCAGTTAGACAAGACACTCTACAAATCACTTATCTTTGAGTGCAACAATGTCCACATCGGATTGGGAACATGTAGACAAAATTACTGCCTCTTCAGCTGCCGCTATGTCGACCAAATGTAAGGACAACTTGATTTCCAAATTCAACCGCCTCTCAAACAAGAGACCGGACCCACACATTGAAAAGCTAGACGTTAACAAAGTCGTAATTAATCGCAGTAACAGTTCTATTTCTGAAGGTCTGAAATCCGTTTTAGCTAAAGGACTAAACTTTGCAGTCACACCTAGACACATACCAGTTAATGATATAATTGCTAGAGTAAATGTAGCTCTCAAGGGCCTGAGTCACATCTCTGCAGACGTAGCAAGATCTGAAATCTCTGCAACCCTCAAAAACGCTAAGATGCCAGCTAGCAACATCAGCAAAGATGAGCGTTTTGAATTAGCTCAATCAAAAAAGAGGGATGACATTGTCATCCTCTCAGCTGACAAATACAATGCCACTGTCATCATGGACAACATAAAATACAACAACAAAATTCAAGAACTACTCAACGATGGCAGCTATAAAAAAAAATAAAAAGAGACCCCACCAACAGCCTCGTCTCTAAAACCAACCAAATCATTTCTGATTCAACCGCATTAATTGATCAGACCAAACAGTTCTCGTTGAAACCTTCTGCAGCCAGGCCACCAAGATTATACGGCTTGCCAAAGATACATGAAGAAGATACACCTCTTCGTCCCATTGTCTCTACGATCAACTCCCCCACATACAAACTGGCTCGTTTATTGTCTGAAATCCTACTGCTTTTCACTGGAAAAACCACTTCTGCGGTACTAAACTCTACTGACCTGGTATCGACAATCAAGGGGATTTCCCTGTCCCCAGACGACCTGCTTGTCAGTTTTGATGTGGTTTCCTTATTCGCCAAAGTTCCTGTACCTGACACCATCGCAATCATTGAAGACTTGGTTAATCAAGGACTGAATGCTGGGGTACCCCCCCCTGGTGAGACACTGCTTAACCAATACATACTTCACCTGGAATGGTACTTTCTACAAGCAAACTGAGGGCACCCCAATGGGCTCCCCTCTATCTCCGGTTGTAGCCAACGTCTTCATGGAGAAATTTGAGACTGACGCCATCCAGACTGCCACTCTACGCCCGACCTTATGGAAGAGGTACGTAGATGACACTTTTGTCATCTGGCCACATGGTCGGCCTGCTCTAGACCAATTTCTCGACCACATCAATTCCATACACCCAGCCATCAGATTCACCATGGAAGTCGAAAAAGATGGCAAGCTACCCTTTTTGGATGTCCTAATTAAAAGGAGACCTGATGGCTCAATGAGCCACTCTGTCTACCGGAAAGCCACCCATACGGATGCTTACCTAAAACCGGATTCCCACCACCATCCATCCCAGAAGAATTCCCTCATCAAGACTCTATACCAAAGAGCCCAATGCATTTCCGACCAGCAACACATTGCCAGTGAACTCAAACACGTACGCCAAGCTCTTAAGGCTAATGGTTACTCCGACTACACAATCCGCAAAGCCATCACTCCAACCATCAAGAAGGATCCTGTTGAGGAGCTTCTCAAGACCATCACCTTACCCTACATTGCTGGGGTCACAAAAAAAATCTCCAAAATCCTGATTAAACACAAGATCCAGGTCCGATTCAACACGGTACATAAAATCCGTGAGCTGGTCCCGTCTGTAAAAGATGTGGTTCCAGACATACAGTAGTACCCTGATGTCTACAAACTAAGTTGCCTCTGTGGTAGCAGTTACATTGGAGAAACCAAACGACATGTCTCGGACCGCATCCGTGAACATAAAGCAGACTTGAAACACGGTAGGACAAACACCTCAGCCGTGGCAGATCACTGTTACAATTCAGTGGGTTCACATGATATTGACTTCTCCAAGACAGAGGTTATCTGCAAGCCATCTGGCTACCATGAGAGATTCGTTCATGAGGCGATCCACATATACAAACACAGAGACAATTTCAACCGAGAAGATGGATTCCGGCTTTGCAATCATTGGAAGGACGTAATAAACCATTTCGGATCTTAACTGATTGTGTCCACGTTTACGGAGACTTTCAGACCGCGTTCCACTCACTGACATTGACTATATATCTTGTGTTCTCCGCAGGGAATGGATTCTTTGCTCCGCTGCAAGCTTCCTACCACCACTCTCCCATTGACATATTTCGTTTCTTCCTCTTAGTACCTTTCACGCGACGGTCAATGGTATAGTGTATAGCATATTGTATAATAATACATAGTATTAAAGTGTAATGTTTAATACAATGTATAAGGTAATATATAGTATCGTAATTGTATAGTGAATTTACAGCAGTGTGGTATACAGTTGGGTGGGTAGAATAATACATAGTGTAATATTACACTATGTATTATTCTAAGACATAGGGTAGTGTATAGTAATACAGTATACAATTTAATGTTGGGTTTGTCTATGGCAGCATATAGTACAGGATAGACCTGTGTGATGTAAGGAAAAAGTTTTAAAAAGTTTAGCTGGAAGCATATTATATTTTTTGCGACCTAGAATTGTAATGTATTACTTACAGTTAGTAGCTCAGCTTATTGAGAGTATATTTAGCATACTGATGATACTATGTAGTTTATACTTTAGCTTTTTACGTGGTTGTTTAGTTACTGCAGCTACATACTATTAACATTCCTTCCCTTTATTAATGCTACCCCTACCCCTTCCCTTTGATGCTGCTAATCCTGCATAATGCATGGGCATAATATGACTTTGAAAACCCCCCGCCCACCTCCTACTGCATTTCACAAGTAGCACTAGTCGCATTCCTGCATTTCCCATAAATATGCTAAATTCCTCTTCATATGCAAATTATTTTGTCAAGGCGCTCTTCCTCCTCCCTCCCAGCTTAAATAGACGCTCCAAGCCTAGGACGTGTCATTCAGACTGTCTTATCGACAGACATGCTCTTCACCTGAGGACGGCTGCTTGCATTGTGGCCGAAACGTCGTGAGAATTATTTTATTATGTTTTATTTTTATTATTTTATTACTTCCCTTCTACGTGACTTTACCGAAAGAACCAAGAAGATGAATCCCTGCAGTCACGAAAGCTTTAAATCTAGTATTATCCTCATGGAGTACACAATGCATCGGAGATGCACGTGCAATTACAGAAACATTGCAGGAGGAAGGTATATAAAGAAAAGCAATGGCGGAGACAGGATTTTCAGGTAGGGTGGGCAACCCCTCCAGCAATGAAAAATGATAGGAGTTGTTAGTAAGTAAGGACTTGTCCCTTGCTTTTTATTCGACGCGTGTGTGGCGATGGCGCAGCTATCGATCCAGGGTCGAATTCGAACCGCGTGTGATCGGCATCGCGCTCGCTGAAGGTGTTTACCTTCAGGGAAGTCGTGTAATGTATACGCAACTGTCCACAATTCTGCGAGTCACTTAAACTGCTTTGCCGTTACTTATTGCCAATTATGGACTCAGACTATTGTCCTATCATCTCATAGAGTCCCTGGCATGTAATAATATGCTACACAGTGGCAGTTGGGGTCGCAAATGCCGATTTATTACTAATAAACCCCAATGATCTGATCGAAATTAGGGATTTCGATCGGATCATTGGGGGGGCATGTGCCAACCCACCCACACTTGCTCCGCCAGTGAAGATAAGAGTCCAAGTGTCTCTCTGCTTACATGAGTGTGCGGTGGGAGTCATATCCATTGGCAGCCCTGAGCCAGTAATGGAAATTCCACATTCATATGTCAGAAGTCAGTTTATGACAACCACTGTTGAGTTCGTACAGAGTGATGCTCATTGCATTGCTGCTGTGGGGACAATGGTCGAATGAAGATGTGCTTTTCATATTGTTGAAAATAATAATTTTAAAGTCTGTGAAAACATCGTAACATCTCAAACATGACTATATAGTCAAACTAAATTACAAATAAAGCAGAAAATTATTGACTTAAAGCTTTCGTGACTGCAGGAATTCATATTCTTGGGTCTTTCGGTAAAGTCACGTAGATAGGTTCAAAGAAAATAATCAAAAATAACAGAAAACTACGACGTTTCAATCACAACACAAGCAATCGTCATCAGGATAAAAAAGAGGGGGAAAGCTGCTGAGGCAGGCTGTTTAAAAGGTTTGAAATGGGTGTAGCCCAAGGGTAATAAACGAAGTGGGTGGGGCTAGTGATGTTAAAGTGAGGAATTTGCATGTAAATGTAGGATTAGAGCGCTACCTCCACGACGAGGGCCCGGAGGTGCCCATTTTATTGTGAAAGATTAGCATGTCAATGTAAGATCGCAGAAAATTATTATTTATAATTCGGAGTGACATGATTTGGGCCAATAACTGCTGATGCCTAAAACACCCCAACTGTGTGTGTGGGTCAGATACAGTTGAGGACCTGCGATGTGGTGGCATCAGTGGCATCATTGAAATGACCTTGTGACATGTATATTGTGCAGTATACGTTGTTTTTCATCTGCAATGAGTGTGATCTCACAAACGGCCGCTATGATGGCTGTGTTGTTGGGTGGTGTGCTGTGTGGGGTGTGACTTTCGAGTGAGTTCCATGCTGGCTGTGTTGTTGGGTGGTGTGTAACACTGTAGTGGGTTCCATGCTGGCTGTGTTGCACGATCATTAAGGACCTTCATGATGGTGAGCGGGCCGGGGTAAAACTACGTGACCGGGAGTCAGAGCCATTCCCTGTACACCTTGGGGTGTGACAGGGATGTCCTCTGGCTCCCACATTATTTAACATTTATTTTGACCACGTAGTTCATGAAGCCTTCAATAGCTGTACTGGTGGAATTTCCATTTGGTACAGATACAATGGGAGGCTGATCGATGCCCAGGTGCGGTCAAGGAATGGCTCCCTATTGGTCAACCACGTTATGAATGCCGATGATTTGGTAATTGCTGCTCATTCAGAGGAGGAGTTGGAGACACTGCTGCTGAAACTGGAGCATGCCACTAAGAGGTGGGGCCTTACCATCAGCCCCACCAAAACTAAGCACCTGCCTGGGTATTTTGTACCATTGGACACTCCACCCCCACAACTCCCAATCGGTGATGAGGCAGTTGTGGAGAGAGTGGAGAGTTTCCCATACCTGGGCAGTGTGCTCATGACCGGCTCCGGTTTAACAGCAGAGGTCTCACTCCGAATCAGTCGAGCGGCAATATATTTTCATCGGTTGCGTAACGCTGTGTGGAAGCTACCTGGTCTGTCGCTCCGCACGAAGCTTCAGGTCTTCTCGGCCACGGTCATTCCCTCCCTTCTCTACGCTTGCGAAACGTGGACTCCCCTAATGGAACATCTTCGCCGGTTAGAAACATTTAGGCTGGCCTGCCTACGATCAATCTGGGCAAAGTCCCATCGGTGAGCTCCTCCGGCAGGCAAGGCTGCGTTGGCTGGGCCATGTAGCCCGCATGCCCAGCCACCGCATGCCTAAACAGCTTTTGTTCGGCCGGATCGAGAGGGCTAAACGGGAAGAGATGGAGTGACGTGGTACCGGAAGACGTGGAGCTGAGTGGACTTGCCGATGACTGGTACCAGTAGTGTCAAGATCGGCCTCTGTCGAGGAGGCTCGTGAAGGATGCTACTGGGCAGTTGGAGGCAGTCGCCCTCCAACAACAACGGAGGGCGGAGGAGCGACGCTCACAACAACGAGTGGAGCGCCGGGTGGCTAAAGCACAGAAAGTTGGCACAGTAGGTGGCACAGGTGGTGCATCAGCCAGTCATTTCGGTCAGTTGACCCGTGGCACCTGGGTCTGCCCCGTGACATCCTGCCAGCGGGCGTTCGACACTTCACGTGGCCTCAAGGTGCACATGGCCTGGCATGGTGACGTCACCACCACTTAGTAGCGAATGGCAGTTGTTGGTGTTGTGTGTGGGGTGTGCGGTGTGTGTGTTGTGTGTGCTGTGAGGTTGTAGTGAGTTCCGTGCTGGCTGTGTTGCAGGGAGGCACAGACGTTTGTGGAAAAGTTCGAGGGAGCCCTGGGCAAGGGACGAGGACGGAAACTCTACGCCTACAAGGTGCTCATGACCAAGGTGCGTTATTCAAACAACAAACGTCATACTATTTGCTTTGATGTCGCGTTTTTCATCACATCACAACTCTTAAAACATTTATAAATACCATAGAACTCCGATACCCCGTGTTGGTATGTGGGGACTACATGGCAGAACCTGTGATCTGCATCATACCGCAGAATTGCAACCCAATCCATGGCAATGTTTTATTTACGCTGGCGTGGTGTGCCACGGATTAAGGGCAGAAAGAGACCCAGGTTATTCCACAAAAGATTTGCGGATTATAGGGCAAACGCGACACATGACTAGCAGATAAATTAATCCAAAATAAATGTTTTTTTCTAAGACCCAAAATGGTGGAAACCTGTCATATGTGTCTATTTAAGGATATTTGCATTTTTGAATGTGATATCCACGTCTAATACATGCAAAAAATGTTCTCTAATTAAATAATGTCAGCACTGCTCCGCTACTGCAGCATGGGAGTGGTCATTAACCATGACCACCCCTATGGATCGCGGTTTGTGGCTCCGTAGAAGCGTTTTCACTCGACTGCGGTGTGCCATGGTATACGGGAGCAGTCACGGACTGCCAACAATCCGCGAATTACAAAGATTCATATTATCGGACTGATTATTTATATTAATATTGGAGTTCTGCTCTAATCTACGTTTCCGCACGCTCAAATATTGGCGCATCACATATATCTGCTGACTGCTCAGAATTAGCTGTGGAAATTCCACATCCATATGGGAGGGGCCATTTTATCCATAGAACAACCACTGTTGACATTTCACGAAGTGATGTAACTGACATAACTGCAATGACACCTGGCTTCATAAAAAAATACAAATTTCAAGCTTGCCCTCGAATTGTAGTTGTTTGATAAGGAATGCACAGCCTGGGCATACGGTGTATGTGCTCGCTGGTTTAATATGAGCAGCTGGCTGAATTTTCCTGGTTGACAGGTGTGGAGTGAAATGTTTGTGAAGAGCATATTACTGCAAGATGTCTCGCAGTGGCAATTCTGTGGCAGGTCCAGCATGTGATGTGGCGTAAGGAAGGCTGTTACAGGTGTTGTTATCTTAACACACAGGTATTCGCACCCGATATTATGATTCTTTATTTACTCGTTGAGGTTAAGCCACGTAGTGATCTGGCCTTTTAGGACTAGTTGTAAAACTCTCCACCCCTCAACGTAGTCCAATAATTTCAGTTATCGTGTGTAGAAGCTTGACAATGATCGCCGTGTAAACACTTGTGCATATGACAATTTCATTTATTTGGTTATATCGGGTGTTGTGGGGATTCGTGACAAAAATGTAGCCAGATCATTATGTGGCCCAACCTAAACTGAGTTATGAATCGGGTATTGTTGGGGTTTGTCCAATTCACTGAAGACTGACATTGGATTTGTGCCTAAAACATTCACCCACATTTAAAGAGAACTGGAAAAAGACCGACAAGCATCGCCTTGTGGTTACTAAACATCTAGACCGGGTATTATTATGAGCAGCATGTTATATATCATTAACGATATTTCACACTGGGTATTGATGCGTGCGGAGCATGGCTGTGAAGGGTGAGTGTGAGTGAGGGGTACGTGGCTGATGGTGAGAATAAGGATGTGTTTGGGAGATAATATTCGGAATCAATCTGGTGAGATGAGCAAGTGAAATATTTTAATAGAACAAGTTATCCTCATCATGAACCAGACCGATTTTTTAAAAGGGCATTTGAGACAGAAGTGCTATCTTTTATTGCGGTATGGATAAGAGAGATGAATACTTAACTAAGCAACTTGAAATAACGTTTCTGGCATTTGAGCACAGGTGTTTGTGATTTATGCTAATAATTCTGTGGTGAGACAGGATACACAACGCAAGAGTCCAGAAGAGACCCGTGGCAGGTCATTGGTGGAGAACTAATTAGCCAAAACGAGCTATGCTGGGTGAGCCATGTGTGCAGGTTGGGAGGGCCCAATTGCCGAGACAGGCATTGTCGTAGGCTCCATGAGTCCTATGACCAAGTGGAAGAGAAGACCTAAGAGCAGAGGGTGGGAAACTGCCAGAGTAAATGATGAAAAATAAGAATAGGTTTTACCCTTTCTGGTAATAAAATAGGCGTTAAGATGTTTTACCTGCTTTATTGTCAGACATGTTAAAACCTATTCTTATTTTCATCATTTTTGATACTGGCAAAAAGTTATCATAGATGTCAGGGTAAATCTTGGAGGTCGATGTGCGTCTCCTGTGCAGCAGTTGCGGGATCTGGCGGAGGGTGGAGAGCGTTGGTACCGAGTTGCAATGACATCAATGGCTTTGGCCTCGATGACGTCTTGATGTTGAAACTAGACTTAACCGATCACGTGTTTGCTGGCACCGTCGTTCCACAGAAATGGATGAAATTCAAACGGGATTTTGAGAATTTTCGTACGGCTTGCATTCCTTGGGAGATGAAGATCAAGGAGATTGAGAGTGAGTGAAAACACATCGTGCACAGCTTCTCTCAACACCTCTGGGCTCAACACTATACATTTTTGTGTATCCATAACACGATGAAAACTAAAACATTGCCCTGCATGCTGCCTTAAGAACGATTAAACAACACAGGTGAATGTGTGCACAATCTTGTCAGGCCCATATACAATATGTTTGTGTTCATGCTTGAGTGTGTGCGCCTGTGTGTGTGTGTGTGTGCTCTGGAAGGTCATTTCGGCTCATCGGTTGCATCCTATTTCATCTTCCTGCGCTGGATGTACGGCATAAACATGGTTCTCTTTGGTTTGACCTTTGGCTTGGTTATGGTGCCCGAGGTACGTATAATGGGCTATTGCTGTGTTATGTATATAATTTTAATTCTTATACATTGTATGCATGTGATCTGCTTTGTGTGTAGTGTGTGTGTTCTATGGAGGCCTAAAGTACTGTTATAATATAACTAGCAGACTATATACCTACTGTCCATATATTTCTCAGCACTTAAAACAAGGTATTTTTGACTCATCTCATCATCCCCATGGACATCTGAGAGTGTTTTTTTCTCCAGCAGTATTTGTTTAATACAAGCAATCTCTGGACCGGTTTCAACATTCAGTCTCATCATGCGTGTATGTACTCTGTTTGGTGCATGTAGGCATTGATGGGCCGACCTTATGGCAGCATGCCACGCAAGGCCGTTCCCCGAAACGACTCTGCAACCGCCATGAACTTTGCCACCCTGTGGAATTTTATGGTATGTGAATTTTGGAGTGTCGTGTGTGTGTGTCATGCCCGTGTCTGTACTGGTTAACGTGTGCAGCAAGTGAGTGAGATCTCGTTGGTTTTAATAGTCAATTAGTGGACAATCTCTGAATTCGGCTGTTGTTGTTAAGGGCACATGGTGCATGGTTTACATGCACATAATTGTGCCACACTATTGTGCCGGTTATTTTATTGGAAGTTTGTGCAGTCACTGTGGAATATTGCTCGGGCTCCGATGGGCTAACCGCTAACGTGTCCCTGTGGGTGCGCGGCCCCATCATAATCTTCTCTCGCCTTGTCCTAGAGTGTGTTTTTTCCTCCACATTTAGAATCAACATGCATTGAGAGTATGTGTCTGCTATAAATGTCCACACGATTAGCTACTTCGTTGAGCAATCAGTTTTGGCCGGGTCGCTGCTGAAAACGAGCTACATAGCTCAGAGTGCCTTACATGATAAAATAAAAAGTAGTTTAGTTTTAAAGATAGTTGCTCTTTTTGTTTTCCATTTTCCCGTGTCTGGCCCAAGTGGAGCTTTCCTTTTTAGATCACCATAATTTCACATGCCTTGTGCAGTGAGGCCCGGCTGCAGCTTCTCTCGGATCGGTAGTGGGGGGGGGGCAGGAAGGCTGGGTTGTGTGGGCAACCATAACGGTGATTCACCACCCAGGAGAGTGGCCTGGGTTGAGCCAAAATTACACTTGGTGGTGCAGGGTCTATCCCAGCACCCACGTCGCCCCGGCCCTGATGTACGCTATGTTTTGTTACGTGTGTAAATTTGAAGTTACAATCAATAATTCAATTTGTCAGACACCACAATTACATTAATTAAATCACACAGTAATATTTGTTTTGTGTGTGCACCTAGTGCATTCTGATATATTGCAAGCCCGTGTGTTCTGCTTTGTGTGGGGTGTTGTTCTCTGTTCTGGGCGTGTGTGTATGTGTGGTCGCTTGGATCAATGTTTACGAGCGCGGTTGTTGTTGTTAAACACCAGGTGCGTACACTCGCACCAGATGAATCCCGGAGTGGTGAGTGAATTTCTCTACACTCGGTGTAAATTCATGACCGGGTGTGTAAATCGGTTCCCGCAATTAATGATACGACGCGTCCGTTTCGCAGGGTCTAGCGCAGTACTCGGTGCTGTTCTGCGGTTACTACGACAACCAGCGCCAAGTGGGCTGGCTCAAGTACCGGCTGCCGCTCGCCTACTTCTTAGTGGGGCTCGGCTGCTTCGCCTACAGCTTCATGGTGCTCATTCGCACGTGAGGGCCGCCCAGAGACACCCCGAAAGGCGCCGACAACACCCTGGCATCGCCAGCCCATCAGTGTCAGTGCTCTACAGAGAAGAATCCTTCACTTCGGAGTGAAATGATACGGAATATGTAGCCAACAAGTGCAAGTAATAATAGTACATATATTTATTTATCATTAGTAATACGCAGTTTTCATGCACTCTTAGAGAGAGGGAGATTCAAAGGCATGGGAACCACATACAAGCTGGAAAACAGCCAGAACTGGTGCCAACAATTGCCCAAACTCTATGGTCCTATATTGGGATGTTTGGCCAACTCCATTAATGTGTCGTAATTATTTACTTTTGAGTTAGATCATGTCGGTATAATACCAATTTAAAGTTATACCCTCGGTCACCTGACAGCCAATCAAATCAAGTTGTCACGTGGGCAAATATATACATTTCAGGAAATCTCCAGATTGTTGAACAGCAGGCAACATTTTTATAATTTTTAACGACGTTTCATGGGCAATTACATACATATCATCAGGTGTTAACAGAAGCTCAGCTCCCCCATGAATGAGCTTCCTTATCCAGGTCCTTAAGTATGTGGCGGTTCATGATAGAAAACTGGGGGTACAAATATCTGGGGGTACAAATATCTACCAAACATTTGCATTGCATGGTGGCATCTTTACTCACTGTACAGTGCACCATTCTGCAGGTGCATTTCTGTAATCGCAGTGCTGTACAGTAAGTCCTCATTGAACGGGGTAGATACGTTTCCTGAAAAGTTCCGTGTTAAAGGAAAATTATTTCCCCCAAAATAATGTAACGATAAATTTTGGCGAGATACGACGGTGTATGCAAACAAAGCGAGATGGCAGGACAAATAAATGAGGGTACGCCGCCGTGTTACTGTATCACTCCACGTGCAATATCGTACCGCGCAGTCACACAGCTCAAGAAAATAGTTTGTCGTCGACCGCTCAGAAACGGGGTCACAACGGGTGCGTTCCGCGTTATGACAGGACATGTTCCGCGTTATGACAGGACATGTTCCGCGTTATGACAGGACATGTTCTGCGTTATGACAGGACATGTTCTGCGTTATGACAGGACATGTTCTGCGTTATGACAGGACATGTTCCGCGTTATGACAGGACATGTTCTGCGTTATGACAGGACATGTTCCGCGTTATGACAGGACATGTTCTGCGTTATGACAGGACATGTTCTGCGTTATGACAGGACATGTTCTGCGTTATGACAGGACATGTTCCGCGTTATGACAGGACATGTTCTGCGTTATGACAGGACATGTTCCGCGTTATGACAGGACATGTTCTGCGTTTACACTATGGGGACCTCATTTGCCAGTAAAAATATGATAATTGGTTCTTTACCCTTCTATCTGGCAACAAAACTGACACCTTTTTGCAAGGAGTCATGTTTGCATAGACCACAATACCTGCAGTCATAATACAAACAAAAGAACATAACTCTGATAAAGGACAGTGCACATTATCAGAGTTATGTTCTTTTGTTTGTATTATGACTGCAGGTATTGTGGTCTATGCAAACATGACTCCTTGCAAAAAGGTGTCAGTTTTGTTGCCAGATAGAAGGGTAAAGAACCAATTATCATGTTCTGCGTTATGAGCAAAGTGTTTCCCGAATGGAAGAGGTACGTTATCGCGAAAACTCGTTACGTGAACACACATTAAGTGAGGACTCACCGTACGTGTGTCACTGCCGTGCGATTGCATGCCACTGTAATCACTACACACGTGACGTGTACGCGTATGTTCTTAAGTTGATTCGCGTGTTGTTGGGTCGCTGTGCTCCTGCCCACGATGCGCGGTGTGTGCCGTGCTTCAGGATGGCGCGCAATGTCCATGAAAGCCAGGGCGGAGAGGGCGACGATAACTTCAACTTCAGCTGGAAGATGTTCACCAGCTGGGACTACCTAATCGGAAACCCGGAGACCGCCGACAGCAAGATTGCGTCCACCACCACAGTGTTTCGGGTACGTAGCGATAGCACTCTTGTGGACTGATGCAATTGGTGGAACCTGTGCAACTTAATTTATTCAAACAATGCCCAAGAAGCGTGCGAGCGTGTGCAGGCTCGCAGAGCGCGTGGTGGGACTGACGCGATCGGTGAATCGTGGCCTTACATGCCGTCCGCCCACGATGTTAATCTGCTAGTGGCGACATTGCACCCCCTCATTGCCAGATGGTGATTTTCTAATACAATTTATTTCAATGTTAAAAGAAAAAATATTTCGGCCACTTAGGCAGCACTGGTGATCTCCCTCCTTGTCTTTCTCCCATATTTTTTTTTAGTTTTACGAATGTGTCTTTTGCACAAACCAGCACAAGAAATTGTACGGTCGTAAATATGCCTTCTGTTCTGTACACTTGTAAGAATGGGAACTACCGTATAGGTTCACCTGTAGTTTATCCTAATGAATGGCTCTTTCCGAGATTTCCTCGGCTGCATCATGCGATAGGCTCAGAAAACAGAAACGTTTAAACTAAATTCAAATTTTTATTTTTTTATTTTACCAGGTAAGGCCCAATGAGCTATATAGCTTTTTTTCAGAAGCAACCTGACCACAAATGATAGCACAAATGAAGTGGCTTATCATGATACTAGTTTTTTTACCCTTCTATCTGGCAACAAAACTGACACCTTTTTTACAAGGAGTCATGTTTGCATAGACCACAATACCTGCAGTCATAATGCAAACAAAAAACACAACTCTGATAATGTGTGCACTGTCCTTGAAGATGATTGGTCCACACCCGAGACAGCTTTCCTTAGAGCCTAGTCTCACATGGGTTGGACCAGATGACGCCAAAAGGCACACAACTTAAAGACAATGCACCATCAGAGTATGAGATGTCGAGTAAGCATTTACACCATTGGAACCTCATTTGCCAGTTAAAAATAGGATAATTGTTTTTTTACCCTTCTATCTGGCAACAAAACTGACTAAACTCTAAACACGTTTCTAAATGTGGAGGGAAAAACCGGAGCACCCGGAGAAAAGTTCACGCGACTACAGGGAGAGAGACACGCAAACTCCAAATATACAGGAGTCAGGGTCGGGGTTGAACTCACGGCCTCCTGTATACCAGGCGAGATAATTAAGATCTTGCCACCATAGCGCCCTTGGTCAAATTCCTTGGTCAGATTTCCACCGGATGCCCAAGTAAACATCAGCACTTGGGTTCGGAGGACACTTACACCCTCCTGTGCTGTGTTCTGGCATTAACCTGGTGTTCGCAAACAGCACTTGTGCAACAAGCTGTGTAGGCCACACTGTCGGTTCTTGTTTTCTATCTTTGCCACTATGTAGGTGTTATGCAGATTTGTCTTTGTGCGCATGCAGGAATCGATAGTGGAAGAGCAGGAGAACCGCAAGGAAGAGAATGTCCATCTCCAGCGCTTCCTGCGAGTACTGGCCAACTTCCTCATCGCCTGGTCACTTGCGGGCAGTGGCTACCTGATCTACTACGTCGTCAAGCGAGCACAAACGTTCTCACGCAATGGATGGGACAACTACGGGTGGTGGGAGCGCAATGAAGTGAGCACACATCGGCTCATCGTCATCAGCAGCGTCATTCTAATATTGTACATTCATAACCGTTGTCATCTTTCTGGGTTTGGTTCTGACATTCCTAGTAGTGGAACTGGCGGGGGGAAGTGACGGGGGCAATGCCTCCTCCTTCAGACCCTGAAAAGTACTTTTATTTATAATTGCGAGCAAAATTTCATTAAGTGCTTTTATTTTATGCATAATGTAGAGCCCTATGAAAAAAGCTTGAAATGTTGGGGCCACTCTTGCCTTTGGATATTTCTAGATATGCCTCTGTGCAGTCCGGGAATTTGCATCTGTGCTTAGGTGGCAAAAATAGATTTGTACCAAAGTCCGGAACCAGTATCGTGTTGAACTTTATTGCGGTATATCGCACAGTTTCTATAGGTTGAGAAGTATGTCCGGGTTTAGTCTGCGTAAAAGGTGGAAACTCTACTTTGTACCCTTATTTTACTTTACAAGAAGAGATAACTCAATAGCCTCTGTTGGTAGACACGATGGGATTGATGGATCACTTATTAGTTCGTGAACGTGAAGTCGTCATGTGCTTTTGAGTTCTCACCTGGTTAAACAAATTACACGAGTAATATAGGGTTTTTTTGGGGTTAGATCGCGTAAATATAAATATGTCGTTAAACCCGCCACCACCCGACACAGCCAATTAGTAAGATTTGTCACGTAAATAAAACATGGCACTTCATCACGAGTACAGCACACCGGTGTGTTTGTGAGCAAATCCACAACATTTACAACCTGAGTACGACGTTTCACCAGTAATAACAACTAGCTTCATCAGGCGACAGCCAGATTTGTGGAGAAACCCTCTTGTTCCGTTCCTTAAATAGAGGGATAGATGTGATGACGTTATTTGTGAGCTCAACTTACACTAACCTGGCATGTTTAGGATTTTTAGGATTCATTGGAAATTACCAACATTCAGAGAGAATGCAGTGATATTAGAATTATTAGTGATATTAGAATTATTGCATATCAGGGGAATTTAGTTCTGCCACCTTTTCTACAGACGAAACCCAGACATATTTCTCATTCAGCCGATGCTATCAAACTCTGGCAGGCTACCCTGATTAATACTGCGAATGTATTGACCATGGAATTTGTGTCATCTATTGTACAGTGGATGATAAAGATTCCGTGGCTTGTATGTATGTTGAACTTCTTTCACACCGTACGTAGTCAACTGTGCGAATCGAATATGCGAGTGAAGGACAACAAAATGAACACAAAAAGCATTTCTAAAGAAATGAGATTTCAATCTAGATAATTATTTAAAAGTGCATAGCTCAAGTGGCTTCATTATATCGGAAGGAAGAGCGTTCCAGACGTCCGCAGAAGCGCATCTGAAAGTGCGCGACATAGTAACCTTCTTTGTTTGATGGTTAGCCAACAGCTACTCCAAGCATGACCAGAGTTTGCGTGATGGTTTATGCAGGCCGATGCTGAGTCACCTCGTGCCGCACAGGGACGGCTGCCACTATTGGGGTCCCCCTTTGAATCGTTGAGATAAGATGTGACGTCAGGCGCTTTGGGTTTCTTAGGCAATTAAGCAAGTTCCCTGAATATGCAAATGTTATACGTATATATATTTTTATTACGATGGCTGTTATTCTGGCTTGTTGAGTCGGTGGTGATGTGTACCAATGTTGGGCAGGTGAACGTGGTCATGTCGCTCTTGAGTATGTTTTGCCCGGCGCTCTTTGACATGATCGGGGAGTTGGAAAACTACCACCCCCGTATCGCCCTGCGGTGGCAACTTGCCCGCATCTTCGCTCTCTTCATGGGCAACCTGTACACTTTCATCATCGCCCTCATGGACGAAATCAACAACAAGGTAAGGGCTTGGCACATGGGGTTGCCACCTTTTGCACTATAGAACAAATCCGGATGTATTTCACAGTCAGCCAAGGTCTATCACAACGGTGCAGTCTCCTGCAATACAATTAAATTAAATGCCACCACATTTCTGCACAAATCAGTTCCTGCCATACAAACACAGATTCCCATTTACCAGACTGTCCAAGTGTAACCCAGACAGATGGAAGCCCTCGTGGTCCAGCAACGAACTTACACAACAAACAAAGCCATCATGCGCAGCACTTTGCTGATTGATATGAATGTGACTCGAACGCAGCTAGGTGAACGATCGCCGAAATGTAACATTTCATGATACAAATGTTACATCTCACAATACAATGATTATTGCACGATAAGTTCTCCGTAAGTTTGTCGTTGTATTTCGCACTTTTTTATCGTCTTGTTTTTGTACTTTGATCTTTAGTGATTTAACGTAAGTTAACCTAAAATTAGCCTGCCAATAGTCGACTAATCATTGCAATTGTACACTGTAATGCTTATATTGTACACTCTGTCACAAAATTATGACATCATATCATCCCTATGACGTCAAAGCGCTCATTTAATGGGTATCAACTTTTTTTTTACTTTAATCATAATGCAAGTTAATCATTATTTCATAATTATTTTGCCAGGAAATTAAATAGTTTAGAATTTTTTTTATAAGAAACAATAATCATGGTATGAATATTTTGCTAAACGGATGATATGTTTATTGTGGACCTTGGATTGTACAACATGACGTAGTATCGCCAAAAAAATATCGAACTAGAATGGAATTCCGCGCAAAAACAAATCCACTGTGGCTGTAATCTTGGGAACGGTGACAGAATACAAACCACTGTTCACAACCGCGAAGAAAAGGAAATTCCCATGATTTGAACACGTGTCACGAAAGGGGGTGTCTATCCAACACATTCTTACAGGGCATGGTAGAAGGGAAAAGAATGAGAGGACACAACCCACTATCAATGGACGACAAATGTGGGAACGTGGACTGACAAGCCAGCTCAACACCTGACATAGATTGCAGGCGACTGGCAAATATGAGAATTGACAGCCGAGGAGGCATCAGTGAAACCCCCTCTCAATGACCACTGCGGTTCAGGGACAGTTGAATGAAGATGATGACAGATTCCACACTTTCCTGCAGATCTAAATGTGAATGTGGGGCACGTGCAACACACTCCATTACCAGCTCCCTGATGCACATTCCACGTGTAGTAATTCACCGATTGCGTCTTTCTCCCTCTGCGAGCAGCTGGTGGAGGAAAGCAAGCTTCGAAATTCGACTCAAATGCAATTCATCTTGCACCCATTCTACCCCGTGGTGCTAAACGGCACGCTGGCAGAGAACGCCACGATGCCCCCGCTCATACCCATGGATCCCATGGACATTCCGCGTGGGCCCTGCTGGGAGACCATGGTGGGGCAGGTAAGCTACAAGAAGTCGTGGGTTAGATCCTGACCCCTGAAAACGCGTGCTATATATGTTTAGTTTGCATGCTTTCTCTCTCCTGGTGGTCATGTGGATGTTTCTCTGGGTCCTCAGGTTTTTCCCTCCAAATTTAGAATCAACGTCATGTGTTTAGAGTGTTTGGCTGCTATACATTTCCACGTGATGATAAGCCACTTCGTTGAGCTATCGTTTTTGGCCAGGTCGCTTCTGAAAAAGATATATATAAGCTCAGTGGGCCTTGCCTGGTAAAATACAATTTTTTTTATATTTTTTTGTTAAAGCGGTGATCTACCGACCCCACATACAGACCTCCATTAACTTTTGGAAAAGTCGGTTAATCACTTCCCACTCGAATGAGTGTTGAGGTGGTGCTCATTTCCTGCTTGCTTACAGCCTTGAGCCGATGGTGGAAATTTCACATTGCTATGGTGGTGGGTCAGTCTATCCAGAGCACAACCAGTGTTGACTCCACAAAGTGGTACTCGTTTTTATAAACCTTGCAGAGATGATTCATTCATTATTAAATTTATAATACACGCAAATTAAACGCAAAAAGGACATTCAGGGGCGCAGGAGAATAAATGAAAGATAGAGATAAGTGTTCAGATTCTGACAAAAAGTCGACACTGACGCCGTGAGAGAAGAGGAGGGAGTGAACTCCAGACAACCACAGTTGTGACAGAGAACCGAAAGTTACCTTGTCCGGTTCCAGAGATAATGGGCTTAACGAGGAGGAGGTCACGAGGCAAATCGGAGATTGGAGGCCACTTGAGGCAGATCGGATACAGCAGAAGCTAAATCTGTCGGTTGGCCCAGCATGTTTGTGCTGTGTAACAGACGACGGAAACTTTGTGCAGGATGCATTGTTCAACTGGTGGGCTTAGTCAACCCCCAACCAGGATTTGAACTTGCAAGCTTCCAATTGTGAGTCGTTGACTTTGCTGCTAATTCCATCTGGCTGGTTAAATGACCCTTTACCCACAGCCAAATGCTGAACTGGATAATAACAGAAGGCACACTATGGAAATTCAAAGCAAGAATTGTCATGAGGTGTCCAGAATTTACACTTACTGGTTTACATGTTTTCCTGTGGAATAGAGTATATATACGTGTACCACTCTTGCAAGCCACTGTAAGGACACTTTTTGACATCGACTTGAATTGTGGAGAGCCTGTGAGATTTAACAACACACAAAGGGTGTACTAACAGACAGCAGGAAATCTCAACTCTCATCATGCCTTGCATGTGTAGTGTGGGTTTTACGGGAGTGGAGACGGATGGTTAGAGGCAACACGTTTATTAACAATGGCTACGATACAGCATGTAGCGAACCCTAACACTTGAAGGGGTAACGGCCCCTTCACCCGCTGCCTAAGGAGGTACCACCTCCGGACTGACGTGCCCTACTACTGGGGCTAAGGTCTCTGGGTCCTCCGGCTAAGGGTGACCTAGGGGAGGCTATTCTGACCTGACCCAACCAAGGTACAGATCCCGACCACTGGGCCGCTCGGTCCCGGCCCTTACAAGGACGTCAGGCCCCGAGGGTTCCAGGGTCGCACCACTAGCCCACTCAGACCCGGCCCTTACAGGGACGGTGGGTCACGGGAGTCCCAGGGTCCTGGCTAGCTGGTTTTCAGTCTTCAACTGGCTGCCCGAGCCGTCCAGAGGTCCGGCTTTTATACAGCTCTGGAGGCGTGCTCGCCCCCGGCCACGCCTCCCTTTCAGAGAGTTCCAAGGGGGGTCCCGGGGGATCTCAGCACACCCGCAGCCCCCCCTTGACTCGGAGCTGGAGAATCTAGCGGCCCATATTGCGGTCCGAGGTATTGCCCCTGGTGGACCACGTCTGCAACTGCAGGTAAGTAGCGCGACCCATTAAGTATATATAGCCCTATTTACAGCGCTACACATGCATGTCATGTGATCACCACCTTTAAATTGCAATGCTTTTTGCCTTATCTCGATCAAAAGAGCCAAACATCTGGCTTAGTTATTCTTTGGCATATTCCTGTTCTGATGGATTTTCATCAGCATTTACAGAGTGTTGGATTTGAATGAACAAGCTTGTGTGCTAATTGTTTCGTATTAGCTGTCATTGTTATGCGGCTTCTAATGGTAAGCTTGTGAGCAATTAACCAAAAACGGCTGAATGTGCGGGATGTGTGCAGGAGTTTGTGCGACTCACCGTGTCGGACACCCTCACTACTTACGTCACTATCCTCGTTGGAGATTTTGGCCGTGCCGTCTTTGTTCGCCTCTTCAACCACTGCTGGTGCTGGGACCTGGAGTACGGCTTTGTAAGGGCCTTTGCAGCAGCCCGGCACTGCACCTCACCGCACAACGAGCGTGCAGCTCGCTGCAAGAAAACCCGCACTGGGGAGTTGACAACTGTCCGGGTGTGAATTGGACAGTCTGAAAATTGGCCTCTGTGTTCGGATGCAGGAATTGATTTGTACCGATACTTAACACCTGTGTTATGCTTTTTTTTTATCACGGTTTACTGCTAAGTATTGATAGACCTACGCTGAGTGATAAATGTCTGGGTTTGGTTTGTGGAAAAGGTAGCAACCCTAATCTGAATTATATCCTGCACCACACTACATCCCAAAGTTCGCCAAGTAAACCAAGAAGGCTTCTGTATCCTCTGCATAACGTCTTCAGTACGTCATAAGCTAACTGCATGTCCTCAGCATACAGTGCCAACATATGTACTTAGAATTGAGGCAAGGTGCTAACTGCACATCCACATTAAAAGGCTTTGCACCCCCAATTTGTTACCCCACACACAAATATGAATGTTGGTCATTTCATGGTGCTGGGTAATGTGTGAAGCGATGCAGTACAACCACACGCGACTCGTCGATAACATTGCGGCTAGAGCACATCCCTATCGCACCCTAACGTGAACAGGGGATAGCTCTGACTGCCGGCTTAGCGCACCGTCATCGCTAGTCTACTCTACAGTACGTCTAACAAAAAACATCACCAAGCTGCAGCGTGTACAAAATTCTCTGGCACATGTCGTAATGGGTACTGCAAGATTCGACCAATACCTTGCTGATCTCGTCAAGGAGCATAAATCATCAAGCGAACTCCGGTCATCCTCACAGCGGCTTTTGGCTGGCCATTGAATAAAGACGGTTACCGTAGTGCGTACTTTCATCCACGCTTCTGCGGCCGTCGGAACGCTCTCCGATATTAGGAAGCCACTGGAGCTGTGCATTTTTAAATCTAAATTGAAAAGTAATTTCTTTAGAACTGCTTTTTGTGTTTAGTTTGTTGTCCTTCGCCTGCACCTCGAATTCGCATGGTGGGCTGCGTACGGTGCAAAATAAGTTGAACGTACATACATACAATTCACAGAATCTTTAACATCCACTGTACAACAGATGGCACGAATTCCATGGCTAATACACTCGCAGTATTAACCAGGGTAGCCTGCCAGAGTTTTATAGCCTCGGGTCACTAAGAAATATGTCCGGGGTTTTTCTGTGGAAAAGATGGCAGAACTAAATTTCCCTGATATGCGAGAATTCTAATATCCATTGCAAACGCTCTCTGCATGTTGGTCATTTCCTCTGATTAGCACAGTTGTCTACGTACGGTGTTAAAGAAGTTCAATATAGTACACACACAATGGGAACGTGTCATGCTGCAGCCCCCTCCCGTTCCCCTTTCCCCTCTTCCCTATGCGAGTGCTTGCAACGTCACAAAGGAGGCTGAACAGTTCTCTAAGCGGGGGTGATTATGCTCACAGCTGGGCCCAACCATACTTCCCCTTCTGCTGGGGATTGATCTATATTGGGCTTTGGACGTTGGGGAAAAAAGACGAGTCAGGAATCCACCTCGGAGTGACTTAGCTGAAAAAACCTCCGTGTAATCATGGGGAAAATGGCGGTTCTAACATTATCAGAGATGCAGATGGAGAGAGACGTCAGAGAAAAGCGTAACAATCACTCCTGCCAAGTCAATGTGAGGTGTGGGCAAAAACCGCCAGAATTAACATGTAGTGAGTCCAACTGAGTCACAGACATTAACTCGGGAGCAACACTATTCAACACAACAGCACCAACATAACATAACCTACGCTCGGGTCTCGAATGCCCATCTAGCCACGCTACGGCAGAACTAGACACAGTTCGCTATCCCGGTCTGGACCACAAGCTGGGTCCCGGACCGCGTGGCTAGAGACTTCTTCTCCCCGACGTGGATCTTCGAACACCAACACTTGAAGAACCCCGAGCTCCTCAAGGAGCTCTCGTGATTTGCCCCCGGGCTGGGGCTGGCTCCGCCCTCAGCCCCGCCCACCTTCCAGGCTCCTCGAGCTCCTTCTCGAATGTTCCCGAGAGCTCTCCGGGACCCGTTTACCCCCCCTCGGCCCCCGTCCACCGGTGGCCCCCCTCCAGTATCGTCCAGTCACGTGATAACAGGTCAGCCAGAGTGTCATGCCCCAGAGTAACCCTGGCTGGCCGACGCTCTCTCTCGCTCCCTCACTGGGAGCCGGCACCGCACACTGCGAGCGGTGCCTTCGCGCTAACCAGCGTTCACCCAACCACCGCTAGTGTTGGTACCTGCAATGACAACATTACCGGCCATGACTTCGCAAGTCCCGGCACCACACAATGCCAAGAACAGTCACTACAAACGTATCAAGATGCAGCATTGGGGGGGGGAGGCTTTGAGATCTGTGTCTTTTACACCACTACCACCACCAAGTGACAATGAAACAAACACAAATTTTATTTATTTATTAATTTAGCAGGTAAGCTGCACTGAGTCTGAAAACTCATTTTGGGAGGGCCCTGCATGTGGGCGTTTGGTTATATCTTAAAAAAAGTGTTTTACATGTGGCAGGAAAACGACTACCTGGAGAAAGCCAAACGATTGACAGGTGATGAATCTACTTGATCCACCAACTGTTGCCTCCAACGCGTTGATCTGCAGCTGTGCACCACTGTCCTTTGCACACATACAACACTGCACTCACGATTGTATAAATGTTGCATTTGAGTCATTCTCGTGGTCTCAGAGAAGACGGCGTTCAGCTTCAGTATCAAAACATTGTGTCTGTGTGTGTGTTTACTAAATTTTCACACATAGCCCTCCTATGCAGAGTTCGACATCAGTGGGAATGTGCTGGGACTCATTTTCAACCAGGGCATGATCTGGTGAGTATCACACAGTACCCCTGCCTTAAAGCACTCCTGGGGATGGAAAACGTCGTCTTACAAACACGAGTCATAATGGGGGAACTTTTCGGTCCCAATATGAAATGTATCGATAACAAATTATGAAGAATCAATTAATACCCAAATGTGTAATGCACTGCAGGGTTTTCATTGGGTTTAGACGTGCAGCAAACCACACGTGCGGGGAGGCAGTCAGGGCTGGCACCAACAATTGTCCAAGCTCTGTGGCCCTACATTGGGATGTTTGGTCGAATCCAATAATGGCCGTTTATTCTTGAACAATTCTGCTTCCCATAAATGTACATTTTAACAGCAATTAGTTGACACCGACAACATATTGTGCATTTATGCAACAGGGTTGCTTACGTGTATGTATATATGTATAAACACAAAGATGTGGGGAGCGGTGGTGCAGCGCTTAGCGCGCCGTGCTACGAACCCGGAAACCCGGTCCTGGGCCTCCCCTAGGTCGACTCAGCCTCAAATGAGTACCTGGTGTGGTGTGTAAACATCGCCATTGCAGAGATAAATGCGGCCGGGTGTGCGTTTGGACACCCACCCTTTCATGTGCCGTGCCGGCCTTTATAGGTGCTTGCAAAGAGCACTTGCCCCAAAAGTCTGTTTAGGCTATATGGGGAATCTTTGTACTTGTATTTGTGTGCTCTTGCCCTAACAGTCTGTTCAAACTTTATGGGGGATCTTTGTCTATATACACACCTGTGGTGTTCTTTTTTTATTTCTCATATCGCTACCCTGAAGAGCGGATTCTGCTTTAAATGTTCACGAGTTTAGTTTTCATCTGAAAACTTAATGCAGTATTTTGTTCGTGGAAACAGTACTGTTTTGTCTAGCTTATGCTTAGAAGGCCAAGTGGCCTGAAGTGGTTGTCAACCTTCTGGAATAGGAGCACGTGGAATTGCAAGTTTATGGAGACCTGCGCAGTCATTATAGATATCATATTCTGTGGGTCTTTCAGTAAAGCCACGTAGATATAAAAATAATATCACGACGTTACGATCGCAACACAAGCAATCGTCTTCAGGTGACGTCTTCAGGTAACGATTGCTTGTGTTGCGATCGAAACGTGATATATATTGTTTTATCTACATGGCTTTACCGAAAGACCCATAGAATATGTATTCCTGCGGTCACGAAAGCTTTAGGTATAGATATTATACTATTGATTTATATTGTCGTACAGTAGCCATTGGCAGAAATCCATTGATCTGTATTGATATGGGTGCTCATTTCGTGGATCTTGTAATATGCAACACACCACGGGGGTTAGACTTATAATCTACAAAAACGAATATTGTGTGGCGGATTTTGGGAGGAATTGGCCACGGGATTCTGTTAATCCACTGGGGAAGCACGGCATGTGACAAATTACTAAATTAATACACTTTGGTTCTTCAGTTCCACTGCTGGTTCAGCAGTGGAACTGAAAAACCAAACTGCTGAACCAGTGAGAGAGCTGTTACAACAAGAGTTATTTGTGTGGCGATGGGCAAGCAAGCGGGGTGTGAGCTGGAAAGGAATTCCATCCCCGGACGTAAACACGTCAGTTGTGTTAATGGGGGAGATTAGGGAAAGAGAGATTAGGGAGAGAGATTAGCATGAGATGAGCTTCCGTCGCCGCATCAGAGTATCATCCCCACATATGCGCACAACAGCAGTGTTAATGGGAGATTAGCACTATGTTGATGGGAGAGATTAGGCAGGGAGATTAGTAAGTTCATGTCATGTCTATGTATAACAAAAGCTGCAGCGCTGCCAACCGCGACTGTGAGGCAAAGCGCGTCCACGCAAGAGAACCACCACAATGGTGGTCGCGCCAGTGAGACACAAAGCCCATCACACAGGCAGAACCATCGGTACATCGAGGCAAAGGGAGCAGAGGTGGCCATGTTAGTGAGACCCCAGCCCGTTAATGCAGAGGCACCTAACAGGGTAATGCAATTCAGAGAGTCGGAGATAATAGCCAAACGGCAGAGAAGAATGGAAGCACCACATCAAGTTACGACTTTGCTTGGTTAATAAATGTACTTCCAATGATTGCTCAGCTTTTACCCATCTTCTCGGTTGAAATTGTCTGTGTTTATATATCTGGATAGCTTCATGGACAAATCTTTAATGGTAGCCTGAAGGTTTGCAGAGTACCTTGGTCCGGAAAAAACAATATCGTGCGAGCCCACTGCGTTATAACAATGAACAGCGCCACTGCAGAGGTATTGGTTCTGCCGTGTTTCAAATCTGCCTTGTGTTCGCGAACATGGTCCAAGACATGTCGTTTCGTTTCCCCAATGTAACTGCTGCCACAGACACAACTTAGTTTGTAGACACCAGGGTATTGCATGTCAGGAATGACATCCTTCACAGATGGGATCAAATCATGGATTTTGTGTACTATATTGAATCGGACCTGGATCTTGTGTTTGTTTAAGATTTTGGAAATCTTTTTGGTTACACCTGCTATGTATGGCAAGCTGATGGTTTTGATTGGGTCCTCAGATGCTTGTCTCCCCATGGCTGGGGCTACAGCTTTGCGGATTGTGCGGTCTGAGTATCCATTCATCTTGAGGGCTTGGTGTACGTGCTCCAGTTCACTGGCTAGGTGGCGCTGGTCGGAGATGTAGCGGGCCCTATGGTGTAGTGTTTTGATGAGGGAGTTCATCTGGGCTGTTCAAACAATCATGAACTTATAATGGTAAATTATAAGTTCATGATTATTTCTCTGACCTAAAGGGCCAAAATCTGCCACATGGGTCTATGATTAGGGATTTTTCTTTTACGTTGTAATCAGTCTAAAAAAATCCTTTTCCACAAAACAAATAGTGACAGCACAGCTAGTCTGGGCAATGTTAACCTAAATTATTTAAAAATCACATCTTATATCTACTCTCCCTGCAGCTCCGCTCCTGCAGCTCCAAATTAGTGCTGCTCAATTATATGAATCACGTTTTGCATTGCTGTGAAGCATTTTCTCTTCACCTGCGATGTGCCGCAACCGATAACAACAGTTGCAAACTTCCAATAATCCTCGAATTATAGGGATTCATAGGTTATTGGAATTCTGCTTTGGTTTGAAATTAAATGATAATTCCACATTTGCTTGAGGAGAGATCGCATAACATACATCCACCTGCTCGCCAACACTGCCTTGCCACCCCACCCTACCCCAGGATGGGCTCTTTCTATGCGCCCTGCCTCCCAGCCATCAACGTGCTGCGACTTCTCGCCTCCATGTACCTGCAGTGCTGGGCCGTGATGAGCAGCAATGTCCCGCATGAGCGTGTCTTCAAGGCCTCTCGTTCCAACAACTTCTACATGGCCATTCTCCTCTTCATCCTCTTCCTCAGCCTGCTGCCCACAGCGTACACCATCGTGTCCCTGCCGCCCTCATTCGACTGCGGTCCCTTTAGGTGCGTGGGCGATGCTCCCACGACTTGTTCTGGCCAACCACTTAACCGTTCCCCAGCATCGACAGGACACGGCGCTCAAGTTACAGTGCTACACAAAGGCTGGACCAATCTTCTTAACGTCCATAAATTAATACTCAGGGTAAAGTCAAAGTGATTTCCTGGGAGGCCACGGTGGGGCAGGTAAGTGGCTCTCTACCTCGTCGACAGTCCCTCGGGGTTCGAGGATGACATCCATCAGATTTGGAGGTGGCTCTTGAGATGGCATGCGGTCCCAGATAGAGTGGCATCCGCAGTGCCGGGTTAGCATCCTTTTCCTTTCTTTTTTGGCGGCGATCCGCTTCGCCATTGTGACGTTGGGTCTCGAAATGGGTTGCATCCCGATGGATATGGCCGATGTTTCCGCGCTTCATCAGGGAGGATTTGAGGGTATCGTTGAACCATAGGCTCTTTACCGGTCCCATATACAGGCCTGAAAATGGGGTTTCCTGCTAAAATTACCAATGAAGCATTGATTCTCCTATTTACAGTGGTGGAAAAATCCACATTCCTATGGGTGGAGACGAGTCTTTTGATAAGACACTCACTTTTGACTTCCTCACAATGTGGCACTCATTTTATTAACCCCAGAGCATTGATGGGATGAGTCAATCCCCAACCAGGCTTTGTAGTCGCAACCTTTCGATTGTGAGCTGTTGGCTCTACCATTGAGACACCGGGCCAGATTGGCCAAGACATAATTTCTTTTTCGATTTAAAGCTTTCGTGACTACAGGGATTCATCTTCTTGGTTCTTTCGGTAAAGTCACGTAGAAGGAAAGTAATAAAATAATAAAAATAAAACATAATACAATTATTCTCACAACGTTTCGGCCACAACGCAAGCAGCCGTCCTCAGGTGAAAACCAGGTCCGTCGAGGCGACAGAGTCTGAATGAAACAGCACACGAGCTTGGAGCATATATATACGCTGGGCGCCTTGACAAAGGAATTTGCATATCAAGAGGAATTTAGCATAATTCTAGACTTGAAGCTTTCGTGACTGCAAGGAATCATATTCTTAGGTGTTTTCAGTAAAGTCACGTAGGTAAAACATCAAAATTAATAAAAATAATAAAATAAAATAAAGATCACGACGTTTCGGAGGCAACACAAGTCTCCGTCATCAGGTGGGACAGTCACAGCCAGATCAGCTGCATCAAGTGATAGCCAATTCATTGGCTACCACATTCTGATGAGCCCCCCCCCCTCTCCTCCCCCCTCAACTCGCTTTTAAGGGATTACATCTTGAATCATTGCCTCACTTGATGCAGCTGATCTGGCTATGACTGTCCCACCTGATGACGGAGACTTGTGTTGCCTCCGAAACGTCGTGATCTTTATTTTATTTTATTATTTTTATTAATTTTGATGTTTTACCTACGTGACTTTACCGAAAACACCTAAGAATAGAATTTAGCATATTTATGGGAAATGCAGGAATGTGATTAGTACTACATATGCATGTGCATTATGCAGGATTAACAGCATCAAAGGGAGCTGCAGTTGCTGCTGCTGCAGTTGCTGCTGCTGCAGTTGCTGCTGCTGCAGTTGCTGCTGCTGCAGTTGCTGCTGCTGCAGTTGCTGCTGCTGCAGTTGCTGCTGCTGCTGCAGTTGCTGCTGCTGCTGCAGTTGCTGCTGCTGCAGTTGCTGCTGCTGTTGCAGTTGCTGCCTTATCCATTTTAATATAACACTATGTATTATTCTACCCACCCTAATGTGTATCACACTGATATATATTTACTATACAATTACGACACCATACATTACTCTGCACACTGCACCATGCCAGACCGCGTTCCACTCACTGGCATGGTGCAGTGTGCAGAGTAATGTATGGTGTCGTAATTGTATAGTAAATATATAGCAGTGTGATATACATTAGGGTGGGTAGAATAATACATAGTGTTATATTAAAATGGATAAGGCAGAAACTGCAACAGCAGCAGCAACTGCAGCAGCAGCAACTGCAGCAGCAGCAACTGCAGCAGCAGCAACTGCAGCAGCAGCAACTGCAGCAGCAGCAACTGCAGCAGCATCAACTGCAGCAGCAGCAACTGCAGCTCCCCTTGATGCTGTTAATCCTGCATAATGCACATGCATATGTAGTACTAATCACATTCCTGCATTTCCCATAAATATGCTAAATTCCTTTTGATATGCAAATCCATTTGTCAAGGCGCCCAGCTTATATATATGCTCCAAGCTCGTGTGCTGTTTCATTCAGACTCTGTCGGCTGCTTGCGTTGTGGCCGAAACGTCGTGAGAATAATTTTATTATGTTTTATTTTTATTATTTTATTACTTCCCTTCTACGTGACTTTACCGAAAGAACCAAGAAGACATAATTTCTTAGTAAATGGATTAAATTTTTTTTAGTATATGGACACACATAAGATATAACCTTTAATTATGTACTTTACATGACAGGGGCTGCTACAATCTATTCTGCAGAGTATTGGCATTACATTTTGTTAATTTTGTGCTTGCATCTACGTAGAGAGCTTATTCCCTGCCAGCGATTGCGTGTGCATTGTACGTACATTACTGAAAATAACAAACCGTGAATGAGTTTGGATCAATCATTGCAAACCCCTTCCAATCCAAACCCCTACCTGTTGCCCTGTGACCCCAGTGGAAAAACGCGCATGTACGAGGTCATCCAGGAGACCATTGAGGCCGACTTCCCAGCCTGGTTCAGCACCGTGTTCAGCTACGCGGCCAACCCGGGCCTCATCCTGCCGCTCATCCTCCTCATGGTGTATGCACCACACGCCACTCCACAGCGCCGCACCACAGTGCTGCATCACAGTGCTGCAATTTTCATCTCGAATCCCAGATGCATTCCCTTTGCCATCGGCCAGACGAGCATATTTGTGGCGGGTAGCGTTTGTCACAAAACAAATGTCCCATTGCTTTGTACAATACAAAACAATAGAATGATAAAACGATAATGACTGTCACAAGACGGACAATGTAAACTAGAAAACAATCGATTTATAAAGGCCAGTTAATAACAATGAGTTTTGAGATGAGATTTTAAAATACCAATTGGTATCCGAGTCTCAGAGCTTTGGATAAATCATTCCACAATTTTGGAGCTGTCACCCATGTGCACAATGAAAGCACCTGCATTACTAAGTGAGTACACGTGCTGTGAGCGATCCGAATGTCTTCAGATTGAAGTTCCCATAGGCTTTCCCTCTAATAATAATAATGCAATTTATAACGCGAGCAAATTTATGGACATAACGGCCGCAACTCAGAGGCGCGGAGCCAAGCTCAGAGTCGCTCGAAAGCATGGTTATAGAGGTGAGTTTTTAAGTGTCTCTTGAAGGAGACGATTGAGGTGATGCTGCGAATGTGCAGAGGGATAATGTTCCAGACTGTTGGGGCTGCCACCGAGAAGTGGCGCATAGACATGACCGTCCTGGATCTTGGTATCAAGAGGAGGTCGTGAGTCGCGCTGCGCAGGCATCTGCCATGTGCTGAGCTGCAATTCGTCAATAATGGAGAAAGGTACGGCAGGCAGGCAGATGTGAAGGCATGGTGGCAGAGGCAGGCGATCGTGTATATGACCCTACTGGCAATGGGTAGCCAGTTAAGGGCACGGAGACAAGAAAGTGAGTCGAGACGGGGATAAGTGCGGCCAATGACGATGCGTGCTAGGTTGTTTTGTAGTCTTTGAAGTTTTTTTAGGTTGCCAGTGGAGGTCCGGACTCGGACGGAGTTGCAATAGTCGAGGCGAGACCCAACTATGCAACATGCCAATGTTTTGGCAATTTAAGTGGAGATGAAAGGACATAGGTGTCTGAAAGCCTTCAGGTGAAAGTTACATGAACTGATGATATGATTGGTTTGACGGTCGAAGGATAAAGTTGAATCTAGGATGACACCGAGGTAGCTGAAGTGATCGGTGAACCAGATGTTGTGATCAAAGATTTGGATTGTGTTGGGAGTGCTGATGAGTTGAGACGTTGCTTGGTACCTAACATGATGGCCACTGACTTTTTCTGATTAAGGGCTAGGTTGTGTGCAGTGAACGACTGTTGCAAGGTGGTGGTACATTCTGAGAGCCTCTCGAATCCAGATGCATTGCTAGAATAGATAGCTGTGAATATAATAGTGTCATCCGCGTATGAGTAGTGCTTAACACCGAAGCTTGCGATGAGCCGGCCGATCCGGGAAGTGTAGGCTGTGAAGAGCAGGGGACCTAGGATGGAGCCCTGGGGAACCCCGCATAATGCTTTTGTTTCAGGCAATGTAGACGTGCCCACCCTGACTGAAGATTGCTGGTCAGTAAGGTACGGAACTATCGAGCACTCTAGTGAGTGCTGTTTCTGTGGAGTAGTTTTGACGGTAAGCTGACTGGAAGCAGCAGTAGTTTGGGGAGGAAGTGATGTGCGGTTTTAGCTGGGCGAGGGCTAGTCGTTCAAGGAGTTTAGAGAGGTTTGAGAGATTAGTGATGGGACGATAACTAGATGGGTCATCCTGGTCGAGACTTGGTTTCTTTAACAAGGGGGAAACCACCTTCTTGGTTTTTTCGGTAAAGTCACGTAGAAGGGAAGTAATAAAATAATAAAAATAAAACATAATAAAATAAAATAATTCTCACGACGTTTCGGCTACAACGCAAGCAGCCATCTTCAGGTGAAGAATGAGACAATGCCAAGCTAGGAGCTTATATATAAGCTGGGTAGGAGGTGGAAGAGGAGCGCCTTAACAAAAGAATGTGCATATCAAGAGGAATTTAGAATATTCATGGGAAATGCGTAGGAGGTGGGCGGGGGGGTTTCAAAGTCATATTATGCCCATGCATTATGCAGGATCAGCAGCACCAAGGGAGGGTGCAGGGAGTAGCATTAACAAAGGAAAGGAATGTTAATAGTATGTAGCTACAGTTACTAAACAACCACGTAGAAAACTAAAGTATAAACTAATTCTAGATTTGAAGCTTTCGTGACTGCAAAGATTCATATTCTTAGGTTTTTTCGGTTAAGTCACGTAAGTAAAACATCAAAATAAAAATAAAATAAAAATAAAAATCACGACGTTTCGGAGGCTGTTGTTTTATGTTTTACTTACGTGACTTAACCGAAAAAACCTAAGAATATAAAGTGTAAACTACATAAAAAACTAAAGTATAAACTGCATAGCATCATCAGTATATTTACTATACTCTACAATAAGCTGAGTTACTAAATGCAAGTAATACATTACAATTTTACGTCGTAAAAATTATATAATATGCTTCCATCTAAACTTTATTCTCTTACATCACACGAGCATACACCGTACTATATACTGCCATAGATAAACCCAACATTAAATTATATACTGTATTGCTATAAACCTTATACATTTTAATATAACACTATGTATTATTCTACCCACCCTAATGTGTATTATACTGATATATGTTTACTATACAATTACGATACTATATGTTACTTTGTACATTGTATTAAGCATATGAATGTTATACTATTTGTTATTATACACTGTACCATTGACCGTCGTGTCAATGGGTGAGTCGTGGGGGGAAAACTTGCAGCGGAGCAAAGAATCCATTCCCTGCGGAGAATACAATGACAGTGAGTGGAACGCGATCTGAAAGTCACCGTAAACGTGAACACAATCAGTTAAGATCCGAAATGGTTTATTACGTCCTTCCAATGATTGCTAAGCCAGAATTCATCTTCTCGGTTGAAATTGTCTCTGTGTTTGTATATGTGGATCGCCTCATGAACGAATCTCTCATGATAGCCAGATGGCTTGCAGAGAACCTCTGTCTTGGAGAAGTCAATGCCATGTGAGCCCACTGAGTTGTAACAGTGATCTGCCATGGCTGAAGTGTTTGTCCTACCGTGTTTCAGGTCTGCTTTATGTTCACGGATGCGGTCCGAGACATGTCGTTTGGTTTCCCCAATGTAACTGCTACCACAGAGGCAACTTAGTTTGTAGACGCCAGGGTACTGTATGTCTGGAACCACATCTTTTACAGACGGGACCAGATCACGGATTTTATGTACTGTGTTGAATCGGACCTGGATCTTGTGTTTAATCAGGATTTTGGAGATCTTTTTTGTGACCCCAGCAATGTAGGGTAAGGTGATGGTCTTGAAAGGCTCCTCAACAGGATCCTTCTTGATGGTTGGAGTGATGGCTTTGCGGATTGTGTAGTCGGAGTAACCATTAGCCTTAAGAGCTTGGCGTACGTGTTTGAGTTCACTGGCAATGTGTTCCTGGTCGGAGATGCATTGGGCTCTATGGTATAGAGTCTTGATGAGGGAATTCTTCTGGGATGGATGGTGGTGGGAATCCGGTTTTAGGTAAGCATCCGTATGGGTGGCTTTCCTGTAGACAGAGTGGCTCATTGAACCATCAGGTCTCCTTTTAATTAGGACATCCAAAAAGGGTAGCTTGCCATCTTTTTCGACTTCCATGGTGAATCAGATGGCTGGGTGTATGGAATTGATTTTCCCCCCACGACTCACCCATTGACACGACGGTCAATGGTACAGTGTATAATAACAAATAGTATAACATTTATATGCTTAATACAATGTACAAAGTAACATATAGTATCGTAATTGTATAGTAGACATATAGCAGTGTGATACACATTAGGGTGGATAGAATAATACATAGTGTTATATTAAATGTATAAGGTGGTTTATTGCAATACAGTATATAATTTAATGTTGGGTTTATCTATGGCAGTATATAGCAGGGGCGGTTTCTTCATTAGGGCGATTGGGCGACGCACCACCAATGTCATTCAACCACAGAGTCACGCTAGCCGTCACTGTGCCTCTGGATATAGTCCAATCAGCGTCATGTCACGTTCTGTGGAGTACCGCCTCTTTTTGGGCGATTTCACTCCGGCTGAGAATCGCCCCGAGTGGCCCCATAGACTTACATTCAAAGATG
This sequence comes from Lethenteron reissneri, assembly GCF_015708825.2. NCBI lineage: Eukaryota > Metazoa > Chordata > Hyperoartia > Petromyzontiformes > Petromyzontidae > Lethenteron > Lethenteron reissneri. Next base: position 472,518 of record NC_083785.1, read on the forward strand.
TTTTTTTTCGAACGGGGGGCGCTGCAATGCATTCTCTATGGCTTCTGGGAGGGCTCGCCCTAACGTGCTTACGTCATTATACGTAAGCATGTTTCATCCAACAATATAATTTGTCGCCACCTAGTGGAATCTTTAATAAAATAAACTTGAGTGGATTGTATTAATAGTGAGTATAGAAACAAACAAGATGTATTGTAAGAGTCACTTTATTTTTCATTAATATTAAAGAAGTGAAGTTGCCTTTACATGCTTAAGCTGTTAATTTATCCATTGCATGGGTGGACCTTATCCTTATCAATCATCCAGACATTTGCCCCCCCTGAGAGATTTTGCAGGAGCCGCCACTGGTATATAGTACGGTGTATGCTTGTGTGATGTAAGAGAATAAAGTTTAGATGGAAGCATATTATATAATTTTTACGACGTAGAATTGTAATGTATTACTTGCTGTTAGTAACTCAGCTTATTGTAGAGTATAGTAAATATACTGATGATGCTATGCAGTTTATACTTTAGTTTTTTATGTAGTTTATACTTTAGTTTTCTACGTGGTTGTTTAGTAACTGCAGCTACATACTATTAACATTCCTTTCCTTTGTTAATGCTACTCCCTGCACCCTCCCTTGGTGCTGCTGATCCTGCATAATGCATGGGCATAATATGACTTTGAAACCCCCCCGCCCACCTCCTACGCATTTCCCATGAATATGCTAAATTCCTCTTGATATGCACATTCTTTTGTTAAGGCGCTCCTCTTCCACCTCCTACCCAGCTTATATATAAGCTCCTATCTTGGCAGTGTCTCATTCTTCACCTGAAGACGGCTGCTTGCGTTGTAGCCGAAACGTCGTGAGAATTATTTTATTTTATTATGTTTTATTTTTATTATTTTATTACTTCTCTTCTACGTGACTTTACCGAAAGAACCAAGAAGATGAATCCCTGCAGTCACGAAAGCTTTAAATCGAAATTTAAGGGGGAAACCAGGCCAAATTTGAGGTTGGACGGAAAACACCCCATAGAGAATGAGGCATTTGCGATGTTCCTGATCATGATGGCGAGTTCCGGACCACATTGCTTGAACAAGGAAGCTGGGAGCACGTCGAGTGGAGATTATTTCAATTGAAGTGATTCAATTAAAGAGAAAACGTCTTTTGTAAACACCGGCTTGAGCATAGTTAGAAAGGTGTCTGGGTGAATGCTTACAATTTCAGAAAACTGGAGCGGTGTACAATGATGCGATGTGTGGGTAGACGTGCAGGAGTTTGCGATGGTGATCAGCTTGTTGGTGAAGTAAGTATTAAAGAGGTGGCAAGTTTCAGTGATGCCGGGGGATCGCTAAGGTGAGGCACCATGGTGCTACCAGGATGTAGAAGATCCTTGAGGGTTTTCCATAAAATGTGCGGTTTTCTGGTTGCTGTTTTTATGCATTCTTCAATGTAGGAGGAACGTGAGACAAGGATAAGTTTGTTAGTTTTCCTGCAGGCAACTCTGTAGGCAAGTCGATCAGCAGGTAGACCACTGCAGGACGCGATACTTTCAAGGCGCCTCCTGGTTTGCTTATCCAGTGAGTGTCGTGGGAAGACTGCCTAGCGGTTCGTGATTTTAATGGAGCCAGTTTGTCCAGCGGCGCCCTCATGTCAGCTTCTAGTTGGAGAGCGCAGACGGTTGGATCCGATGATGGGGATAACATTGCAGGCGATTTTGCGAGGAGGTGGTGTAAAGCAGAAAACTCGATACCCTTCAAATTACGGGAGTGGCGGGTGAATTTGATGGTGATTGGCTTGGGAATTTGAAGGGAAAATAGTATGAGGCGGTGGTCAGAGTAACCAGTTTGAAAATCTCCCAGTGCAATGATGCGTCGATGCTGGTCAGGTTCCAGAACCAGGTCGCGCATGCTCTCAGCATTTGTTGAGGAAGCTCTGGTGGGGCCTGAGTTTGTGATGACTAGGTTATGGCAGGCCAAGGTTGACTCAAGGTGACTATCAATGGAGGCAGGGGTATTGCTGGGGCAATTAATGTATCCTGTAAGCACGAGCCTGTGAGATGGGTTAGGAATGAGGTAAAGGAATTCCGAAAGCTCGTTTAAGAAGGTAGTGATGCTGCCATCTGGAGGGCGATAGATGGAAATGTTGGAAAAGCACTCGTTAGTAGTGAGGGATACGGACTGGACCTCGAAGGTGGCAGGAGCCATCGGTAGATAGAGCTCTTTAATTTTCAAGTGTGCATTGTAAACGACCGCTAAGCCACCACCCCGCTGGTTGCGTGAGGTTTATGAAGAACCTTGTATCCCGGGGGCACGACTTCCAGAAAGATGGCTGGCGGGGAGTCTTGCCTGCACCAGGTCTCAATAATGAGCAAAAGGGTCGATGTGGTGGTCCGAGATGGTATCGTGAACCAGGGCTGATTTGTTGGTAATGGAGCCTGAGTTGAGTAGGCCGAGGCGGATGTGTGAAGGTGGATGTGAAGATCCGTAGTGGCGAGGCGTCGAGAGATTTGAGGAGATGGCTGGTTGAATGTTGACTTGTGAACAGCGGCCCCTACCACCTCTGCAACCACGGTGCCGATGCAGTCTCTGACATTTACCTCGAAGAAGCCCGAGGCCAGAGAGCGCCCTCAGGAGCGCGGGTTCCAGGTGCAGGTGATGAAGATATGGTGCATGTCGAAGCCCTATTATATCAGCCCATTCTGTACCGATGGTAGCAACAAGTCGAGGTAGCGTTGTCCAAGCTCCGTGCCGTCAGCAAGCACTTCCCCATACGTAGCGGATGCATACACGTCCGTGTAAACACTCGTTGAGCACGTACACGGGGGACACAACCACGCAGGTGAGGTATACAATGGAGCAGCCAGAAGAACACGAGGTCCATTGGATTGGCTGACCACACGCTGTGCTCCAGCTCGCTGATGATACAGCAGGGTGGACGAACTTCGCAGAGCTCCCGTTCACTGGTGGTGCTGGGTAGCAGGCAAACCAACTCTCTCGTGTTGAGGAGATGACAGTCTGCTTCACGTTCCCACTCGCTGATGGTGTTGAACAGTGGATGGAGCACGTCGAGCTCCCACTTGCTGGCGATGCTGGGGCACGCCAAGCTCCCATTCACTGATAGTGCCGGAAGAGGTGCCTTGTGAGGACGTTGCTGGCAGGAACCGGACCCAGGGCGGCTGTTAAGCCGCACTGCTTGAACAATGCAGCCAGCGTCCTCCAACCTCGTGAGTCGGAGCAGCAGGCCTCGTTTACCCGCACTGCCCCTCAGCTGTGCGATGCGGCAGTTAAGCCGGGTTGTGTGACACTGCAGCAGCCGGCATTTCCAGCTGTTGTAGCGCCGCGAGGCGTATGCAGTGAATGCAAAGGCAGTCGGGGTTGGAGGCAGGGATCTGCCACCACCCAGAACTTGGGCGACGCCAAAGTAATAATGAAAATAATCAAACGAAATAAATAATAAGAAAAATGTAGTGGAAGATGAAAGTAAGAAGAGTGGTGGTTAATGAAGAAGGACGTGGGTAAAGTACGAGGTGTGGTTAAAGTTGATAAACTGAGAGCGATCTGGGACTGCAGCCAGCTGCGGCGCTGTCGCCATTTTGCTCATGGGCAAGTCTAAAAATAATTGCAAACGTGCTTAAAGTCTGTAACATAAATCTCAGTTAAATATAATTCCCATAAAAACTTAATTTGGAGCTTTCGTGACTGCACGAATTATTCTTTGGTTATTTTGGTAAAGTCACGTATAAAGATAAAATAATTAATTTAAATTAAATACTAGCATACGACGTTTCGATTGCAACACAAGCAATCATCATCAGGTATAAATTAAATAGAAACACAAATCTAGTATACTTAGAAATGTAATGTAATACAACAGAGAGTCGGATAACATAACAGTCAACACCCTATCTGGTTGATTACGTTCTTCCTGAGAATGCTAAATTTGAGAGAGAGATTAAACACAGAACCAGAAACATAGACAGACATATAAGCAGACAGATATCACAGAGATGCATAGAGAGAGAGCAAACATGTAATACAACATAGAGAACGTAATCAACCAGATAGGGTGTTGACTGTTATGTTATCCGACTCTCTGTTGTATTACATTACATTTCTAAGTATACTAGATTTGTGTTTCTATTAATTTATACCTGATGATGATTGCTTGTGTTGCAATCGAAACGTCGTATGCTAGTATTTAATTTTAATTTATTATTTTATCTTTATACGTGCCTTTACCGAAAGAACCAAAGTATAATTCCCATATTTCAAACGCAATGATGAAATTTCATCACCATAATGCTGCCCTACTGTGAAGTCTATTTATTTTACATTCATGCTGCTTTTACCAGCTTACATTTTCTTGGCAAAAGGTAAGCGTTATGAGAATTGTTTCATTTTTTGGGTTGCATTTCCCTCAAAATGGATGGCTTGTAATTGAACTACAAGTCTTTTGTTTATACATCACGTGGCTTGAAATAAGATCTTATTCTGCTTTAGTTCCCTTCTGTTGTCTTCGAGAGACAATGGGGCCAAGTGAAATACATCTGCTTGTTCCTGTCTTACACCACCAGCCTCGCGGCTTTGCTTTCATGTGATGGTCACGTTTTATCAACTCTCAGAGTTGATGGCCTAAACTACGACATGAGTGTAGGAGGGGTAAAGCAGCTCGGTTTGATCATAGAGTGAGGGAAAAAGTATTTGATCCCCTGCTGATTTTGTACGTTTGCCCACTGACAAAGAAATTATCAGTCTATAATTTTAATGGTAGGTTTATTTTCACAGTGAGAGACAGAATAACAACAACAAAATCCAGAAAAACGCATGTCAAAAATGTTATGAATTGATTTGCATTTTAATGAGGGAAATAAGTATTTGACCCCTCTGCAAAACAAGACTTAGTACTTGGTGGCAAAACCCTTGTTGGCAATCACAGAGGTCAGACGTTTCTTGTAGTTTGCCACCAGGTTTGCACACATCTCAGGAGGGATTTTGTCCCACTCCTCTTTGCAGATCTTCTCCAAGTCATTAAGGTTTCGAGGACTGACGTTTGGCAACTCGAACCTTCAGCTCCCTCCACAGATTTCCAATGGGATTAAGGTCTGGAGACTGGCTAGGCCACTCCAGGACCTTAATGTGCTTCTTCTTGAGCCACTCCTTTGTTGCCTTGGCCGTGTGTTTTGGGTCATTGTCATGCTGGAATACCCATCCACGACCCACTTTCAATGCCCTGGCTGAGGGAAGGAGGTTCTCACCCAAGATTTGACGGTACATGGCCCCGTCCATCGTCCCTTTGATGCGGTGAAGTTGTCCTGTCCCCTTAGCAGAAAAACACCCCCAAAGCATAATGTTTCCACCTCCATGTTTGACGGTGGGGATGGTGTTCTTGGGGTCATAGGCAGCATTCCTCCTCCTCCAAACACGGCGAGTTGAGTTGATGCCAAAGAGCTCCATTTTGGTCTCATCTGACCACAACACTTTCACCCAGTTGTCCTCTGAATCATTCAGATGTTCACTGGCAAACTTCAGATGGGCATGTATATGTGCTTTCTTGAGCAGGGGCACCTTGCGGGCGCTGCAGGATTTCAGTCCTTCATGGTGTAGTGTGTTACCAACTGTTTTCTTGGTGTCTATTGTCCCAGCTGCCTTGAGATCATTGACAAGATCCTCCCGTGTAGTTCTGGGCTGATTCTTCACCATTCTCATGATCATTGCAACTCCACGAGGTGACATCTTGCATGGAGCCCCAGGCCGAGGGAGATTGACAGTTCTTTGTGTTTCTTCCATTTGCGAATAATCGCACCAACTGTTGCCACCTTCCTCCCAAAGCTGCTTGGCGATGGTCTTGTAGCCCATTCCAGCCTTGTGTAGGTCTACAATCTTGTCCCTGACATCCTTGGAGAGCTCTTTGGTCTTGGCCATGGTGGAGAGTTTGGAATCTGATTGATTGCTTCTGTGAACAGGTGTCTTTTATTCAGGTAACACGCTGAGATTAGGAGCACTCCCTTTAAGAGTATGCTCCTAATCTCAGCTCGTTACCTGTATAAAAGACACCTGGGAGCCAGAAATCTTTCTGATTGAGAGGGGGTCAAATACATATTTCCCTCATTAAAATACAAATCAATTTATAACATTTTAGACATGCGTTTTTCTGGATTTTTGTTGTTGTTATTCTGTCTCTCACTGTTCAAATAAACCTACCATTAAAATTATAGTCTGATCATTTCTTTGTCAGTGGGCAAACGTACAAAATCAGCAGGGGATCAAATACTTCTTTCCCTCACTGTATCAGCACCTCGCTATATTGTTTCTCACATCCCTTTTGTCATAATGATGATGAACCCATCACTTTGAGGTTTTCATTCACAGTTTTTATTTTGATGCTTGTTTACCCATAAAATACTCTTTTTGAGGAGGATCCTGCCATGTTTTCGCAGTCGGTGGCAACGTTGCTGCGTGTAATCCCAATTGAGTAATTTGCAGGTCAATTTTCAGCATTGGGATGTTTGGCAAATACTAGTTCTATCACATGTAATTTTTTGTTGTCATGCATAACAGGGAAAGGACATGCAAACCACACACAAATTCGCCCGAGTTGGGAATCGAACTCGGGCCCTTCATGCTGTAAGCCACAAGTACTACCACTGGACAATCGTGTCGCCATTCATTAAACTATTCCTGAAAGTGTATAGGATCCTGGGAACAAGGTCTCCTGGAGTTAAATCCCAGAGAGTAGTTCCTTAATCTCCGAGATTGATGTCTCTGCACCCACTGCATATCACAATGTGCTGGTAATACAGTATAAGTCTAATTTGCATCAAACAGAAACAAATTATATTAGTCCCTCGGTTAACAGTGACATCGATTAACCTTTTTTTGGTTAACGTTTCGCCTCTCATAGTGACCCCATGGTTTCGACGAACACTAACATTCTGACTGGTAATGTGTTTATGTTATGCACGCGAGCGCCAATTTCGGGCAATCTGACTGCTAGTAAGTGGGGCTGAGCCATGGCCTCAGCCAATCAGCGACGCCCATTCATGAGCGTTTAGACCTTGACTGCCTTTGTTCATACAACGCTTTCTGTTTTGGTGGTGGAAACAGCTCTCCTGCAGACTCAATGATTTTTTACTTATTTTTCAACTTATAAGTGAATTCGATTAACATTTATTTCGGTTAACAGTTTTCGTGGAACGGATTTAAAACGTTAACCGAGGGATGACGCTATAATCTTAATTCAAAACTCTACCCTCTTTAGCCCCAGAGGAACTGTTGTATCAACTTACGTGTAAAATGTTTAAATCTTGACTTAAAGCGTTCGTGACTGCAGAAATTCATACTCTTTGGGTCTTTTGGTAAAGTCATGTAGACAGAAAAATAATAAAATAAAATAAAATCACGACGTTTCGATCACAACACAAGCATTCGTCTTCAGGTGAAACAATACAGCAAGCGGACTGCTGAGGCAGGAAGAAATATAGCGCTATATTTCTTCCTGCCTCAGCAGTCCGCCTGCTGTATTTTTTCACCTGAAGACGATTGCTTGTTGCGATCGAAACATCGTGATTTTTTACTATTTTATCATTTTTCTATCTACGTGACTTCACCGAAAAACCCAAAGAGTATGAGATGTTTAAGTTAGAGTCCTCATGTATAGCCCGTGTGTAACATGGGTCCAACTGTAGCAAAATACCAGATTGGAAATGTGCTGTGCCGTTTGTGATGGCCCTGTTCCCTTTGCCCTGCACCCATCAGGCTAGCCCTGTACTACTTACAGGCAGTGTCTCAATCTTACAAAGATGCCAACCTGGAGCTCAAGAAGAAACTTCAAATGGTACGGACTCTGCACGTTTGGCAATACATCACAACTTTCTAAGTGGCATCGCGTTCCTGATTTCAGCAAACTTCGATTCAAGCACATGCAAAGCACTGGGAATCCATAATTCCCCATGAGCTACCACTATCCTCTTGGCTTGAAATTCAATTACATAATGCCACGAGCATGATTATTTTGCCCCGTGCTCCCACAAGCCAGGGATCGATATAAAAGCATTGGTTTCAGGCTGTTGAGACTATAATGGGTTGGGGCTTGTAATCCATTTCCAGAACTGGAAGGCCTACAGCAAATACAATCTAGTCAAAAATAATTGAAAACTGAAGATGTCGAAAATCCCCTGGTTTAATGCAATAATTAGCTCACGTCCCAAGAACTTGCCTTGCTCTATTATTTCTTACACTGTCTGTTTTAACATGTTTGAGCACAAGCCCAAAGGCAATCTATATATATAAAATCGCAAATCTGTCTGTCTGTCTGTGTGTCGCCGGACCATACGCAGTTTCATTGGACGAAATGTGAGGGATTTGCGAGACGCGATTGGTCCGTTTGGTTTTCCACGGCGGTTGCCCCTGGCAACGGGTAGCGACGCATTCGCTGCGGGGTGGACGCCATTTTGAATTCCCGTTAAAAATATGCGCACGCATTCACACGCGACTCTGAGGTAAATTCATCAAAGTTTCACGTCCTCTTCACTCCCCCCCCCCCACCCCAATGTGTGCAATTACTATTATAGGGTCGGTAGATAATAAAATTATAGCGATTAGACAGTATTATTGTAGCGCGGGGGGGGGGGGGAACGGCACCCGTACCCAGCCTCAGCCGGGTGGGCAATCTAGGCGAGGCCGGAGGCTCTGCACGGTACTAGGCCTCGACACCCCACCACACTATAGGCCGTACATATTACTGCACAGCGGCCGAGGAGATCGTGGCTGGGGGGGGGGGGGGGGGCGGGGGTAGCAGCCAATTGTGTATATATGTAAGGTTATTAAGAAATATATTTTTCACCCGGGCAACGCCGGGTACTTATGCTAGTGTTTTTTTATAAAATAATTTGGGAAAGGAAACGATGGGAGGGAAATCCGATGTCGGGGATTGTGAGAGAAGAAAACGCAGAAAGAGAAGTGTAGTGAGCCGGTGGGTGAATGAGTGAGCTGTTGCGATCTTCAGTGTGGTGGAAGAAGAGTGTGGGTGAGATAAAACGGTGAGTCTCAACATGGGCAGAGAAATCAATGAGTGAACTTCACAGGAACAAACATAATCATACTTCCTCACCCTAGCACCTGATACCAAATCCTTTGTCAATATCTCCATCTCTGGCACCGTTCCTCGAGCCTTCACAACAGCAGCTGTTGCATATTGTCGAGCGTTGGGGCACAACACAACCACAGCTGATGCCTTTATTTGCAGTGGTGCCACTCATTCTGAATGGAAAGGGAATTGATTTGAACGACCACGGGGTGGTGAATGTAAGGCCAGGTGGCTCGGTAGTGAGTGAACGGTTCGCAATTGAAAAGTGGCGAGTTCAAATCCCGGTTGGGGGGGTTGATTTTGCCCGTCATAAATGAGTCCTTTGGAGAGAGTGGCCCCCATCATAGAAAAAGGAAATTTCCAACACTGGCTCAGAGCTGTAAACAGGAGATGAGCACCAATGCCTCAATGCTCGTTTGAGCAGCAAGGAGACGCCGAACATCATTTTTGTTTTGACCACCGCGGTTCGTGCGCCCCCACCGCCCTCCGTCCCGTCCCGTTGTAACGTCTCAGCAACGCGATGACGAGAAAAACAAAAAGAGCAAGGCGGCGGGACTCATGGAAGATTTCGAGGAGGAGCAGACGACGTGGACGTGAAGAAGGGGGCAGAGGGCGGTGCTGCGATGGGAGCGGGAAAGGGAGGCGGTGACAAACCGGCGGCAGCGGCTGCGAGCGGAGAGGCGGAGAGGGGAGCCAAACACGGGGCGGCTGCTCACGAGGGACCGCCGGCGGCGCAGGGACAGCAGAGTGGACAGGCAGCAATAGCAGGTGCGTGCGTGGAGACCAACCCACTCGCTGCAAACAAGTGGATTTAACAACAAAGACGCCCCGTATAGCCTTAACAGACTTGGGGCAAGTGCTGTTTGCATACCTGTCGACCCCGTATCAGTGCCTACCTTATTACAGACCAATTCAGACCTTGTTGGTCACCCCGTGCCATTATAAATGTCAACGTTCATCCTACAAAGTGCCATCACAAGGGAGAAACACAAACAAATAGACAAAAATTATGTTACAAAACAGTTTTACTTATTAATTTTGATAATTGGTCTGTGATCCTGCATGCTGATGCTGTCCCACGACTTTTTTTTATTTAGCCGTATTAATTTGTTTTGCCCATATTAAAATGGCTGCATGCCGTACGGACCTGAAAACCCCCAATTTCCCTGTACAAGAATATTGGTAAACCGTATGGGTTGACAGGTATGTGTTTGCGATAACCTATGAAGGCCGGCATGGCAGATGAAGGGGGTGGGTGGCCAGCACCACACCCGACCGTCTTTGTCTCCCCGGTGGCAATGTTTACACACCACACCAGGTACTTAGTTGAGGCTGAGTCGACCAAGGGGAGGCCCAAGACCGGTTCAGATAATCGCCACTGGTGTTGGTGGCCGTAAGCGGGAATCGAACTTGTGCAACGGGGTTCGTAGCGTAGTGCACTAACCATTACACTACCGCTTCCCACAACACATTTTCTCAACTATTTTAGTTTGTTGGTCTAAATTACAACATCGCCACGCATTCAGTTATTAAATCAAAACACAAGCATGCTGACGAAGAAGTGAACACTGGGGTATTCTTACAAAGAGGCACAGCGAGTGGGTCACACTTCTCAAAACACTAAACATGTTAATTGAAAACATCCCTCTTAATTTTGAAAGCAGCAGTGAACATGGTTTGCTTGACAAATATGTTTCATATCGGCATTTATGCATTTCCATTTCAACTCCTAAATAAATACATCTATAGCGGTATATTAATGACTAGGATTTGTTTTTGATGGAGTACCCTGCGTGCCACTGCATCTCAGAGCGATGTTCATGCGATAAGTGACTTGCATCACATCTCAAACATTTGAAAGGGTACCCCCAGTGGCAGCTGTCCCTCGGAGGCACAAGGCAACTCGGCATCTGGCCTGCAAGTGGGCAGTAGTCGAGCAGTAGGGGGCAATGATTGCTATGTTTAATTCCAGGCATGCTCACAAAGGTGTGTGGATACTTTAAGCTATACATTATTTTCTCACTGCTGTTTGTGACCTCTCCACTGACCATGGCGTAACATGTGTAGAGGTGTTACGGGAGGGCAAACAAACACACTGGGCGTGGTTATGCCCGTACGCGAAGAGATGCTTACATCCACGTCCGCACCGTTTAGCCTGGGGGGCTAACACGGCGCTGGGATCCCCCACGGCCCCACCCCTCAGTGGGGGAGTTGCTATATAAGGCGGTGAGCCGGAGGGCTCGGAGTTCAGTGTTCAACTTAAACCAGCGAAGCAAGAAGACCGGCTAGATAGGCCCTGGGACTCCCCTGGATCGCTGTCCTTCTCAGGACCGACCAGGGCAAGCCAGTGGCGTGGCCCCCGAGAGCCCAGAGCCGATGTTCTTGTAAGAGCCGGTCTGGGGACTCAGGGTGCCATAATCCCAGCTTAACCAGAGCTGGGTCAGCCTCACCATTCTGGCGAATTGCCCGATGATGCTGGATGCAATTACCAGCGAAACGTCGTACTCAAATTGTAAATGTTGTGGTTTCACGCTTCAACACACCGGTGGGCTAAAGCAGTTAACTATTTGTCTTTTGTCAACGTGACACTTTTTTTTACTGATTGGCCGTGTCGGGTGGTGGAGGGTTACGACACATTTATAAATAACGCGATCTAAACCCAAAAACGTTGATTATGAATAATATACACTGTTCTTTGGTTCTTTCGGTAAAGTCACGTATAAAGATAAAATAATAAATTAAATAATAGCATACGACGTTTCGATTGCAACACAAGCAATCATCATCAGGTATAATGAAATAGCGACACAAAATCTAACCAGAAAACCACAGACAGACATATAAGCAGACAGATATCACCAATATACACAGAGAGAGCAACACAGGTACAGAGAGGGGTGATCGTCTCTGTGGGGTGGCCTTAAATAGACAGAGGGGGGCGGAGGCAGAGAGAGGGAGGGGTTAGAGAAAAAATGTACATGTCAATGAGTACGAAGAGACGCGTAGTAAAGTACGCAAGCTTAGAGGGAGAAAGAACACACTAAATTAAACAACCTAGCAAAGTATCGAAATGTTACGTGTCATTTTACATAACATTTCGATACTTTGCTAGGTTGTTTAATTTAGTGTGTTCTTTCTCCCTCTAAGCCTGCGTACTTTACTACGCGTATCTTCGTACTCATTGACATGTAAAACGACACGTAACATTTCGATACTTTGCTAGGTTGTTTAATTTAGTGTGTTCTTTCTACCTGTAAGCCTGCGTACTTTACTACGCGTCTCTTCGTACTCATTGACATGTAATTTTTTCTCTAACCCCTCCCTCTCTCTGCCTCCGCCCCCCTCTGTCTATTTAAGGCCACCCCACAGAGACGATCACCCCTCTCTGTACCTGTGTTGCTCTCTCTGTGTATATTGGTGATATCTGTCTGCTTATATGTCTGTCTGTGGTTTTTTGGTTAGATTTTGTGTCGCTATTTCATTATACCTGATGATGATTGCTTGTGTTGCAATCGAAACGTCATATGCTATTATTTAATTTATTATTTTATCTTTATACGTGACTTTACCGAAAGAACCAAAGAATAATTCCTGCACTCACGAAAGCTCCAAAATTAAGAATATACACTGTGGTTAATAAATAAGTGTGCCTCCGACTACGTCGTCTAAGTCTCCTTGAACCTACTACAACTGGCGTCAGAAGTGGTCTTCTAAGGATGGATACGAGACGGACGGCTCGTACCAGAGAACCGGGGGAGGAGGAAACCTCGGCCGACTCAGAGCCCGAGATTGCTGAAGGCGAATCCGAGCAACCGGGGCCGAGTCCACCCACACCGCAACGGCAGGACGGGTGGGGACCGTCGGCTGACGGACTACGGCTGGCTCACTCCCGCCTGGCGGAGCTACTCTACGCGGCAGCCGCCACGTTGGAGGAAATCACTCGCCTGGGGGCTGGAGGAGCTGCACGGGGCGACGACGGACGACACGCGACGCCGGTTCCCGCCATTTCAACGGGGCTGGAAGTCGGATTTGCCGCCATCAGTACAGTGGGTGCTGAGGGCGGGGCCGGGCTATGCCAGGTGACCGACATTCGCCAACCAGAAGCCGCCACGTCGTCAATAGCGGCCAGCGCGTCACCAGCAGAGCGACCGCCGATGGCGCCCGCCCTTCCCGCCGATACTGTGCGGAGTGGCGGGAACGACGGGGCGCGATCTACGGCTGCGGACGCCGCGTTCCAGCAGCGATTACCGCCCCTCAAAGAGTTTGTGGGGGAAGACGGTGACTGGGGAGCCTTCCGAAGACGGTTCCTCGCTCACCAAGAAATGTCACAATGGACGGATGACGAAGCACTACGCGCGCTACCGGCGATGCTCGACAGTAACGCCCTCGTTACCCTGACCTCGGCGCCAAGAACGGCGCGCGCCATGCTGCAAATGGCGCTTCAACTCCTGTCTGCAGTCTACGGACCACCTTCTGACTGCAGACAGCTGTTCTACGATCGCCAGCGGGGCACCAAGGAATCGCCCCTGGCATACCGCACAGCTCTCCTGGCCCTGGCGAAGGCGGCTTTCCCGCAGATGGACGAGGAAGGGGTGGACGCCATGGTGGCAGAGAAGATATTGCTGTTGGCGGACGATTTGGACATTGTCGTCTTGGCGCAAGACGACACGGAGATGTGTTCCCTGCGGGCCGCGCGGCACATCCACGCAAACTTGCTGTCCCAGCGTCGCAAGGCCAGCAAGGCGGCGGCCAGGCATACCGTGGCTGCAACCACCCTCCCATCGGAAGAGGTCTGCGCTGTGGGTCGCCCGATGGAGTTGAGATCCGGGAGACGACCAGCTCGGGACGGACCGAGCCGCCAGGATCAGCCCAAGCCGTCTGGGGCGCTCACGCGCTGCTACAACTGTGGCCTCCGGGGCCATGTGGCTTCGGGATGCCGGGCTCCTCGACAGCGCGGTGCGATGCCTCGGCCGGACGTCGCGCCTCTACCCAAGCCTCACCAGGAAACTCCGGCGAGTCATGGCACCCCACATGTTTGGCCTACGCACACACCTGTGACACACTCACTCACTGCAACGAACGGGGGTCAAAAATCGCCTGTCATTGCGTCGAAATGTTCCACGATGGGGAGGGCGTTCCAACCGGGCCAGTGGTCTGAGTTGGCCCATCACGTTGTTGCCGCGTCGGTGGGGTCGTCGGTCGTTGTGGGGCATATTGATGGGGTTGAGGTGCGGGTCTTAGTTGATACGGGAGCATCGGCAACTATTGTGTCCGATTTAATTTATAACATTCTCCCTGTTCAAAGCCGTCCTTTGCTCCCCGTTTATGTTCCATGCTATGCTGCTAACGGGGGCTCGCTGGGCATTATCGGACAGATCCGCGCGCAAATTTGTATTGGGGACATCAAATTATCCGGCCCGATATTGGTCTCCTCCTCGCTGGCGGTTCCGTGCCTGTTGGGGACGGATTTCTTGGCCAAAATGCCAATTCGTATCTTGATCGACCAGGGTTGCATCAAACCCCCGTCGGGCCGACGTATGATGTTCTTGTCCTCCCCCGCTACTGTCTGTACGGCATTTGCGACGGTACAGGCGCTGGTTGCGAGGACGGTACGCGTACCGCCGGGAGCTCAGATGCTCGTGCCTCTTAGGCTGCGTCGACCATTTGCTAAGGGGATTGGGGATCGGGGGGTTCTGTTGGGACCATCTAGGGCCGGGGTCAACGGACCTGATTTGATAGCGGCCCAGACCATTGTGAAAGGGGACGGGGACCCCTTCATCGCGGTCCTCAATGTGGGGTCGCGAACGGCTGTGGTTCCTCAAGGGACTGTGCTTGCGCACGCGACGCCGGTACCCTGTGAGGAACCGGTCATTGGTCAGGTGAGCACCGCTCCTCCGTTGCAACCGCATTCGGACTGTGATGAGGGTTGGCTGGTTGCGCTTTGTGCGGGATCATCGGACCTGTCCGACTCACAGCGTGAGAGGCTTCGAATCCTCCTGCGCGAGTTTTCCGACGTTTTTAGTCAACACAAATACGATATTGGTTGTACTAAACTGCTGCGACACCATATTGACGCGGGTGACAGCGCGCCAATCCGCCAAAATCCTTTTCGGTTGAGTCCCGCCGAAAAGGATCATGTCAAATCGGCCGTAGACGACATGCTAGCTGCGGATATTATATCCCCTTCTACCAGCCCTTGGGGTGCGCCGATCGTCTTAGTTAAAAAACACGACGGCTCATTGCAGTTTTGTGTCGATTTTCGTCGACTGAATAAGATTTCCGTAGCCGACGCACACCCGCTCCCTCGGATGGATGAATCGCTTGATGCCCTGGCGGGGGCGCGGTTCTTCTCCACATTGGATTTACTGTCAGGGTTCTGGCAGCTCCCTCTGGATGAGGAATCTAAACCTAAAACTGCTTTCCGTACGCCGTACGGCCTTTTCCAATTTAACCGCTTGCCGATGGGGCTCCATTCAGCGCCGGCAACTTTTCAGCGATTAATGGAATTGATCCTGGCTGGGTTGCAATGGGATTCATGTTTGATTTACTTAGACGATGTCATCGTCTTTAGTAAAACATTAGATGAACACCTCCAGAGGTTGCGTGCTGTTTTCCTCAAAATGCGGGCTGCTAATTTGAAATTCAAGCCCCAGAAGTGTCATTTGCTCCGCGAATCGGTGCGGTATTTGGGTCACATTGTCGGACGCTCAGGTATTGCCACAAATCCCGCCAAAACGCAATGTGTCAGCTCCTGGCCGACTCCCACCTCGGTGGGGGAGGTCAGGAGTTTAATTGGATTCGCGTCATATTACCGACGGTTTGTCGCTGATTTCGCAACAATTGCGAAACCCTTACATGCCTTGACATCAAAGGGGGTCAAGTTTCACTGGGGGCAGGAGGAGGAGGCTGCTTTTCACTCCCTCCGGGACGCCCTAGTGGGGGCTCTGCCATTGAGTTATCCTGACTTTACAAAACCCTTCTTGCTCGATACAGACGCAAGCAACACGGGCATTGGAGGCGTGCTTTCGCAGGTTGTTGGGGGCGTAGAGGATGTGGTAGCGTACGGCAGTCGGGTGTTGTCTCTGGCGGAACAAAGGTACTGTGTTACCCGTCAGGAACTATTGGCAATCGTTTACTTCATTCAGCAATATCGCCCATATCTGTACGGTTGACATTTCACCGTCCGCACAGATCATGCGGCGCTGCAGTACGCCTTGCGGGTTCAACAGCCATCGGGACAATTGTCTCGATGGTTGGAGATTCTCCAAGATTTCGATTTTGAGACTACATATCGTAAGGGCGTTCGCCACACGAATGCAGACACTCTGTCGCGTTTGCCGCCCACCTCCGAGTGCGCTTGCCTCCTGGGTTTGGGGCGTTGCAGACCTCCGAATGTGATCTCTGATTCGGTCCTTGCGGCCGCCGCTGATGCGCCTTCAATTGCGGGTCCTATTGAGCAAGAAGGAAGGGATTCTTTGCTGGGGTTGTCTGTTGCGGAGTGGGGGCACCTCCAAATGGAGGACACCTCCCTCCTCGCTTTGCGCCGTCGCATCGGGGGAGTTGGTCGGGGGGCGGAAAATGTCGACTCGTGGGGGTTATTCCAGGGTCTTTTGATGCATTGGGATGGGAGATCCCGCCGCCACCGGCTGGTGGTGTCTTCCGCATTGAGGGGTAGAGTGGTGTGGGTTGCGCACGAGCGACTCCTTCACCTGGGGACTCACAAAACCCTTGCCATGCTCCAGCTGAATTTTTCTTGGCCGGGCATGGCAAGGGACGTGGATGATCTTTTAGGGTCGTGTACTCAGTGCGCGCAACGGAAGCCACCAGCGAGGGGGTCCAACCCACCATTGCAGTCTATCAAAGTTTCCCGGGTTAACGAGCTCGTCGCACTTGATATTCTGGGCCCATTCCCCGCTACACCTAGGGGAAATAAATACCTATTGACCGGGGTAGAATATTTTACGCGATGGCCTATGGCCTGGCCCCTCGCCAACCAGTCGGCAGCAGCCATCGCGGAGGCCTTTGTCCAGGGCTACGTCCTCGACAAAGGTGCTCCGGAGCGGCTGCTGACCGACCAGGGTAAAAATTTTTCTGGTAAACTTCTACACGAAGTGTGCGAGCTCCTGGGTACGAAAAAAATTCGTACCTCCCCATATCATCCGCAAACTGATGGGATGGTGGAGCGTCTGCATCGGACTATCACGTCCATGCTGTCCCAACAGGTCTCTGAATCCCAGACCGATTGGGACCTTCATATTCCGGGGGTTTTGGCGGCCTACAGAATGGCTCTTCATGCGGCGACCGGATTTTCGCCCTTCTTCTTAATGTACGGCCGCGAGGCTAGCCCACCTGTCGCGACTCAGCTGCAGATCTCCACGCCGCATGCTAAATCAAAATTGACCGACCATGTCAAATTCAACATCGCTAAATTGACAGAGGCGCGGGAGGCGGCCATCCAGAATTCAGAACTCCGCCAGAGGGCGAATGAGAGGCTCAGGCTGGGTCGGGCACATGTGCTCCAGTGGAAACCGGGTGACAAGGCATGGTTGCACTGTCCCCAAGTACCACTGGCGACCTCGTCTAAGCTGGTACGGCCGTGGCGGGGGCCCGTGGAAGTGGTGCAGGTCTTGCGGCCACAATTTGTACGTGTCCGATGGGGGAAGCGTCGGTGGTTCGTGCACCCCTCCAGGTTGAAACCGTTCATTGCGCCCCATGTTCCTAGCACACACACGCATGGCCAAACATGTGAGGGGTCCACCGACTCCCGGAGTCCGACTTCGCTGCTTTCGCCTGACTTGCCACCGACTGTTCCACCTCCAGGTGCACCAGGATTGACGTGCTCACGACCGCCAACCCCTCCCGGGGGGTTCGGGGGTCGCTCATCGGCGAAGCCAGACACTCTCGCACCCGGACTGTTGACACCCACCACTGGGCCAACTGGGGCTGCCCCTTGTGACGGCCCCGCTGCAAGAATGCGCGCCAAAACGCGCAGACTTTTGTGAGATCGGCCGCTTGTGCGGCCCTTGCGGGGGTTAAGGGGTGGGGGGGGAGGGGTCCTGGAAATTGTATACATGTTGTTTTTTTACGGGATGGGGTATTTATTTGGGGGGGGGGGGGATGCGTCGGGTTGTTGTTGCTGTTGTTGTTAATTACGCGAGGCACACAAGGGGTTGGGGGGATGCATCTTTATTGTGATTTTGTTGCAGCCGGGACGGCTGCGGGCTGTACAGGGGGGGGGGGGGTGATGTAGAGGTGTTACGGGAGGGCAAACAAACACACTGGGCGTGGTTATGCCCGTACGCGAAGAGATGCTTACATCCACGTCCGCACCGTTTAGCCTGGGGGGCTAACACGGCGCTGGGATCCCCCACGGCCCCACCCCTCAGTGGGGGAGTTGCTATATAAGGCGGTGAGCCGGAGGGCTCGGGGTTCAGTGTTCAGCTTAAACCAGCGAAGCAAGAAGACCGGCTAGATAGGCCCTGGGACTCCCCTGGATCGCTGTCCTTCTCAGGACCGACCAGGGCAAGCCAGTGGCGTGGCCCCGAGAGCCCAGAGCCGATGTTCTTGTAAGAGCCGGTCTGGGGACTCAGGGTGCCGTAATCCCAGCTTAACCAGAGCTGGGTCAGCTAGCCTCCCCTAGCCCTGTAGTGGAAGACCTAGGAGTAGGCTAGCCGGGACAGAGATTGTGGGATCTCCCTGTTAGACGGGTGAAGGGGCCGATACCCCTTCGAGTGTTGTATATCTCGGCCTGCAATATACTCTGTGGTTAATAAATAAGTGTGCCTCCGACTACGTCCAAGTCTCTTTGAACCTACTACACATGCTCGAGCATGCCTAGGCTAAATTTCGATTTAAAGCTTTCG
Organism: Lethenteron reissneri; assembly: GCF_015708825.2. Lineage (NCBI taxonomy): Eukaryota > Metazoa > Chordata > Hyperoartia > Petromyzontiformes > Petromyzontidae > Lethenteron > Lethenteron reissneri. Next base: position 491,455 of record NC_083785.1, read on the forward strand.
TGACTGCAGGGATTCATCTTCTTGGTTCTTTCGGTAAAGTCACGTAGAAGGGAAGTAATAAAATAATAAAAATAAAACATAATAAAATAATTCTCACGACGTTTCGGCCACAATGCAAGCAGCCGTCCTCAGGTGAAGAACAGGTATGTCGAGAAGACAGAGTCTGAATGACAACCCCAGGCTTGGAGCGTCTTTTTAAGCTGGGTTGGAGGGGGGAAGAGCGCCTTGACAAAATAATTTGCATATCAAGAGGAATTTAGCATATATATAAGCTGGGTTGGAGGTGGAACAAGAGCGCCTTGACAAAATAATTTGCATATCAAGAGGAAATTTGAGACCGACGCCATCCAGACTGCCACTCTATGCCCGACCTTATGGAAGAGGTACGTAGATGACACTTTTGTCATCTGGCCACATGGCCGGCCTGCTCTAGACCAATTCCTCGACCACATCAATTCCATACACCCAGCCATCAGATTCACCATGGAAGTCGAAAAAGATGGCAAGCTACCCTTTTTGGATGTCCTAATTAAAAGGAGACCTGATGGTTCAATGAGCCATTCTGTCTACAGGAAATCCACCCACACGGATGCTTACCTAAAACCGGATTCCCATCACCATCCATCCCAGAAGAACTCCCTCATCATGACTCTATACCATAGAGCCCAATGCATCTCCGACCAGGAACACATTGCCAGTGAACTCAAACACGTACGCCAAGCTCTTAAGGCTAATGGTTACTCCGACTACACAATCCGCAAGGCCATCACTCCAACCATCAAGAAGGATCCTGTTGAGGAGCCTATCAAAACCATCACCTTACCCTACATTGCTGGGGTCACAAAAAATATCTCCAAAATCCTGATTAAACACAAGATCCAGGTCCGATTCAACACAGTACATAAAATCCGTGATCTGGTCCTGTCTGTAAAAGACGTGGTTCCAGACATACAGTACCCTGGCGTCTACAAACTAAGTTGCCTCTGTGGTAGCAGTTACATTGGAGAAACCAAACGACATGTCTCGGACCGCATCCGTGAACACAAAGCAGACCTGAAACACGGTAGGACAAACACCTCAGCCGTGGCAGATCACTGTTACAATTCATTGGGCTCACATGACATTGACTTCTCCAAGACGGAGGTTCTCTGCAAGCCATCTGGCTACCATGAGAGATTCGTTCATGAGGCGATCCACATATACAGACACAGAGACAATTTCAACCGAGAAGATGGATTCTGGGCTCAGCAATCATTGGAAGGACGTAATAAACCATTTCGGATCTTAACTGATTGTTGTTCACGTTTACGGTGACTTGCAGACCGCAGTCCACTCACTGGCATTGACTGTGTATCTTGTGTTCTCCACAGGCAATGCATTATTTGCTCTGCTGCGGGTCTCCTGCTTCTACATACTATTAACATTCCCTCCCTTTGTTAATGCTACCCCCTACCCCCTCCCTTTGATACTGCTAATCCTGCATAATGCATGGGCATAATATGACTTTGAAACCCCCCAGCCCACCTCCTACGCATTTTCCATAAATATGCTAAATTCCTCTTGATATGCAAATTCTTTTGTCAAGGCGCTCTTCTTCCACCTCCAACCCAGCTTATATATATATATATATATGCTACATTCCTCTTGATATGCAAATTATTTTGTCAAGGCGCTCTTCCCCCCTCCAACCCAGCTTAAAAAGACGCTCCAAGCCTTGGGTTGTCATTCAGACTCTGTCTTCTCGACAGGCCTGTTCTTCACCTGAGGACGGCTGCTTGCGTTGTGGCCGAAACGTCGTGAGAATTATTTTATTATGTTTTATTTTTATTATTTTATTCCCTTCTACGTGCCTTTACCGAAAGAACCAAGAAGATGCCTAGGCTAATTCTGGGAATTTTCAGTTCATGGGCGTGATGTCTGTAGGATGTTACTGTAAATGCTTGGTACATCTGAAGAATGCTTGCAGGATATATCATGCACGTGCCGAAAATTAACCCAATTTATATAGATGTGAGGTTATCTTGCTAAGAAACACTTCATTCTATACGTTTGGTTATTGTGAGTGAAGTAAAAATTACAATACTTGTAGTTATCCTGCACCTCCGATTAGTGCTGTTGGCTACGTGTGGTGCAAAAAAAGTTCAACATACATATGTGCAATACTTTTCCAGATATTACCACAAGCTGGCGGATGCATAGTGATGAAAAGTAGCAGTGTTATTGTACAACTTCACATTCGAAGAGCAGTGAGCTGTTATTAATGTTGTCTTCTGAGGATGTAATATGTGTAACATATTGATGAAGCTACAATGTGGTGGTAATTGTGGAAATTATGGCAACATTAATGTGCTTCATAAATTCTGTCAGTCAACCTGAAACAATTGTGAGTGACCAACACATATCGGGTCGCCACCTGTCCAGGTGTGACCCATAAATTACAGGAATTTGCATAATTTGTGTGTTGGGTCGGAGGAATCGATTTGTACTGAGATATTGTGGTTTTGTGTTGAACTTTACGACAGTTCATTGCAACTGTGAAATATGTGTGGGGTTGGCCATGAAAAGAGATGATAAATACTTTTTGATTGTTGTCTCTTAACTTTTAATACAAGAGAGCAATTCTAAAACACGTAATTTTGTTAATCACAAGAATGATGCGTGCAGTTTTATAACAACACGCTGGGTGGTGGTAGCGCACACCTGTAACCCAGCACCGTGGAGACAGCGGGGTTTGGTGGATCGCACAAATGTTATGAAATTCCCTTCGCATGGGCGTCGAGGTTGTATGTATGTACGTATGTTGAACTTCTTTCGCACCGTACGTACCCAACTGCTAATTGGAGCCATACCCTGGCTTGCCAGGACGTGGCAGTACAACAAATGAATTAATCGCCACCGTTTTCCATCTGTACGTGTATAGTGTAACCCCCCCTCCTCGTTGGTATTGGTTTTCTCTGTGTACTCTGGTTTTCTCTCGTGTGTAAACATTCATTAATCAACAGGAAACATGTTAATATACAGATGACCAGAGCTTGGGCAATTATTGGCACTGGACCACCGCCTGGCTGCCATCCAGCTCGTCTGTAGTTTTCTGCACCTCTGACGTTGCCCATCCTGTCATCTGCAGGCAGAGGTCAAAGTCAGCCGAACGGGGCACGAGCCACGCGGGGAGAATCGGACTTTCCGCAGGGGCCCCCGCAGCCAGGGCGTGGGCGTGGAGGTGGATCCCGCCACCCTTACCCCCGCTACGCGCACCCGCAGTATCCGTACGGTTATCCGCCCTACGCACACCCAAGCATGATGTACCCTCCGTGGGGGGGCGGCGGCATGCTCCCTGGATATCCCCGACCTCCACGCGCCATGATGAGGGGTGGCCCTACCTATTGACGGCACTCGTTTGGCGACGCACATGTACGTTCGTGCTGTGAAAACGCATCAGAAAACTAAAGCAGAACGTAAGGAGATAGAGGTGGCAAATGTTACATTGCAAAGTGCAAAAGGCCTAAGTCTTTTTTTTGCATTTTATCCTTGGGCCAACCACAGTGGTCATAGTAATAATCATAGCAATAGCTTAGATCCGTTACCGACGGCACTAGTGTCATTTGGTCAGCCAGGTCATTTGTGCATGTACGACGGTTGGAGTGGCACGCGCGTGAGACTAACTCTCGCTTGTGTTGACACTTGTTTGTACCAGGAAGTCCAGTTTTATACAGGGAGCATAACAGTAGAATTTTCAAAAAACTCAAAAGAAATTACTCCCGAGCACAGGGGCTCATGTCTACATCCTTAGCGTATTCCCAAGCTCACACACACACTATGAAGTAATGTTAACTCCGCCACCGTTAGGCACCAAGGTTAATTTGATGACAGCCTTCTAGATCGTCGGAAGTTCTCCCCACATCGGCCAAAATAATTTGGATTACACTGGGGTTTCACACGCTCGCGGTTTTACCCTGCCCATGGTTTATACTTTCGGGTTCTGGAGATCAGAGTGGAGCCCTGAGGCCCACTACTCCCCTCCAACCACAACCCCTACACAGCACTCCCGCTCGTCATCACGAGCTGACCTCGCACACACTGCCTCCACAATTTCCTAGATGGCGCCTCACGCCAACCTCACCACAATTCACTCGATGCTAGGCACCACACAAACAATTCACAACGCCCGACAGGAAGCACAATTCAGTTCTTCATCCCAGTCCACAGCAAAAGGGTTCCACGTCATGGTAGGTTTTTACCCTTTTAACTGGTACAAAACTGACACCTTTATTGTACCAGTTAAAAGGGTAAAAACCTACCATTATATTTTGCCACTGGTAAAAGAGATCTCATAGTGGTTCCACGTCAGTTGCACTGCCTCACCCTTGCCACAGGCCGGGCGCTGGAAGGCAGCGTTCTGCTCTCTTTGCTCGGCCCCACCCTGATTTGACCTTGGCCTCGACCTTCACCGTACTCCAGTCTTGACTCAAGGACCCTGGTGTACAGCACATGAAGCTAAACTATTAAACTACACGCTGTTATGCAGGATTGTAATCACGGCGTCAAGCTTATAAGTCCCCATTGTGCTGTTGAGTCCACTGCTCACCACACACAGCAGCAGTGAGACTATTTCGGGTGTTGCTGGTAGCGCGGCACCTCCACTCCGGACTGTTGTTGGTGTCTCCAAATCCTCTGCCTTGTTTGTGCTCTGAGCTCTTCTTTTATAAACAGCCTCTATCCAATGGGAGAGCGGCTCCACCGTTAGCTGTTAACACCTGGCTGGTTTTATAGTTGTGCTCCAAGTGAGTACTTTACACATGCTTCCAGTCAGTCAGCTGCTTGATTTGAAAGTCACGTGATGTAACTGTCGACTGGTTCTAGATTTGAAGCTTTCGTGACTGCAATGATTCATACTCTTTAGTTTTTTCGGTAAAGTCACGTAGGTTAAAAATTAAACAAATACATTAAATATCGACGGAAGCTTGTATTGCCTCCGAAACGTCGTGATTTAATTTATTTGTTTTCTTTTTTAACCTACGTGTCGACTGGTTGCCAGACTTGCTCACTTGCTTACACTCCTCTTCCACTGGCATCATCACGGTTGTTCCAAACCATACTTTTATTCCAACAATGTTTCAAAAAGTCTTACGTACATCACTATTTCCCACACTTCCTTCCACCAAAATCCTATAGTGATGAGTCTTACCCTACCACGAACACCTTTCCTGCTAAATATCCTATTCCTTAAACGCCTCTCTCCCATCTTCTATGTTCAGCTTCCCCACCAGACCAGACTGACTCAAATCCCTCAGTCCATTATTTTTATTATCTCCTTACTCGTCCCACATCCTTGGTCGCCCCATGTCCCTCTCTTATTTGTCATTGCTCATTTCAACCTCAATCTGCGTTACACCACCTCCCCTGCCAATCTCCTCCCTCCCTTCTTTCCCCACGAGAACTCTTCTGATCCCGAACCCCTTCTTCAGCTTGCATGGCATGCGCCTCTACCCCATCATTACCGTCATCCCATATCCCAAATATCGCGGGCGCCACGGTGGCTAGGAGATATTAACTACCTCGCTTGGTATACAGGAGGTCGTGGGTTCAATCCCGACCCTGACGCCTGTATTTGGAGTTTGTATGTTCTCCCCGTGGTCACATTGATTTTTCTCTGGCTTCTCTCGGTTTCCCCTCCACATAAACGTGCGTTTATAGAGTATTCAACTGCTATAAATGTCTACGTGATATGCCACTTCTTTGAGATATCATTTGGGGCCAGGTCGCTTATGAAAACGAGCTATCTAGCTCAGTGGGCCTGACCTAGTTAAATAAAAAGTTTTAGTTGTATCATCCCCTACCACCCCTCAACGTGTCATCACCCTCATTATCATTGTCATCCCTCGCCATCGGCATCATCAATTTCTATCATCGATGACACCATCCTTGAAGCGCGGGCCACAACACGTGCAGACTTGTCCCTTTGCTGGCGAGCCGATGAGTCATTCCTCTTCCACACGTGCAAAGCAAAGCCTTTGCAATGCTTAGTTTTTGCAGCCAACAAATTGACTGGGTGGCAGTGCTCAGTTATGGCAGCCACGTTTCTGTGTGTCGTCACGGTCGACAACCTGTCCATTCTTCGAGTAGTCGCTGCGCCGACTTCACAAGCAGCGGAATGGGGCCACCAGAAAATAGTGTTCACTTGTGTTGCACTTAATACGATTGTAATGCAGGTGTGGAACATAAGTGGTGGCGATGTTTCTGCGGAGTACTTTTGCTGGTTTTGGAAACAAAAGGCTTTGCTTTAATTTACACCCCCCCCCAACCAAAATAAGTCTTAAAAAATCGAAATGTGTTATAATAAAGCGATTTTAAAAAATGCATATTCCCTTTTTTGTTGATGCAGTGAAACTCCAAAAATCAGCATCGATGTGGGGGTGCCACTTTTGGCGAATCCCGAAATCCGCTACGCACCACCGCAAGAACAACTAATGTCAGCAACAGTTTGTGTAAAATTGCAAATTTTCAGGTGTTATCAGCCACACGACTCCAGAAATCGGCAAAAGATTATCAGATCTCGGAAGTGTTTGATCGTACTGCTAAATAAAAAAAAAAAAAATTTTTGCAAACTTTAGGAGTTTTGTGGGGGCTGACGTCTACCTCCCTGCTCCCCGTGAGAGGGCGGGTGTGACGTCCACCCCATCCATCCCCCCTCCTCCTCTTTGGTCGCCTCTCGCCGCGCCCCCGCCGATCGGGTGATCGGCCCTCCGCGCCAGCGCCCTCTCTGAGGGACATCGCTACTCGGCTGGCTCACCACCGCTCGGGGTTCTCTCCCCCACGCACCCCACCACACAAACACGAACGCAGAGGCGTGCACGTGCGCGCCCCTGCAGGCGCGTATTTCCCTCACAAAGGCTGGCGTTAATCAAAACGGCAGTATGAATATGCGCGTGCACCTCAGGGGGTTAAACCCTAATCCGCTTGCACACAAAGGATAATGCTATATAGGACTGTATAAATATGCACGCGCCCCCCCCCCCCCCAGTGGTTAAGCCTTAATCAGCCGTGTAAAGAAAGGCTAATGCTAAAGGGAAAGGAGCGGCGGCGCAAGGACTATGGGTGCACGACTCACAGTTAATGCTATTTTTAGATCCTTTATATTAAGTTCACTTGCTTGTTTGCTTGCGCGCTTACGACCGTGCAAAATTTTCGGTCGTTTTTTAACCCACTTCCCGTGATCCAATCGAGCTGACATTTTGCACACAGACTCGTTGTGCGTGACAATTTATTTTCGTGAACATTTTTTTCCAAAATTTAACACTTTTTAGGAAAAAATAAATGATATTTAATTACCAATTGCTTAATGGTGGCAGGCAATCATCTGACCCATAGGTGGCAGCCATCTCAAGCCAGAGGACGAGAGGACTCTAGCCGCCACGCATATAAAGGATTTATAGTGAAAAACTTAGTTTTTACATATTCTTAAGTTTTTTCGGTTAAGTCACGTAAGTAAAACATCAAAATAAAATAAAAATAAAAAATCACGACGTTTCGGAGGCAACACAAGTCTCCGTCATCAGGTGGGACCATCACAGCCGGATTAGCTGCATCAAGTGAGGCAATGATTCAAGATGTAATCCCGCAGTGGTGGAAGCCGGGCGGCTCCCTGGCTCGGCAGAGCAGCCCCGTCGTTGTGGCACCACATAGCCCCCCGGGGTGCCAGTCCCCGTCCCGGGTTGACTGGAGCACCTCGCCTGGGTTGCCACCACGAGGTATCGCCGCGGGGTCCGCGGGATTCGCCCGGCCCTTGTGGCTGGCCTCGGGGGTGGTGGCTCCGTCTCCTGGGGCTCCGGCGGTGGTCTCCTCCTCCATTCCAACGGCTCCCCTCGGCCTCTGGCACCTGCGGGCTGGGGAACAAACTCAGAGGCGGTGGGGTTTAAGGGTCGCCATCCTCGTCGCCCCCGGCCCCGCCCGGGGCCCCTCGGAGCCCGGGGCTTCGTGGGGCTTATATACTGCGCGAGGCCCCCGGGCACGGGGGGTGGGGGGACCCCGGGGTTTCGGGGTACTTGGACGGCGGGGCTCCCCCCCTCGGGGGCTGCTCGCCACGGCTTCAGTCAGCGGATGTTGACCACCATCTCCCGGCCCCTCTCTCCTCCCTGAATCAGCACCGTCCATGGTGAGATCTGCCGTCTCACAATCCAGGGTCCTCGCCAGTAGGTGGTCAGCTTCCCCACCTGTCCGGCACCGACGCGGGGAGTGTACAGCCACACCCTGGAGCCCGCAGTGTAGAAGGGAGGCTCCATACGGGGTCGGGCGCCCTGCTCTTGCCGCTGGTGTGCGGCCTCTCCGTGCGGGTAGGCTCGGCCCCTGGCCCCTCGCAGGGTCTCCAGCAAGTGCTCCACGGGGTGGCTCCCTTCCTCCCGTTGCGGTGGAGGGACACCAAACAGCAGATCTGCGGGCAGGCTAGACTCGCGACCAAACATCATTAGGAACGGGGTCTGTCCTGTAGATGTGTGAACGGCGGTGGTGTAGGCGAACAGGGCATAGGGGAGGTGTTCGTCCCAGTCCTGTTGATTCGCGGCCGCCATGCGTTTAAGCTTCCCGGCCAGAGTTTGGTTCATCCTCTCTACCATCCCGTTCGCCTGGGGGTGATACGCCGTGGTTCGGTCCTTCTGGATCCCGAACTCTCGGCACAGCGCCTGAAATAGTTCGGCCTCGAATTCACTACCCTGGTCGGTAATGACTCGTTCGGGGATCCCGCACTTAAGTACGTAGTTTTCCACGAAGGCCCGGGCCACTACGAGGGCTGTTTTATCCGGGATAGCCACCGCCACGGGGTAGCGGGTGAAGTACTCCACCGCTACGAGAATATATCGGTTGCCCCGGTGGGATCGTGGAAAGGGCCCCTGCAGGTCGATTCCGACCAACTGATTCGTCCGACTGACTCGGAACGGCCTCAGGGGTACCTGGTACCTCGCCGGCTTTTGCCCACACTGCTGACAGGCTCGGCAGCCCTGCACCCAGGCGGCCACATCTTGCGCCAATTTAGGCCAGAGATACTGGCGACGCAGAGTCTCCCGGGTGCGCCGTTCCCCATCATGGCCCCCGAGCGGGTGGTCGTGTACCAGTCGTAGTAGTTGGGGTCGCACATGGGCGGGAACGCAGATGCACCCTGGCTGCCCAGCGTCGGCCAGTTCCCTCACCACCCCGTTTTCTACACACAACCGGGCATACAAACCGCTCCAGCGTCCTGGTAGTGTATCCTTCTTCTCTCGCAGTGCCGCCTCCACCGCCGCCAGATCCGGATCTCGCTGCTGGGTCTGCCGCAGCTGCTCGTCGTCCAAGCCCGGGAAGGCGCAGCCGACGTCCTCCTGGATCCGTCCGATCGGGTCCCGGGCTGCGGGTCCCGCGCTTGCCGGGCGGTCGACGGGATCCTCGGTGCCACCTGTGAGGGTCTCTGTGGCGCACACAGCACTCTCTCTCGCTGGGGGGGGGGGTCAGTGGCCGCGGCCTCTCGGGGGTCCGTTGCCTGCCGGCAGCGTCCCCCCGTGAAACACGGGCAGGCCTCCTCCGCCCTTGTCTCGGCGTACACCGTGGGCCGCCTCGACAAGGCGTCCGCGTTTGCATGCGTCCGGCCAGCCCGATACTCGATTTGCAGGTTGTACTCCTGCAACTGCGCCAACCAACGGGCCATCTGCCCCCGCGGCTCCTTGAATGTAAGAAGGAACTGAAGAGCATAATGGTCAGTGCGTACGCGACATCTCCTGCCGTACAAATACGGCCGGAACTGTTTGCATGCGAAAATCACAGCGTACAACTCTTGGCGGGTCACGCAATAGTTCAGCTCGGCCCCACTCAAGGTCCGGCTGGCGTACGCGATGACTCGTTCCGTCCCATCCTGTACCTGTGACAACACCGCGCCCAACCCGCTGCTGCAGGCGTCGGTGTCCAAAATAAAATCGGTGGTAAAATCGGGGAAAGCGAGGGTGGGGGCGTGGGTGAGGTGGTCTTTGAGAGTGGTGAAGGCCGTCTGGCAGGCCCCCGTCCACTGATAGGGGTGCTTAGGGGAGGTGAGTTGGGTGAGGGGGCGTGCAATCTCGCTGAATCCCTTTACAAATCGACGATAATAGGTGGCGAGCCGCTCGCAGTCGCTGGAACACCTCTCGAAGCCTGGACCAATGCTCAGACAAAGATCTACTGAACACTATCACATCGTCCAAGTAAATCAGGCACTGTTCCCACTGCAAGCCCCGCATCACCAACTCCATCAACCGCTGGAACGTCGCGGGCGCGTTAGTGAGTCCGAACGGCAACACTCGAAACTCAAACAGGCCCATCGGGGTGGTGAATGCTGTTTTTGGCCGATCCTCCTCCGTCATCTCCACCTGCCAGTAACCGGACGCCAGATCGAGGGTGGAAAAATACCGCGCTCCTGCGAGACTGTCGAAGGTGTCGTCGATGCGGGGTATGGGGAAGGCATCGCCGAGCGTGACTGCATTTAGTTTACGGTAATCGACGCAGAACCGGGTTGACCCATCCTTTTTCGTTACTAGTACCACCGGGGCTGACCAGGGGCTCGCCGAGGGCTGAATTATGTTATCGCGAAGCATGTCCCCAACTGCCTCTTTGATTTGGGCGCGTTCGGGTGCGCCCACTCGGTACGCAGGGAGTTTGATGGGTCGGGCTGCACCGGTGTCAATTTGGTGCTTAACAAGATCGGTCCGACCCACGTCCGAGTCGTGTTCACTGAATACGTCGGCATACTCCCGCAGTAACTCGCGCAGCCGATCGGCCTCTCCCTGAGGTAAATCCGCCCATGGTACATGTAACGCGTCGAGCAGGGGAACGACCTCGGCTCGGGGAGTCGGGCCGACTCGCCAGGCCAGGTCCTGGTCACCCTCAGGACGCCCGGGGTCCCGGGGTGCGCTGTCGCAGTATCGCTGGGGTATTGTGGGGGTTAAACATCCGCATAAACAATCGGTCCCCATCTGCGTTTACCAATGTGGCGGATCCCACTATCCCATACCGTTTTGCCAACTCCGGGTGAGGAGTTAGCATTACCTCTCCTGATGGTCGGAGCGCGGGGTCGGTGGGGGATGTTGCCACCGGCACCAGCATCTCGGTGAGCGGGCCGATGGTGACTGCCGTCGCCAGGATAGCGGCCACAGGTGCGAAGCGGGGGCGCGTCGGTTCTCGTCCCAAGAACGGTATCCGCTCGCCGTTGCTCTCCATGGTGGCGCATCGCTGGCGGGGTTGCACGTTGAGTCCCAGCCGTTCTAAGAGGTCGGTACCTGCGATACACTCGTGACACAACGCACTCGACACGTAGAACTCCTGGGTGTGCACACCTGACTGCCTATGCGGACCTCTAGGGTGGCTCGCCCCAGCAGCCCCATTCCGGCTCCGCTCGCCATGTGCAGCGCGCGGTCCAGTGCCTGCAGGTGACGCACGTCGACCCCGATCGCGCTGCAGTGCGCTGCGCTCACGAGCGAGGCCACCGCCCCCGTGTCCAGCAGGATTCGGGTACGCACTCCGTTTACCTCCCCTTCCACCAGCGACGTGGCCCCCGTGATCCCCGCCACCAGCTCCCGTAGCCAGTCGCCAGGAGTCACCGTTTCTGTGGGCGTTGTTGCTGGAACCTGTGTGGAGATCACTCGCTCGCCATTATTCTCATTATCGTCTATCTGTATCGGGACCGCGTCGATTGCACCCCTAGTTGGTCCGCTCTCTAGGGGGCGTTGGAGTTTAACCCCCGTGTCTGTCTAGCTCGGGTGATTTCCGGACAATCCCTCACTAGATGCCCTCGGCGATCGCACATATAACATGCCCGGGGAGGGGGGGCGGCTCCGTAGCGGGTCCCCTGTCCGCTCCCTCACCCTCCCCCAGTACGCAGTTGTCCCAAATCGGACTCTAATTGGGACACCCTCCCGGATAGTCCCCCTACTGTCGAGCGTAGTTCACCCATCTCAGACTGGAGGGTCTTCATATTTTTATTTGCGTCCTCGCGTACCTGGTTTACCTTGTCGTCTATCTGGGTTACCTGGCCGGAGACATCCTTTATACCCGTTTGTATACCGGCAACCCATCCCGGGGTTGTCTCGCGGGACACTGGAGGCTCTCTTTCCCGGCCCCTTACCGTCCTCGCGAGCTCCTGTTCCTCCTCCTCGTCTTCCGAGAGCAGGCTCGCAATGGCGCGCTCTCGTCCCAGCCCCCGGAGCTGCGCGCGTTCGCTGTGAATTCTTTCACACTTACGTGCGCGCTCGACAAGGGTGTTAAAGGGAAGACGTGGGCAGCTCATGTCTGGCTGCCACCACGCCGTGCGAGACAGGTACCGCTGGATTTTCTCGGCGGCCAGTTCCTCAATAACATCAGTTGCGTACCCCGGGCGTGCGATCTTTGTTAACTCGCGCACATCTTCGGCGTAATCACGTAGATCTTCGCCAGGTTGGCGACGGCGCGCCTCTAAGGCCGATTTTGCTTCCTCCTCGTCACGCGTGCCAAAACGCTGATCGAGTCGGCGCATCAGCTCCTCTAGCTGTGTCTGTGCGCTCGCGGGTAACGCTTCTACAAAATCGGCTGCCCGCCCATCAAGATTCATATTAAGTTGACGTACTGCCTGCGCGTCCGTCCATCCATTAATTTCCTTGGCCCCTAAGAGATTGCGGGCGAATGCCTTCCACGAAGGGGCCCCCCGGCCGGTAAATATTAGTCTTATTTTAGCGTGAGGTAACGCGGGGGTCCGTACCGCTTCCGACACCAATTTGTGGGGGTCGCTAGCCCCCGAGATCCCTCCCTCGATAATGCTAACGGCCGGGCTAGCATCATCAATCGCCCCCCCGCTGCTAAGCGAACCGCTGCTAAGTTCCTCACCCATGGTGTGGGAGCCGTCGCCCGAGGATTCCCCTCCACCGCGGGTCCGCGTAGCAGGCATGGTTAATTACGTACGCGCACACCCACACACACAGCTCTGCACGGCACTCACTCTTGCGCCGCTCTGCGCTGCGCTGGCCGCTCACGTTACAATCGCGCACCTGGGGTACGCCGATTTCGCACGACGAGAGCTTACGCATACACCGTACCACACGCGTTCACACTTATAACACGTAACGAGCACACGCAAGCGGGGCACACACCGACACAATGACTCAAGTTGCCACCGCCGTGCGCGCGAGATAAACCGTACAACAATGCGCAGCCGATTACGCGCTCGAGCCGCGGGGCTGGGGGTCAGGAACTCACCACCGCGCCGCACTTTACGCACGTAACGAGCACACGCAAGCGGGGCACACGCCGACACAACGACTCAAGTTGCCGCCGCCGTGCGCGCGAGATAAACCATACAACAATGCGCAGCCGATTACGCGCTCGAGCCGCGGGCCTGGGGGTCAGGAACTCACCACCGCGCCGCACTTTACGCACGAACGAGCACACGCAAGCGGGGCACACGCCGACACAACGACTCAAGTTTCCGCCGCCGTGCGCGCGAGATAAACCGTACAACAATGCGCAGCCGATTACGCGCTCGAGCCGCGGGGCTGGGGGTCAGGAACTCACCACCGCGCCGCACTTTACGCACGTAACGAGCACACGCAAGCGGGGCACACGCCGACACAACGACTCAAGTTGCCGCCGCCGTGCGCGCGAGATAAACCGTACAACAATGCGCAGCCGATTACGCGCTCGAGCCGCGGGGCTGGGGGTCAGGAACTCACCACCGCGCCGCACTTTACGCACGTAACGAGCACACGCAAGCGGGGCACACGCCGACACAACGACTCAAGTTGCCGCCGCCGTGCGCGCGAGATAAACCGTACAACAATGCGCAGCCGATTACGCGCTCGAGCCGCGGGGCTGGGGGTCAGGAACTCACCACCGCGCCGCACTTTACGCACGTAATGAGCACACGCAAACGGGGCACACGCCGACACAACGACTCAAGTTGCCGCCGCCGTGCACGCGAGATAAACCGTACAACAATGCGCAGCTGATTACGCGCTCGAGCACACGCAAGCTCGCACAAAGCTAACAGCTTCACTGCGCACCGCGGTTTCGCACACGCGAGCGGGGTGCACGCCGACACGACGACTCGTCCCCTCCCGCACTCGCGCGTGCACGTCAACACAAGTATCGTGCAAGGACGATTCTCCTCTCACACGGCTGCGTAGGCACGCCAACACACAAAAGTGCTCTCCCCGGGCGTTAACACACACACCTCCGTACCCGCACCATCGTACAGAGACCACGGCCTTTACGCATACAACGACCACACACCCGCGAATGCAGTGCACGCTAATACCACGTTCAAAAACACCCAACAACACGGTTTTGTTACTATGCTCGAGATTTTATTAACCCTTGTTAACCCACCGAGCCACCCGTGTGTGTGTACGAGCCAGCAAGGCGCTTCCAACCCACTCTCTAGTGGCGTGCAGCCCTATTCTATGCTGCGCTCTCTGTTACACCGCTTTCCTACTCGTCCTTACCCCGAACTAACCTTCTCCTACGGATCCTACTCTCCGCTCTGAGGTGTTGTAAGGCGCGTAATACGATACCGTCTGTAGTCCTAGGTGACCTTGCGGCGCTCAGGTCGTCCTGCAGACGATGCTGCGGCTCGCCCGATGACTCCCTCGTCGTTGACCCCGTGTCACTACTCCAGAAGAAGAGAGTCCCCTACTGCCCCTGCGTTTTCTTTTAAACTATCCACATCAAAGGCTAGGCGCCCCCGTCCCGACCGCCTTGGTCTCTCGACCAATCCTGAGCCTAGGATTTCCCGCCCTTTTGCGATCCCGCCGGCCTTTGACCTTTTTGCTAAGCAGCAGCCCCGGGTCCTGATCCTAGCTATCTGCCTTGCTGACCCGTGTTTGTGTTTGTATGCGTTTCTAACTGCGGGGCTCTCTGAGCTCGCCGTGGTCGTGCGATCTCAAATCCGCTCACGGCGCCGCAGTGTTACTTAGCCTGGGAAGGGTCCTGTCCAATTCCCTGGCCCTGAGAAACCGTGGGGTAACCCCCCGAGGGGGCCCTCGGGTGAAAACTCAGGGTAGGTGACCCGACCACAAGGCCCTACGTGGGTGCGGGTGCGTGCTTATGTGGGGGGGGGGGTGATGGGGGGCAGTGCAGTGGTGGAAGCCGGGCGGCTCCCTGGCTCGGCAGAGCGGCCCCGTCGTTGTGGCACCACATAAACACGCGCAACCAATGGCAGACGTATATGTTGTAATACACACGTGCCTCACACACGCTCAAATCACCAACCCCGCGCCGACACTGCATCCCAGTGCTTGCTCTCTCAGGCACCCCGATTCCCCCGCGCAGACGCACCACATACAAATTGCAGACACCACGCCGAGGTTCTAACCACACACACAGAAATCACACTCCACCGATATTCTGAACTACAGTTTATTAATGGCGCCAATACAGGAATGGAGGAGGAATATTTCGCGAGGAGAGCCTAGTGTAACTCTGCCCATGAACCCAGTCACTCAAGTGTTCTACCACATACCTCGTAGCTGTACTCCCGGCGTCGCACGAATGCTGTGAGAGTCAGAGGGAGAGGGACGAGCGAAAACTTAACCTATCACTGCCTCATAGCAGCACTCGCTGGCATCACGCGGATGCTGCGAGCGGCTCGAGGAGGCAGGACGGCAGGGAGTCGGTCTGGATGGCCCAGAGGTTGTAGAAAACTGAACTAATCATCCCGGGACGCCCACCTTTATACTCTAAACTTCAAAGGCCCGGGGTGCATCGTGTCGCACAGCCAATCACGTGCCTACCTTTCGATTTACAACTGATGCCCCGCCCCCACCTGGAGCGTCCGTCACGCCCCCACCCATTGTCCCTTGCTCAGGGTTCCTTGCTCAGGGTGCCTTGCTCAGGGTGCCTAATATTCCACCCTCCGTCCTCCCCCAATATGTGTAACTCATTGCGGTTGGCCCAGGGAACCTTTTCTTTTTGCGCCCATACAATTTTAAGCCAATTTAGGGGCACTGCAATGTAAGCTGTCCTGTGGGGGTCGGCCAATCTGACACCAGGAAACCGTGGGACTCTCCCCCTAGGGGCCTTTCGGAGTAAAACCCGATGTGCCAGGCAACCCCCCCGCCAGGACACTACATGGGCGCACTGCATGCGGGTGTGTGTTTAGTGTGGGGGGCGGGAGTCGCGGCGCTTGTGGAGTTGCTCTGTGGTCGTGGCACCACATAGCCCCCCGAGGTGTCCGTCCCCATCCCGAGCTGACTGGAGCACCTCGTCTAGGACGCTCCAACCAGGTAGCACCGCAGAGTCCGTGGGACTCGCCCGGATCTCGTTGCCGGTTTCATGGGTGGTGGCTCCGCTGTCCGAGGCTCCGGCGGTGGTCTCCGTCTCCATTCCAGAGGCGCCTCCCGTCCTCCGGCATCCACTGGCTGGGGAACGGACTCAGGGGTGGAGGAGTTTAAGTGCTGCTGCGCCCGCCCCCTCCTTGCCGGGCCGGGGCCCACTGGGAACTGGGGCCCAGCGGGGCCCATGTACGGCGCGAAGCCGTCGGGTACTGGGGGTGCGGCGATTTTGGGGTTTCGGGGCACCCGAGGAGTGGGTGCCTCACTCGCTGGGGCCGCCCTCCACGGTTTTAGTCAGCGGACATTGACCACCGTTTCTCGGCCCCTCTCCCCGCCCTGGATCAGTAGGGGGAGATCTGCCGCACCACGGTCCAGGGTCCGCGCCAGTAGGTGGTCAGCTTCCCCACCTGTCCGGCCCCTACGCGTGGGGTATGCAGCCATAACTTAGAGCCCACCGAGTAGAAGGGGGGCTCCAGGCTGAAAATACACCTCCACATATCCGTCTCTCCACGTAAAAAATAAGTATCCTATCTAAACATACTCTTTCGTTCTTTCGGAAAGTCAAGAAGATAGAAAAAATAACTATAAATCACGACGTTTCGATAGCAACACAAGCCATCGTCTTCAGGTGATTTTTTTTTATAAATAACAGGTGGACTGCAGAGGAGGAAATGTAGCGAGAGAGCTACTACAACCAAGGGTTATATATGTGTAGTGTTGTAGATTTGAGGCAGACGACCTCTTGTCTTTTCCTTCCCAGGCCACTTTATTCACAATGTCACTTTTACAGCACTTGTTGCAGCATGCCGAGATTCCGCCGTGCGCCGCTCGTTCGCTCTCATTCGCCGCCTCCCGGTTTCACTCTCTACAATCCTTTCCTCGCCCCTTTCGGCTGCCATGTCTCGCTGTCTCAGCGGGTCGATACCACGGCACCCACGGCATTAAAGCATGCCGATGTACGGACTGGGCTCACTCCCTTAGTGTCTCTACCCCTAGCCTATACGGGTCTC
This sequence comes from Lethenteron reissneri, assembly GCF_015708825.2. Classification (NCBI taxonomy): domain Eukaryota; kingdom Metazoa; phylum Chordata; class Hyperoartia; order Petromyzontiformes; family Petromyzontidae; genus Lethenteron; species Lethenteron reissneri. Next base: position 508,751 of record NC_083785.1, read on the forward strand.
GTGTCTCGCCATCTCAGCGGATTGATACCATGGAAACCCCGGGGGTTAAGTGTGCCGACGTACGGACTGCACTCACGCCCTTAGCGTCCCTATCCCTAGCCTATACGAGCCCACACAGGACTACTCCCACCCAGGAAAACTCTAGCTAGCCCATGCAGGTCCGGCTTCAATTTGTCTTGTCTTCTGTCTTCAGCCCACTGCCCCTCCGAGCTCGTTTGCTCGTCTTATATAGCCCTCGCAACCCTTCCAGAACATTTTGTCCAGAATATTCCTCTATCTGATTGACAGGTACTGGTCTCTTCAATTCCAGTCCATATCCTATTTTAATTGCACCAATGGACTTTCCGCACCCGGCTGCTCCCAACGTTACCCAGCCACGTCGCGTTCCCATTCCCGTGGCAATGCTTGCCAACTGCCTTCCCCTGGCAGCCGAACGTGTACGTGTAGCCGTTATAAACACACGCGCGTTGCGCCACTATATATGTATGGTAAGTGGGCAGGACTAGGGATGAAATTTGCAAGTGGCGAGTGTCGGCTAATCCGAGGAGGGGGGAGCTGTTGCAACGGGTGAGAGGGTGGGGGTGAAATTTACAGACAGAAACAATTGATAGAGAGAGAAGAAAAATATATCAAACTTAGCAAACTTAGTAATGTAATGCAACTCAGAGAGTCGGCCAACACAACAGTCAACACCACACCTGGTTGATCAACATCCTTCCAAAGATTGCTAAATTTTGCATCCATCTTCTCGGTTGAAGTCATGTCTGAAAATCCAAGGGTAAGTGGGCGGGAATAGGGATGGAATTGTAAGTAGATGTAGTGTGTCAGACGAGGCACACGCAGAGATCTGGAGGCACCACAATTTATTATAACTTCTAGGGCTAGGGATAACACAACACTTGGACACAACACTTGGACACAACACTTGGGGGAATTTGGCTAGACCCCTTGGAAGAGGTCCCCTAATCACTCACCCCCCTATAGCCGATTCCCCGGGCTTCCCATGCTGGACTGAGTCCTCCGCTCCGCCCCTGTTCCTCTTCTCCTCTCTTGAGCCTGATCTCGTGCCTCCCTCGGCCACGCCCCCTGCTCGGTCTCTCGAGACGGATCAGGAGCCAGCGTCACATGTCCTCGGGCCCTCATTTCCGGGCCTCTTTAACTCCCCTGATGAGACCCTGCCGAGCAGGGCCCGCTTCCCGCAACGTCTCCGTCGACTCCCTCAAGAGGTAAGTGCACTCGCTCGCATAAATCGTGAGTGCTTACAGCATACACCCCGTAGGGACGCTACTTACGTCCCTACATCACTCAGCCGTCCCGGCTGACCAACATAAAAGCAACACAAGTGTGGGCCTCCAACAGAACGAAACAAGAACAACCATTAACAACAATAAATATACCCGAACGAGGAAAAGCCAATATGTACATTATATATAGAATCAAGAAAAATAAAAAAATTTTAGGAAGGGAACAAAACCAGTCAGAGCATATGTACAATGGGTAAACCACCCCCCGGACTAGCCAACCCTAAACCTCGTCCATACAATACCGCACACGAGCGCGAGATGAGCCCGGTTCAGCCAACGGCTCATCTGGCTCAGGTTGCAGACGCGGACCCCGGTGTAGGTATACGCAACTGCCGATGGATGGTAATTTAAATCGAGCCGTCTTAGCCAGAGTTCTCATTGCTGGTCCATCCAGCAAAGGGGGTACGGAAGATGGCTCGACGGGCCTGGCACCTCCTGAAGCGAGGATCCCCCCGCGGGGCAGGGTCAGGCGATGGCAGCTCCGTGTTTCCCTGCACCCCTTGTCCCAGACTGACTGGCGACATCGGTCACTCTAGGCGCCCGGACCCTGCAGGCAGAATAGCAGAACTGTTCTGAGGAAGGACATCAGGTGACGCGCGCCCCAGCTCATCGGACTTACCGGACCCCCGGCCCTCGTGGATTGGGAATGAAGAACCAACGTGCGGTGGAACAAAATGTTTCAGTCGCGACGGGTACACAAACCAGCGACGACGACCATATTGGATCCGCACACACTGTGGACTCCGCACCTCTACTACCTCTACCGGTCCCTGCCATGGCTTGTGCAGTTTGGGCGAGGTGCCCAGTGGGACATGAGGGCAATGGAGCCACGCCCTGTCACCTTTCACCAATACCATAGTGGGCCGGCGAGGCCTGACCAGACGTTCGTTGGCCGACTTTCCCCAGGACACCTCCCTAGCCTCCTCCAAATGCTGCAGGACCATGCGCATAGGGTTCGAAATCTTAGTCCATTTTCCCAGGGGTTTCAATTGTACGTCGATTGGCGGGTCACGCTACCTCCTATACATTAAAAATGTGGAAAACCCCGCAGAAGCATGCGGAGCGGAACTGTATGCCACGAGGACGCTCGGAACGTGCAAATCCCAGTCGAACTGGGTTTCGTTAACACGTCGGCACAACATGGATGAAAGGGTCCTGTGTAATCTCTCGACCATGCCGTCCATCTGGGGTGATAAGGCGATGTAATTTACCTTCTTGCTACCCAAATGATCGCACACTTCCTGCAGCAGTTTAGAGGAATATTTTTTCCCTTGCTCCGTCAAGAAACGTTCCGGGGTGCCTTTATCGAGTACATTGCCATGAAGGAACGCGGTAGTGATGGCCTCTACCGATTGGTTTGGTAACGGTCAAGCCATAGGCAAACGCAACAAATACTCCACCCCTACTAATAAATATTTATTCCCCCTTGGGGTGGTGGGAAACGGACCGAGGACATTGTGCGCGACAAGTTCATTCACCCATAAAACGCAGATGGATTTTAGCGGCGGACGATCTGTTCTCAGCAGAGGTTTTCGGCGAGCACAATCCGTGCACCCTTGCAGCACGTTATAAACATTGTCGGCCATGCTTGGCCAGAAAAATTATAGTTTCAGGGTAGCAAACGTTTTCTGGACACCTAGGTGCATTAGCCACTCGTCCTCTGCCCTTATGGCCTTTCCCCGTAGAACAGATGGTACCACCAGGGCATAACGCTGGGATTTCCTCATCCCATTTCATCAACAACCCCCCATCAAGGGTAACCGATGCAACCCCTCAACCGTTAACCTGACCCCCAGCCTTACCGACATGGCGCCGCAGCTTAAGTAGCGAGGCATCCTCCATTTGGAGTCGGCCCCATTCCTCCTGCGTGAGACCAAGCGTTCTACCACGCAACTGACTCGTGTCCTGTGGTAACCTGTCATCAGAAGCTGCCATGGCCTGCAAAACTTCATCCCCCCCGAGGTTTGCAGCGACCTGCTCCCGAAAAGCACGCACAAGAGTCACAAGGTGGCAACCTAGAGAGCGCGTCCGCATTGTTATGATGGATGCTCTTCCTATACGAGATTTTAAAAGTATAATCTTGCAAGATCTCGAGCCATCATGACAGTTGTCCGGATGGTTGTTCTATGTGCAACGCGTACTGGAGGGCCGCGTGGTCTAACTATACCTCAAACGCCCTCCCGTAGAGGTACGGACGATACAATTGGATGAAGTAGACGATGGCCAATAATTCTTGTCGCGTCACTCAGTATCGCTGTTCCACAGGGGACAATACCCGACTCCCATAGGCCACGACTCTCTCCACTCCGTCTACCACCTGGGACAGTACTGCGCCAATTCCTGTGTTGCTGGTGTCTGTGTCGAGGAGAAAGGGCCACGAAAAGTCCGGATAACAGAGAGGAGGTGTATCGACCAACCCCTTCTGCAGCGTGGTAAAAGCTGCTTCCTCCTCCATCCCCCAGTGGAATTTCCGGCCTTCCGCGGTAAAGACATGCAGCAGTTTTGCCAAGGTGGCAAAGCCGGGCACGAATCGACGGTAATAGGAGGCAAACCCGACAAAGCTTCGCATTTCAAGTTAGCTGCCCGCATCTTAAGAAAGACGGCCCTCAACCGTGGCAGGTGTTCCTCGAACGTAGGTGAAAAGACAATCACGTCATCGAGATAAATGAGACATGAGTCCCACTGGAGTCCCGCCAAAACCAATTCCATAAGCTGTTGGAAAGTAGCAGGGCTGGAGTGGAGCCCCATGGGAAGCCGATTAAACTCAAACAACCCTTGGGGGGTACGAAATGCCGTCTTAGGTTTTGAGCTTTCATCCAGGGCCAACTGCCAAAAGCTGGAACGCAAATCAAGGGTTGAAAAGAACCGTGCCCCCGACAGAACATCCAAGGAATCATCCATCCGCGGGAGTGGAAAAGTGTCGGCAACCGATACCTTGTTCAACCTCCGGAAATCCACACAAAACCGTAAGAAGCCATCCTGTTTTTTCATGAGGACAATCGGCGCGCCCCACGGACTGGTGGAAGGCGCGATAATATCTGGCGAACAAGCTCTTTCTCCGTTGGGCTCAGCCTATACGAGTTCATCTGGATGGGGGCCGCATCGCCCGTCTCAATATGATGGTGCACTAAGGACGTGCGGCCGATGTCGTATTTAGATTTACTGAAGATGTCCGAGAATTCAAGAAGGAGAGCACGTAATGCAGACCTCTAATCCTCGGACAGATCAGGGCTCTCGGTGCACAGAGCGTCCACCCGCGCGTCATCGCAGCTCTCCCTCTGCTCCGCAGCTGCGACTAATCTTTCAGAGTTAAATCCCATGACATGTTCATCCGCTGGCGAAGCGTGAGCCAGAACCGTGCCCGCCTGTATGATTGTGGTTCCCAGACCCGTGTTCAAAATCTGAATAAAGGGTTGCTGGTCGTCCCTGACGATCGTCTGAGCCCCCACAAACATAAGGCTTCGACTGACTTTGTTGGCCGGTGTTAAAAAAATTAACCCGTAAAAACAAAGTTTTTCACTATAAATCCTTTATATGCGTGGCATCGGTTTTATTCTATTATTCATTTCTGTTTTTCTTGAGTAAGAGTTTCATTTTTATCACATTGGTATTTTAAATTAAATATAAGGAAAGTCGTATATAAGGACATTGGTCTTTGAAACGGGCGGCTAGAGTCCTTTCGTCCTCTGGCTTGAGATGGCTGCCACCTATGGCACAGATGATTGCCTGCCACCATTAAGCAATTGGTAATTAAATATAAAAAAAATCCTTAAAAGTGTAAAATTTTGGATTTTTTTCACGAAAATCAATTGTCACGAACAATGAGTCTGTGTGCAAAATATCAGCTCGATTGGATCACGGGAAGTGGGTTAAAAAACGACCGAAAGATTTGCACGGTCGTAAACGCACAAGCAAGCAAGCAAGTGAACTTAATATAAAGGATTTAAAAAACACCGCCATGAGTGGCGTTCCGATCAAGTTGCCTCCTGAGACGCAAGGGTACTAGCATTTGTTCTCCAGGAGGGATCAAAACCGTCTGCCGCGCGAGGGCCTGAATGACAGCGTTAGCCTTCACCAGCCGAGTCGGAAAGGGCAAGAAGGCCATTCTACGGCCCGACGGAAACTCGAGACACCCTTGGTCAACAAGGATTTTAATGGGCATTCTCCCCAGAAAATCCGTACCTAACAGGCAAGGTACGTGGTGGTTTTAGTTACTGCAGCTACATACTATTAACACTCCTTCCCTTTATTAATGCTACCCCTATCCCCTCCCTTTGATGGTGTTAATCCTGCATAATGCACGGGCATAAGTAGGTACTAATCACATACCTGGATTTCCCATATTCCCTCCCTTTGTTGCTGCTAATCCTGCATAATGCACGGGCATAAGTAGTACTAATCACATACCTGCATTTCCCATATCCCCTCCCTTTGATGCTGCTAATCCTGCATAATGCACGGGCATAAGTAGTACTAATCACATACCTGCATTTCCCATAAATATGCTAAATTCCTCTTGATATGCAAATTTCTTTGTCAAGGCGCTCTTCCCCCTCCAACCCAGCTTAAATATACGCTGCCAAGCCTGGTGGTGTTCATTCAGACGCTGTCTATCTGACAGACCTGTTCTTCACCTGAGGACGGCTGCTTGCGTTGTGGCCGAAACGTCGTGAGAATTATTTTATTATGTTTTATTTTTATTATTTTACGTGACTTTACCGAAAGAACCAAGAAGAAGAAGAGGCAAGGTACGGCCAGCGATTTTGAAACCAGTACCGTGCCAGATAATGTAATGTCACCAATGGTCACGGTCGCCGCCATTTGCTCCTTAATGCCCAACGATCCGCCGTTGGCCGCGCAACACGGTACCTCGACCGGATGGAGGATAGCCAATTTAGGCGGCAAGCAATCAAAAATCTTTTCAGATATAATGGTGGCAGATGTCCCTGTATCAATTAACATGTCGCGGACACGACCACAATACGTTGGCCTAACGCCCACCATTGACCGGGTCGTCGTTGCCACCCGTCCGTCCCCCTACCTTGCATTTCTCGTCCCTGGCGGATCCGATCGCGATGCGTGAATCGGATGGGTGAGGTGAGTGTGAGGGCCGGGTGTGCAGTGTAGCCCGACTCACCTGAAGGCCCTGTGGGACGAATGACGGTCGACCAGAGGAAGGCGACGTCCCAGAGGGCCATCCATGCTTAGTCCGGCACCCCTTGGCGATGTGACCCGGATGGCCGCATTTGAAGCATACGGCGGGGGACAATCCCTTTCTGGAGTAGGCCTTCGTCCGCCGATCCCGGTCGTCTCTTGGTCCCCAACACTTGGACACAACACTTGAGGGGATTTCGCTAGACCCCTTGGAAGAAGTCCCCTTATCACTCAGCCCTCTATAGCCGATTCGCCAGGCTCCCCACGCCGCCGCACCGATCGCTTTCCACGCTGGACTGAGTCCTCCACTCCACCCCCATTCCTCTTCTCCCCCGAGCCTGGCCTCGTGCCGCCCTCGGTCACACCCCCTGCTCGGTCTCTCGAGATGGAGTAGTAGCCAGCATCTCATGTCCTCGGGCCCTTATTTCCAGGCCTCCTTAACTCCCCGGCACATCCCCTCTCTCTTCCAGCGATGGGACCCCGCCGAGCAGGGCCCGCTTCCCGTAATGTCTCCGTCGACTCCCTCCAGAGGTAGGTGCACTCGCTCGCATAAATCGTGGGTGCTTATAGCATACACCCCGTAGGGATGCTACTTACATCCCTACATAAATGTAATCGCAGAGAGGGTAGGGGTGAGTGTCGTCTAATCAGAGGAGGGGGAGGGGGAGCTGTCGCAACGGGCGGGAGGGTGGAGGTGAAACCTACAGAGGGAAAAAGGTGATAGAGAGAAACGAAAAAAGGTATCAAACTTAGCAAACTTAGAAATGTAATGCAACTCAGAGAGTCGGCCAACACAACAGTCAACACCATACCTGGTTGATCAATGTCCTTCCAAAGATTGCTACATTTTGCATCCATCTTCTCGGTTGAAGTCATGTCTGAGTAGTGTGGAAATCCTCCCCAATTTTTCCCTCTGTAAATTTCACCCCCACCCTCTCACTTGTTGCGATAGCTCCCCCCTCCCCCTCCTCGGATTAGCCGATACTCACCACTTGCAAATACCATCCCTAGTCCCATCCACTTACCCTACGTATATAACCCTTGTTTGTAGTAGCTATCTCGCTACATTTCCTCCTCATCAGTCCGCCTGTTGTTTATTTAAAAAAATCACCTGAAGACGATGGCTTGTGTTGCCATCGAAACGTTGTGATTTATTCGTTATTTTTTCTATCTACGTGACTTTACCAAAATAACCAGAGAGTATGAAGTCCTGCAGTCATGAAAGCTTCAAATCAAGATTATCCTATCTAAAGCAAGCCTGACAGCTGAGGAGACACTGAATGTCAAAACTGATCCAGAGTTTGCATGTGTTGAACAAATGCTGCTGAAATTATGCTCTCCCAGAAGTCCGTGTGTAACTTGTCTTTTTACATCGATGGACAGATATGTTGAGGCGTATTGTCTGCTTATTGATTGGATATATTTCATAAGTGTGTGCTCCGAACACACCAGCGCCATTTAATCGCCATTAAATGGTGTTTCCGGATTTATTTTTTCAAAATGACAAGCATGCCACGCATCCAGCTTAACCCTTTGCCCTTCCGATGACGTACGTCATTAGTTTTTCTTCTGATTCCATTCCGATAACGTACGTGTACATCATCAAAACGGAACTATAAGAAAACTAAACGGAAATAACTTTACCGAGGCTCCCACAAGGCCATGCAGGAGAGCGTGTGGTATAGTTTGACGCCAGCTATCATATAGTGTGCTTATGATACTACAGTTATCTGCGGTGAGTGCAATATTTTTAAAAACAACAGCGCTATGCCTCTCTAAATAAAATTTATGTCGACCAGTAAACCATTTTGTCAGGCCACAGCCATTTCGGCAATTACCGGTAAGAGAGGTCCTCATTGACAAGTTCAAATGCTCTCAGCCCGGTTCCACCGGCTCAGCATGACTTTTATAAGGCCCCATTACACGCAAATTCTCACAGCCAGTTAGCAGCCAGGGGAGGAACGTCTGAAGGTCCAGCGTGATGATGTCGGCACGCTTGGCACGCTTGGCACGCTTGGCCTGCCAAGTCGACCAATCAGGTTATTGCATGAACCCTTCACAGAAGTGTGGAATTGTAGGGCTAAGCCACAGGCAGTTTCACATTACTTAAAAATAATGATGATGAAGACAACATACATATGAATATAACAATTGTGAAGACAAAGAAGCCGGTGAAAGATCGTGATGATGACGTCACCATTGGCGAAGCTGCTAGCCCCCACCTTTTGGGGATTCAACATTGCCTCCAAAGCACTGAATTATAGGTGTGCAGTAATAGATTCCAATGTGCACACCACACTGGGCACCCATCTAAGACCGAGTCAAGGGGTGGCTCAAGGATGCAAATTTTCCACAAAATCACCTGAAATCACAATGGTGCAGTATACTTTAGCCCGTTTTCCACTTATATTTTTTCAGCGATACTCTTGTTCGCTTACTTAAAAAAAAGTGCCGAATTTGCAGCGCACAGAGCCGTGATCCTGTGACATCACAAGCTCATTAGGAAGCGTCGACTCAGTTTTCCCTGGCGGTGCCACGCAGAAATTAGCCACGCCCTTTCCAGTTATGTTTTTATCGTACGCACAAGCCTGTCATGTGTTGCACCGTACAAGTTGGTGCCAATAAATGTACTGCACTTTAGAGCGGTAATAATTTAAATATTTCAATTGTACCATAATATGTGCATTGAAATATAAATTTTGCTCGAGATTAGACATGCACTTGTTAAAATTCAAATGTAGATCATTTTTGCAAAGTTCTATAATATTTTACGCAAATTGATGTATTCATTGTGCACATTGTGTTGTCACTGCAGTAAAAATTGAATAATGAACAATGGCCTCCCTCAAGGCTCGGTACTAGTACCATCACTATTGAACGTAAAAATCATCTGTCATGTACATCATCTCGCAAGTTCATGTATGTAGATGACACAGCCCTTGCTGCACAGGGCACAAATCTCGAGTCATATTTTATTGGAGGCATATTTCTGTCACTGAAGACTCCGACCAAATTCCTCCAAGACCACCACAAGCGCATTCCACCTAAACAAGAGCCATTTTTTCGAATTTGGTAAAAAAAAACAATATTTCAAGAGCCGCAATGCACGTGATGAATACGAGAGGATCCTTAATAAATAAGGTCATAAAGCAGTCCTTAATGAGCCGCATGCGGCTCTGGAGCCACAGCTTGCTGACCCCTGCCCATGGTAAACTGGACTTCATTGGTAAACTGGACTTCCACAGTAAATTGGACTTTCATGACAAACTGAACTTCCATGGCAAACTGGACTTCGATGGTAAACTGGACTTCCAAGGAAAACCGGACTTCCATGGTGAGCTGGACTTCCATGGTCAGGGGTCGGCAACCAAAATAATAATAGCCATTTTTTTCGAATTTCAAGAGTCAAACTGCAGTCCTTAAAGAGCCACCGTATGCGGCTCTGCGGTTCTTTAAGCCAGAGGTTTGCCGACCCATGGCCTAAACCATCATGCATCAGATTACACCCTTGATGTGCCCTTCTGTGGTAGCTCAATGCACTATGACCCCACTTCAAGATATCTTGAGGTTGTGGTTATAAGCCTGACCTTCAAACCCCACGTAAAAATAGATGTGAGGAAAGACCAAATCAAGAATCGTCCTGCTACAGAAACATGCAGGAACAAATTGGGGTGCCTTAGCTGATTTGCTGCTAATTATCACCCTATTACTAATCTAATTGTTGGCAGAGTAGAATGCTCCAGCCTGGTATGGGAGCGCATACACAAATACAGGCAGTCTTTCACATATGAACACCCGACTTCCGAACATCCGCACTTACGAACCAGCTTCCATGATAATTTTTGTAACTTGCAAACGAAAACTCGCACTCGCAAACTGAACTGCGGAACTATTTTGTTCAACAGAGCGATCCACCTGCGAGATGTACTGTGTCAGCCTCCCACTGGAAGCGAATGTTTGTGAAAATGTGTAGTGACATCGCTGGATGTCACCATGCTGTGGGTGCAGTACCGGCCCTAGAGGGGCACGGTGTGCTTAGAGTGACATCGCTGGATAGCACCATACTGTAAGTGCAGTGCCGGCCCTAGAGGGCACGCTGTGTGTGTATGCCGACCAAAGGGGAAGGTCGCGTGAAGCCATGGCACTCTGGTTGACCTGGGAGGACACGTGACCAGGTTGAATGACAGGGGGGACCCGAAGAGGGGGCTTGGAGGATCACGTGGGCAGAACCCAGGTTCTTCCTGATGGTTCTGGAAGGGGGGCATGGCCAAGGTCGGAGCCTGCCACGCTGCAAAGAATATAAGCCGAGTCTCGAGAGGGATCGTGGTTGTTGTTCATCCCGGGAAAGAAACCCTTCAACTACGATCTCCTTCTACGAGTCTTCCAGCACGTGGACCCGGGTAGTATGCTGTTGGTCCCGGGTCCATAGTTAACAGTTACGTGGTAACTAGTGTAGTTAGCCGGGTGGTCACCACCCTAGGTTGTTATCATGTTAAGGGGAAAGTTTACCCCGTGTGTTGGAACTAAATAAATGCGCTGGCTCCAAGTCTAAGTGTGCGACTCAGTTGAACCCACTACATATGTATACACGCACACGTGTGTGTTAAAAAGTGAGTGTGCATGTGTGTGGACACGCACGTGTGTGTGGGGGGGGAGCGGTAGTGCAACGGTTAACACGCTGCGCTACCAACCTAACGACCCAAGTTTGACGATTATCTGAATGGGTCCTGGGCCTCCCCTAGGTCAACTCAGCCTTAAATGAGTACCTGCTACGGTGTATTAACATTCCCCTGAGCAGTCAAAGGCGACCGGCGTAGTGCTAGCTACTGCCACCTAGTGTGTCATGGCCGGCCTTCATAGGTACTCACTAAGAGCACTTGCCCCAACAGTCTGTTAAGGCTATATGGGAGATCATTGTCGTTAGTCTGTGTTCATGCACGTGTGCCTCCATGTGTGTGCAATTGTGTGTTATTTTATGTTGTATTTATTATACAATATGTATTACAGTATGACATGCAAATGTTCAATATTTATTTTTATTTATGAGTTTAACGACGCTTCCCTTTTTTGTTGAACCATAACACAATTATGAATACTGACCGTATGTGCATTTAAATAGAGTACATTATTGTGTTCTGACTTACGAACAATTCGACTTACAAACGGACCTCAGGAACGGAACCAGTTCGTAAGTCGATGACTGCCCATAATGCAATGTGCATAATAACCAGAACCCTGAAACGCACAGCAATGAACAGGCTACCAAATAGCCACATTCAAACGACAATGGAGTTTACGCATTTTCTTGCCAATGACAACCTCGTTGATTCAAGATTGCGTCAGATTCTGGGATTACGCTGTTACTAACCTAAAATCTCACCCAGTTATGCTTATGAACAGAGCAGAACATTGTGGACATCCAGAATAAGTACCTCATTCGAGACCCACACATCGTACCTCCTGGCTTTGACATTCCTTGAAGACAATGGTTTAACCATTAATCCAGATATCAGATGGATGGACACATGCGAGCAATATATATATATATTTTCATTACTAATTTAAATACAATGATACTTCTACTAAACGTTTCAGAAGGTGTTGCACTTTTCAAACCAACATCGTTAAATAGAAGAACACAAAAACTCAGATACAGATTGCAGGAAAAAAAGTTAATGAGCCACTGCCGTATCATTATCGCCACACTGCCGAGACTCGGATTCGAACCATAACTGCTGCACCCACAACGCAGAGTACGAATCACTATACAATCACGGCAAGCGCATGGCCCACTGGCAAAAGCCCTCGGTAAGCCTCATGCCAGAGTCACAAAGTGGATTCCACATTAGTCTTTCACTGGAATCCGTGCTGCTTAATCAGGTAAATTCATGGTAATACTAGTACAATTATAGCCTTAAAAATAATTCCGTTTAGCTTCACCTGGGCCACAATGGTCCCACCTCTCCCCCTAACCTGAAAGTATTTCCCTGGTGCCTGGAGCCACGCCGTAGAAAGAGCGCTGTGTGAGCATGAGCAGGGATTGATCATGTGTGAGGCTTTGCAGTGCTGCTGTAAGCTGTGAGCACCGTTGTGCATGCAGACAGGAGTAGTGCCACACAACAAGTCGGGTAACTCGCCGATATCGTATAGTGGTTATAAATCTGCGTTGTGGCTGCAAGCAACCATGGTTCAAATATGTGACATGGCAATGTGGTGGCAATAAAACGGGAGCAGCTACAAGAGTTGTATTTCTGTACGATGCCTGATGATTAAATTCAAGGCTGAAGCAGGGAAATTTGTTCTTATAACGGGGGTTGAGCTGAAAGCTTTCATCCTATTTCAATTATAACAACTGTAAGTGGATTTTGACTTACAACTTTTGTGACTGCAGGAATTCATATTCTATGGTTATTTTGGTAAAGTCACGTAGATAGATAAAATATAATAACAATAAAATAATACAAATAAATTTTGATTTGAAGCTTTCGTGACTGCAGGAATCCATACTCTTTGGTTCTTTCGGTCAAGTCACGTAGATAGAAAATGAATAGATCACGACGTTTCAATCACAACACAGGCAACCGTCATCAGGTGAAACAAAACAGCAGGAGAACTGCTAACGTAGGAGAAAGAGCTGCTGCAACAAGAGGTTATATAGGCTTTTGGTGGGCCCAACCCAAGGGTAAGTGGGCGAAGCTAGACAAGGACTTTGTACGTAAATGTAAGAGATTAGCATGTCAATGTGAAACGGCTCCAGCAACCGGGGGTGTGCCAATGAGAAGATTAGCATGTCAATGTCAGAGAGCCGGGAAACAGGAACAAAAAACCCGCAAGAGCAAGAGATACAAATGGAGAGAGAGACACACACAGACTTGACTTTTAAACAACTTTTATTGCCACCAGCAGCAAAAGCACTGGAGGCGATTTAGATATGAAATACACAGTCACCAGCAAACAAATGAAAATAAAAGCTACAAATTCACGCGCTGTGGTGCTAAAAGCACCGCACACAACACGAAAGAAAAGTCACGTGGTTGTGGTGGTCATCGCGCACGCCACGGTGACGAGCGAGCGCTTCAGAAGGTAAACATGAGGGTGCCGTCCATGCTGGTACAGAGGGCTTTTCCGGCTCCCCAGCGTTCGAAGAAGACGTGCACATCACCAACATGTGTGTGGTATGCGTGCTCCAGTCGGAGCCATGCCTTAAGCAGGCCTCTGAACACTGGAAGCACAGAGCAGCCGTCAGTGTCACCTTCCAGCATCTATTTTCTCGTTCTGTACACCGTACATCTTCGCTTGAGCACAGGCAAAGTTGGCGAGGTCATGGCGCTTGTTAGCCAGGTAAGGCACCCCATATACGAAGCTGCTGTTGTCGAAGGGTACCCCCAGTTTCCTGAAGATGTCCCCCAAAAGGCGGAACATTGGTTTGAGCCGCTGGCAGTGTAAGTACTGGTGGGGCAGATCCTCCCTGGCAATGCAGGAAAAGCATAAGTCTGTTACCCCTGGCGAGATTCGGCTGAGCCACACGGCCGATGGTTACGTGCAGTGTGCCAACCTCCACTGGAGGTCACCGCAGCGTTTGGCTATGGGAGACTTGTACATTTGTTTCCACTGAGGGGCGGCCACAATGAGGGGAGAGAAATGGTCTCTCCATTTGGTGTCTAATAGGTTGGCTAGGTCCCGGGAATGCAGCGCCTTTACGCAGCACATGTAGAGCGCTATGTTTGGGGCATTCTTGAGGGGCACGTTCCTGCAGCCTCGGAGCTTCAGTAGCTTGCCGGAGTCGCTGTGGCCCGGGGGGCTGCGCGCAGGAGAAGCACAACTCCGGAAAGAGGAGGAGGGGGAGGGCTGCCACCATCTTCCGGTGCCTCCAGCTTCAGGCGCAGCTCCTTCATGGTGCGGAACACGTCCTGCAGCAGCTTCTCCCCAGCGAGCATGGAGCGGAGCCACAGAGAGAGACACACACAAAGAGACACACAGAGAGACACAGAGAGAGAGAGAGAGAGACAAAGGGACAACCCACAAACAGAGAGGGACATCCACATAGAGAGAGACACACAAAGACACACACAGAGACACACACACAGAGACAACCACAGAGACAGAGACCCACATAAAGAGACACAAGCACATAGAGAGAGACACACACAGAGAGAGACACCTACACACAGATAGACACAGAGAGAGGCACACACAGACACAAAGAGAGAGAGAGAAACACACAGAGACACATACAGAGGGACAACCCACAAACAGAGAGGGACATCCACGTAGAGGGAGACACACACAAAGACAACAACAACAACAACAACCGCCATTCGCCACTAAGTGGCGGTGACGTCACCACACAAAGACACACACAGAGACACACACAGAGAAACAACCACAGAGAGAGAGACCCACAAAAAGAGACAAGCACATAGAGAGACACAACAACCACCATTCGCCACTAAGTGGCGGTGACATCACCACGACGCTTGTGCCAGGCCATGTGCACCTTGAGGCCACGTGAAGTGTCGAACGCCCGATGGCAGGAGGTCACGGGGCAAACCCATGTGCCACGGGTCGACGAACTGAGATGACTGAGATGAGTGGCTGATACACCACCTGTGCCTCCTACTGTGCCAACTTGCTGTGCTTTAGCCACCGGGCACTCCGCTCGTTGTTGTGAGCGTCGCTCCTTCGCCATCCGTTGTTGTTGAAGGGCGACTGCCTCCAACTGCCCAGTAGCGTCCTTCACGAGCCTCCTCCACTGAGGCCTATCATGACACCGCTGGTACCAGTCATCGGCAAGTCCACTCAGCTCCACGTCCTCCTGTACCACATCACTCCATCTCTTCTTTAGCCCATTGCTGCACCCATTTAGCCCATTAAGCCCCCTCAATCCGGCCGAACAAAAGCTGTTTAGGCATGCGGTGGCTGGGCATGCGGGCTACATGACCCAGCCAACGCAGCCTTGCCTGCCGGAGGAGTTCACCGATGGGACTTTGCCCAGATTTTTCAAGGATTTGTGAGCTCCTCACACAATCCAGCCCGGTTAAACCCAGGATGGATGGTAGGCAGGCCAGTCTAAATGATTATAACCGGCGAAGATGTTCCATTTAGGGGGTCCACGTTTCACAAGCGTAGAGAAGGGAGGGATGACTGTGGCCGAGAAGACCTGAAGCTTTGTGCGGAGTGATAGACCAGGCAGCTTCCACACAGCGTCACGCAACCGATGAAAAGATATTGTCGCTCGGCTGATTCGGAGTGAGACCTCCGCTGCCAAACCGGAGCCGGTCATGAGCACACTGCCCAGGTATGGGAAACTCTCCACTCCCTCCACAACTGCCTCATCACCGATTGGGAGCCGTGGGGGTGGAGTGTCCGATGGCACAAAATACCCAGGCAGGTGCTTAGTTTTGGTGGGGCTGATGGTAAGGCCCCACCTCTTAGTGGCACGCTCCAGTTTCAGCAGAAGCGTCTCTAACGCCTACTCTGAATGAGCAGCAGTTACCAAATCATCGGCATACATAACGTGGTTGACCAATAGGGAGCCATCCCTTGACCACACCCGGGCTTCGATCAGCCTCCCATTATATCTGTACCAAATGGAAATTCCCCCAGTACAGCTATTGAAGGCTTCACGAACTACGTGGTCAAAATATATGTTAAATAATGTGGGAGCCAGATGACATCCCTGTCGCACCCCAAGGTGTATAGGGAATGGCTCCGACTCCGGGCCACGTAGTTTTACCCGGGCCTGCTCACCATCATGAAGGTCCATCGTGATTGTGAGCAGAGGGTCAGGGACTCTGAAAGCACGAAGAACAACCCAGAGCCCAGGCCTACTAATGGTATCATAGGCATTGACCAGGTTAATAAAGCAGAGATGTAGGTCTTGTTGGAATTCCCTACCTGCTGTAGCAGACGGACAGAATATATGGCATCTGTACAACACCACCCATTCCTGAAACCGCATTGGGGCTCCGCAAGCCTCTCCTCAGCGTGCCTAGCAAGGCGATGTTGAATAATCCTTGCCAGGACCTTTCCTGGCACACTGAGGAGTGAGATGCCCCTGTAGTTGTTACAGTCTGTGCGGTCCCCTTCTTAAAGAGGGGGACCACCAGGGCATCCTTCCAATCCTGTGGAACCCGTCCAGTGGTCCAGACTGTCATGTAGGGCAGTCTGTGCACAAACGCCACCCTCCCTCAGCATTTCGCTTGGGAGATCATCTCTGCCCGGTGCCTTTCCTGGTCTCAGACTCTGGATCGCCTTCAGTACTTCCTCAATAGATGGCATCTCAGCCAGCCACTCATAGGGGGTGACGCCTTCTTCCAATATTTGAGGCACCGCAGCCTCAGCAGGGTCATCCCCACTTTGTGCCACAATGTTTTCCTGGCTGAGGGATTTGCCCTCCCCCAGGACCCCACAGAAATGCTCAGCAAATCTTCAAACCTGTTCCTGGGGGGTCGGAGATTGGATCACCGTTTTTTCCCCCTAATGATGGTAATAGGTGTGGCGCTGCAGGTTACTTTTTTTATGGAGTTAAATAGGGATTTGTGATCGTGGGCCACTGAGGCAGACTCCATCTCCTCAGCAACCCGCGACCACCACGCATCCTTGCAGCGCGTCACGGCTCTCCGAATCTCCGAGTGAAGGCTTGCGGTAAGCCTCCTCATTCTCTGACGTGGGATGCTGTAGACGATTAGAGTGGGCCTGTCGCTTTTTCTCAACCACCCTGAACACCTCCTCTGTCAGCCAGGGTCTCTGGGGAGGTCTGGACCGCGTACCCAAAGCAGCCATTGCAGCTGCATGAGTCACAGTCCTAAACCTCGCCCATTTACCCTCGACATCAGGAGGAGTGGGGGACGATGCCAACCCCAGCCGCAAGTGATGATGAAATTCTCGCGTGCAACTTTCATCAGCAGACCAGACCACCTTAGGTTGGAATCGAGTCTTGGGTGTACACCCACCACCGGAGTGGAATAATGGCAGGCACATCTTACAGATGACTAGTCGATGGTCAGAGGGCAGATCAGCTCCATGGTAGGTCCTGGTGTCAAGGACATGGGCTCGCATCCGCTGATCCGTCACTGTGTAGTCCAGCAGATGTTCTTGCTTGGACCCGACATGCATCCATGATGTGTGGATGCGCCGATGCCGGAACAGCATGTTGGTAATTACAAGCCCATGGGCTGCACAAAAATCTAGCAGCCTCTTACCGTTGTTATTGAGCTGATCTGGCCCATGCCTTCCAATCACTCCAGACCAGGTGCCAGCATCATGACCAACTCGGGCATTGAAGTCACCCAACAAGATGACTTTATCCCGAGGGGCCACTTTAGCCAGCACCTGTGACAGGAGGTCATAGAAGGCATCCGACTCATCGGCCTTGCCTGCATCCCTCCACGGATGTTCGTCTTCAGTGGGGGCATAAGTAACCACGACCACCACTCCTCACCTCCGGTTAATGGGAAGGTGAACCCAAAGTAGCCTGGGGCTTACAGCTTCCCAAACCTCACCGCCACGCTCCCACGCCCCCTTCATTCTCTTGTTCAGAAGAAGAGCGACACCCTGTTGTTTGGCAGTCTCTTGCCCCGAGTAGAGGACTGTCCACCCCTCATGGTGACAGGAGCCAGAGCCGGTCCACCGGACCTCCTGAATGCCACAGAGATCCAGGCGGTACCGGTCCAGCTCCCGACAGAGGAGTGGCAGCCTCTCCTCCGCAGTGAGCGTTCGAACATTCCACGTGGCCATCCGTAGTGGCTTGTCGTTGTTTCTGGAGGAGCCCCGAGGGTAAAGATGAAATCTCCTGGCTCCACCAGATGGGGTTTGGCCAGGATACATCATAGACGCCTGGCCCCCCCGGGGCCTCGGCACAAGCTTATTAGTTAGATATTTTAGTTGTGGTTTAGTGGTACTTTATTGAAGGTGGAGGGGTTACTAGCCCCTCGCACCCGTCCAGAGCCCCCATTTAGCCACTGTGGTGGTCACAGACGCCATGAGGGGAGAGGTCAATCGGAATTGACCCTCCCCCCCACAGCACTGTCCAAGACAGCGTTGCCCATCCGGCACCGCGAGGAGGTAGGGGGTTGTTTTTGCCGGAGACACACACACAGAGAGGGAGACACAACATAGAGAGACACAGAGAGAGAAAGGCACACGTAGAGAGAGACACACACACACAGAGACATATGGAGACACACAGAGAGACAACCCCCACACAGAGAGAGGCACACCTACACACAGAGAGACACACAGATAGAGACACACACACAAAGAGAGAGAGAGAAACACACAGAGACACATACAGAGAGAGTGACACACACACACACAGAGACACACAAACAGAGAAACACACAGAGAGAGATACACACACAGAGAGATAACCACAGAGAGACACATAGAGAGACACAAGCACATAGAGATAGACACACACAGAGACACAACACAGAGAGACACATAGAGGGAGAGAGACACACATAGGGATACGTTAACCTGATGAAGTACTCAGAGAGTCGTACTGACTAGTAGTATTTATTGACTATAGTAGTATCTACTGACAGTAGTAGTATCTGTTAGCTATACAGTAGTATATACTGACCATAGTAGTAGCTACTGACTGTATAGTAGTATCTACTGACTGTAGCAGTATTTACTGACCGTAGTAGTTTCTACTGACAGTAGTAATATCGACTAAATATACAGTAGTATCTACTCACTCTATAGTAGTATCTACTGACTGTAGCAGTATTTACTGACCGTAGTGGTATCTACTGACTGTAGTAGTATCTGCTGACTCTATAGCAGTATCTACTGACTCTATAGTCGTATCTAGCGACTCTACAGCAGTATATACTGACTGTAGTAGTATCTACTGACTATATAGCAGTATCTACTGACTCTATAGTAGTATCCACTGACTATAGTAGTGTAATGCCGGTACATCATTCGGGTAATCAAGGGAGCGAGCCGGCTGTGGAGTGCCAGAAAGAGGGCGTAGCCAAAGGGCGGGGGAAGGCCCAGCTAGGGAGATAAAAAGGCAGCGTGGATGCACGTGTCGTTCCTCGACCTTGAAAAGGCATTTGACAGGGTCCCCCACGACCTCATCTGGCACTCGCTTCGATCCCATGGAGTCCCTGAAACCTACGTGCATTGGGTGCAACTCCTATACAAGAACGTCACCAGTGCAGTCAGGTGTGCAGTGGGCTTATCACCGCCATTTCCCATCAGCGTTGGAGTGCACCAAGGATCGGCCCTGTCACCACTCCTGTTTATCCTGTGCATGGACACGATCACTGCCGACCTGCACACGCCCCTGCCATGGTCAATTCTCTACGCGGATGACGTCCTCCTCTCAGATGAAGAGAGAGGAGAAGTGGAAAGACAAACGCGCCTGTGGAAGGAACGTTTGGACGAAAACGGGATGAGGTTCAACATCAAAAAGACGGAGTATATGGAGTGTGGCCCCCAAACCGACGGCACCATCAGTATTGACGGAGAAGATCTGAATAAAGTGATGGACTTTAAGTACCTGGGCTCCACCATCAGCTCAGATGGTAGCATCACGACTGATGTGAGGTCACGAGTCAATGCGGCGTGGATGAAATGGAGGCAAGTCACCGGAATCCTCTGTGATCGGAAAATGCCGGATAGGCTGAAGGGAAAAATATACAAGACCATCGTCCGACCGGTGGCACTCTATGGATCCGAGTGCTGGCCAGCCACAACTGTACACGAACAAGCTCTCCACACCATGGAGATGAGGATGCTCAGATGGAGCCTCGGGCTCACTCGATGGGATCGTGTCAGGAACGAAGACGTTCGGAAGCGACTTGGTGTGGCCCCCATTGCGGACAAGATGCTTGAGGCAAGGCTTCGGTGGTACGGCCATGTGATGCGAAGTGAAGAGTCATCAGTGGCCAAGACTGCCGTGCGTATTGAGCCAGAGGGCCGCCGTCCACGCGGACGTCCGAAGAAGCGATGGATGGACCGAATAAAGGAAGACATGAAGACGGTCAACGCATCCCCTGAAGATGCCCTGGACCGAGCCAAATGGAGAAGACAATGCCGAAAAGCGGACCCTGCGCCACAGCGGGAACAACGCTAGGAAGAAGGATACAGTAAAGGGTCATCATTGTGGATAACACTCGGTGGGTCACGTCGTCGGGTTGGGATCTTCAATAGCCTCGTGTGTAAGAGGGTTACATAGTGTTACACAGTGTTACATAGGGGTAGTTACGTTTACAACAATTATAGAACCCATCCTGTAAGCGAAGTGTTATTAAAAGACTCACCTCAACTCACGTAGTGTCTTTATTGAAGCACTACAACTGGTGTCAGGAGTTACAATAGTTGGCGATAGCGTAGGCTACTAATGTTAACAGGGAGGAAGCAACTTATAAGGTCGTCTTCGGACAAGGACGACCACGACGACGGTACTTCACCACCAGCGACCCAGGTTCCTCAAGACCTAGAAATAGAGCAGCATGCTGATACGCCGGCAACGCGGGGCGACGACCGACCTCCCACCATGCTGCCGCTTCCAAGCAGTGATCGCCGGACAAAGAAATAAGTTATGGGAGACCTCCTGGACGCCGTCACTGCTTTAGCCGCCCTAATGCAGAGGGAGGACGACGAGGGGATGCCCGTGCAGCGTCCCGCGACCTCAACCGCAGCCACTTCCCGCACGCGGGAAACCGGAAGGACGCAAGCCGCGAAAGCAGCCGCCATTTTGAACAGCGGGCGGGAAACGGCTCCCGCCAATTTGTAAGACCCGCCAATGGCACTGAACACAGATTTTGCACTCAAGAAGAGGCTGCCCTTCGTCAAAGAATTCACAGCTCCTAGTGGCGATTGCGAAGCTTTTCGACGCCGTTTTACCGCCGCTTATAAGTTAGCTAATTGGACTGAGGAGGAGGCGCTACGTGTGCTGCCGACGGCGTTGGACGACGACGCTCTGGCGGCCTTAGACGCTATTCCTGAAGAGGACAAGACCTCTCTGGCACAAGCCCTGGCCCAGATGGCGCTCATCTACGCTCCTCAATGCCAAAAGTGCCACAAGTTCGCAATGCGGCGGCGAGGGGAGGCCGAGTCGCTGAGACGCTCACTTCGCCAGTGCCATAAGCGCGCTGCAGAAGGCAAGTGCGAGCTTCTGGCACTGACAAAGTGAGCTTACCCTGGGATGGACCAGGTCGGCAGGGACTCGCTGGTCCTGGGGAAGATGCTCCAGCTCACCCGGGAACTACAGGTCCCACTACCTGCGACCGACCACTGACGTCCTCTCCTCGCTCAGGATCGCACGGTGCCTGGAGGCACATATCAGCATTCAGCGACGCTCCGACGTCGCTGCAGGAGTCCTAGCTGTCGGGGAAGACGGAGCATCTCAAAGAGCCTCCGCTTTCTTCTCTGGAGGAAGGGAAAGGAGGGCCGAAGTGAGTCTACACGACGATCGTGGACGTCCTAGGGATCCTTCACTTCGCCAGAGGGATGGGCCAGTGGTGTGCTTTAAATGCGGCCTGCCGGGACACATCTCCATTGGCTGCCGCGCTCCACGACCAAGACCTCCTACGACACCGCAGTTCTACAACTGACCCTCCTCCTCTCATCGGGGCCTACAGACAAGTCGCGGTGCACCCCACACACAGCCAAACCACCCACCTCATGCATCGGGTTCGGGGTCGCGTGTCGTCCAGCCGTGTCAGGATGCGTCACGTGTGGGCCGCGATGTTACGGGTGAAGGGTGGCCGAGACATCCCGTGCAATTCCACACCTTGGGTCGCCGCGTTATTGCCGCGGCAGCAGGGTCATCGGGACATAGGGACAATTGAGGAGATTGAGGTACTCCTACTTGTGGACACAGGTGCATCGGCAACAATCATTTAGGAAATTATTTACGATTGTTTGCCGCCAAAATCTCGCACCATTTCGCCTGTTAAAATTCCGTGTTTCGCCGCGAATGGTCAGTCATTAGGGATCATTGGTCAGTTAATGGCTACAGTATGCGTCGGCGAGATCAGCTGGATTGATCCCGTGCTTGTTTCCACCTCCCTCACAGTATTTTGCCTGTTGGGGACGGATTTTTTAGCCAGATGGCATTTTTAGCATCGCCAACCGTATTCCACACAGCAAATATATCCGCTCCGGCAATGGCCAGCCGAACCGTTAAAATCCCCCCTGGCTCACAAATATTAATTCCCCTGTGGTTAAAGAAACAAGTTGATAGGAAAAATTCAAAGGTAGGGATGTTGGTTCCTTCCAACAAGGCGGCTCGGGGTGAAACCTTATTGTTTGCGCAGACCTTGTTGGCAAATAGCTAAAGTGGCCCCTCAGGATAAAGTCATCTTGTTGGGTGACTTCAATGCCCGAGTTGGTCATGATGCTGGCACCTGGTTTGGAGTGATTGGAAGGCATGGGCCAGTTCAGCTCAATAACAACGGCAGGAGGCTGCGAGATTTTTGTGCAGCCCATGGGCTTGTAATTACCAACACACTATTCCGGCATCGGAGCATCCACACAACATTATGGATGCATGCCGGGTCCAAGCAAGAACATCTGCTGGACGACATAGTGATGGAACAACGGATGCGGGCCCATGTCCTTGACACTAGGACCTACCGTGGAGCTGATCTGCCCACTGACCATCGACTTGTCATTTGTAAGATGCACCTGCCATTCTTCCACACCAGTGGTGGATGTACACCCAGGACCCTATTCAAACCCTTAGTGGCATGTTCTCAGATAGCTGATGAAAGTTGCAAGCGAAAATTGAACCATCGCTTGCAGCTGGGGTTGGCATCGTCCCCCACTCCTCCTGATGTCGAGGGGAAATGGGCGAGGTTTAGGACTGTGGCTCATGCAGCTACAATGGCTGCTTTGGGTACACGATCCAGACGTCCCCAGAGACCCTGGCTGACAGAGGAGGTGTACAAGCTGGCTGAGAAAAAGCGACAGGTCCACTCTCATCGGCTACAGCATCCCATGTCGGAGAATGAGGAGGCTTACCGCAGCCTTCGCTCAGAGGTTCGGAGAGCCGTGAGCCGCTGCAAGGATGGGTGGTAGTCGCGGGTTGCTGAGGAGATGGAGTCTGCCTCAATGGCCCGCGATCACAAATTGTTCTTTAATTCCATAAAAAAAAAGTAACCTGCAGCGAATCCACGGCCGGTAATGTGTTGTCATTATGGGCAGCCCGGGTTACGGGATGCAGTACCAACCCTAGCGGGGTTTGGGTGAGCGCTGGTTAGCGCGGAGGCACCGCGAGCAGTGTGCGGTGCGGGCTCCCGGTGAGGGAGCGTCAGCCAGCCAGAGTTATCTTGGGGCATGATACGCTGGTTGACCTGCTGTCACGTGACCGGACGATATTAGAGGGGGGCCACCAGTGAACCGGGGCTGTGGGGCGGTCACGTGGTCAAAAGGAGCTCTCGTGAACCTTCGAGAAGGAGCTCGAGAGGCCTGGAAGGTGGGCGGGGCGAAGGGCATAGCCAGCCCCAGCCCGGGAGCATATAACGAGGGCTCCGTTCGGAGCTCGGGGTTCTTCGTGTGCTGGTGTTACCAAGATTGACGTCGAGGAGAAGAAGCCTCTAGCCACACAGTCCGGGACCCCATTTGTGGTCCGAACCGGGATAGCAAACTGTGACTAGTTCGGCCGTATCGTAGTTAGATGGGCATTCGAGACCCGAGTGTAGATGGTGTTGTGTTACGTGTTAATGCGGAATAAATAGTGTTGCTCCCAAGATAACGTCGGAAATCACTACAGAAGTACTGAAGGCGATCCAGAGTCTGAGACCAGGAAAGGCACCGGGCAGAGATGATCTCCCAAGCAAAATGCTGAGGGAGGGTGCCGTTTGTGCACAGACTGCCCTACATGAGATGATAACAACAGTCTGGAATACTGGACGGGTTCCGCAGGACTGAAAGGTGGTCCCCCTCTTTAAGAAGGAGGAACGCACAGACTGTAATAACTACAGGGGCATCTCACTCCTCAGTGTGCCGGGAAAGGTCCTGGCAAGGATTATTCAACATCACCTTGCTAGGCACGCTGAGGAGAGGCTTGCGGAGCCCCAATGCGGTTTCAGGAAAGGGCGGTCCTGCACAGATGCCATATTTTCTGTACGTCTGCTACAGCAGAGGTGTAGGGAATTCCAACACGACCTGGTCAAGGCCTGTGATACCATCAGTAGGTCAGGGCTCTGGGTTGTTCTTCGTGCTTTCGGAGTCCCTGACCCTCTGCTCACGATCATTAAGGACCTTCATGATGGTAAGCGGGCCTGGGTAAAACTACGTGGCCGGGAGTCGGAACCATTCCCTGTACATCTTGGGGTGCGACAGGGATGTCCTCTGGCTCCAACATTATTTAACATCTATTTCGACCACGTAGTTCATGAAGCCTTCAATAGCTGTACTGGAGGAATTTCCATCTGGTACAGATACAATGGGAGGCTGATCGATGCCCGGTGCAGTCAATGGATGGCTCCCAATTGCTCAACCATGTTACGTATTGATTTGAAGCTTTCGTGACATAAGGAATCCATACTCTTTAGCTCTTTCGGTAAAGTCACGTAGGTCGAAATAAAATAAAACAAATCACGACATTTGGATCGCAACACAAGCGATCTTCATCAGGTGGGACAATCACAGAAAAAAAATCCTGAAGTCGGCGAGAGAGCTGCCGTGACAAGAGGTTATATAGGTAAGAGGGGGGAGGAAGCAAAGGGGGAGAGAGAGAGAGGGGTTGGGGTAGAGGGGGCGTGAGCGCTATAGGGGAAGAGGACGTGGAGCTAGGGGGGGACGTGGGCGGGGCTAGCAGTAAACCGGCAGGTAATGATGGAAACAACAAGTTAAGGCATTACCTGGTTGATATCATCCTTCCAACGACATGTCTCAGACCGTGTTCGCGAACACAAGGCAGATCTGAAATATGGCAGAACCAATACCTTTGCCGTAGCTGGCCATTGTTATAACGCTGTGGGCTCGCATGATATTGTTTTTTTCTGAGACCAAGGTACTCTGCAAACCTTTGGGCTACTATCAAAGGTTTGTTCATGAAGCCATCCAGATATATAAACAGACAAAACTTCAACCGAGAAGATGGATACGGATACAAATTGAACAATCATTGGAAGGATGTTATCAACCAGGTAATGCCTTAACTTGTTGTTTTTGTTTCCATCATTACCTGCCGGGATACTGCTAGCCCCACCAACGTCCCCCCCCCCCCCGCCTCACGTCCTCTTCCCCTAGCGCTCACGCGGCCCCCCTGCCTCCCCCTACCCCACCCCCCCCCCCTACCCCACACCCCCCCCTACCCCACACCCCCCCCTCTCTCCCCCCTTGCCTCCTCCCCATTCTCTTACCTATATAACCTCTTGCCACGGCAGCTCTCCCGCCGACTTCAGCATTTTCTTTCTGCGGTTGTCCCACCTGATGAAGATCGCTTGTGTTGTGATCAAAACGTCGTGATTTGTTTTATTTTATTTCTACCTATGTGACTTTACCGAAAGAACCAAAGAGCATGTCACGTATGCCGATGATTTGGTAATAGCTGCTCATTCAGAGGAGGAGTTGGAGACGCTGCTGCTGAGACTGGAGCGTGCCACTAAGACGTGGGGCCTTACCATCAGCTCCACCAAAACTAAGCACCTGCCTGGGTATTTTGTACCATCGGAAACTCCACCCCCACAACTCCCAATTGGTGATAGGACAGTTGTGAAGAGAGTGGAAAGTTTCCCATACTTGGGCAGTGCGCTCATGACCGGCTCCAGTTTAACAGCAGAGGTCTCACTCCGAATCAGTCGAGCGGCATTATCTTTTCATCGGTTGCGTAATTCTGTGTGGACGCTACCTGGTCTGTCGCTCCGAACGAAGCTTCATTTCTTCTCGGCCACGGTCATTCCCTCCCTTCTCTACGCTTGCGAAACGTGGACCCCTCTGATGGAACATCTTTGCCGGTTAGAAACATCTAGGCTGGCCTGCCTTCGATCCATCCTGGGTTTAACCAGGCTGGATTGTGTGAGGAGCTCACAAATCCTTGAAATATCTGGGTAAAGTCCCATCGGTGAGCTCCTCCGGCAGTCAAGGCTGCTTCGGCTGGGCTATGTTGCCCGCATGCTCAGCCACTGCATGCCTAAACAGCTTTTGTTCGGCCGGATCGAGGGGGCGAAACGTGCACGACACGGGCTAGAGAAGAAATGGAGTGATGTGGTACAGGAGAATGTAAAGCTGAGTGGATTTGCCGATGATGGTACCAGCGGAGAGGCTCATGAAGGACGCTACTGGGCAACTGCGTCTGCCTCTGTTGTTGTTGGAGGGCGTCTGCCCTCCAACAACAATGGAGGGGGGAGGAGCGACGCTCACAACAACAAGCGGAGCGCCGGGTGGCAAAAGCACAGCAAGTTGGCACAGTAGGGGGCAAAGGTGGTGCATCAGCCAATCATCTCAGTCAGTCAACCTGTTTCATCTGGGTCTGCCCCGTGACTTCCTGCCAGCGGCGTTCGACACTTCACGTGGCCTCAAGGTGCACATAGCCTGGCACAAGCGTCGTGGTGATGTCACCGCCACTTAGTGGCGAATGGCGGTTGTTGTTGTTGACCCCCAGGATGTCGATTTGTGCCCGGCTTTGCGACTATCGCAAAACCACTGCATGTCCTTACTGTCAAAGGCCAGAAATTTCGTTGGGGAATGGAGGAGGCGGCGTTGGTCGCACTGCGGGAGGGTTTGGTCAAAGCACCTCTCCGCTATCCCGACTTCTCCCGACCTTTTCTCCTCAACACGGAAGCCAGTGACACTGGGATTGGCGCCGTGCTGTCCCAGGTTGTTGACGGGGAGGATAAGGTCGTGGCTTATGGGTGTCGGGTGTTATCCCCTGTAGAACAGCGGTATTGCATAACGCGACGAGAATTGTTGGCCATCGTCTATTTTGTCCAAGTATATCGTCCGTACCTCTATGGGAGGGCGTTTGAGGTGTGGTCAGATCACACGGCCCTTCAGTACGCGCTGCGGGTTGACCAACTGTCCGGGCAGCTCTCGCGGTGGCTAGAGGTCCTTCAGGACTATACCTTTAAAGTGTCGTACAGAAAGGGTGTTCGTCATCATAACGCGGACGCTCTCTCAAGATTGCCACCTCGAGATTCATGCGCATGCCTCACGGGTGCAGGATGCTGCAAAACCCCTGATGGGGAGTTGCCTCAGGCTATGGTGGCACCTGCGGATGTTCTGCCTATGGACACGGTCCAGATGCGTGATAGAACACTCGGCCTCATGAATGACGAATGGGGGTGACTCCAGATGGAAGACGCCTCCCTGCTCAAACTGTGGCACAGTGTCAATAAAGCAGAGGGTCGGGGTAACAGATGAGAAGTATCGCCGGTGATCCTTGACGGAGGCTTGCTGATGAGATGGGACGAGGAATCCCATCGATACGCCATTGTTTTGCGGGGAAGGGTTATACGTGCCGAGCATGAGCAGTTAATGCACCTTGGTGTCCAAAAGACATTGGCTACTCTAAAAATGCACTTGTTCTGGCTGGGCATGGCCGATGACGTTTATAACCTGCTACAGGGTTGCACAGAATGCGCTCGCCTCAAACCTCCGATGAGAGCGGATCGCCCAACGCTGAAATCAATCTGCGTTTCCCCCACTCCACTCCGTGGGGGAAGTATTTGTCACGTTGGCCAATGTCCTGGCCGCTACCAAACCAATCAGCTGGAACCATCACGGACGTGTTCCTTCATGGCTACGTATTGGATAAAGGCGCCCCTGAACGTCTCTTGACGGACCAGGGCAAAACAAATTCGTCCAAGCTGTTGAAAGAGGTTTGCGAGCAATTGGGTACGAAGAAGGTGCGCACATCGCCTTATCACCTCCATACGGACGGTATGGTGGAGAGGTTACACAGAACCCTGACTTCGATGTTGTGCCAACGTGTCAATTAAGCCCTGTCAGACTGGGACTTACATGTTCCGGGCGTGCTCGCCGCATATAGTTCCGCCCCGTATGCTTTTACCGGGTTTTCCCCATTATTATATCGTACTGACGCGACAGCTTCTTTGTCTTTCTCGGTTCTTTATTAACTCATATAGTTCACATCTCCTCCGTCGGCATCACTCAATGTCTCTCCATACTCTTCCACTCGCAACTCCCCATCAACATCACTCAATGTCCCTCCGCTCGCTTGCTCCGCTCCGCTGGCTTCGCTCGCTCTCCTTCTGCTCCTCCAGCGACCCTCCTCTCTGCTCTCTCTCCAGCTCAGTCGCTCTTTGTTCTCTCTGCCGTCCCACTCCGTCGTAGCTCTCTCCACCAAGGTCCGTTACTCCGCTGCTATCCTATGCTGTATTCGCTCCGTCCACTGCTACTCCATCTGTATCGTCTCTATCCACTGCTACCGTACACTGTATTCTCCTTGTCCACTGCTACCGTACACTGTATTCTCTTTGTCCACTGCTACCTTATACTATATTCTCTTTCGATTTAAAGCTTTCGTGACTGCAGGGATTCATCTTCTTGGTTCTTTCGGTAAAGTTACGTAGAAGGGAAGTAATAAAATAATAAAAAATAATAAAATAATAAAATAATTCTCACGACGTTTCGGCCACAACGCAAGCAGCCGTCTTCAGGTGGAGAACAGGTCTGTCAAGTAGATAGAGTCTGAATGGCACGCTCCAGGCTTGGAGCGACTATTTATGCTGGGATGGAGGGGCGAAGAGCGTCTTCACAAAATAATTTGCATATCAAGAGGAATTTAGCATATTCATGGGAAATGCAGATATGCGATTAGTACTACCTGTGAGATACGTAGGAGGATTGGCGAGGGGTTTAAAGTCATTATGCCCATGCATTATGCAGGATTAGCAGTATCAAAGGGAGGGAGTAAGGTTAGAATTAATAAAGGGAAAGAATGTTAATAATATGGCGCCGCAGCAACTAATATGTTTTTAGACTATACATTGTAATATTACACTATGTATTATTCTACCCACCCAAATGTATACCACACTTCTGTATATTCACTATATAATAACGATACAATATATTACCTTATACATTGTATTAAACAGTACACTTTAATACTATTTATTATTATACAATATGCTATACAAGAACCAAGAAGATATATTCTTTGTCCACTGCTACCTTATACTATATTCTTTTTGTCCACTGCTCCGTCTCTCCATCCGTTTGTCACTCGTCCCAGGCACCAACCCCCGTTTCTCTCCACGCTCTCCGCCTTTATCCCTGAACCAATTCCCCTTCATTAATTAGATCATCCCCCGCTTCGCTACTCGCCCCCAGCCCCCAGTGCCACGTGGCGTTGTTGTTGTAGACACAGCGGTTTCCAATTTCAGACACCCATACCTCTCGTCCAATCACCGGCCTGCGTCCTCAATTACCCCTGGCCACCTGCGGCCCTCCTTAACTACCATGCCATTTTAATTGGTACAACGACAGTAAGTCGCTCAGCGCCCTGTGTCCCCGTTTGCCCTCACTGTCCGCCACGTGCACGTATCTCAACCCATCGCGGGAATGCGTATTTCTCAAGTCCTACATATGGAAGGGAGCGTGACCCACCAATTGATGTGCAGCTCAAACCGCTGGGAAATTGCACAAAGATACCGAACCCCATGCGTTTTACCCTACAGCGTTTGGCAGAAGCTAGGGAGGCATCTTGTGGCGGGCGGCCAATAAACGGCTCGTCAAGCCCCGCCAGTCCACAACAATATGGACGCCAGGGGTCAAGGCGTGGCTCCACTGCCCCTATGTCCTGATGAATACTTCCCCGAAATCATACAAACCATGGCAGGGCCCGGTCGAAGTGGTGGAGGTGAGGAGTCTGCAGTGCATGTGGATTCAGTGTGGTCACCGCCGCTGGTTTGTGTACCCGTTGTGGCTAAAAGTTTTTTTCCACCTGCCGTTAGTCTTTCATCTCCACTTCCAGAGTGCCGGATCTCTAGTCAGTCCGATGAGCTGGGGCGCGTGTCGGCTGACGTCCTTTCTCAGGACAGTTCTATTGTTCTGCCCACAGGGTCCAAGTGCCTAACGCCCCCAATGTCACCGGTAGTGCCGGCCCGGGGTGGACGGGGGAATCCAGAGCCGCCATCGCCCGACCCTCCACTGCTTGGTGGTTCTTCACCTCGGGAGGTGCCGTGCTCATAGAGTCATCTTCTGGCTGTTCTCGGACCTCCAGGAGGGGCGCACTGTCCTTGCTTGACGGCCCGGCATCAAGGACTCGAGCAAAGATTGCTCGATTTAAATGTCCATCCTTCGGCGTCTAAGTGCACCTACACCTGTGGTCTGCGGTTGCCGCTCGAGCCAGATGGGTCATTGACGGACCCGGGCTCATCTTGTGCTCGTGTACAGCATTACATATGTGCGGTGTAGTTGTGGGCTGTCCAGGGGTGGGTCGGCCATTGTAAATAGTTGCAACTTTCTTTTTTTTCCCTTCCCTCCCAATCTTCTTCTCTCTGATCCTGTATATAGTGTAAAAATCGTTTATTCCTCGTTCGGGATTATTTGTTGTTCTGTTGCGTTAAAAGTTGGAGGCCCACACGTTGCGTGGGTTATATGTCGGTCAGCCAAGACGGCCGAGTTTCATAAAGGGTACAACCACAACTGGTGAATGAGTGCGCACGTACCACTTGATGGGGCCGACGAAGACATGGCGGGGAAGCAGGCCCGACAGAGCAGGGCTTCATCGCAGAGAGGGGACGTGCCGACACGTAGTGAAGGGGGGCTGGAAACGGGGGCCCGGAGGACATGTGACGCTAGCTCCAGTTCCGTCGCGAGAGAACAAGGACGAGGCATGGCCGGAGGCGGAGCGAGTCCACACTCGAGGGGATAAGAGGGACGGAGGCGGAGCGATCGTGGTTGTGTGGCGGGCAGAGCTTACCATGCGGCGTTGCTTCGGGGGTCTTGGAGCATCGGTCGACGGGGACTCAGTTTATGTAGAGACCCCTTTTGGGGGTCTAGAATAACCCCAAGTATTGTTATCCTATAGCCCTGTTAATTTGTTAATAAATCGTGGTGCCTCCAGACTTGTGTGTGCATCGTGAGACACACACTAAACATGGAACTATAGCACAAGGGTTGGTAGATTTGTTAGACCTGTGATGTGAGGTTAATCACGAACATTGTTTATGATTCAAGGTGAACGTGATAATTCCGTGGGGTTAGGGCTCAATCACCGTTTGACACGAGTGTGCATTAAATTAATGGTGGACAATCATTTGATTCAAATGGACTCATTCAACCAGTTTTGTGTGGGACTGAGCACAGGAGTTCTGGGAGTGTAGATGGGCGAGTTACGAACAAAAGAGGATACGGTGGTTGGCCACTCGCGGTGTTCTCCAAATCTGTTGATACAGGGAGCTGTTAAGAAGCTTGGTCGTTCAGTGTACAATTTTGAACCCGGGTGCAAGGTTGTTGTAAAATAACGAAGGGTCGTCTCCCATTTTGTTTAGTTTATGGTGGAGATGTCTTGCCAATTGAGGGTAATGCGGTCTAAGTACAATTCAGTGGGGGCTGATTGTAACAGGTGTGTATACAATATGTACGTGACGAATTATTAATGGGATCACACCCCCTCGTGGTATGATGGAATCGCGTAATTTTAGCATGTGTGCGACTTGCTCATGGAGAGGTTGAATGGGGGGTGCTCCAGATTAGGCTTCACACCTTCCGGCAGATGTGGAAGCAGACACATGACTTCCAGTTGACGAGTCACGTTCACGCGAAGCTATAGCATTCATATTGAATCAAAGTAATTCTTAGTCAATGTGTAATGCGGGCGTAAATGACCTTCCGGATGTGACGTCATGGGGGGGAGGAGTTACGTCACGTGGGGGTAAGGGTTCAGGTATTAAAGGGGGTGAAACCGGAAGAGGAGGGGGTGACTGGAGACTGAGCGAGTGCGAGGCCACGAAGGGCGAAGGAAGGAGGAGTGGCGAGATCGCCACACACGCAGAGTACGGTCGGCACCGTCGGCCAGCGGTGACCGACCCCGAGGAAACGGGGAGCTGCGGTGAGACCGCAGCAAGGGCGGCCGGGGAGGCTGCACGAAGAGAGAGACTGCTCCGGGAGAGAGAGAGAGGCAGCAGCGGTGGGGCTGCGTCAAGGAGGAGAGAGAGAGACAGCAGCGGTGGGGCTGCATCAAGGAGAGCCAGAAGGCTGCACGCAGAGAGCAGCAGCGGAGCTGCGGTGGGAACGGCGAGAAGGCTACAGCAGCTACAGTAGCGGCAGCAGCGTCGGCAGCGGAGTGGGGAGTCTCTGGGAGAGAGCCGTGTGGGGGAAGAATCCACGAACCCAAATAAAGGACACCAAAGCCAGATACCGTGGTCGAGTCCTTTATTACAAATGTGCAGTACTCTCGTTGTCTTTCTCGTCTCGTTTATTCACGCGTAGAGTTCACACCTCCTCCTCATCATCGCTCCGTGTCTCTCCGTTCGCTCCGATGCACAACCCGCCATTAACAACACTCCATGTCTCCCCGTAACTACCGTACACTGTGTTCTCTCTATCCACTGCTACCGTACACTGTGTTCTCTCTATCCACTGCTAACCGTACACTGTGTTCTCTCTATCCTTATCGTATCTATTCCTGCTCACTGCTGCTTCGTCTCTGTCCCGGGCACCAACCACTCCAGCTCCAATCCGAACCAAGACTCCCGTCTCTCCGTTACGCTGAGCCCTTTATCCCCGCACCAATCAGTCCCAATCAATTATCTCATCCCCCGCTTTGCTACTCGCCTGCAGGCCCCCAGCCTCATGTGACCATGTTATTGCCGCCAGGCCGGCGCCGGTCATTAACCACTCACCCTCCTGACCAATCACCGGTCTGCGTCCTCAGTCACCCCTAACACTGTTGCGTCTCTTAACGACCTCCCCCTTAATGCCACGACAACAACTGTGTCCTCAGATGCTCCCACTGTACTCTGCTCGCTTGCCTAGCAACAGAACGCGTGGCGTGTGATATTTCAAGTCCTACAAATGTAACATAATTCATATACATTAAGGATACAGGAATGTTATTTATTCGAGTTAAATTACCATATATTTGTGATAATTCATGTTTGATATGTGGCGTTAAAGTCAACACGGGGTAAGGGGTTGCTTGTTTGGGATTGGAGCAAGGCATGTTGTCGTCTCTGCAGGCTGAGTCGTAAACCTTGTCTGATCACATTGCAGTCTTTTGTAGGTGTTTGAATAAAGAGTGTCTTGGCTGTTCAACACTGGCTCCTGGATCTCTCTCTTTCGGAGCACCGTAGTGGCGAGTGTGGAGCAGAGTAATATAGCAAGCTCCTAAGTAAAAAAACTATCTGTGGTCTGAGCAAGATCACACAACTAAAACACTTTAGTTTACCAGGTAAGGCCCACCGAGCTATTCGCCTTTTTTCAGAAGCGGCCTGGCCACAAATGATGGCTCAACGAAGTTGCTTATAATGTGGAAAATGTATAGCAGCCAAATACTATAAAGGTGTGACTAAATGTGGTGCGAAAAACATGAGGACCCAGATAAAAATCCACGCGACCACGGGGAGAACATGCAAACTCCAAATATGCAGGCATCAGGGTTGGAATTGAACCCATGACCTCTTGAAAACCATGGTGAGGGAGATAACATCTCCTAGCCACCACGGTGCCCTAGATCACGGTAAGACACAAAGGAGATACAGTAATCCCTTGCCAACCGCGAATTTACCAACCGCGAGATTTGAGTGCACGCGAATTTACTTCTGTACACCTGTTTACCAACCGCGAGCATCTCGGTTTGCGTGATACACGCGAATCGCGAGTCATTGCACCAAGTCGTGAAATCAAAATTGACGTTGCCGCAGAGCATCCGCCCCATGTCTCGCACACAGGCTGGCATCATGAAAGGGGGCCACAATGGTGGGGGGAGAGGTTGATCTAATTACCTCATCCATGTCCCCACACCTATTAGCACGGTTGGCTACATATGGTGCGAAAGGTCAGCATAATACATAAACCGCAGTTCAGATAGTAAAATACGGCAATGCCAGAGAAGGAGACATCACAGCTGAGACCTCACATTTGAACAGGGCAGAAAGCATAAATTATGCTGTTTTGTTGTAACTTATACTGTAATAAGATAGGAGATGCTTAGACACAGATGTCAAGTTATTGTTCTATTGGAAAGGGACGTGGTTATTTACCTCAGTGTTAATAGCCAACATCAATGTAAATATCCACAGAGAGGATATATTTAGTTAAAGTGTTTATTTTCATCAGTCAGTTCTGCGGTGGTGACAATTGTCTGGTCTGTAGCGACGTGGAACAACCTGATGATTGCGTCACAACTACCAAGGCATTTTTCGTGATCGCGTGGTTGTCAAACATGAGATCAAGCAAGGGTTCAAGGTGTTGTCTACACGGAGAGACACAAACTTGACTCTTGGTGCTAACAAATACAAATTTAGATTTCATGGGACGTTGTTGATAGAAGCGTTTTTCCGTATATCGCTTTGAAGCAAATACTGTACTGAAAACTGCCAACTTCTTCGGTGTCCAATCTGTCACCAGTACAAGAATAAAGTACTCTGCCTCACTACAAATTCTCACAGTGAATTTAATTTCCCCGTACCTAACAATACCTATATCATATGTGTGTATTCGCCTCATGTGTACAAGTATACTTTGCAAAGAGTGTGTTCTCTCAGTGTTAAGTCTGCTTCGGTTTTTTACACAGAGTATGCGGACTTATCTTTACATTGGGTAGGTGTGCTCTCTTAAGTGTGGGTACAGTGTTAAAACATTGCGTGCTCTCCCAGCTACCTTATATAATAATTCTCAGTTTGGTCTTAAAACCCTTTTGTGTATCTTATCCAGAATGGTACCAGTCACCCACTACTGTGCATATCCCATAACCAACTCGTGACATTTTCTTCTCTGACTCAGTTTCTATGGTCAGCGAATTCCCCTCGTCGCCAACCAAACAGCACCATCCCTCTATACTCTCAAAGTGTTTCATAAAGCTCGACCTGTCCTGCGTCTCAGCTGCTTTGCAACTCCGGTCCGGTCCGTCACTCCAACCCAACTCCCACTCTAACCCCTCAGTTCCATTTTATCTACCTCACCAGCCTTCTAGAATTGTCTGTATCCCTTCATATCCCAGTGAACTGTCAGCCCCGGTAGCTCCTACTAATCTGCTTTGCAACATTTTCCTCCTGCACTGTTTTCCTCCTCTCATCTCCATCACCGCTGTCTGCTGCTTACTGCTTATCTATCAGTACACTAGCATTGGGCTCACAATAACATTCACTACAAACAAAGTGTAAAACAATCCGATAATTGCAAAAATTTGAGCCACTGCAGATACAAAAATTACACTTTTGGTAAAACTTAAAACACGTACAAAACATTGGAATGCAAATATGGCAAGAGATAATTGGCCAGCCAGGTAGCTCAGTGGTAGAGCAAGAAGTTCGCAATTATAAGGCTGCCAGTTCAAATCCTGGCTTGGGATTCGACTCCAGCCCATTATCCCTCCAAAGTCAATAAAAATACGCACCACTTTGTGCATTCGTCAACAGTGGTTATCCTATTGATAGACCCACCCCTGATATAGGAATGTATCATTTACACTGGCTCAGGGCTGTAAACAGGAGATGAGCATTGCTTCAATGCTCATTTAAGCAGGAAATAACTTTGAAGAGGTCTTCAGTTTACAGTAACAAAAGCACACTTCGTGAGACAGCAACGTGGACTCAAACCCTCGCTAATTTTAGGAGCCAGGCACTTTGGCTTGCTTGAAATTTGCATAGTGAAGTCGCAGAAGTTCCTTTTGCACGTGATTATTCGTCTTGGCTGGTGGGACGGGTCCTGTCGACACTGTCCGGCTCAGGGCAGCAGGGACAGCATGTAAAGCAGCCCAATGGAGTCCACGGTGACCAACCGATTTCCATCTGGAGAGGTGTGCACGCGCTTCAGGAGACTCCCTCGAGGGTAGAACGTCTGTAGCACACGTCCACTCTCCACATCCCAAAACTAGCAGACACGCAGATAGACACAGACACGTGCACACAGACACAAAGACACACACAAAGACACACACAAACACGCACAAAATATATACAAAAACACGTGTACACAGACACAAATAGACACAAATGCCCACACAGTGTTACACAGTGATGAAGGCACAGA
The DNA here is from genome assembly GCF_015708825.2 of Lethenteron reissneri. Classification (NCBI taxonomy): domain Eukaryota; kingdom Metazoa; phylum Chordata; class Hyperoartia; order Petromyzontiformes; family Petromyzontidae; genus Lethenteron; species Lethenteron reissneri. Next base: position 545,344 of record NC_083785.1, read on the forward strand.
GTGCTACACACTGAAGGGGTTGCACATCAGGAATAGCTCACTTTGATGTTGTCAGCTGCCGAGAGTAATATCCGCCCCTCTCGCACAAAGGACACCTGAGTCACCCAGGCGTGATGGCGAGCCGTGGGCTGGCAGCTCCACTTCTGGCCACTCTCCACACTCCACAACTGCAGCACAGAGCATACCCACACACCGTTTCACATACCACATGTACTCCATATCATATTACCCACACCACACCTAAATGTTTGACATACTACACCGCAACTATTCACATTCCACACCACATCCACACCAACCACACAACGCAATGCCTACCCACACCGTAACGTATATACCACACTCCCACACACCGTAAGGTTCCACGTATGATCCTTATGGCGGTACCCCGGGGTACCAAATAATACAAAAAGGCAATTAAATATTTTATTTCTCAGACACTATTTTTTACAGGGGTGTACTTAACTCCGCGACTGGGGTACCAATCAATCCGAAATCAGTGCTACTCCGCGATGTTGATAACGGATTTTTAGCATAAAAAATCCGTTATTGAAAAATTCAACTTTGAATAGTGCATCGTGTACAGCTCGTCGAGATGAGTCGATTGCTGCATTGCTGACCATCACCAGATTTAAAATGACTGCATCACGGACATTATGCGAGAGCCGAGGTACTATGGTACTCCGGGGTACCGCCATAAGGTTCATATCACAGCAAAGACAAAGATCCACCGTATAGCATGAACAGACTGTTGGGGCAAGTGCTGTTAGCAAGCACCGATGAAGGCCGGCACGGCACACGAGGGGGTGGGATGGCCAACACCACGTCCCGGCTGCCTTTGTCCCTTCAGTGGCGATGTTTACACACCACATCAGGTACTCATTTGAGGCTGAGTCGACCTAGGGGAGGCCCAGGACCGGTTCAGATAATCGTCACTGGTGTTGGCCTTGAGTGGGAATCAAACTCAGGTCGCTAGGTTCGTAGCACAACGCGCTAACCGCTACACTACCGTTTCCCACGACATATCACAGCACACCCACATAAAAACGCAGTTTCAAGCACACCGCACCAGAACTTGATAAGGGTGATCTAGGCCAGTCTTGCAAACGGGACTAATCCTTGTTTCTTGGGTTCTCAACTGGTTAAAACAGAATCAGTTTGAACTTGAACAAAAAAACAGGTTGATCACATCATACGGGACATTGTGACAACCGGTCAGTTTGATTGTGTTGAACCAATGCTGCTGAAGCAACGTATTTCCAGAAAGTCATGTGGCTCCTGGGATGCGTAAAAAAACACTTATTTTTGTTATATGACAGATATGTGGAGATATATATACTTTTGCCATACAAGCTGAAAGATACTTCCATAGATGTTGGCAAACAACTCAACACAATTTCGATTTAAAGCTTTCGTGACTGCAGGGATTCATCTTCTTGGTTTTTTCGGCAAAGTCACGTAGAAGGGAAGTAATAAAATAATAAAAATAAAACATAATAAAATAATTCTCACGACGTTTCGGCCACAACGCAAGCAGCCGTCCTCAGGTGAAGAATGAAACACCACATATACAAACACAGAGACAATTTCAACTGAGAAGATGGATTCTGGCTTAGCAATCATTGGAAGGGCGTAATAAACCATTTCGGATCTTAACTGATTGTGTTCACGTTTACGGTGACTTTCAGACCGCGTTCCACTCACTGGCATTGTATTCTCCGCAAGGAATGGATTCTTTGCTCCGCTGCAAGTTTCCCCCCACGACTCACCCATTGACACGACGGTCAATGATACAGTGTATAATAACAAATAGTATAACATTTATATGCTTAATACAATGTACAAAGTATTATATAGTATCGTAATTGTATAGTAAACATATAGCAGTGTGATACACATTAGGGTGGGTAGAATAATACATAGTGTTATATTAAAATGTATAAGGTATAGGGTGGTTTATAGCAATACAGTATATCATTTAATGTTGGGTTTGTCTATGGCAGTATATAGTACGGTGTAGACTCGTGTGATGTAAGAGAACAAAGTTTAGATGGAAGCATATTATATAATTTTTACGACGTAGAATTGTAATGTATTACTGTCAGTAACTCAGCTTATTGTAGAGTATAGTAAGTATACTGATGATGCTATGTAGTTTATACTTTAGTTGTTTATGTAGTTTATACTTTGTTTTTTTACGTGGTTGTTTAGCAACTGCAGCTACATACTATTAACATTCCTTTCCTTTGTTAATGCTACCCCCCTTCCCCCTCCATTTGATGCTGCTAATCCTGCATAATGCACGGGCATAATATTAATTTGAAACCCCCCCCCGCCCACCTCCTACGCATTTTCCATATGCTAAATTCCTCTTGATATGCAAATTATTTTGTCTAGGCGCTCTTCTTCCCACCTCCCCCCCTCCAACCCAGCTTAAATATACACTCCAAGCTTGGTGGTATTTCATTCTTCACCTGAGGACGGCTGCTTGCGTTGTGGCCGAAACGTCGTGAGAATTATTTTATTATGTTTTATTTTTATTATTTTATTACTTCCCTTCTACGTGACTTTGACGAAAGAACCAAGAAGATGAACTCAACACAAGTTGCTACTTTTCAAATTAAAATACTGCCCTAAGTGCTCTATGTCAGGTAGAGTCCACATGCTGTAGGAATGGTCACATCAAGAAGGCGTCTTGTTCATAACCCAGTGATTCCTGTCATCGCTCACACCAACACATGCCCTGCCATCATCATGGATGATGAAATCAGTTACAGGGAACCCCCATAAACGTGCATCACATTACTAGGCCCAATGCACACGTTAACCAATGTTCGGTCATGGATAATTTTGGAAAAAATTTTCGACTTTTTCTTTTCATTAACATCACAAAGCCTCCATCGTCCCCAGTGCCCATCACTATCGTCACCACCATCGTGTCCCAGCAGCAAACGCATTCACCACTTATTGTAGAGGTTCGCGGTTTGAATCCAGCATACCGCCCTGATTAATAGTGCTGCTGTATTAACTGTATTAACCATAACAAGGTCTGCTTCAGGGTGGATGTTAAAAATCCGGTGATGTCACATAGAAACTGGAAGGCCATCACGTGCCGACGTCGTGGTCCAAATTAGCCAAATTTGAAAATGTACCTGCACATAACTTAATCGGGAATACAAAGCATGGCGAAATGGGATTTATTGGAAGTTATTGTAAATATGTTAATGTGAGTGTATAACAGGGGAATGGTTTACCCATAAAACACCCCTCATGTTGACCAAGGGATTGGTTTAACCCACCAAACAGCCCTTATGAATCACACGGAAATGGTACAGCCCATAATCCACAGCTGGTCACTAGGAGAGGAAAGTTCAAGACTGTGAGAGCCATGTGCAATATCGGCATGAGGTCTTTGCTCAAGGACGAATCATTTGGATATTTTGGGCTAAGGACAGGTGTACAGTAGTTTAATTTAATACAGTAAGAAAATGACTGTTTAGAGAATGCAGATACATGGGGGAAGCTGGTTTAAAATTATGTTAAAGTGAACACCAATACAGAAAATCGTACTGTATATTTACTGTATAGGTATAGATTGTGTTATACAAGTGTATAAACCAATGAAATGTTGACTATGGTTGAAGGTATTACACCAATAAATGTTTATTTTGGGTTAATACTGTTAATGTGGAGAAGTAATGTTCATGTGTTACGATGTTGTTTATATCTGAACGTGATTCCCAAAATATATTACGAGGACATAATTAGAGAAAGTAGGCGTAATATAATTGTCGAAGAGGGATATTGGTGGGTGTTATGGGGCTCTGTACAATGGTGCGTTCATTGTCACGGCCACGTTATTTGGAGCTGAAGTCAATGAGTGGCTGAAGAGGAGATGGATAAGGTGGTGACTCCGCTGAGAGCATCGTCAGGGGTCGTCAGGCTATGCAAGAGGATTTTAAGCACGCTTCCCCTGTTGACATGGAGAGAGCCGTCGGGCTCCCTGCTCATCTTTTGGATTCCCAAAGACCTATTCCACTCCTGCAAACCAGGCTGTTATAGCAACGGCAGTCTAGTTACAGAGACAGTGCTCCAAGAATTGAAACGTCCAAGCTCTGTCACTGCGCTTCTGTGTGTGCAAAACCGGAGTGTTGCTGTGCTATCTAATTGTCCTGTTTTTCATGCTTGTTTTTTTAATAAACATGAGATAAAAGGCTCTTGGTCATGTGTCCACCTGTTGCATCTATGCCCCTTTTTCCAAAAATTTATATTAAGAATAATTAGGCCAAAAAATATATATTTTTTAAATTAAATAATGAAAACAACCCGCTAACCCTCGCATGCCACACAAAAAAAAAACGTGGAAGGCCATTAAACGGCAAGACTTCGGAGCACAGAGAGGTCAGAGATATCCAGATGGCCGAAAGGTCGATGGCCTAACCTTCCCAAGACGTCTGGAGATGCACGGATAACGTGTAGAGCAGAGAAAAACAACTGTTGCAACTCGCGTTTTCTTTAACGTTTTCCTTAACGACAAGTAGAAACTTAACAAAAAGAATCAACCAACGGTATAAGACTGCAGCCTACAATAGGTGCTTTGTATTAGTAATTCCCTTATTTTACTCGTACTCACCGCATATATATTATTTTGTATTGTATGTTTCTATTTACATGACCTTACCAAAAACTAAAGAATACGAATTCCAGCAGTCAAGAAAGCTTAAGTGGAAACTTAGTTACACTTAACCTCAGGACATTAAAATATAACTTGAGTAAAACAGTGCAATCCCTGTATACAGATAGACAACAAACGTCAAAATCTCCTCGGCCACCTTTGTCTTCCAACGGTTTGGCACAAACACACATGCGCAATAAATCCGAGGAGGAGTCTGGCCTCGGGATGACCCACTCAGAGGGAGTGGGGGGTCAGGGCGGTGGCGAGGAGGGGTCGGGAGGGTGGCTGTTTTTTTCGGTTTTGTTGTTTCTCTCGCAAGAGATGCGCAAGGAGGGGGTCAAAGGGTCGCGAAGGGGGGGGTCTGTGCCTGACACTCCTAGCGTCTATTTTTTTCTTCACGTTTTTGGGTTTTAAGCACAACGCACATCACGCAGAGCAGTCTGGTTCGAGTCGCGCTCAGTCTCGTGACTTGGCTTGCGACGCAGCGTTGCTAGGGAGGCTGAGTTGGGCGTATCGTGCCTCGAGGAGAGATGGAAAAGAAGAGCGTCGTTAGAGTCGCAGAAGTCTGAGTTCAGCCTGGGTCGAGGCTGGGTTTCAGCCGTGCTCCGGTGGCGGTGCCGTCGTGAGGGAGCAAACACCGATACCGATGGCCGGTGTCGCTTCTCGCAGAACGAAGTGGCGAGGTGTGGTTAAGTGCGAGTGAAACTGACGGAGATTCCAGTTATCATTCTCGAGCAATAGCAAAGTCAACTCAACGTCAACCCAACGTCCACCCAGCAACGAACGAGAACATCGTTCATCGCCAGAGTGCTCCAAGCCGGTGAGCGCACACAGCCGCGTCGTCCAGAGCCTGAGCCAACGCAGCCCTGAAGTAAGGGCGGGTGTCCGTGTGAAGCTGGCAGCGATCAAGGAGAAAGCAGGGAGAAAATGAGGAAGAGGAGAGCGCCATCGAATGCGCCGTGTGTTTAATACACACACATATCGATCAGCACCCGCTGAGAACAGACAAGACGTCCAGCAGTGGACGACGGAATCATCGCACCACGACGGCGAGCGTCGTGCCGACTCGTCATCCAGTGGTGGAGGAGCTGCGCGCTATCCAACAACGGAAACAGCGCAGCACCACGATGGCGAGCATCGTGCCGACGCCGCTCAATCTAGCAGCAGAGAGAGAGAGAGAGTGCATGAGCAGCACCAAGCCCCTGGCGCCATCAAGCGCCAAGCAACCAAGTTTCTTCAAGGAACATCATGCCAACGCCGCTCAATCTAGCAGTGGAGAGAGAGCGCACAAGCAGCACCACTCGGGCGTCACCGAGCGTCGTGCCGACTCGTCATCCCGCAGCGGAGGAACTGCGCGCTATCCGACGACGGAATCATCGCGCGCCACGATGGCGAGCGTCGTGCCGACGCCACTTATCTAGCAGTGGAGAGAGTGCACGAGCAGAGACACACCCGAGTGAGGTAGAAAGACGGGCTCGCTGCGGCCACGCCCAAGTGAGAGAGAACCTCTCTGGTCGCTGGTGGTATAACCCCTCCCCCACCGCCCGCAAGCTAACGACACAACTCCCGGCTCTAAAAAAAAAATTTACAAGGGGACAACGCACACACAACACCCACACAAATAAGACTTTCAAAAAGTTATCTTTGTGTTTCAAAAAGGGTTGCCATTTCAAGGTGGTGTGTTCAATATCAACTGATCATGCAAAGCAGTTGCTGCCGTCGAGTTACATGAATAAGAAGTGTTTAGTCATTCATTTTCGTTAATTGCATAATCTTGCTCATGAATCTATTGATGTATGCTTTCGCCTTTGCATATTAGAGTGTCATATGTTTTTGTTTAGAATTAAAATTGCTTAACAAAAGCGTTGAGTGTTTCTTTCCAAGTCCATGCAAAACTGTCTTATTTATAAGAACTGTATCCTGCGTTGAGATATTAATTTGGAGACCTAACATAATAATACAAACACACTAGGATAATCAATACATGTTTAATCAAAGATAATCGTTTTATCCTGATTGATACAACTCTGGATAACGAAGCCAAGTCTAATTATCATAACTGCACACATTAACATAATTGCAAGCATTCGCATAAATTAATATGATTATCTCCGTGATTATCGTAATTTATGCATATAATTATACACATTGGCATAATTTATGCGAATTACGCATTTTTTTTCTTCCAATTTTCATAATCCGGTAAATGCAACACACCCTCCTCAACCCATCGGACTCTCACACACCCCGAGCTGCAAATTATTCCGCTCCGTAACACGTAGCGTCAAACATCGCCCGATACTGGAAGCCTTCAGATTGCAGGCCAGGTGCTGATTCATCTTGTGCCACACAGGGCAAAGGGGGTGCCATTTCAAATGCTTGCGATGAGATGTGAAGCTGCTTATGGACTGCAAAGCAGTCTCAGATGCCCCTGCATAAAGGGAAATCTATGAGATGCAAATCACCACTGTAGCAGAATTTAATCATTTCCAACTCCAATAACATGTAATGCCTTTCAATTGTGGATTATTTACGGATGGTGCCTGCTCCCATAATCTGTGGCACACCGCAACAGATTGAAAACGCCTTGCGAAGGCGCAAACCAGCATCCGTAAAAGTTAGCGGTGCTAAAGCAGAGCTACAGAGTGAAGCTGCAGAGAAAGCGCAGATATAAGATTTTTTTTATTTTGCCTCAACACAGACTGGCTGTGCTCATGTGATTTGTTGAGTTGAAGATGTTTTGCATTTTGTATACTTTATGCACCTGCCCCACCTGGGTACGTGCGCTGGAAACAAGTCATACTTTCAGCATTTTTTAGACTTCATCATGTCTAAAAAAATTCAAGACATTATTTTACACAGAAAATATTACCTACTTTTAATCCGCAAATTTAGATCGGATTAGTATAGCCGCTATTCACATGCTGTGCTTCCCCTGTTACCTGTGATTTTTTTTGTAAATGAACAAAATAACACAGCTCTTTGCTCCTATAATCCGTGGCACACTGCGTCGGCCCAAATTTTAGTTTTTTACGGATTATAGTTGTAACCTCCGTGTTGCGTGCCGTGGATTACAGGATCTGTGACATGGTCCCCTCCCTGCACATTAGCGTGGATTATTGGATTCCTGCTGCATTACCATCACAAAACCTTCATCGTCCCCGGTGGCGAGGATCTTCCCGTCGGGGGAGAAACCGCAGCTGCGAACGCAGTCCGTGTGTCCCTTTAGCACATGCAGCGGCATCGCACCACCGTCCAGCTGCCACACCTGCGTACGGTGCGGTGGAAACAAATCACTGTTCACCGTGACCCATGCTCTCATGATGCAGACATGTGACCGTGCTCTCATGATGCAGACATGTGACCGACGCTCCACCATCACCACGTCCTCAATTCCATTCAACATGTCCACGGGCGACACAAACACACCGATAAACTTTGTCTGGAGCATGTTGACTTAACTTTGAATCTCTTCCCGAAACCTGAACAAAATGTTAGTGTGACCCAAATATAAAAATATAAAAGCGGCAATTATAATTGAAATGTTTACTTTAAGTCCTAGAACTGCCAAATACAAGTATTAATCTGGCAATGAGGATGTTTTAGTTTGTCCAAATTTCAGGATTAAAGTCAGCCGAAAAATAATAGAATCAGAAGGTCATGAGATCAAATCCTAGGTTGAGACTGACTCAGCCCATCATCCCTCTGGGTTCGATAAACTGAAAACCACTTTCTGGGGAAATCAACAGTGGCTGTCATAAGGATCGACTCAGCCCACCATAGTAATGTGGAATTTCCACCACTGGCTTAGAGCTGTAAAGTTGATATGAGGCACTGCCCTGAATGCTCATGTGAGCAACATGAGACTACACAGTGAGTGTCTGGTTGACTGAGTCCTCAACACGGGTAGAGATACCAACGAGTGAAGTTAACACGAATAGTATAACAGCACGAAGGTGAAGTAAGTTGTCTGTGCTCACCTTTGCTGTCTTATCGGTGCAGGTGACGACAAAGAGGCCTAGGCTGGGCATCACCTGGCACGACAAGATGGCGGCGTGTGGCTCCTGGCCACAAAATGTCCGCACTAATGACAGCTCGTTCAGGTCCCACAACTGCAAGTAAAGTGGCACAATAACAGGATAGTGGCAAACACAGCATAATACAGACAGCACATTAAACTATTTCAACTTTTTTTTTATTTACATAGAACTTACCTCACCAATGAGAGGAGGGCAAAGTTCAAAAATTCATCCCCAGACTGCCCTAAATGCCTGCGGGGAACTATATAGACATACCTGCATGCCATTTGTCTGTGCCTGGATATCACTAGATCGTATCAAGACACTTAACTATTTGAACAAAAAATATACATGGCCCTCGGTAAAATCCCCTCCACAGCACACTCTACTCCAAAATTGTCAACGTCGTAGCGAGAAAAGCTATAACTAGGCAACTGAATAGATCACGAACCCTCATTGTAGTTTGTTACCTACGTCAGACGAGTCGGCTGGCCATGCTGCCCATGAGGGGGGGGGCGGGGTCAGTGTCTAACGAAGTACACTTTTTTTTTTAAACATCCCATCCATATCCCCTTTCTAAGGTGCGCCTCTCTCATGGGTAGGTTCTCAACAGTTGCCGTTTTCTCTGGCAGAGGGAATGCGGTGATGGAAAAATGAATTCCCAGGACACCCGTGAGGGCAATCCCCGCAATGTTTTTTTTCACGTTGAATGGAGCCTATCGCTAAACTATATAGACCTTCTTGAGTGCATATGCATCTTATATTTTTAGGTTTTTTCGGTAAAGTCACGTAGGTAAAAATTTAAATTAATAAAAGTAAAATAAAAATAAAATAAAAATCACAACGTTTCGGAGGCAACACAAGCTTCCGTCTTCAGGTGGAACAGTCACAGCATGATAGCTGTATCAAGTGAGAGAAAATTCCAAGAAAACCGTATTTGTATATATACTGGTTGAGGGTGGGAGGAGCCAAGGTAGGCCCTGAATATTATTTTTGTGAGGTTCGGTGCGGCTGAAGCACGCTGTTAGGAATGAGCCTTTGTTGTGTAAACTAGGTGCGGATGATGTAAAGGTGCATGTAAAAGGGACTGAGCCTTTTTGTTATGTAGAGATGATGCGGCTTAAATCGCTGCCAGAAAATGAGTCTTTGTTGTGTAGAATGGTTGACTGAGCCTATTGTTATGTAGAAGTGGTGCGGCTGAAATCGCTGCCAGGAATGCTCCAAATATGTGTAGTTAAATCTGCATTTGCATCTGTTGAAATAGCTTGACGAAATTTCATCCGCCGATAAAAAGCTCGCTCCCTCGGCCCCATCGTCTGCCTAGATATATATATATATATTTTTTTTACCTGGTACACCTCAAGCAGTTCCTGCTCAAGGAAGAAACATACCCAGATGGCACACCCCTCCCCCTGTCATGATTGTTACCCTTGTCTGTATGTGCCCTCTGTTGTGATCATTGATATTGTACTCTAAGGTTTTTTGGTAATGTCACGTAGATAAAAAAAAATAAAGAATAAAAATTATAAAAAAAAATAATAGAAGTAAAATAATAAATCACGACGTTTCGGAGGCAACACAAGTCTCCGTCATCAGGTGGGACCGTCACAGCTAAATTTACTGTATCAAGTGAGGAAAAATCTAAGAGACAAGCTCTTAAATACGTGACTTTACCGAAAAAACCTAAGAATATGAATACTTGCAGTCACGAAAACTTCAAATCTAGAATAATTGATATTGGGTAAAAAAACGTTTATTTTACCAGGTAAGGCTCCACTGAGCTATGTAGTTCTTTTTCAGAAGCGATCTGGCCATCACAAATGATATCTCAATGAAGTGGTTTATCATCACGTGTAAATATATATAAGCAGCCAAATACTCAAAATACATGTGGATTCTAAATGTGGAGGGAAAAACCGGAGGATCACACGACCAGGGAGAGAGAGACATGCAAACTCCAAATATACAGCAGGTGATCCACTTCTGTATAACGTACTTCCCACACCATTTAGGTCATAAGCACAGACATAGGTGCAGAGATTTACACAATATCTGTCAAATAAAAAAACAATTTTAAGCAATAAATCTATCTAATGTGAGAGAAAAATCCACGCAGCCATGGAGAGAACATGCAAACTCTAAATATACAGGCGTTAGGGTCGGGACCAATCTCACAACCTCCTGCATATCAGGCGAGGGAGATAACATCTCGCCACCATGGCGCCCAATTATAATAGCATGCCCTGGTGTATTGATTGACAAGTAAAGGAGGAATTTCAGAGATAGATTGAAATTAATGAGGGCCTGAGATGGGGTAGGGACTGATACTTTTTTTCACTGAATATACGTGTGGATAAGAGAAGAATAGGAATTTAAGATGTGGTCATATCAACTTGTTATAGTAACGTGGTAAGAGCAGCAGAGTGGACGGATGAAGAGAGAAAATCATGAACGTCGAAAGTCAAGACACTGACAATTATGTGGTGAGAAGCAGCTGATCATAGATAGGAAATCAATAATTCTACCATAATTTATTAATCGAGGAAAGCCTTTACAAGTCTCAAGACTCAGCAGGATCTTGGAGTGATATGTTTGACCAATTCTCGTTTAAGCAGTATTTTGCTTGGGAATTAAAGTGGCCAGAGAAAACCCACATTTGTGAAAGGATAATATTTAAACGTCTGTACGGAACGCGAATAAATTAATAGGATGGGAAGTATTGGCTTTAGCTAACATACACCACAATAACCAGTCTCGATTGAACTCATTTCTTTTTAACTACTTTTGGTGTTTAGTTTGTTCTCCTTCCCCCTGCACCTACGATTATCATGGTTGGCTATGTATGGTGCAAAAGAAGTTCAACATATACATGCAACACGGGGATTAATGCAGCCAAGATCAATATTTCTAATTCATAGATTTGGCCAAATATGTGTGGTAAGACCCTCCACCACTAACAGCCAAACAAATCAATTGCCAGACATGCGTTTGACATGCCGATTACAATTATTGTTACAGTGTTTGGATAAGTTGAAGAACAATATTCACAAACAAATTTATCACTTTGTATAAAGTTTCGCTTGAAACTGGAGCCAAACTTTTTTCAGACAAGATCCAAGAAGTCAGAATAAAATTCAAAACCTAACCCAAAAATAAATGTTTAATCAAAAGGTTTTAAGGTTGCTTGACGAAAGGAAAATAAAGGTTACATGAAATTCAACTGGTGACATTCCAATGCTGAAATACTACCCGCAAATTACTACATTTGATTACACACAGCGACAAAGTCAATCTCTAATGTGAAAACCTGTCTGGACCCTCCTGAAAAGGGTTGAGACTCCGCATGGCTTTCCTGAGTAAACAATAAAAGCCTGTACTTGACCCCTCATACAACACCTGAAATAAGTTTTCAGAATAGAGGGTTGGGAGACAGGGAACAAGGATAAGGGGCATAACAACGGCAGATTAGACGGGAGCCGGACTCGGGGGGGTAGAAAGAAAAAATACTCGTCTCGTCGTCCCTTATGTTTTGCTGCTCTTTATGTCAGCTGTGTTTCAGTTAAACCCCTCTCTCCATTCATCATCCCTTCCCCTTTACTAAAAAAAAGTCACCCTTTCCCCCTTCGGTGAGACCCCCCCCCCTTCCCCCGTATGGTCTGATGCAGCGAGCCCGTTCCGCATCTTTTTATCCTCTTGATTTTCGTAACCGGTTTGGATTATGTTAATGGTGTGTACACATAACGGTCCGGCACATTGCCTCAATAATAAAAAAAGGCTGTACTTGAATACATTTTGCGAGTGTGTGCGGTTACCGCAGTGAGGCCTTACCTTGGTGGTTCCGTCAAATGAGCAGGAGAGCAGGAGGCTCTGGGACAGAAGGCAGAAGCACTTCACTTCCTCTGTGTGCTCGTCAAGCAGGGAGCACTGCCCCCCCCCTTCCCTCCACCTCCACATCTGAGCACAATGGAAGACAATTAATTCAACCTCCATTTATAAGAGCAGATAATTACAATTTCACTTGCAAGTAAGTTGACACTCTCGTAACAATATTCTTTGCATTTATGTGGCATTGCTTAAATGCCCCGACGACTCGAAGAACCTTAAAATCCTCGTGGCACGTCCCCACCTTTGACTGCGACTCCATCATTAAGAGTCAAGGTCTTCAGAGAGAATCTAATTCCCTTCCAAAGTCAATTAAAAGTAAAGCCCCTATCTCATTGCAGATGTCCCTATGAGACAATTGCACCTCCGATTAGCACGGTTGGCTACGTACTGTGCGAAAGTAGTTCAACATAAAGTACATACATAGGTGACTAAGCACCGGCCTGCAAGCAGTGGGCAATAGTTCACCAGTAGGGGGCAATGATTGCTATGTTTGTAATCCCAATTCGTGAGTCATTTGCCAGAAATTTTTTGCGAATTCGGAAAACTAGGAACACATCGCACACACAATTGCCTACTCGTTTGGAACGACGTAAGGGGATTTTTGACATACATCCGCAGCATTAACCAGGATGGCCTGCCGGATACGATCCACGAGCCTCTGTAACAAGCAGTGAACACGCTATCGCTGGGCTATGGCTTATTTCACACAAAGCCCCCTGCTCACTCTTAACATGTCCCATGGAGATGAGAGACCCCATGACGCTGTTTAATTATTTACCACTGTCAAGCAGCTCATGCATTGCTATGAATTAAGAGCGGAAACATCTAGTGTCTGTGAATCCTCTTATATGCGGTCTATCTTCCACATCATCGTCACAGAAGAGAGGCGTTCTCCTCAATGTGAAAAACGTGTCCCCTTGTGTCACAAAAGTTTGGGTGATGCCCAGTGGGGGGTGAGGTTGCTGTCATCCGAATTCAGTAAATTTGCAGGTAACTTTTCAGCATCAGAATGTTTGCCCAATAATGGTTACTTTATTTTAAACAATAATTTGTGGGAGGAAACGGGGGATATCACATACAGAACATGGTGGTGTAATCTCATACAGAACGTGGTGAGAGCATACAAACTGTGCACACAGATAGGCGTCCGAATCAGGAATCAAATTTAGGGGCTTCTTGCTGTGACGCACGGGTGTGTATGCACGTGGGAAGTTGAGTGCATGGGAAGTTGAGTGCATGTGAAATCACGCACCCTCAGAGTTGCATCATCGGAACAGGAGAGGAGAACGTGTCCGTCCATCAGGAACTGGCATTGTCTCACGCACTTTGTATGCCCCTCCAAAACGTGCAGGATGTTGCCACTCTCTGTGTCCACAATCTAGTGCACACACACAACAGATCCCTCAAACTATGGGGCAAGTTAAGTTTATTATATTTAACTAGATGAAAACTCTTTAGAGACAAGGAATAGTCTCATTTGCAAGAGTGACTTAGGTGACCAACGCTATGAGAAACGTATGGGGGCCAGCACGGTGCACGGGGGGGTGGGGGAAGTGGTGTGGCCTGAACCACTCCTGGCTACCTCTGTCTTTCCATTGTTGACAGTCATGCATTGCACCAAATGCTCATGTAAGGCTGAATCGACTTAAGGACAGGTAAGGGCAGGTTCAATCATATCTTTTGATGAACATGCATGGCGAGATATCAAATCCGGGTTTGCTGGAATTACAGAAAAATACAAAGGTTAATTGTATAACCATTACAGACTGTTGGGACAAGTGCTGTTAAGCAAGCACCTTGAAAACCAACACGGTACACAGAGGGGGTTGTTGTGGTCACTGCTGGTGTCGACTGCTGCACCAGATAGACTGAGTCAACCTAAGGACGGCCTCGAACAGGTTGAGATATGTGCCCGTCATGTCGGAATCAGAATATATTCAGCATCAGAATATAAATTTTTACTGGAGGAATGCCAAATTTCATTCGTGTTACTGTGACGTGAAATTTTCCAAAACGTCGCCGATTACACTTTTTAATTTAAAGGCTACAGTGTTATTGACGAATGAGTTGATAATTGTGATATTTATGCTAGTGAACCACTGCCAATGCAAAATCACCAAATAATTTGGTTAACATCCATTCGGATGTTTTTTATCGCGCTTATTTTCGTACTTAAATTTTATGTGATTTTTTTGTAATGTTGTAGCGCAGCGCACTAGCTACACCACTGCTCCATGCACCTTTCCACCACTTTCCAAAGACAAAGATCCCCCCTATATAGCCTAAACAGACTGTTGGGGCAAATGCTGTTAGCGAGCACCGATGAAGGCCGGCACGGCATACGAGGTGCGTGGCCAACACCATGCCCGGCCACCTTTGTCTCGCTATTGGAGATGTTTACACACCGCACCAGGTACTAATTTGAGGCTAAGTCAGCCTAGGGGAGGCCCAGGACCGGTTCAGATATTCGTCTCTTATGTTGACAGTGAGCGAGAATTTAACTTGGGTCCCCGGGTTCGTAGCGCACCACCCTAACCACTACACCGTGCTGTGCAATGAAGTCTGCGTGCGTGTAAACCTGCATGATTCCGCTCTCACAGCCCATCGCCGCAATGCTTCCATCCCCGCTCAGGCAGCAGCAGCGAACACGCGATGGCAGTGGGTCGCTCACGCTCACCACCTGCCCCGTCTCGTCAACCACCTACACCCGCCCACACACACACACACAACAATGCAAGTTTCTCTCTTCCCTCCTCCCCGCCTCTGTCTACCAAGCGGTAAGCATGGCTACACCACAGTTAATCAATCAGCAGTTCGTGGGTGGTAGGGTAAAGTGTGGGTAAGGCCGACCTCTTATAACATCTGGTCAACGTGGTACAGTAGACCAACACACTCTTGAGCATTCACGCCGGTGGAGGCCGTTCCACCAGCAGCTGAATGAGCAATCAAATGCAGGCCTGCCCCTGTGCCTTTCACACACGTGTGTGTATGATATATCATCCATCGACTAAATTTGAGTATCCAAAGGTAAGTACGGTGTTAAGGAAGCCACATGACATGGGTTTTACATCGTTGCATTACAGCATGACCTCATGTTATTGCATAACGTCATGTTACAGATTGTGCGGGGCCATAGCTGAACAGCTGTCCGTCTTATTTGTTGTACATTCCGTACGATAATTCTCGCAGGGCATAGACCGTGTCACATCGCAACCACATTCACGTTGCGTCTGTGGCCTGGAGGAAGAGGGTGGGCTGAGCCCCTCCTCCTTCTAATCAGCTTTTCCTCCATCATCGTTAATATCATAGGTATGTAAACTTAATTTTATGTTTATTTATGATTTATTATGTTATTGTGTCATGCACTGTATTTTACTCGGTGTTTAGTTAATAAACAGGCAACTTAGTTAAGCTATGATGAGTATGACGACGGCCGTAATTCCCGAACCTATTTTCCATATTCCTTGTACTTTCAAACCACGGATTTGCCTAACGCAGCATTTTCCAGGAACCTAACCCCCGCAGTTGGCGAGGGATTACTGTATGCCTAAACAATGTGCAATGAACACTAATTCATGAGCAAATGAAATGCAAATGTACGTAAATAGAACGTGGGGGGGTAGCCTGGATCGACTCGAACTTTCCCTTCCCCCCTCAACCTAAAAAAAGGCAACCCGGCTAAGCGTGCTGACGAACAACGAGCTGTGCACAGATCGAGGCGGTCTACGCTCCCACACCCGCAGGCAGTTGTTGATGTCAGGAGCAGCGATATGGAGAGAGCCGTCCTCCCGGAAGAGCGTGTGCGTGTCGCGTTTGAGGTACACGCCGGCCGCACTCTCCTCCCCGTTCACCTGCCACAGCTGGGCACACACACCTCCGATTAGTACGGCTGGCCACGTACGGTGCAAAAGAAGTTCAACATACATACATACACAAGGGGCCCACGTTTACTAAACCAAAAAATTATAAACTGCTTTCATTTCACCAAGTAAGGCCCCACTCTACGATATATCTCTTTTTGAGAAGCGACCTGGCTATCACAAATCATAGCTAAACAAAGTGTCTTATCATCACGTGGAAATTTATATCAGCAGAATAAATAACAAACGAACAATAAGCAGAAAAATATAAGTAAATATATAACTGGAAAAATATTGATAACTATAAATAAAAATGAACATATAATAAATACACCGTATGCTACTACAGCAATATACGATTACTACAGTAACTATATACGCTACTACAGTAATAAATACTATATACGCTACTACAGAGTTCAGAGCGAAGTGGTCAGGTAGAGTGATGATCCAGCACTCACCGATTCACTCCAGTCACTCGCAACACTGGCAGTCAGACACATCCTTGTCACTCCTCTCGCTTCTACCATGGATACTGTTCCCGTGAACTTCACCGATGCCTTCACCCATGTTGAGGGCTCGGTTTACCAGACTGACTGTTTTATCTCACCCATACCGTGTTCTACCACTACACTGCAGGTCACAACAATGCACTCACTCACCCACCTACCTCACCCCCTTCCCCATACACCACCCACTTCCCCATACCCTCTCCCACCTCACAATCACCAACTCCACCACTCACTCACTACACTGCAGGTCACCTCACTTCTTTGTTTCTTCCCTTCCACTGCTCTACTTTGGAATTCCCTACCATTGTCTCTTGCTCAGTTCTATGAACATGATAACTTTAATCTATTTACAACTTTATTTGTGCTATTTATTGCTGGGCTGCTTGACGTGTTGATCCCTTAGGGCTGTGCTTAGCAACAGTGTAAAAGACAAAAAGCCTTTCCTTCAAGTTCAGAATGAGGGCACTCACGGAGACTGTGTGGTCCTCCGAGGCAGACAGCAGCCACGAGCCGTCGGCTGAGAAGGCGACGCCGTGCACCCAGCCCACGTGACCCCGGTAGTCCGCCGTCTTGCGGCAGCTCTTGACGTTCCACATCTGAGAGGACGATGCAGAAGAAACAACGCGGGTGCAAAGCGAGGTCGGCCCACTGCGCAATCGACCTGCCCAGTGCTGGCCAACGGCTCGCGCAACGCAAAACTCGAGCGCACCCTGGCCTACACATCCAGGAATCTCCTCCCATCCCCACACAGCTGTAGAAATGTCCAGGGTTCTCACGTTTCTAATTCAAATTAGGGCGGCAGGGTGGCAGCACTTGGGCCTCACAACAAGACGGGCCTGTGTTCGATTACAGACTCGGGTGCCTTTCTGCGTGGGTTTTCTATGTTCGCCCCCTGTTATCTTATCTTAAAATAACTTATATATCGCCTTAGATAAGGCGATATATAAAAACAGAATTAACAATGATACATATGATTGTAATGGTGGAGATGGGGTGAATGAAATAGATGAGAGGAAGCAATGGCCAATCTCTGATGTGTGAATTCGGTGAAAGTTAAATTGATGACAGTAAATGATGATGAATGGACTGGATGAATAGGGAATGAATGAAAGCCATATCATGAGAACATGAAGAGGGAAAGTAATGGTGGTGGTTATGGGGGGAGATGAAGGGGTCGTGGGGTGAGCTAGGGAACAATAAGTGAGTTTTGAGTGTGGAGCGGAAACTAGTGACCGCAGGTGACTGCTTAACAGTAATCAACGCAGCCAGGTGGCTCAGCAGTAGTTGCGGCTCGCAAGCGGAGCTTACGAGTTTAAATAACGGTTGGGGCTCTACTCGGCGCATCATCTCTCTCAGGGATTGATATAACGAATACCACATTGTGGGGAAGTCAACAGTGGTTGTCCTACGGATAGACCTGCCCTCGCTATAGGAATGTGGAATGTATGCCGCTGACTCAGGGCTGTAAACACGAGACAAGCACCAACGCCTCGACGTTCGGTTGAGCAGGAAAATCACCGGAACTTCACGACCACCGCGCCGCCTGTTCCAGATGTTGCAGCACCAGTACCTCTAGGGAGTAGGAAGAGAGCCCCACGGCGCAGTGCAGGCTGTCGGGAGCGAAGGCCACTGCCAGGATGGTGCAGTGGGCGTGAGTCCTGAGCACGTTCTCGCACGCGACCGTGAGAGCGTTGAACACCTGGCGAGACAACGACGCCGCCCCCAGGTGAATTCCGGCCACATCGGGGGGCCGGCCCCACCTGCTGCCCAGGGCGCAAGAGCGGTGTTGCTGAGCTCGTTTAGGGCCGCGCGCGAGTAGGGGGATTAACGAGGCGTCATTTGCGACAGAGACCTGGGGAAATTCATTGACCAAGGACGAATCGCAACATGCGCGTCCATTACATATGCCGGGTAAAAGACTATATGAAAAATAAAGTCATTGGGTGATGGACATTAACTTGGTTGAGCCTGGTATGCAGCAGGTCTTGGGTTCGCTACCGACGCCTGTATATTTGGAGTTTGCGTGTTGTCCCCATGGTCACGTGGACTTTTCCCTTCATATTTAGAAACATGCGTTTAGATCAGGGGTGGGGAACCTTTTTTCTGCCAAGGGCCATTTGGATATTTATAACATCATTCGCGGGCCATACAAAATTATCAACTTAAAAATTAGCCTGTTATATTTGGTCAAACATTTAATTAACTCACCCCTAATGTGATGGCTGGAACTGCTTCTCTTTGGCAAGGCGTGTGATGTTAGCTGGTATTGATGATGTTGCTACTCGCAACTGCTTTTCCAGGTTTGGTCTTAGATTTATTGAATTTCGAGTTCCGCCTGCGGTTGCCTTGGCAGGGCCAGACCAAATTATTTGGTCGTATACGGTCCGCGGGCCGGACATTCCCCACCCCTGGTTTAGATTATTTGGCTGCTATAAATTTCCACATGACAAGCCACTTCGTTGCACTATCATTTGTGGCCAGGTCGCTTCTGAAAAAGAGCTGCACAGCTCAGTGGGCCTTGCCTGGCAAAATAAAAAAGACAGTTTATAGAGTTTTACTTATTTATCTGATGACGTCACACATTTGACCAGCTGGCTCGGCGGTAGAGCGAAACGGCTCGCAATCAGAAGGTCGTGAGTTCAAATCCTGGTCGGGGGTCGACTCGGCCCATCATCCCTCGGGGCTCAAAAAAATTTGTACCACTTTTTGGGGAAGTCAACAGTGATTGTCCTATGGAAAGACTCGTCCCTGCCATAAGAACGTGGAACTTCCAGCACTTTTTACAGCTGTAAACGAGAGATGAGTGCCGCCTCAGGAAATCGACCACTCACGAAGATGATGTTTTCTGCGACGGCCACGATCCGGCTTCCGTCCGGGGACCACGCGCAACTTCGGAGGGCGAGGGAGCGCTCCCCCCCATTCGTTGCCCCATCCTCGGAGTCGACGCAATCGCGCACATCGACAGAGCACTCCTCCTGCCGCAGTTTTACGCTCCACACCTAGGGCGCGGGTGCGCAGACACAGACACACGCAGACGTAGAAAGACAAAGATCCCCCCATGTATAGCCGTGACAAACTTTTTGAGCAAGTGCTGTTAGCAAGTGGCATTTACGAAGGCTGGCATGGCACACCAGGTGGTGGGTGGCTAGCACTACACCCAGCAACCTTTGTCTCCCGAGTGGCGAAATTTTCAACAGGTACTCATTTAAGGTTGAGTCGACCTAGGGGAGGCCCAGGACCGGTTCAAATTATCGTCACTGGTGTTGGCCGTGAGTGGGAATCGAACTTGGGTCGCAGCGCACACAGTCACATGTACACACACACACATGTATTAAACAGCGCAGATACACATGTGCACAAGAGTTGACAGGATGCAGCCATGAGCGAAACACTTATGAATGGAACTGGCCAAACATCCAGATGCAGGAACCTCCTGTAAAACGTAGTCTTGATATTCAGTGAGGCTTTCTTGGGTAAATAAAGAGCATTATTTATAAAGAGCCTTATTTATCATTATATATCTACACGAGTGGCTTGAATAACGAATGTGGAATTTTATTTTTATGGAGTGCGATGCCATCTGAGTGGCAGTACCTTGAGTGTGCAATCAACAGAGCAGCTCACAAGACGCTGGTCATCCAGAGAGAAACAGCAGCAGCGAACCGGCCCAGAGTGGCCGAGAAGGGCCGAGCCCTTCCCCTGTCCCTTCCACTCCCACAGCTACGCACACACACACAAAAAGACACAGATTTCTTATCGTCTTAACAGACTGTTGGGGAAACTGCTGTTAGTAAGCACTTAGGAAGGCCAGTATGGCACACGAGGAGGTGGGTGGCCAGCACCTTGCCCGGACACCTTTGTATCCATAGTGGCGATAATTACAAGTTCCTAACAGTGACATAACTTAACACTATATTGGATCATTCTTACAAGAGTTATTGTGACCCCATGTTACAGACAAACGGACCATCACAGATAATGCATAAATGTGTAGTAGAGTTACCCACTCGATATTCACAAACAGGGAGAGCTAATCGTTGACAAGGGTTTCCCGCTCAAACTAACGGTCAGGGTCTCACAAGTTGTGAGAGCTGACCGTAAACAAGGTTTTCCCGCGCGACCTAACGGTCAGGGTCAGATAGGGTAAATTGGGATCGAAAAGCAGATTGGGAACGACCAATCACAGGGTTCCACAAGGTGGCCGGGGATTGGACAACCCGGCCACGAACGAGTATAAAGCCAGAACGCTCAGAGCTCTCGGGGAGTTCGACGACACGAGGACCCAAGACGGCGGAAGAAGCATAGGACCCTGGACCAAGCCCTCCAGCCCTTATAAGGGCTAGGGTTCAGAGTAACCAGTGGTCAGGGAGACATCTCCCTAGGTCCAGTCAGAGGACACTGAAGGAGCGGGGTATGAGTAGCCTGTAGGCTTGTACGTTCGGAGTGTAACGGGTGAGGGGACCGTATACCCCTCGGTGCATAGGGACTGTATTCACAAATAAAGTGTGTGCTACTAAAAGACGTTGAAGAGTCTGTCTGTACAATACTACATTTGGCGTCAGAAGATGGAAACAAGACGAACGAACCGCACGCGAAGTCCCGATGATGCAAGCTCCGACTCACCCGTGGGTGCTGCGGGCGGCGCTGAAGATGTTGGCGTGCTGCCAGCCGACCCACCACCAGCTGTGCAGCCGATCGCCGCGAGCGACGGCAACCAGGCTGCTCACGCCCGCCTCGCCCAGCTGCTGCATGCTGCAGCAGCCATCCTGGAGCAACTTACCCTGGGGGCTGCGGGCGGGGAGGAGCGGCCGACAGCGAGCGTCCCCGCCATCGCAAACCCGGAAGAGAACGTCCTTCCCGCCGATGGGTCACGTGGGGGTGGAAGCCAAGTGCATGCTGGGACCTCCGGGGGCCAATCACGACACACTGCGTCATCAGAGAGCGATGCTGCCTCTGCAGGACACTCCAACAACACCGCGTCATCACGGCTGCGACGCCGTACAGTACATGTTGTCGACCAAGCCATCGCTGCGTTCAGAACCGAGTCCGAGCTTGACGAAGACGACGACACAGCTGCTCTACAGCAGCGACTGCCTGTCTTTCGCGAATTCTCGTCCACAGGGGGCGACTGGGCAGCATTTCAACGTCGCTTCCTCAGTCACCAGGAGATGGTGGGCTGGTCGGATGCACAAGCACTTCGTGCATTGCCAGCCACCTTGGACGATGACTCTCTCGCTGCACTCATCTCCATTCCCAAGCGACAAAGGGCGACACTACAAGCAGCACTTCAGCGGCTGTCTGATGTCTACGGACCTCCTTCCGCCACACGCCACCAATTCTACGAGAGACGGTGCAAGCCAAGGGAGTCGCCATTGGCGTTCCGCACCGCGCTACTCGCCATGGCAAGAGCGGCTTACCCCCGCATGGGCGATGAGGCTATCGACGCACTCGTCCTTCAGAAGCTGCTGGAGATGGCGAGGGGGCTGCGCCTTGTCATCCAGGCCGTGGATGACGAGGACATGTGCTCACTGCGAGCTGCCCGGAGCATTCATGCTCACTTAATGCTGGACCAGGACGAGACCATCACCGCTTCGGCTACGACATCGGTACCTGCCAGCAGGGACAACGCTCGCTCTCCTGATCGAGTCTTCTCGACGTTCAGCGCGACGCCCCAGCGATCACCAAATCGCACCAGTCGCCGCAACGACTGGGAGCGGGGACGGCCCTTCCCCCGCGACGACGCGACGTGTTTCAACTGTGGCCGCCGAGGCCACTTCTCTCCCGACTGCCGTGCACCTCGCCGCCGCTCCGCCGGATCCCGAGACCGGGACTACAGAGCTTCCAGAGCAGCGCAGCATAACCAGGCAAGTCGCGGCACCCCACACGCTCGGTCCTCATACACACCACAACACACCATTGACTCCGCTCGGAACACGGCGTATGATGCGCGGCGTTTGGCCGACTTTTCACGACCACTGCGACCCGGGCAGTGGTCAGAGCTGGCCCATAGAGTGGTTGCAGCGACGGCGGGTTCCTCGGTGGTCGTTGGTTCGATCGAGGGGGTAGAGGTGCGCGTGCTTGTCGATACCGGTGCATCGGCCACTATCATCTCTGAGTTGATTTACAATATACTGCCCGTGCGATGTCGATCTTTGGAAAAGGTTTCCGTTCCGTTTTTCGCTGCAAATGGAAGTTCCCTGGGGATTCTCGGCCAAATTCGGGCGCAAATTGCCATTGGAGATATTAAATTGGCCGGCCCTGTTTTTGTGTCTTCTTCCCTTGCGGTGCCGTGCCTTCTGGGAACTGATTTTCTTGCCAAAATGCCCATTAAAATCCTTATCGATCAGGGATGTATTGAACTTCCCTCGGGCCGCCGGATGGCATTTTTACCCGCGGCCACGCATTCACGGACGGAAAATGTTTCTGTACAAGCTTTTGCGGCTTGCGCTGTACGCATTCCGCCAGGGGCACAAATGCTCGTACCCTTACGGTTAAAAAAACCGCTCGCTCCCACCGCCTCGGTAAATGGCATTTTATTGGGACCTTCCAACACAGCAGTTAACAGCCTTTCGTTGGTGGCCGCACAGACTCTTGTAGCGGGCGACAGGGAACCATTTATACAAGTTTTGAATGTCGGTCTGTCAGACACCGTCATTTCACAGGGGACAGTGCTCGCTCATGCGACAGTGGCGCCTCTGGGAACCGGGGTTGTCGGACACGTAGCGAACAGTCAGCAGCCTCGCCCTCATAACGTTGACGAGGGATGGATTGACGCTCTCTGCGCGGATGCCGGCGATTTATCCGGGTCACAGCAGAGTAAATTGCGGGCTCTTTTGCGGGAATTCTCGGATGTGTTCAGCAAATCACAATTTGATATTGGCTGCACCAAGCTGCTACGTCACCACATTGACACTGGTGACGCTGCCCCTATCCGCCAAAACCCGTTTCGGCTCAGCCCTGCGGAGAAACAGCATGTTAAATGGGCAGTTGACGACATGCTGGCGGCTGATATCATTTCTCCTTCCAACAGCCCCTGGAGTGCCCCGATAGTGCTGGTCAAAAAGCACGATGGCAGTCTTCGATTCTGTGTAGATTTTCGGCGCCTAAATAAAATTTCTGTGGCTGACGCATATCCTCTTCCACGTATGGATGAGTCATTGGATGCCCTGGCAGGGGCGCGTTATTTTTCCACTTTGGACCTTCTGTCAGGGTTTTGGCAACTCCCCCTCGACGAAGCGTCAAAGCCAAAGACTGCTTTTCGGACACCACAGGGCCTTTTCGAGTTTAATAGATTGCCCATGGGGCTCCACTCAGCTCCAGCGACGTTTCAGAGGCTCATGGAGCTGGTCCTCGCTGGGCTCCAGTGGGACTCATGCCTTATCTATCTTGATGACGTTATCGTCTTTGGCCGCACGTTCAACGAACACATTGAACGGTTGCGCGCTGTTTTCGAAAAGATGCGAGCTGCGGACCTTAAATTCAAACCGCAGAAGTGCCACCTTTTGCGTGAGTCTGTGCGCTATCTAGGCCACATAGTCAGCCGCTCGGGTATTTCCACAGACCCTGAAAAGACTAAATGTGTCAGCCAATGGCCTACCCCCACCTCTGCTGGGGATGTTCGCAGTTTTATCGGGTTCGCGTCGTACTACCGACGTTTTGTGGCTGGTTTCGCTACAATCGCCAAGCCACTACACGCTCTTACAGCGAAAGGGCTGAAATTTCATTGGGGAGACGCGGAACAGGCCGCATTTGACTCCTTACGGAATGCTCTTGTAGCAGCACCGCCCCTGGCTTACCCCGATTTTGCAAAGCCGTTTATTCTGGACACCGATGCCAGTAACACCGGGATCGGCGGGGTGCTGTCCCAAATCATTGAGGGCGTTAAGAGGGTGGTTGCCTATGGAAGCAGAGTTTTGTCCCCTGCAGAGCAACGTTATTGCGTAACCCGACGCGAGCTGCTGGCCATTGTTCACTTTATACAACAATACAGGCCATACCTGTACGGTCAACGGTTTACCGTGCGCTCCGATCACTCTGCGTTACAATACGCTTTGCGCATTGATCAACCGTCTGGCCAGCTCTCCCGATGGCTTGAAGTCCTCCAGGACTACAATTTTATGGTGATTTACCGCAAGGGTACACAGCACAGTAATGCGGACGCGCTATCTCGCCTCCCGTCAGAACAATGCGCCTGTTTTACGGGTTCTGGCCGGTGCAGACCGCAAATAGTACGCCCGGTTGCACCTCTTGAAACGGTTTCTGCTGCCCTTCCTTCCGATCCTGCGCCGGGTGCGGACCACGAAAATCCGCCAGCAAGTGACGACTTGCTGGGGATAACGTTGGACGAATGGGGTCGGCACCAAATGAATGATGCGTCATTGTTGCCTCTGCGTCGTCGCGCATGTGATTTGTCCTCACGTTCAAGTAAATCGAACTCTTTTGCCATGCGCCGCGGTCTGCTCATGCATTGGGATGCTGATTCTTGCCAGTACAAAATTGTAGTGCCATCGGCTTTGCGGTGTTCGGCTGTGTGCGCAGCACACGAGCGATTGTCGCACCTGGGTGTGCATAAAACCATTGGGTTGCTAAGATTACAATTTTACTGGCCGGGCATGCTTCGCGACGTAACTGATATTTTAACGGGCTGCACCCAATGTGCGCAACGTAAACCTCCAGCGACGCCGGCATGCCCACCGCTGCAGCCCATCACGGTATCCCGTGTGAACGAGCTGGTTGCTCTCGACATTTTGGGGCCTTTCCCTACAACGCCTCGTGGTAACAAGTACCTGCTGGTTGGGGTGGAGTATTTTACACGGTGGCCTATGGCCTGGGCCCTCCCCAACCAGTCAGCAGCAGCCGTGGTGGACGCCTTTGTTCAAGGCTATGTGCTGGACAAGGGCGCTCCAGAACGGTTGCTGACCGATCAGGGAAGAAATTTTTCCAGTACCCTGCTGAGTGAGGTATGCCGCCTGTTGGGCACTAAGAAGGTGCGCACCTCGCCCTATCACCCCCAAACAGATGGCATGGTGGAGCGGTTGCATAGAACCCTCACCTCTATGCTATGCCATCAGGTTGACGAATCCCACTTAGACTGGGACCTGCAGATCCCAGGGGTCCTCGCTGCTTACCGCATGGCGCCACATGCAGCGACAGGGTTCTCCCCATTTTTCCTAATGTATGGCAGGGAGGCCATTCCCCCCGCTGATGTACGGCTTGGGATAGAGCAGCTTCCACAGTCATCGAAGCTCACTGACCATTTGCGGTTCAACCTGCAAAAGCTGTCTGAGGCTCGTGATGCGGCGATCGAAAATTCCGCTTCCCGCCAGCGGGCAAATTCGAGGTTGCAGGCCCCTCGCACGTCCGTGCATCGGTGGGCTCCAGGTGATATGGCGTGGCTTCATTGCCCCCAGGTGCCGGTGTCCACATCGGCTAAACTCCTAAAACCATGGCGAGGTCCGGTTGAGGTGGTCCAGGTAATGCGCCCACAGTGTGTTAAGATACGTTGGGGACGACGGCGCTGGTTCGTGCACCCCTCTCGTCTGAAGCCATTTGTTGCTCCGCGCGGCTCTGCGTCACACTCAAAACACGAGGGCCGAGCGTGTGATATGCCCGACGAGCCGGATGTCGCCCCGTTGGTACCTAACCCACAGCGCAGACGTCTCATTCCTCCTGCAGATGATGCGGGACTGAGGGAGCCGTGCGAGCCACGAGTCTCTGCACGAAGGCCCCGGGAGCCGCCCAACATGTTTGCCAGGATGCCTGACCCGTCTACAACAAGAGTCTCTGCAAAGAGACCTTCTGACCCACCCAACATGTTTGCCAGAATGCCTGACCCGCCCAACATGTTTGCCAGAATGCCTGACCCGCCCAACATGTTTACCAGGATGCCTGACCCGCCCAACATGTTTGCCAGGCTGCCCGACCCGTCTGCTCCAAGGGTCCCCGCAGAGAGGCCTCCTGCCCCTGCTGACATTTTTGCCAGGATGCCTGGTCAGCCTGCAGCCCGGAAAAGGGCACCCATCCCCTACGACGGGCCCGCGAAATACACACGGGCTAGATCGCGTCGCTTTTCTTGATTGCCCATCATTTTTTTTGCGGCAGCTGGATGCTGCATGCGTTGTGCGTCGCGAATGTCGTTATTTGTGATTGGTTCTGACCATGTACATATGTTGCGTTGTTGATGGGGGGGTATTTGTAGTGGGTGTTCCTGTTCTTGTTGGATGTACCTGTTCTTGTTGGTTGTGGCACACACACACACTTTGATTCATTGATGGGGATTTTCTGCTTGTAACAGCCGGGACGGCTGAGGCTTCCGAAGGGGAGGGTGATGTAGTAGAGTTACCCACTCGATATTCACAAACAGGGAGAGCTAATCGTTGACAAGGGTTTCCCGCTCAAACTAACGGTCAGGGTCTCACAAGTTGTGAGAGCTGACCGTAAACAAGGTTTTCCCGCGCAACCTAACGGTCAGGGTCAGATAGGGTAAATTGGGATCGAAAAGCAGATTGGGAACGACCAATCACAGGGTTCCACAAGGTGGCCGGGGATTGGACAACCCGGCCACGAACGAGTATAAAGCCAGAACGCTCAGAGCTCTCGGGGAGTTCGACGACACGAGGACCCAAGACGGCGGAAGAAGCATAGGACCCTGGACCAAGCCCTCCAGCCCTTATAAGGGCTAGGGTTCAGAGTAACCAGTGGTCAGGGAGACATCTCCCTAGGTCCAGTCAGAGGACACTGAAGGAGCGGGGTATGAGTAGCCTGTAGGCTTGTACGTTCGGAGTGTAACGGGTGAGGGGACCGTATACCCCTCGGTGCATAGGGACTGTATTCACAAATAAAGTGTGTGCTACTAAAAGACGTTGAAGAGTCTGTCTGTACAATACTACAAATGCATGCAGACTTAGCTGGAAAGCATCAGCAAATAAATTGCATTTCCTACCCTTTTGTAAAACAAAAATATCAACATGAATATTCTTGCGAACAAGATTAATTGCATTTACTCTGGATTTTAATATAGAACGATATAATCACGTACGTAATTAAACATACAATACAATGCAACATAAGTGCATGTACAAAATAAATATTGGACCAACGACACTGAAGTACATTCATAATAATCGTTGCATTTATTATGGCATTTCTTATATGGCTCAGCAACTCAATGCGCCTCACATCTGATCATAAATATGCAAAGGGAATTCCCCAGTGGCTGTTCCTGTGCAGCACCGGTCTTTCTCAATCTTGTTTGGCCCGCGGACCACTCGGCCGATAAGAACAAATTCGCGGACCACCCAGCCCACAACCATTTGTGACAAAACGCATTCACTTCTCTCTCTCAAGCAGAATCTTTATTGAGACGAGAGGAATTCAATGAGCTATGAAGCTCTTTTTCAGAAATACCAGTCATCTAAAATTATTCAAATTACTATGTAATGCCGGCCCTAGAGAGGCACGGCGTGCGGTGTATTGACATCGCGGACACCACTAGGATGTGGGTGCAATACCGGCCCTAGAGGGGTTTGGTAAGCGCTGATCGATAATGCTGGATGGCACCACGATTGGTGTGGAGTGTCGGCCCCGAAAGGATAGGGTGTGGGAGTGCCGGCCATGGAAATAGGGTTACTAAGGGCCGTGGCACTCCGGTTGACCCCAGAGGACACGTGACCGGTTAAGTCTACACAGGGGCCCCAAGTTGGGGCTAGGGGTGGTCACGTGTCAGGGTCGAGATCCTGCTCGAGGATTCTGGAAGTTGGTCGTGGCCAAGGGTGGAGCCAGCCACGCCACAGAGGATATAAGCCGGGTCCCCCAGAGGGACTGGCGCTGTTGTTCATGCTGAAGAAACCTTTGTCTACGTTCTACGTCCTACAGAGTCTCCAACACGTGGACCAGGATCCAAGCTGCGGTCCGGTCCTTTGTAGCTAGTTACGGTGCAATTAGTGTAGTTAGCCTGGTGGTCACCACCATAGGTTGTTATTCTGTAAAGGGGCAGTTGCCCCGTGTGTTGGTGTTAATAAATGTGCTGCCTCCAAAGAGTACGTCTGCGACTCAGTTGAACTCACTACACAGGTATAAGTTTTTTTTCCACGTCCGACACAAAAGGTATAAACGTTGTCATTATAGTCTGGATCAACTGGCGTTTGCATCACAGCCCCGCGGACCACACAGGTGGTACCGGGGACCGCACTCTGAGAACCACTGCTGCGCATAACGAGGTGACCGAGCACCTGCCCACAAATGGCTACGAGGTTGCAGTCGGAAGGCGATGACTGCTGCTCCGTGTGTAGACCCACTGGGTGACCGAGGTGAGCGCGAGCCGAGATGAAGCCACTGAACCCGTGTGAGCGTTGTACCTTGATGGAGGAGTCCTGAGAGCACGTGGCGAGCAGTGGCTTGTGGAAGGCGTGCGCGAATGTGCAGTGCTGCACCTCGCCGTCGTGAGCCCTGTGCGTGCCCAGCAGCCGGCCAGACTGCGCATTCCACAGCTGCAGTTATACCCACAGCACACATTCACAATACACCACAGTTGAGTATCACAGAGCATCATCATCATCCATGATCAATACCCTGCTGAATGAAGGCCTCCCTGAGCTGGTGCCGCCGCCACCTTACAATACAAGAATCCATCCAGCACCTGTACATGGACAGAATTCATTGCTCCGTCTCTCAGAGCATTATCCTACAAAGGGTCACGCACGTTTGTCTATGCGGATGACCTTGTCCTGGTAACGCAAGCAAACCACTTTCCACAACATCGAATCCACTCTGAACCAAGACCTAAACACCATTGGGAAATATTTCCGGAAATGGAGTTTCAAGCCAACAGAAAGTGTGTCCCAGATTAATTGCTCTTCTGGCAAATGCTATGTTGGTCAGAAAGAATGAATGATCAGCATGGAACTTAAAAAACACTAAAGGAATATTGAATATTCCCAAATATAACTGTTGGCAGCGTTAGAACATGCGTGCCAACAAAGACACTCAATTGATTTTGATAATGTTGAAGTCCTGTACAAAACTAGTTACTACTGGCCAAGGCTAATTACAGAATCCATCGAAATTGAGAGAAATAAAAAAATATTGTACTCGTTCAGATATTTAAAGGCTTAGTGCTGCACTACACTGTTTAACTGCATGCCTATACAGGTCACCATAGGTCGATAGTGATTAAATGTGAGCAGACAACAATAGGTACTGCGATTTTACGTGCTCACAAAAACAGGCATGTGCGTGCATGTGCATGTATAACGTATGTTGATTACCCTATAAATATCCAAACCGGTAATGGATATCCATTGTAATGTATATGCATATGTAATAAGAGAGCGCCATCTCCTGTATTATTGTTGGGGGTACATTACCTTATACAGGCTATGTTTATCTATAGTGGGCATTACATCTAGGTGAAAGGTGATGGGGCGGTGCCTCTGTAACGTTCCCGAAGGTTCCAGGAGGGGCATGGACAGAGGTGGGGTTTAGACTCCGGGGAGTGAATATAAGCCGGGGGCACAGCAACGTTAGGGGTCGGTGTCTGAAAATCAAGAGAAGCTCCCCGTCGCTGCTGCCCCGCCATCTCCACTTGGCGGCTCGACCTCCAGCCGCTCAGCCGCTCCCTAGTGCGCCGTCAGCCAACGGCGTATTGGTGAGCGGGTGAGTGCCACGTGGCACGGGGCAGCGCAGCTACCCGAGCGGGTGGACATCCGCAGAGAGAGAGAGAAACGAGGCTCTACCGAAGATGAATTAATAAACAACTTGAAGTCCTTACCGTGTCGGAGCCACTCATTACACATACATTAACCCCCCCCTCCCGGCCTTCGCACCTGATTGGTTCACAAGTGACGACATCACATTTATCCCTCTATTTAAGAACGAAACAGGAAGATTTCTCCATAAATCGGGTTGTTGCCTGATGCTAGTTGTAATTACTGGTAAAACCTCGTACTCAAATTGTAAATGTTGTGGGTTTAGTCTCTAACACACCGGTGTGCTGTACTAGTAATGAATTGGCATGTATTGTTTACGTGATAAACCTTACTAATTGGCTGTGTCAGGTGGTGGCAGGTTTAACGACATATTTACGCAAACTCACCCAAAAAAAAACCTCTATTATGGATAAAATTAGAGCGAGTGGCCAGTGCATAAGAGGGGAAAGCTTAGCAACAACAAGAAGAGTGAGAGCAGCAGCCGGATGATCCACCACCCTCTTTGCACTCTCTTGACTCCACTACTCAGTCATCCAAGGGGCCGTCCATAAATGACGTCATGCGATTTTGGACGATTTTTTACCCCCCCCCCCCCCCGTCACACGGCGTCACAAAAGGTCAGACCTCTCCCCCTCAAATATGACGTCACAAAGCTCTGCCCCCCCCCCCCCCCAAAAAAAAATAAAACATGCTTAAAATCGCTTTCAACTATTGTTATTGTAGTGCATATTTAATGTGGCGCTGCACTCTGATGTTGTAGGAGAAAACATTTATTAAAAAGTCCATTTAATTATTAGAACGTGTTGTTAATATTTATTTAAAGTTGCGCATTTTGATGTGACGTCACATTTCTCAAACCCCCCCCCCCCACGTTACACATCGTCACAAATGTATGACCCCCCCCCCACCCCAGGTGCGTGACAGAATTTATGGACGGCCCCCAACGCATTCCACCAAGCTTCCGAATCATCGTTGGTGAGTATTGTATTCATTTATTTGTTTAAAATTAGTAAAAACTCATACCTTTATTAAAGTCTCTGCTTCAAATGATGAAAGCAATTACACTGTAAATGTGTAATGCGGGCGTAAACGACCTCCCGGAAGTGACGTCATGGGGGGAGGAGTTACGTCACGTGGGGGAGAGGGTTCAGGTCTATAAGGGGAGAAACCGGAAGCAGTAGGGGAGTGATCGGAGACTGGGAAAGTGTGAGGCCACGCAGGGCGAAGAGTGAGAGAGAGAGTGGCGAGATCGCCACACACACGGACCCCGAGGATCGGTACCGTCGGCCAACGGTGACCGACCCCGGGGCAGCAAGAGCAGCGAGGAGGCTGCAGAGAGCAGCGGGGGTCTGCACGACGAGACAGCAGCGGGTCTGCTAGGAGGGAAGTGGGCTACGTGAGCGACAGCAGCCTGGGGCTGCAGAGCGAAGAGTATATAGGGGAGTGTCGTGAGGGGGCTACGTGAGCGACAGCAGCCTGGGGCTGCAGAGCGAAGAGTATAGGGGAGTGCCGTGAGGGAAAAGAGATCGAACCCAAATAAAGGACACAGGACAGAGAGAAGCGTCCGAGTCTTTTATTACACTGGTGTCAAATGTGTAACGGCATGGCAAAACAACTGAGAAAAAGAATATTCCGTCTCCGGCATCGGCTTCATCTTCCGACGACGATGACCTTCCTCCTGCGGTGGACCTGACTCCGGCAGAGGAGGAGATCCGTGCTGGGACGAGTGCGGGTCCGGGGGTCCAAGATGTCGCCGCGTCGGCGGACCCATCTGCACCAAAGGACGCGGATTTAAGATGGAGTCAGATGGCGGAGCAACTTGGAACTCTCAAGAACGTACTTGCACAGTTGTGTGAGCTCGTCACGCCGAGGGCGGCGTCAGAAGGAGATGTTGGTGGTCTGCAGGAGCCCGGGTTGTCTTCGCTGTCGACGCCATCGGCCACGCGGCACGAAGACGCCATCTTGGGCGTGGCGCACGAGGAAAGGCGGGAAGCCGCCATTTTGTGCCCTCCGCGGCGGAAGGCCGCCATCTTGTCGACACCACGTTGCGACGCCATGTTGAATATGCCACCGGATGAGTCAGCGGCTGGAGGGAGCGCGCCAAGAAGTCGCAGTCGTCACTTAACGACTGTCAAAGAATTCTCCATCGGGGGCGATTGGAGTGCGTTCGCCTGCAGATTTTTGGCAGCGGTACGCTCGGCGAGGTGGACTGACGCCGAGGCATTAGAAGTTCTTCCGACTCTTCTCGATGACGAGTCCGTTAGATTCTTTCGCTCTATAAAAGCCGCGAAAAAGAAAACGCTGCGAGGTGTGTTCGACGAAATGGCAGACGCTTACGAGCCGCCGGATGATGCTCATCGCCGGTTTGTGCACCCGAGGAGTCTCCAGTGGCGTATAGGGGCGCGGTACTGGAGCTGGCTATGGCTGCATACCCGGAGACGGAGCCTGACCTGCTGGAACCTCTCATCCTGGGGAAGATGCTGGAGCTGTCCCGGGATCTCGGCATTCCTATGCCGGTGTGTGGTCACGAGAAGCTCACATCCCGGGCTGCGGCTAAATGTCTGGATGCCCAGTTCAACCTGCGCCGGTGGAAGCAAGTTACGGCGTAGACGGGGGGGCCCATCGTCGAAGGGGGAGCCTTGGGTTGGGACCCCAAGAAGGCAGTTTATGTGCCGGACGACAGGAGCCCGCAGGAGCTGTCGGCTGCTGCTGCTCCGTGGCCGGGCCGCGGTGGGCCGGGGCCGCGGGCTGCGCCGCCGACACGGCCGCGTCGGGACGGGGCGCCCGCAGCGCGGCGCAACGACATCGACTGTTTCCGCTGCGGGCGTAAGGGCCATTACACCAGGGACTGCTGGGCCCGCGTCCCGGGTCCGCCCCAGCAGGAGGCCTCGACTGCGGCCGCTCCAAGAAAGGATTCGCCAGCACAGACGAGCCGGCCGTGACGCGGCAGGGGAAAGAAGACTCAGCTCGGGGTGCGCCTAACACGGCTGCGGAACCTTTGAGACCCGCAGCCCTTCCAACCCCGCCGCGGACGCGATTGCGGGACGCCTCTGATGCTGCGCCTTCGAGAATAGGGGACCGGGACGTTGCCAGGCCTCCAATAGCGACAGACGAACTTCAGCCTGTCGCTCTTAAAACCCTGCCACGTTCCCGCTCGGCGGGAGGGATTTTGAGCACCCGCTCAAAATCCCTCACATTTCGTTAATTATTGTGTTGTGTTCTTGTTCTTTCGATATAATATTGTGTGTTCTGTGTC
Organism: Lethenteron reissneri; assembly: GCF_015708825.2. Lineage (NCBI taxonomy): Eukaryota > Metazoa > Chordata > Hyperoartia > Petromyzontiformes > Petromyzontidae > Lethenteron > Lethenteron reissneri. Next base: position 579,257 of record NC_083785.1, read on the forward strand.
CTTTTTCGTATTCGGTCGTGTTCGCTCGCATTGCTTGTTGGAGTTGTGTTCAGCCGAGGTCGGCTGGATTTTCTCTACGGGGGAGGGTGGTGTAATGCGGGCGTAAACGACCTCCCGGAAGTGACGTCATGGGGGGAGGAGTTACGTCACGTGGGGGAGAGGGTTCAGGTCTATAAGGGGAGAAACCGGAAGCAGTAGGGGAGTGATCGGAGACTGGGAAAGTGTGAGGCCACGCAGGGCGGAAAGTGAGAGAGAGAGTGGCGAGATCGCCACACACACGGACCCCGAGGATCGGCACCGTCGGCCAACGGTGACCGACCCCGGGGCAGCAAGAGCAGCGAGGAGGCTGCAGAGAGCAGCGGGGGTCTGCACGACGAGACAGCAGCGGGTCTGCTAGGAGGGAAGTGGGCTACGTGAGCGACAGCAGCCTGGGGCTGCAGAGCGAAGAGTATATAGGGGAGTGTCGTGAGGGGGCTACGTGAGCGACAGCAGCCTGGGGCTGCACAGCGAAGAGTATAGGGGAGTGCCGTGAGGGAAAAGAGATCGAACCCAAATAAAGGACACAGGACAGAGAGAAGTGTCCGAGTCTTTTATTACAAATGTAATGGCCTTAGGCTGGCAAAAAAATCTCTCCCTGGAACCTGGTTCACCAAGGAGCAGCGACATGGGGAAGCCGACGATGCGCCCTGGCGGGTTTGGTTGTCCCACCTTGATGGTGTGATCGGCGGAGCATGTGGCGATGACCCTCCCATTTGGCGCGAAGGTGCAGCAGAGGACAGGCTCGTCGTGGGCGTAGGTGGCCATCAGCTCCTCGCCTGTTCGGGAATTCCACTTCTATGTTCCGGACACACAGCACAAACCACAAACACTAACAAATGTGCACAACCATTCAAACTCACAACAACCATTTTTTCCACTGGCACCTCGGGGACGTGTCACCGAGGAGCCGTCATGGTACGAGTGGGTACCCCGCCGGCTGCTTCCCGTGCCGACCCAAAACCAATTGGTGCTCCGCTGGCCCCTCACTAAGCATCCGATTCTGGCCCAGGGCGTGGATGACGTGCGTTATGCGTTTCACATCACACCTTAACAAGCGCAATAAAAACGGCATCCAGACATAGTGGGAGCCTTGCGGTGCCGAATAAGTGTTTGTGAGAGAGTGTGTGAATGTGTAGTGTAGCGGGTAGCGCGCTGCACCACGAACACGGCGACCTGAGTTCGATTCCCACTCATGGCCAACACCAGTGACAATTATCTGAACCGGTCATGGGCCTCCCCTAGGTTGACACAGTCTCAAATGAGTACCTGGTGTGGTGTGCAAACATTACCACTGGGGAGACAAAGACGGGTGTCGTGTTGGCCACCCTCCCCCCTATGTGCCACGCTGGCCTTCATTGGTGCTCGCTAACAGCACTTGCCCCAACAGTCTGTTCAGGTTATATGGGGGATCTTTGTCTTTGAGTGTACACCAGTTTGTGCGAGCCAACTCAAACACAGCATCACTGCATTGTCTACACGAGTCTCAACCGAATCATTGACATTGTTTTTATAAAAAGATGACACCTTGGGCACAAGACAGTGTGGGGAAGGATGTGGATGAATGTCATAGACAACATGATGACCGGAGAGTATGACGCAGGGATAAAAGAGAGCGGGTGATGCGAGGCGGCCAGGCGCCCAGTTGTTTACCTTGAGGTAGCCGTCGCCAGCGCACGACGCCACGTATTCCCCCGAGCGCGAGAAGGCAGCATGGTACACGGCACCCGCATGCGCACGCACCACCAAGCGCTGCGACACCGCCACACATGCCTTGTTCCTGCCACGTGCCAGCACAAAGGGGTGGAAGATAACGGCCATCTTGCGGTCACACCCCATTATGCTTGAAGCCACAACGAATGCCATTAGCATGGCGACCAAATGTCAATCGTCGACCTCTCGGTGGGAAGATCATCTTTAGAAGCCATCAGAGTGTTCCTGCTCAGGACCAAACCTTCCATCAATCACCGTGGTTGTGTACAGATCCGGGCAAAGTGCGACCATCTAGCGAAAATCCAGAAGACGAACAAAATCGACATCCTCGCACTCCAAAAAACCCAAGGTTCCAGCTAGGAATTAGCGTGCCGTCATCATATACACGGTTAGAAGCCGCTAACAACAAGCCATGCCCACTCATCAACATACAACCAAGCAAATGAGTTCATGTGAGAGCACAACAGGGCCTGCAATGCTACAAAGCCTACAGGCCGATGTAATGGCCACTAGAAAAACGATCCTGAGAGTGTTACTTTCTTTGGAATTTGAAAATCGACTGAAAAAACATAACCGTATGTTGAGCTTGGTGATACATGCAATATGAACTTAAATACTTTACCTAGTTTATATATTTATATTTAATGATCTGTTTACCTTTCCTACACTTTGCACTCCTCCCGTTTTGTGTTGTAACTTTCTGACTCGCCCCTAATGGACATCTGTGAAAAAGAGCTTAATAGCTCATCGGATTCCTTCAAGATAAAAATTCTGATTCTGAATCGAGCTAAGCTAAACAATATTTTGTTTTACCAGGTAAGGCCCACTGAGCTATATAGCTCTTTTTTAGAAGTGACCTGGCCACAAATGATAGCTCAACGAAATGGCTTATCACGTGGAAATGTATAGCAGCCAAATACTCTAAACACGTGATGTTGATTCTAAATGTGGAGGGAAAAACCGGAGGACCAGAAGAAAATTCCACACCACCACAGGGAGAACATGCAAACTGAACAGTATCCATAGCTCTTGCGTAAGCATGTAACACAATACTCATACAACACACTACACTACTACAGACCACTGATATGTGTACCCTCCTGTGTAAGCGTATAATTAATCGGTGGTGACGTGACGAACAGATCGAACTTCACCACGTTCACAAGAGGGACTGATTGGTCCACACCAAGGGACGGCTTTCTTTTGAGCCTCGACCCAATTGGTGCTCGATCAGAGGACGCCAAAAGGCTTACAGCTCAAAGACAATGCACTATCAAAGTAATGAGGGCTTGGGGTGAGCATCTACATCATTAGACCTCCTTTTCCAGTACCAAAATATAATAATAGGGTTTTTCCCATTTGTCTGGCAACAAAGCTGAAAACTTTTTTTAAGGACAATGCATATATTATCATAGTATGTTTTTTGTTTGCATTTTGATTGCAAGTATTGTGGTTAATGCAGACATGAATCCTCGTAAAAAGGTTTCAGTTTATTGCCAGAAAAAAGGGGAAAAACCCTATTATATTTTTATGGACACTTCAACCACTGACTAATTGCTTACCAAGGAAAGCCTCACTGAGTCTCAAGACTGCCAGGAGGGTCCTGCCAGGTTTTCACAGTGGGCGGCAATGTTACCATGTATAATCTGATTGAGTAATTTGCAGGAAAAATTTTGCATTGGAATGTTTGGCCAAAACCAGTTACAATGGGGGTGGTTTTTTTTTTGTTATGGGAGGAAACTCCGAAGGAAACCCATGCAGAGCAGGAGGAAAGCATACAAAACTCCACGCATAAATGTGCCCCAGTCGGGAATCGAAACCAGGCTCAAGTGTTGCCACTGCACCACCCTGCTGCCAAATTTAACACAATTTATATCTAAATTTTAATGCCATCAATAAATTAAGCTGCTCAATTCCGAATTGCAGTAATATTTTAATCAAATGCCGTTCCATTATGCATCATATTGCACCCTGTAAAGCTTAAACAGCAGTCTGCAATGAGGACACGGGGTAGGAAAATTTAATTTAGATAAAAATATGCAAGACATGCAGCTTTGAAGTTCAATTTTAAACACACCATGGAGGATCTTTAAATAGCAAGATACTAATTCTCTGGTTTGGGATGAGGCTTCCATTCAAAAGGTTAAATTCGGAGGATTGCATGTTTTGCGACAAATAAGTGTGGTTAATGCAGACTTGATGCCTTGTAAAATGTATCTATTTGGTGTTTGAACATCTTAACACCTCTTTTGTTGCAGGAAAAGGTAAAACCTCTTCTTATTTTTTCATATCAAATAAACTTATTGACTGAAAAATAGTACAAATGTTATCTTCGAAAGGATGATGGGCTGAGTCTATACGAAATGGAATGTTAACTCCTCTGATTACGAGTTAAGTGCTCTAACCAGCGCCACCGCGGCCCCTATATATTAACGCATACATGTTGCAGGGCTTGACGTCCCAGGTGGCTTGTTGCGTCCCAGGATCATGAGAGGTGGAGGCGGCTTTGGAAGGCCACCATCCAGCAGCGAATTCATCATGGTTGATGATGAGGATGACCGTGTACTTCTCTACGCATACAGACAAAAGTCTTGTACAACATATTTACGGGTCGGGTGTTGTTGAAGGTTGTGCCGGCCGAGAATTATGACCGAGCTTGGTAACGTTGCGCCGAGGATGCAGAGAACCGAGAAAAAAATCTAAAGAATCAATGGGGAATGCGGCGTGGCCACCACTCACAGCCAGTCGAGGTAGACGGTGTTTGGGGGGTGACCGTGGGCAAGGCGCGCACGAGCCTGAGCGCAAACCGCCGAGCTGTCGGGCTGGCACAGCGCCAGCTGCAGCACGTCTGGCAGCCGCGTGGGTGTAAAGTGGTGTCCATTCACGGACAAGAACGCAAGGAAGTCCTTCCACATCGACCGCTCCTGCACAGAGATTCAGAGCGTGGGTGCGCAACGCAAAGCCAACGATATCGACATTGTAACTTTAAATATATGTTAATTTATTTACGATACAGAATAGATTTTTGGGTCAGGCCACATAATAATCTAGCCTATTTTTTGTTGTGAAACCCCCCACCACATGACATAGCCAAATTAATAAAATTTTATAATCTAATTTGTACAACCTAGCCTAAGCCCCCGGGTTTGCCGGCACGGGTTCCGCATTTGACGAGAAGCCTCACGCAGACTTTCTGGCAGGGACTGCAGACTAACCGATTAGTCTTCAGTCCTGAATTCGAATGTATTATGAGTTTGCATGCCCCCCCCCTCAAGACAGAGAGTAAGAATATAACCCCTGGTTCACTCCAGAACTTAGCGACCTCCTCCAACAAATAAAACAAAGCATCATGGGTCACAGCAACAAAATCCAAAACTCCTGCAGCCTCCCACTTTTTCAGAATACTCCATAATAAGTGTACTTAACATCATTGGAATTTCATTTGCCAGTAAAAATATGATAATTGGTTTTTTTACCCTTCTATCTGGCAACAAAACGGACACCTTTTTACAAGGAGTCATGTTTGCATAGACCACAATACCTGCAGTCATAATGCAAACAAAAAACATAACTCTGATAATATGCACTGTCCTTGAAGTTGATTGGTTCACACCCGAGACAGCTTTCCTTAGAGCCTAGTCTCACATGGGTTGGACCAGATGACGCCAAAAGGCGCACAACTCAAAGACAATGCACCATCAGAGTATGAGAGCTCGGGGTAAGCATTACACCATTGGAATCTCTTTTGCCAGTAAAAATATGATAATTGGTTTTTTACCCTTCTATCTGGCAACAAAACTGACACTCAACATGTTACTGCCAATAGAGAGCCAGCTTCCTCTGGTGAACATTCCTATAGCTCCAGATTCATCGTCAGGGAACCACGATGGCGAGATGTTAACTACCTTGCCTGAGATCATGGGTTCGATCCCGACCCTAACATATGTATATTTGGAGTTTGCATGTTCTCCCCATGGTCGCGTAGATTATTCTTCGTGTCCTCCGGTTTTTCCCTCCAAATTTATAAACATGCGTTGAGAGTATTTGGCTGCTCGGTTACTCTCTCATCTAAATCACAATGCGATGCTCAACTTTCAATCTTGATAACTTCGCTTGCGTTTTGACATCCATCCTTGTTTGTGTGGCACACCCTGCCATCCATGCATGATCCAATAATAAGATTACATAAATTTGAAAGTATGTTACATAACACCTCTCGTAATTCTTCAAACGTCAGCATCAGAATATTTATACTGGATGAATCCGAAGAGCTATAAAGCTCTTTTGCACAACCTCAGTGGTCAACTGAGGTCACTTCACTGTGACCAAGACATTTTTTTGTTCATGGGAGATCATTGGACAAGATAATCAGGCGAGGGGATCCAGCTCTTGGACGTGTGTAAGATCATGCTAATAGCAAACCAACGATTGTGTTGAGCAGTAATCTATATATATAAAATCGCAAATCTGTCTGTCTGTGTGTGTGTGTGTCTGTTTGTCTGTGTGTCGCCGGACCATACGCAGTTTCATTGGACGAAATGTGAGGGATTTGCGAGACGCGATTGGTCCGTTTGGTTTTCCACGGCGGTTGCCCCTGGCAACGGGTAGCGACGCATTCGCTGCGGGGTGGACGCCATTTTGAATTCCCGTTAAAAATATGCGCACGCATTAACACACGACTCTGAGGTAAATTCATCAAAGTTTCACGTCCTCTTCACTCCCCCCCCCACCCCAATGTGTGCAATTACTATTATAGGGTCGGTAGATAATACAATTATAGCGATTAGACAGTATTATTGTAGCGCGGGGGGGGGGGGGGGGGGGGTAACGGCCCCGGTACCCAGCCTCAGCCGGGTGGGCAATTTAGGCGAGGCCGGAGGCTCTGCACGGTACTAGGCCTCGACACCCCACCACACTATAGGCCGTACATATTACTGCACAGCGGCCGAGGAGATCGTGGCTGGGGGGGGGGGGGGGGGGCAGGGGTAGCAGCCCATCTGTGTATATATGTAAGGTTATTAAGAAATATATTTTTCACCCGGGCAACGCCGGGTACTTCTGCTAGTATCTTTATAAAATGCATATTTATTCCAATATAACAACAAAACGCGTGCAATTCCCTCGGTTCTGCTTGACTCTTTTAAAACTTCACTTGCAAATTCCAGCTGCTATAGATATGTTAATAACTATAAATTAATGTTGTACCACAATGAGAAAAAGACCCATCCAAACTACACTGATACGGTTTCATAAACACTCCCGGACATTTCCAAGGTCATGGACCCCCAATTGAAAATAGCAGCGAGTCAAGAGGAGGTTGAAGTTCGTGGAGGGAGTGGAGGACTCGGCGACGGTGCGGGGAAGCACCTGGCTCGAGGTCGTGATGAGCTCCTCGTGCTGCAGGTAGTCGTTGATGAGGTGGGCACAGCCCACGACTCGCAGTTTGGCCTCCACCCATTCGAGGGAAAAGAGCAGCTCGCACAGCTCCTGCACGCATGCGCGCGCAAGTTTAAGTGTGCACACAGATTCACTGTTGTAATGCAATGCCCCCCCCCCGCCCCCTCTCAGAGGACAAAAAATAAACAGAAAATCCAGCAGCGTGTGCTCACAGTCATCTCCAAAATTGGCCAAAACGTAACAAAGTTTGAAGGAAATATGCGAGTCCCGGTGTGATCGCAAAGCTGTGGGGCGTGGCAGTGGTTGCTATGGATTATATCATCACTCCCACTTCACAAACCAATCACCGGCCAGAAAAATAACCCCATGCAACATGGCCACCATATCATCATCGCTCCATGCACATCAGTCATTGTGGTCGGGGCAAGTATATGTGTTATTAATGTTTATTATATTTGTTATTAATGTGAATAATTATGTTATTTTATTAATTATCAGTTAACATTGTTTTACTTTGACAATAGAAGTTCTCTCCTCACATCACACGGTTTACTTGCCTTAACTTCCCTTATGGAAAGAGTTTACGAGTCTTAGCTTACACAATTTCTATAATTGCGCAAGTTGTTCTGTACTCTGGCCCCAGCATCTGAATTTTACCTGTTGTGATGCAGTGCATGAGTTAGTTTATAATGCGGAAATACAGTACACAGTGAGCTCAGCAGCAGAGCGAGTGGCTTTCAACCATTAGGTTGCAAATTCAAATGCTGTATTGGCCCATCATGCTTCCAGGGGTTGATAAGATTTTTGTCATATGGATAGACTCATCCCTACCAGTCACCATCTATTGGGGGTATTGGAAACCACAATATTAAACAAACTCATGAAAATATTTGGGTCTGTTGATAATTAAGAAGAATAATGAAAAAAAAAACTGTTATTTCAACCCTATATCGACAACATATCAAAGAAAATCCATGTAAAATGAGGGTTTTTGAAAAGAAACAAGCACTGCCAACTGGTCCGACTATGTCCTCAGACTGTGGAAGCCACTGCTCCGCCGCGCTTTGACGATTGTGACGTCGCCTCCAGGTGAGCCGTAAATACAACACTCAATAAACTCAGCCCAGTATTTCGCCTTGCACTCAGATTTGCACTGGATTCACCAGACAAGACCGCACTATTGTGACCATTATATTAGCTCAAATACCACGTCATTTTGTTCCAGAGCGATTTTACTTGGGCTCGATTCAACTTTAAACTTCTTAGGGACAATTCTGCGCTTTATCCAGCCAACTCTTTAACGCCACTATCAAACCCAAGGCCAATAGTTTTCCTACCCGGCTGCATGGAGATGTCTGTGTATGTGTGCACAAACCTTTTTTTGGCCCGCCTCCGCCATGTGAGTCGCCAGAAAGTAGTGCACGTATCCATCGTCCGGCAAAGAGGAGAAGTTTTTGGCGGAGTGTGCAAAGTAGCGATCGACAAGCTTCGCGTGACGCTTCTGCAAGTGGACAGCATCATCTTGAATTATCACAGTTGCTTTCGTATGGCACTCATTAAAATGCCTCAGCAACTCCATTCGCCTTACATCACATCTCATCTTGTACATTTTCATGGCACCCCTAGTGGCCGCTGTCCGTATTGAACATCTTAACACCTGTTTCATGGCCAGAAAGGGTAAGACCTATTCTTATTTTTCATAAAGCAGAAATAAGTCTGATACTAGGAGGTAATGATTGCTGCTGTGTACAATTCAAATTGAGTAATTTGCGGATAATTTATTCAATTTCGGACCCTGGCGCTGGCACACAATGGCCTACCCTTGCAAATGACACCAGGGGATCTTTAATGTTCATTGTGAAGCAGACGACACGTAGTATTTTATAAGTAACACACTCACAGTAATAACCAGGGTGGCCTGCCGTATTCGAACCACGGCCTCTGCAACAAGTGGTGAACGAGCTACTACAACAACAATACTGTCATTGGTACAGGTTTGTTGTATATTTATTTGACATTATCTGAGCACAGGCTCAAAGTCCCAAAACGTCAGGTGGGGAGCACAAATAGCACAATCAAAGCTGTAATAGATCAAAAGTTAACGCATTTCTTGAATTGAACGAGGTTATCATATAAGAGCTTGGGAACGAACGGAGACGATGATGGGAGGAAATTCCAAAGTGGAGCAGTGCGAGGGATGAAGCATAAAGAGAAGCGAGGTGACCAGCAGTGTGGTGAGTGAGTGAGCGGGCGTGCGGGTGAGTTATTGTGATCTGCAGTGTGGTGGTTGAACACAGCATGAATGAGGCGCAACAGTCAGTCTTGTAGAGTCCTTCACATATACAGGTGTAATGGCTATCTTGATTTGAAGCTTTCGTGACTGCAGGAATCCATACTCTTTGGTTCTTTCGGTAAAGTCACTTAGGTATAAAATAAAATAAATCACGACGTTTCGGGCGCAACACTACTAACTATGTGACTTTACCGAAAGAACCAAAGAGTATGTAATGGCTATGTTAAAATGCAGATATGTGCCAAATTATCCTTATGGCAGTACCCCGGGGTACCAAATAATACAAAATGGCCGAGGAAATTAAATATTTTATTTCTGGGACACTATTTTTTCCAGCGGTGTACTTAACTCCACGACTGGGGCACCAATAAATCCGAAATCAGTGCTACTCCGCGATGTCGATAATGGATTTTTTAGCAATAAAAAATCCATGATTGAAAATTTCAACTTTGAATAGTGCATCGTGTACGGCTCGTCGAGATGAGTCGATTGCCGCATCGCCGACCATCAACAGACTAAAAATAACTGCATCACGGACATTATGCGAGAGCCAGGGTACTATGGTACCCCGGGGCACCGCCATAAGGTTCAAATAAAAAATGCATTACACTGTACAAGCCAAGACAGCTAATTAACCCATCTGGGTGGCACCGAGGAATCAGTCAACTCACTCCAGGTGGCTCAGCAGTAGTGAGCAGCTCGCAATCAGAAGGTCGCGATCAGATCCTAGTGACTCAGCCCATCATCTCTCTGGGTTCAATAAAAGTATAACTACTGATGAAGGAAGCAAACAGCGGTTGTCCTATGGTTCAGCTCGTCCCCACTGTGGGAATGTATAATTTACACCACTCACAAAGAGATGTATACAGGAGATGAGTACCACCTGAATGTTGATTTAAGCAGGTAATCACTTTGACCTTTTAAACCCAATCTCCTACATCATCAGTTTTTATTCCGATTCTGTTCCGATGACGTACAAGTACTAAAGTAAAATAATTTTGCCGGTACCGAGGTTCCCACGAGGCCACACGGGAGGCCATGTCGCACACTTTGGCCTCAGCTATCATAGACTGTGGTCATGTCATTATGGTTCTCTGCAGTGAGTACAATGTCTTTAAAAACAACGACGCTACGCCTCTATAAATAAAATTAACGCTCAACTGCTTGTGCATTCCGAGATTCAGCGGTGAATTGGACTCCACCCTGCAACTTGCAGATGTCTTGGAACGGGAAAGAGTTAAGATCGTCGATCTCTTGGGACAAATGGTCAAGTTTCACCTGCAGCAGAGCGTGGTTCTTTTCCACCAGGAAGTCGTGCTGCAAGTCGTGCAAGGAGTACGTGAAGGTGTCAGCGTCCTCTTGCTGAAAGGCCAGGGACTTGTCCACCAGGACCTTCATTGTGTCCTCCACCTCCACCACATCCATGTCCCACAGCACACTCAGAACCTGCAGGCACACAGCAGAAACTCTTAATTACAGTCACAGTGAGTCACACACACGAGCGGCTGTCTCTGGGGCTCGCAGCCTCTGCGGGTCCGCATAAATTTCAAGTACGGGCGACGTACCAAACCACGAATTGTGGCTTACATGGGTGCCCCTGGTGTCTCTTCCAAATGAGACCATCGCGGTTTCATGCGTTCTCATCTGGTTAATAGATTTTGAATGCCTGTACGTTATCTTAATGTCTGTGTGTCTTTATGCACCCATATCTCTTTCTGTGTCCAAATTTCTCTTGGTATCTCAGTGTAAATCTATTTGCAAGTCCCTCTCTCCATGCTCTTCTCCATCTCTCTCTCCCTGTGTCCCTCTCTTACATATCCATGTCCCTCTCCATTACCTTGCCCGTGTCTCACTTTATCTGTGTGTCTGTATCGCTGTGTGCCTCTCCATGACCATCTTTATGGGATCCTCTTTGCGTGTGTCTCTGCCCGTGTTTCTGTGTCTTTGTCTGTTCCTCTTTCTCCATAGCTTCTCTCTTTCCATCTTCCATTTGTATGACGTGGCGCAGTAACTGCTCAGAGGGTGGTCAGGTTTTTCGACCGTGCTTCAACAATAATCGAGCCTTGTCTCGCAGTCAGAACACTGATTGGTTAGAGATACATGAGCGGCAGGTGATGAAGTGCTACCAAGCTGCACGTGCCGGGAAGTGGATGATCACCCAATAGGGCACCAGGATTACCACCTGGCTCTGGATTAGTGGGACTTGCGCCTGTGGAGGGTGGGAATGAGTCATCGCCAGAACAGGTGATGAATGGCTTGCTCACCATTGGTCGATGTTCCATGCTTTGAAATCAAGCAGCTGATTGTCTAAAACCTTTTGTGCGTGGGTTTTTTTTTCAAATTTTGGAGCACAAGGTCTCCCTCAGGGTTGAGATGGCCACAGTTACCACCCCTCTGGCCTTGTGAAGTACCGTTGTGTGTTTTTGCACGATAATGCGTTTCTACAGTGTAACGGCAAAGTCTTCGAGAAGACATCAAAAATGTTAACGAATATATTTTTTTTTATCAAAAACACAAGCATATCCAATTTACTTGCTGAATGTATTTTTCAAATCCAATAATTAGTTTAGTAGATACAATTACACCAATTAAAATCACACTAGTAAAAATGCACACTTGCATGATTAGACTCTAAAGTAATATATATATAATGAACACTTTAGATGCTATTTTTGCCAAAATGGATAAAGTAAAAAAATAAGCTTGTACCTTTCGGGTCTGACACACTGATGTTTGATTACATTTCTAATTTAAAAGGTCACCCCTTGGCATAACAAATAAAAATGCACGCAGGGAAAATCACCACACTGAAAGTCCATCGCACTGCTCCAATTTAGAATTCCCTCCCATCGCCTCTTTTCCAAAGTTTTATAACATTGCTCAATCAGGGGCACGTGTGAACTCTTATCTGTTACACAACTCTGAGAGGGCTGTTTGTATCCGATCGTTTGATGTGTCAGGCCCTTGTCAGCAAATAAACAAAAATCCTGTGGCCACTGTACCTTTGAGGGTATTTTGGTGTCCTTCTGGAAAACGACGAGGTCGTTGTAGTGATCCTGAAGCTCCACCTGGAGGGCGGACACGCTGATCTCCATGGCCTCGTCCAAAGCATCGTAGTCGTATGAGGACGGTTTCCGAATGCGCTTGAATTGCTTTTTCTGGAGCTGTTTCAGGTAATAGCTCCAGCGAGAAGGAAAGTCCTTGAGCAGGGCCCCAATGAGAGTCACCACCAGAGGAGAACCTGGTCAAAGGAAAACAGCATCAGCCACTCCCCACCAATCAAAGTGGCTGGGGACTGCGATGGGCATAGCGAATCATAATTGATTTTTGGGCTTCGGCCACGTATATGATCTGGCCACATTCTTGTTGTGTAGCCCTTCACCACCCAATATAGCCAAGCATTAATTTGCCACGTGTAGAAGCGTTTTAATGCGCCAATTATTATCGTTTCGGCTCAAAGGTAAATTGGAATAAAAATGTTCATGACCAAATGCGTCAATTTGATATCTAACATTTCGCTTGAACCTGCGGCAAGCATCTTCAGGTCATGAAAAAAGGTGATTATGACGTTCTGGTTGGCGTGTTTATATCACCACATGTTTGGTTACATCACGAAAAAGACATTTCCGCAAGGTTACTATGTTGCCAAACCCAAAATCAATTACAAATCATATTGGCTGCGAAAAAACTACTACGTGTTAGGAGGTCGTGTTTTGTGTTGTCAGTGTAGAGGGCACTCCAAAACGCCAAGGATATCAGTTTACATCATGTGATGGGAGGTTCTTTTTCCATGAGTTCACTTAAAAAAACACAAAGCTGATAGCACCCAGGCTGTTCCTTAGAGTTCAAATGAAACGTCATAATGAAAATTCGATTTGATGAAAAAAAATTCATACAGCAATTATTGTGGAGCCCCTTTCATTTGTCATTGTGTGTGGATGTGCTGTGTGTGATTTTAAATTCTTTGGCATCTAAAAGTCACAACCAGATTTGCTGAGAAAAATTGTATAAGTTTAGAAACATATCTGCTGCAATTTAATCGTCAGGCACCGCGGTGGCGAGATGTTACCCCCCTTGCCTGGTACGTAAGAGGTCATGAGTTCGATCCCGACACCTGTATATTTGGAGACCGCGTGTTGTCTCCCCATGGTCCTCAGGTCCACCAGTGTTGCCATCCACATTTAAAAACATGCACTGAGATGATTTGGCTGCTACGATAAATGTCCACATATGATCACCACTTTGATGAGCTATCACTTGTGGTCAGGTCTCCTCTGAAAAAGAGGTAACAGCTCAGTGGCCTTGACCTGGTTAATAAAATTAATTTACATTTAGTGTGTGGCACTAATGGGTGGAGAGAGTGTATTATACTTACATTCCTCTTCTCTAGTTTGCTTGGCAATGCCATCAATTATGATTGCCAACCTGCATTTGTTCTGTGCAACCATTGTAAACCCTCGCTCCCCATGCAACAAGCGTGGTGCCATAGCAGCTATTTTGAATGTGGTGCCATTGAAAAGGAGCTATTGGCTCAATGGGAAAGCTTCCTACCACTCTCTCACGTTTGTCCAACGACCTTCAAAACATCCCAGTCATTTGTAGTTTTGCCACTTGAAAGTGGCAGCAGGTGTTGACTGGCTCCCAGCTTTCTTTTTGTTTTCTGGAATGTTCAAACTTAATATTTTAAGTCGTGGAAAATATATTCCCTCAGGGACTGTGAGCCGTGTTGTGATTCAAGACATATTTAAATTGTAAATGTGCAAATGCAAAATGAGCGTAAATATTTTTGTAACTGTTCCGTGATTTTCCATTTCTGCAACGGCGGGAGGGGTGGGTGGTGGATCTTGTGTGACCAAAGTTAGCTGAGGCTTTTACCAAGTGAGGTGAGGATCTACGGCTTTAGACATAATTCGAGGCCATTGTGCATCAGCAATTTGTACCACAGTATATTCTATTCATTCTGATGGCACTTGTGGCAAAGCGCTGCTGGTAAATTCAGTACAGTCATCATCCTATGTAGCAGCCATGCTCTATCCACCACTGATTTAAGGCCTCCTCAAGTCATGGCCTTTTATTATGGTCTCTGTGATGCAACGATGCATCGAGGTGCTGCACACGAACTGATGGCATCTCTCCATCTCCATGGTGAAAGCCCTTGTGTCTCGTTCCCTCCGTGGTTACTCTCCCATCTAAACCGCAATTTAGTGCTGAGATGTCATTTCTTTATGAGAACGTCACTTTGCAATTGCATTTGACATCGTGTAGTGTTGTCCGTTTACATATTAGTACAATACTCATCCTATTTCTGTTTCATGTTTCTACAACTTGAGTGTAATTGTACTCTGTTCAGCGGAAAAATAATTCTGCCCGAGCTAACTTCCACTGCAGGGAGTTTATTAATTAACAGCGATTTAGGCGAGTGCAATATTTTATACGTCTTACGTGACAGCTGATTTTGCCCTGATTTCTATTTGCATCATCGCTTCACGTTATTCGACTGGTTTTGTTTTTGTCATTTTGGTGACCGAGGTGATTCTTGTGAATGAGGCTAATCCTGGTCTCATGAGTTCTAACCCAGTTCAACAACATCAACTTGGAACTTGAAATGACTGCAAATCCATCATTAGTTTCATCTAAAACATTTTTATTGGACCCCCCCAATGGCAGCCATCACTGTGTGGCAGAAGTTGACTGTGCACTGGCCTGCAAGTGGGAATTAGTCTGCCAGGAGGGGGCGATGATTACTATGTGTGATCCCAAATTAGTAATTTGCAGTGTAATCTGTCAAATGTGGCAAACTTGGACCATGGCGATGGCACACAATGGCCGATTGTTTGTATGCTGAACTTCTCTCGCGCCGTGTGTAGCCAACCGTGCTATTATAGCAATATGAGTTTGAGTATTTCATTCAAATCCAATAACAATTGCGCGTTAACCTGTATGGCAGCGATACGCACGGCACTGCCGTACCCATGATGCCACACCGTATGTATGTTGAACTTCTTTCGCACCGTATGTAGCCGACCGTGCTTTTTGGAGGTGCTCACAGCGTGGAGCCCACACGTTTGACTCCACGAGAGTGCTTACCTCGGCACTCCGCCACGATGCCTGCAGCCTCCTCGGGGAGGTCCTTGATTTCTCTGCCCACCCACTGCGCCAGCACCTGCAGACATTGTTCCTCCGACAAGCCCTGGTCCATGAACACTCTGTGTTTGGCCCCTTCAGGGAAGATTCAGATCAGGAGTCATCACTGACAAAGCAGCAAGCGGATTAAGTTATATCTGTACGGGGATTGACCACGAATTTTCACCAGGTTCTCTGGTTTCTTCCCATACGTACAAAACAATAATTAATACCAACCATAGAAGCCAGGTCAATCAGAGTAGTTATTCTTTGGTTCTTTCGGTAAAGTCACGTATAAAGATAAAATAATAAATTAAATAATTGCATACTACGATGTTTCGATTGCAACACAAGCAATCATCATCAGGTATAAAAGAAATAGCAACAAAAATTTAACCAGAAAACTATAGACAGACATATAAGCAGACAGATATCACAAAAATACACAAAGAGAGAACACGTATCGGCACAAAGAGAGAGATCGTCTCTGTGACGAGGCCTTAAATATAGAGAGGGGGCAGGGGCGGAGAGAGGGAGGGGGCAGAGAAAAAATTAGCATGTCAATGAGTGGACGACGACGTGGTACGGTACGCAAGCTTGAAAATTAGGAGAAAGACACACTAAAATTAAATAACCTAGCAAAATATCGAAATGTAATGTAATGCAACACAGAGAGTCGGTCAACACACATAAGGCCTCGTCACAGAGACGATCTCTCTCTTTGTGCCGATACGTGTTCTCTCTGTGTATCTTTGTGATATCTGTCTACTTATATGTCTGTCTATAGTTTTCTGGTTAGATTTTTGTTGCTATTTCTTTTATACCTGATGATGATTGCTTGAGTTGCAATCGAAACGTCGTAGTATGCTATTATTTAATTTATTATTTTATCTTTATATGTGACGTTACCGAAAGAACCAAAGAATAATTCCTGCAGTCACGAAAGCTCCAAAATTAAGATTAAATCAGAGTAGTGTTTGACTCAAGTGCTCCATTTCAGGGCATCTCACTGAATGAAGTTCTGCTTACTGGACCAGACCTAACCAATAGCCTCCTATGAGTGGTACTCCATTTCAGGAGAGAGCCTGTCGCTCCAAAAGCCGACATCGAGTAGATGTTCCACTGTTTCATGGTTCAAGATGAAAACGTCATCAATGAAAATGTTAAATACAGGATGAAGGTACATGTCTTTGGTAATCGTGCATCACCCGCAGTAGTAGCCACCTCTGGACTCAGCAAGACAGCACAAGAAGGAGAACAGGCATGCAGTACGGACGCCAAACAGTTTGCGGTCTTAAATCCTTGCCTACAAATGCAGAGGCCATGGATCTGCTAACCTGAGGCTCCACAAAATAGCATCTAACAGTGCTGATAGTAATGGATGCATTCCCTTCAGACGACCATGCAAAGGATCTAGAGGACTTAGATCTCGGTGTCGACACACTAAAGATTCAATAGAGACTTGGGGGGTTCAGCTGGGACCTCAAGATGGACACATTTCATATTCCAGGTGTCAGTCGATGAAAAACCATAAAGCCAATGCCATTGTCCCATCAACAGTGAACAGCCTCTATAGTCCACCCTAATTTGTAGCTTCAGTCACCATACGAGGGAGGTTCTTGCTTTAAGAGCTTTCTTCAGATTCACAAGACTGGGATACCCCACGACCCAATGAGAAGCTACAACAATGGGAAAGGTGGAAGGATTCCCTGCAGGCTCTCAACCAGCTCCAGATCCCATGTCCCTACACCCTTAACTCTATTATTTGGTTCTTTCGGTAAAGTCACGTAGATAGAAAAATAAAAACTAATAATAAAGAAACAAAACAAACACTAATGTAAACGGTAGCTTGGTTCTTAATCGGAGTGAGTCTACTGGAAATCTATAATGTAGACTGTAGCCTGGTTATTAAGTTTGGTGAGTGTACTGGTAGTCTATAATGTAAACTGTAGCAATGGTTAAGCTGGGTGAGTGTACTGGCAGTCTATCATGTAGACTGTATCCTGGTTCTTAACCTCGGTGAGTGTACTGACAGTCTATTATGTAGACTGTAGCCTGGTTTTTAAGCTGGTGAGCATATTGGTAGTCTGTAATGCAGATTGTAGCAATGGTTATTACACTGAGTGAGCGTACTGGTAGTCTATAATGTAGACTTATTACTGGTTCTTTGAGTAATACAAATAAAATAAAAACCAGGCAACAGTCTACATTATAGACTGCCAGTACACTCACCGAGGTTAAGAACCAGGCTAGTCTACATTACAACCTGCCAGTACGCTCACCGAGGTTAAGAACCAGGCTACAGTCTATATTATAGATTGTCGGTACACTCACCAAACTTAATAACCAGGCTACAGTCTATATTATAGATTGTCAGTACACTCACCAAACTTAATAACCAGGCTACAGTCTATATTATAGATTGTCAGTACACTCACCAAACTTAATAACCAGGCTACAGTCTACATTATAGATTGTCAGTACACTCACCAAACTTAATAACCAGGCTACAGTCTACATTATAGACTGTCAGTACACTCACCAAACTTAATAACCAGGCTACAGTCTACATTATAGATTGCCAGTACACTCACTCTGATTAAGAACCAAGCTACAGTCTACATTAGGGATATTTATTTATTGTTTTTCTTCTTATTCACTTTTTTTATCTACATGCCTTTACCGAAAGAACCAAAGAATATGAATTCCTGCAGTCACGAAATTTTTAAGTCTAAATTTAACCCTTAACTCTCTTTCTGAAGCTCGGCGCAGAGGGATCTGTGTCTTGAGATGTCTCAATGAAAGACATACCAGCCGTGTCTTACTTAAAAACCACAGATGCCACAGGAATGTACCACATACGGTTCATCCTCGGGAAAGTCAAGCTGGCACCACAGCGAAGCTGCAACAGACCCCGTTGAAATTGTGGAGCCTGGATCAGACACAGAGATCCGCCCTCAAGTCTCACGTACATTGCGTGCTCCAACAATCATCGGGACCACTCGACTCTCCCAGGAAGTTCTTACAACTCTCATGGCCGAGGTTTCAGCTATCGTCAACGCGAAACCTCCGATTCCCGTGTCTAGTGACTCAGGAGTCGCCACTCATCCCGACTCCTGCTAACTAAATATTAAATACTCACAAACACAACTGTCGGTAGTTGCAGAACATGTTTGCGAACAGAGGCATTCAATAGATTTTGATAACGTTGAAGTATTGTGTAAAACGAATTATTACTGGCCAAGGCTAATGCGAGAATCTATTAAAATTGAGAGAAATACAAATAACTTTAACCATTCTGACAGCTACAGGCTTAGTGCTGCTTGAAAGCGTATGAAGTAATATAACTTACAATTGTATGCCTTGTAAAAGGCATCACATACGAATTAACTGTGATTAACAATCATTGTTATATAATTACAATAAAACCCCTCTACTCTCTGCACCTGTTTGGCTCACAATTATGACTTTATCTTGCTCTATTTAAGACCGGAAGCAGGTAGATCTCGTAATAATTCTGGCAAAATCGGCTGATGAAGCTGGATGTAATTACCAGCGAAACGGCAAAGTACTCAAATTGTAAATATTGTAGATTTACTCTCCAACACACTGATGTGCTGAACTCGTAACTAATTGGCACATTTTCTTTACATGACAAACCTTACTAATCGGCTGTGTCGGGTGGCGGCGGGTTAACTACACGTTGAAACTTATGCGATCTAACTCAAAAAACCTTAAATTTCGATTTAAAGCTTTCGTGACTCCAGGGATTCATCTTTTTGGTTCTTTCGGTAAAGTCACGTAGAAGGGACATAATACATTTTATTATTTTATTATTTCCCTTCTACGTGACTTTACCGAAAGAACCAAGAAGGTCAAAAAACCTTTATTGTGAATAATAGTGGTCACGAAAGCTTACATGTCAAACTGCTGTTTGCACGTGTGTGGGCTTGTCAAGGCTGTGGAATAGTCAGTGCCGTGTCTTACCAGTGGCTAGATCAGTGACACTGCTGTCTCGTGAGGTAAGCAGGACGCGGCTATGGACATCAAACGCCTTCACCACACGGCTATCCCAGACATCATCGAGCAGCAACAGGCACCTGCAGCCACAGCAACAACAACAGTTGCCATTCGCAGCGCTTGATAAGGGGGACTCGGTTATCGGGGTCAAGAGGGGGGAAGATAAGATTAAGGGAAGGTGACGAGAGTTGGGGGAGGGCGGGGAGGAGAGACTGTGGGAAAAATAATGAGGGTGCTGCGAAGTTCCCGGGAACCTGGATGGGAACTTAACAGCAGTGGACAACAACGCTGCCTCTAGCATCTGTAAGAGAAGGAGGAGGATCAGGGTGTTAACATGAGATGGGAACTGTGGGAGGGGGTCAATTTGACAGACAGCGGGAAAAGGAATACCAGACCAAGGGGACAAAATAATACATTGAGCGACAACTTAGGGGGTTTTAGCTGAAATTTTGGTCTTGATAGATGGAAATGCCTCTTGCATAGCCAAACAAAGTTTATTGAACTACGTGGTGAATAGATGATGTTAAAAAGCATCGGGGCCAGGCACAGACAGCATCACACTGTAACACAAGTCTACAGTGCTTCGACTCAAGCAGTGTGTTTCCCTGTCGCTGGGCTGCTACCCCCCCCCCCCACCCCCAGTGTTGTCACAAAAGACAGAGAGGGGAGCCGCGGGAGGTCCGTCTCTCCCTATGTCTCTTCCCTCACCAACTCACTCGCTTTCCCCATGTCTCTCTCTTTAAATATGTCTCACTCGCCACGTATTTCTCACTCTCTCACTCACTCTCCCCGTGTGTCTCTCTCTCCCCGTCTCACTTTCCATGTGTCTCTCACTCTCTCCCCTCGTCTCTCTCTCCCTGTGTTTCCCTCTCCGCATGTCTTTTTCTCTGCATGCTTCTTGACAAACTCTTCATTTTGATTTAAAGCTTTCGTGACTGCAGGGATTCATATTCTTGGTTCTTTCGGTAAAGTCATGTAGAAGGGAAACAATAAAATAATAAAAATATAAAAAATAAAATTCTCACGACGTTTCATTTGCAACACAAGCAATCATCATCAGTTGTGAAACCCACCGCAAGAAAATTTTCTTGCTGTGGTTTTCACAGAATTTTCTTGCTGTGGTTTTCACACTTGATGATGATTGCTTGTGTTGCAATCGAAACGTCGTGAGAATTTTATTGTTTTATATTTTTATTATTTTATTGCTTCCCCTCTACATGACTTTACCGAAAGAACCAAGAATATGAAACTCTTAATTCTTCGTGTCTCTCTAGATCTCTCTATTCATGGCTCTCTGCTATCCTCTCGTCTTTCTCTTTCCTATTATCTCTCCTCCCACGCCTCTCCTCAGGTCTCGAACTTAGGGGAATCTGACTTAGGTTGCCAGATTCATAGCGCACAGTGGTAACCACCGCACCACTACTAAATAACAAACTATTTTTCGTTTAACACGTAGGCTTTCACGACCAATATCATCCATAATAGAGGTCTTTGGGGTTAGATCGCATACATATATAAACGTGTCATTAAAACCCGCCACCACCCGACATTGCCAACTAGCACGGGTTGTCACGTAAACAGAACATGCCAATTCGTTACAATCTGAGTATTCAAATTGTAAATCTCCAACACACCGGTGTGCTGTACTAGTGACAAATTCGCACAATCTGTTTACGTGACAACCCTTATCAGTTGACTGTGTCGGCGATATAACCCAAAATACCTCTATTATAAACTATTTTACCAGGCAAGGCCCACTTGAACTATGTAGCTCTTTTTCAGAAGCTACATGGCCACAAACAATCGCTCAAAAAAGTGGCTTATCAGGTGGAAAATGTAAGCAGCAGCCCAATACTGTAAACGCGTGATGATGATTCTAAACGCGGAGGGAAAAACCGGACGACCCAGAGGAAAATCCTAACAAAACCTGACACTCATGCTGCCGTGAGGCGCTCGCCTGGGGTGGAGTCGCGTCAGTATAAGCCTCAGCGTGTCCTTGGCCTGCTCGAGGTTGTGCAGGTCGAGCCGCTCTCTCTCTGGCTGCAGACGCTGGCACAGGTTCTGCAGCTTGATGAGGAGCGTGGGCTTATCCACCTGGCCCACGCAAACCCAGAAGACACCTCCTGGGAAACACTCTGCACACGCGCACACACCGCCACACCACACCACGGCATTGCTACGTGCTCACAGCTAGCACTCAAGTGTTTAGGTGTCATCGTACCCAGATCCTACAGCTGTTGCATAGTAGACACGCGCCCTCCTGAGAATAATACCAGCTCCCACCATCTGCTCTTAAGTCTTCCCTTGGTCGCCGGACTCATGGAGACCACTCCAGTGCCTGCCTCTGCAATCGACCCTCCCCCCATCCTTCACACACTTCCCACCCAGCAAAACCGTGTTTGGTTACATCATGGAACCTCCTTTGCCAGTACCAACATATGAGAATAGGTTTTCCCCTTTTTTCTGGCAACAAAACAGGTATTAAGATGTTAAAACACCTTTTGGCGTCCTCTGGTCGAACATGAGAAACCCTATTCTCGTGTTTGGTTAATTATCTCTACAACAGTCACCTGCCAAGCTCTCTTTCGGCCTTCTGCATTTGCTTGTCCTGGCTTGCCACAAAATTTCCAACATTCATATCTCAGACATCTGTGCTCAAATGCCAACTACTTTTGGAGCCTTTCCATGTATAGCGCCCTGTGAAGGATTGTTTAAGGACGCTTTATACATTTTGATATTATTATAAGATACAGCTCTGCTTCAAATAATCTTCTCTTTACACTTACCTCTTTTCTCTTCTAAAGTCGTTTCCAAAGTCCATCAAAAACCTGTCATGCTAAAGCAATATGCCTCCCAATTTCCTCTTCACACCTCCCTGCATTACGGACATAACTGCCCAAGTATAAAAACTTCTCTACCACCTCAATCTTTTCTCCTCCTACTGTGTAGTATTTTATGGTTAATTAATTAACCGAGGGAGGGTGGGGGCCTGCCAAATTAGAAACGTGAACCTCTGCAACAAGAGGCACTACCGCTGGGCCCACGTACCTTTCACAAGCTTTGGGTCCCTCACTGCTTCGGCTGCAATGACCGACTTTCCGCAGCCGGCCATCCCGTGCAGCACAACCCACCCTGGCGCTCCGCGTAGCCCCAGTAGCGCCTCACGCACGGCGCCCAGCTGCTTCGTACGCTCCACAAACACCACGGGGCGCTGCGGCACGCCACCCTCCCGCAGCATCATCTCAACTGGTACGCGCACACACGCCGTTACATTAACCGCATTTCACAGCACGTTATTCAACTACTTCGTTGCAATTTAAGGCATTTTTTTTCTCATATCTCTAGTACCTCTGTGATCACAACGTATAGATCTTTGGTACGATTCACATTTTGGTGGAATGTGGATGTGTTCGTCTGTGAATCTGACACTGGCTTACTCCTTGAAATGTTCTCAGCATGAAAGGAGCAGAGTTCATGCTCTATTCACCAAAAGTGGGAAATGCGAGTTGAGGCAGGCACAATGTTATTTTTGTATCATCACTAAACCATTACGTAACCACCACAAAGGCCTCAGATCCTGCCAGCTTACAGGTGTCAAAGTTTTAATTCAAGCATAACAAGACGTCATCATGGCCAACAACCGTGGATGCTCCCCAGCTTTTAGTTAGGGCAGTGGTTAAAATGTAAATACGGAAGTACCGCTTTTAAACCTTTACACCCTTTAGCCCAGGTTCATTTTCGTTTCCCTCTGGAAACATCGCACTATAGAAGTAGGAACTGTTCTGAAGAATGCAAGTGTACAAGTCTGGTGTTCTGAAAAATGCCGGTACGGCGTACTGTCAAAAACCTGTAAATTTCCACCATTGATTAACGGCAAATAAAAAACAACGAAGGGTTTCAGTAAATTTCAACTTGAGAAA
Source organism: Lethenteron reissneri (assembly GCF_015708825.2). NCBI lineage: Eukaryota > Metazoa > Chordata > Hyperoartia > Petromyzontiformes > Petromyzontidae > Lethenteron > Lethenteron reissneri. Next base: position 602,759 of record NC_083785.1, read on the forward strand.
TGTGTCATGTAACCAGTGCACACTAGCCACAGCATTTCAACAGCGATTCATTTTCTGGGTAGACGCATTATACTCAATTTTGTGATGACTAAAAACAAAATGCACCTTTGGAAGATACAGCAAATCTAACAGCACAGTGATCCCTGGAAGACCCACGTGCCCAATTCTGAGTGCATCCCAACCATGGACCGAAATTGCTGCGATGGGCAACTTACAGGCACTGGAGCCACATTTTATGTGATGATCAGGTTCTTCGGAAGGAGACATGGGGATGGGCAGGAAATCTTGTAGCAATGCAGCCAGATCAATGTAGCTCTCTTTCACCAGAGCATTGTAGAATGAGATGACTGCGTAGTTGTCCTTGTTCAAGAGCAACTTCAATAGTTCTGATGCCTGTACTTGGCGGGCAACCTAGGCAAATATAAACCACTTAAAAAATCATAAAAATATATTATACTGCCTTGATAAAAATCGACTACACGAGTTTGCTTGTTTTTATGGACTATCACAAAAATTAAAAACATTAATGTACAAGACATGAACAATATATAAATGCCACTCTCCCTGCTCACCTATCTCAGTGAACAAAACCTCAAGATAGTAAAAGGTGAAATTTTTATGCTCAACTAATTCATGAAATTAAAGTATACCGTTTACATTTTAACGGTTTCCAAATAAAGTTGAAAGCCTTAATGAGTTAGCTCTGACCGTCCATCTGTCTGTAACTGTGCGGCACGATTACTCTTAAAACGATGATTCGATATGAGTGTGAGTTTATTTTAAAGTTGTGTTGCTAATAGGGACCCTGTTCGTGTATCAACCAGAAAATTGTATAATCCTGGTTGGGGGTTGACTCAGTCCATCATTCCTACCTCCGGGATCAATAAATGCGTACTACATTGCAGGGAAGTCAACGGTGGTTCTCTCATGGAATGTCGAATTGTCATCACTGGCTCAGGGCTGCAAATGGGAAATGAACACCGCCTTAATGCTCATTTGAGCAGAAAAGTACAGCGGAAAGGAGTCTTAAGAACACAGATTCAAAACTGGTTTGAGATAGCAGCGGTACAGACGGTTCAGAAACGTCACGGACAAACCACGAGATTGCAGATTCACTGAGAAAGATTAGCAGGGAACAAGTGATTTGTTACATGCAAAGAATAGTGAAGGACTGCAGAACTGTTACGTAGGATTGAGAGCCCTACGGCCGTAAACAGCTGACGCTCCGTGTCTTTGCTATGCCGGTCAGAGGCAGATATATAAACTTCCCAAGGAGGGTGGGAGGGTCCTGAAATTAATACAGCTGGTTACATAGGACACTACGTTAAAAAAAATGTATTCAATGAATAATCTCTGGTGAATAGAAATAAAGTAGTAATTTTCTGAGTCTTAAGGGAGAAATCGCCTCCATCGCTCCCGCCCCCCCCTCCTCCTTGACTCAGCCACTGGTGGCTGTGTGGGCTGTGCTTCGTCTCAGGCTGCCGTGTCTGTGTCATCACCTGCGCTCGCAGCTGCTCCTCTTCCGCATCGGTGAGCACGCCGTCGCTCACCAGGTGGTCGAACAGCAGCACCGGCTTAAGGTCGCGCACGAGGTGCGTGCGGTGCTGCAGCAGGCCGCTTCGAGTCCGCTCGTCCATGGCAGCTGCAGATCGACACACACATCCACGCATACGACACGTCATCATCATCACTATCATCAGCCATGGTGAATCCACTGCTGGATGAAGGTCTCCCCGAACCACTGCCACTTCTCACAATCCTACGATGCAAGAGTTTACCCAGCAACTACAACACGACTTAATTTCATCGCTCCATCTCCCTGGTGGACGTCCATCGGATGCATTCCTTTCCTTGGTTGCCACTCCGTTTTTAAGCTCGACAGTGGTCCATCGTCCCTTCAAGCGACTCATCCTGCCCAAGCCCACTTTACTTCTCTTACCGTCATTAACCTGCACATGTTCTCCAATACACGTGTAGTGAGTCCAACTGAGTCGCAGACGTTGCCTTGGGAGCAACACTATTTATTTCACCAACTCAACATAACACAACCTACACTTGGGTGTTGAATGTCTATCTAGCCACGCTAAGGCAGAACTAGACACAGTTCGCTATCCCGGCCCGGACCACAAGCTGGGTCCCAGACCGCATGGCTAGAGGCTTCTTTAACCCGACGTGGATCTTCTTCACCAGCAACCCAAAGAACCCCGAGCCCCTCACGGGGCCCCGTCATATCCCCCCGGGCTGGGGTTGGCTCCGCCCTTCGCCCCGCCCACCTTCCAGATCTCTCGCTCTTTCCCGAAGGCTCCCGAAAGCTCTTTTATACCACGTGACCGCCTAGCGGTCCCCGTCCACTAGTGGCCCCCCTCCAATATCATCCGGTCACGTGTCGGCAGGTCAACCAGCGTATCATGCCCCAACATAACCCTGGCTGGCTGACATTCCCTCTCGCTCCCTCACCGGCTTCGTAAGTCCAGCACCACACAGTGACATTCACAGTCACTACACACGTACAGGTATTCCTCGATTTACAAAAAAGATGCATTGTTCAAAAAGACATGGCTTTTGCCATTAATTTAATACAAAAAATGAGGGATGTGTCATTCCAACTCGACTAACCTAAAAATATACAAAAAAAAATCATCAAAATAACTGAAATATTAAAACGATTAAATAATACATTTTAAAACAAAATTGTTAACTTTTTCAGGAATCAAAAGAACAGCATGATTGAATGACTGGAAAGGTGATGTGGAGGTGTTATCGTTGCACTTAGGGATACCATGACACTTTCGCGGAAGGATAATGCAGCCTCCCGGGTGGTTCTCATTTGATCTCATGGCACATGCCATATGAAATTAAGTAAACGCGGAAATGTGATTTCGTTAATCGAAAAGTGTCCGTAATTTTCAAATTGCGTTAATGCTCAATTTTGTAAACAAAATATTCGTAAATTGAGGGATACCTGTATTGCTGTCTGTATAATTTCAAGCATTACATCTCTCCATGCTTCTTTGCAAAACTCTGTCGTTTGTTCCATTTTTGTTATGCCCATGTTTAGGACCTATATGTCAGAGCAGGTAGTACACATTGAAGAATTTTTTTTATAGGCACATTTGTATCGAACAGGAAACTCGAGACAAGGCTTAGGCAGCAAGAAAACTATGAGATGAATATTTTCGGGGCACAGTGCACAATGGGCCGAACCAATTTATGGAATTATCACCCTCAAGAACGACAAAGCCGACGGTTTCGACATTCTGGACAAATCCCGTTTTAATTAATAATATATAATATAGGGTAAAGCACAATCCACGATAACACGTGAGATGCGTACGCAGGCTGAACAAAGACTGAGGCGCGTGGGTAGCACCTCGGAGCATCCAGCAGCATCCCAATGCCTCGTGTGATGCTACGCCGAGGCAGCCGTAAAACCTCGCACGACGTAGTTCCGTTTGCTCAATCGCGTTATATCCAATTCGCATCCGCGTTATAAAAAAGTGTTCCCTAACATATTCATCGCGTTATATACAATTCGCGTTATGAAAACACGCGGCACTATAGGAGAACGGTCTGTACTGAGCTCACAACAAGAACAAGGAAATCAAGTGGCCGCTAAGATCCGGAGCAAGCCAACTGCGTCAGTGTATTCGTGTCTGTGTGTGTCTCTCCGTATGTGTCCCCCACTCCTATGTCAGTGGTATGTCTCTGTGTCTCCTGATCCGTTTGCTCAACTCTGCATGCATGGACATGAGAGTTGAGAGGGCCGGTGGTGGGGGCTGACGGGAATCTGCCGGAATTATGCACCGCGGAGTCAAATGTGTTCGTGGAGTCAAGGAACTGTAGAGCTGAGTGTCATCGCTTTTGAAGTTGGCAGTCGTCATTGAAGATGGAGTAGATACACCAAGGAAAACAAAGCGCAACGTTATATTGTGCAATACAACAGCACGGCGAATACCCATGCAGAGAATACAAGGAGTACGCACAGTAAACACAGTGCACACACAGTAAACACAGTGCACACACAGTAAACAAAGTGCACACACGTGTACACAGTACACACACACACGTGTACACAGTACACACACACACGTGTACACACACACACATGTGTACACACAGCACACACAAAGATCCCCCGTAAAGCCTGAACAGACTGTCAAGTGACCAATAAAGGCCGGCTCGGCACACGAGGGGGTGGCCGGCCAACACCACACAGTACAGTGTACACACACACACAACATACACCAATTTATTTACCAGGTAAAGCCCACTGAGCTGTGTAGCTCTTTTTCAGAAGCGACTTGGCCACAATTGATAGCTCACCGAAGTGGCTTATCATGTGGACACTTCTAACAAGACTGTTGGGGCAAGCGCCGTCAGCGAGTAGCACCAATGAAGGGCGACACGGCACACGAGGGGTGGGTGGCCAGCACAGCGCGCACAGTACACACAGTGTACACACACACAGAGTACAAACAGTGTACACACACAGAGTACAAACAGTGTACACACACACACAGAGTACAGTGTACACACAATGTACACACACAGTACACACAGTGTACACACACACAGAGTACAAACAATGTACACACACAGTACACCCAGTGTGCACACACAGTACACACAATGTACACACACAGTACACAATGTACACACACAGTACACCCAGTGTGCACACACAGTACACACAATGTACACACACAGTACACAATGTACACACACAGTACACCCAGTGTGCACACACAGTACACACAATGTACACACACAGTACACACCGGACTCGCTTCCCAGTTGCAATTCCACTTCCCGCTCGCGCCGCGCTCCCAATTGGTTGCTTCACAATAACTTTATTGAGTTACTCTCACGTAACTTTATTGCTACAGCCAATGATAACTTTATTGAGTCACTCACGTAACTGGGTTAGGGCGGTCGCGGAAGAGCTCGCTCGCGCCGCCATCTTGTTTAGTTCCTTTATAGCCCTGACCCTGAAGACATCTTGTTTAGTTCATTCACAGCCCCATGGTGTTCCTGAAGCATTCTTGTTTATCTTCTTGGTTCTTTCGGTAAAGTCACGTAGAAGGGAAGTAATAAAATAATAAAAATAAAACATAATAAAATTATTCTCACGACTGATTATTTGGTTCTTTCGGTTAAGTCACGTTTAAAGATAAAATAATAAATTAAATTAAATAATAGCATACGACGTTTCGATTGCAACACAAGCAATCATCATCAGGTATAATGAAATAGCGACATAAAATCTAACCAGAAAACTATAGACAGACATATTAGCAGACAGATATCACCAAGATACATAGAGGGAGCAACACAGGAACCAGAGAGGGGTGATCATCTCTGTGGGGTGGCCTTAAATAGACAGAGGGGGGGGGGGGAGGAGGCAGAGAGAGGGAGGGGGTTAGAGAAAACATTTGCATATCAATGAGTGGTCCAAAAACAAGGTTCTGCAAGTGCGATGACACGGCAAGCAAGTCTGAAAATCAGAAGGACAAACTAAAATTCAATAACCTAGCAAAATATCGAAATGTAATGTAATCATTTACTGCAGTCACGAAAGTTCTAAAATTAAGATTGAACCACTTCTACGGGGAAGTTTTGAGCTTATCCTTTTTTCTCTCTCTCTCCTCTCTGCCTGTGTCTTCTCTTTGGAATGTTCACACTTCAATTCTAACTTAGCAATCTTTGAAGTACGTAATCAACCAGGCTATGCGTTAATTGTGTGTTGACCGACTCTCTGTGTTGTATTACATTACATTTCGATATTTTGCTAGGTTATTGAATTTTAGTTTGTCCTTCTGATTTTCAGACTTGCTTGCCGTGTCATCGCACTTGCAGAACCTTGTTTTTGGACCACTCATTGATATGCAAATGTTTTCTCTAACCCCCTCCCTCTCTCTGCCTCCTCCCCCCTCTATCTATTTAAGGCCACCCCACAGAGATGATCACCCCTCTCTGGTTCCTGTGTTGCTCCCTCTATGTATCTTGGTGATATCTGTCTGCTAATATGTCTGTCTATAGTTTTCTGGTTAGATTTTATGTCGCTATTTCATTATACCTGATGATGATTGCTTGTGTTGCAATCGAAACGTCGTATGCTATTATTTAATTTAATTTATTATTTTATCTTTAGACGTGACTTAACCGAAATAACCAAATAATGTTACATTCCCTGATGTGTTTTAATAGAAACATTTACATTTAAAGCTTTTACATTAAAAACAACTCCCTACCCCCCTCGTCGGCGGCTCTCCAGCCGAGCCAGGCCTGGGATTCTCTCCCCCGCTCGGGGTGTATTGGGCGGGGCTACAGCGGCAGGGGGCGGGGCTACGCGGGGCTGGGCGGGGACATCGAGATGGAGCGGAGCCACGGGTGGCCGGGGCGGGGTTACGCGGGTGGAGGGCGGGGCCACGGGGGCGGAGCGGGGCCACGGGGGACCGGGGCGGGGTCAAGCGGTGTGAGGCGGAGCTTAGCGCGATGGAGGGAGGGGCCGTTGGCGAAAAGGGGTGGAGTCTACAGTCGAGAATACAGTACCGGGGGCGAGAAGGCGGGGCTAATAGTGATAGGGGCGTGGCCGACGGCGCTGCATATCGTGCAGATTGTTACTGAAGTACCGGTGAAGACGCTTGACGCCGAGGTTGAGGCACACGTATATTTATTTCACAATACGACAGTGGGCATATACACACTCGAGGGGGTATCGGCCCCCTCACCCGTATAACTCGGGATACACCCCTAGCTAACTCTGTCCTAGCCCCGGAATCCTCCACTAATGGGCTAGGGGAGGCTAACTGGCCCGACACTGGTAAGTCGGGCCCGGTACCCGGAGTTCCAGACCAGCTCTTACAAGAGCACCGGCTCTGGCTTTCGGGACCACGCCGCTGGCATTTACACTAACATCTGCTGCTGTAACTTCTTCTAATGCTAAACGAATTCTGTCTAGAACTAGCTTAGCTCTTATCTCAGAGAAAATCATTTCCCTTATCCCCCTCCCTTTGATGCTGCTAATTCTGCATAATGCACGGGCACATGCAGTACTAATCACACACCTGCATTTCCCATAAATATGCTAAATTCCTCTTGATATGCATATTCTTTTTTCAAGGCGCCCCCTTTCTTCCCCCCTTCCAACCCAGCTTATATACATGCTCCAAGCGCGTGTGCTGTTTCATTCAGACGCTGTCGCCTCGACAGACCTGGTTTTCACCTGAGGACGGCTACTTGCGTTGTGGCCGAAACGTCGTGAGAATATCTTAATTTTAGAACTTTCGTGACTGCAGTAAATGATTATTTGGTTCTTTCGGTTAAGTCACGTCTAAAGATAACATAATAAATTAAATTAAATAATAGCATACGACGTTTCGATTGCAACACAAGCAATCATCATCAGGTATAATGAAATAGCGACATAAAATCTAACCAGAAAACTATAGACAGACATATTAGCAGACAGATATCACCAATATACATAGAGGGAGCAACACAGGAACCAGAGAGGGGTGATCATCTCTGTGGGGTGGCCTTAAATAGACAGAGGGGGGAGGAGGCAGAGAGAGGGAGGGGGTTAGAGAAAACATTTGCATATCAATGAGTGGTCCAAAAACAAGGTTCTGCAAGTGCGATGACACGGCAAGCAAGTCTGAAAATCAGAAGGACAAACTAAAATTCAATAACCTAGCAAAATATCGAAATGTAATGTAATACAACACAGAGAGTCGGTCAACACACAATTAACGCATAGCCTGGTTGATTACGTACTTAAAAGATTGCTAAGTTAGAATTGAAGTGTGAACATTCCAAAGAGAAGACACAGGCAGAGAGGAGAGAGAGAGAAAAAAGGATAAGCTCAAAACTTCCCCGTAGAAGTGGTTCAATCTTAATTTTAGAACTTTCGTTACTGCAGTAAATGATTATTTGGTTATTTCGGTTAAGTCACGTCTAAAGATAAAATAATAAATTAAATTAAATAATAGCATACGACGTTTCGATTGCAACACAAGCAATCATCATCAGGTATAATGAAATAGCGACATAAAATCTAACCAGAAAACTATAGACAGACATATTAGCAGACAGATATCACCAAGATACATAGAGGGAGCAACACAGGAACCAGAGAGGGGTGATCATCTCTGTGGGGTGGCCTTAAATAGACAGAGGGGGGGGGGAGGAGGCAGAGAGAGGGAGGGGGTTAGAGAAAACATTTGCATATCAATGAGTGGTCCAAAAACAAGGTTCTGCAAGTGCGATGACACGGCAAGCAAGTCTGAAAATCAGAAGGACAAACTAAAATTCAATAACCTAGCAAAATATCGAAATGTAATGTAATCATTTACTGCAGTCACGAAAGTTCTAAAATTAAGATTGAACCACTTTTACGGGGAAGTTTTGAGCTTATCCTTTTTTCTCTCTCTCTCCTCTCTGCCTGTGTCTTCTCTTTGGAATGTTCACACTTCAATTCTAACTTAGCAATCTTTGAAGTACGTAATCAACCAGGCTATGCGTTAATTGTGTGTTGACCGACTCTGTGTTGTATTACATTACATTTCGATATTTTGCTAGGTTATTGAATTTTAGTTTGTCCTTCTGATTTTCAGACTTGCTTGCCGTGTCATCGCACTTGCAGAATCTTGTTTTTGGACCACTCATTGATATGCAAATGTTTTCTCTAACCCCCTCCCTCTCTCTGCCTCCTCCCCCCTCTGTCTATTTAAGGCCACCCCACAGAGATGATCACCCCTCTCTGGTTCCTGTGTTGCTCCCTCTATGTATCTTGGTGATATCTGTCTGCTAATATGTCTGTCTATAGTTTTCTGGTTAGATTTTATGTCGCTATTTCATTATACCTGATGATGATTGCTTGTGTTGCAATCGAAACGTCGTATGCTATTATTTAATTTAATTTATTATTTTATCTTTAGACGTGACTTAACCGAAAGAACCAAATAATCATTTACTGCAGTCACGAAAGTTCTAAAATTAAGATTGAACGTAACATTGTTAAACATTTACTCCTATTCACACACGCAGGGGAACTATACGAAGGGAGAGCTTGAGGCCTAGGTCTAGGCTTTAGGCCTAGCTGTAGGCCTTAAGCCGCCGTGAGTTAATTGTTAATATAAATGTTTTAATTATTTATGTAAAAGCTTTAAATGTAAATGTTTCTATTAAAAAACATCAGGGAATGTAACATTCATAATCAACGTTTTTGGATTTAGATCGCGTTATTTATAAATGTGTCGTAACCCTCCACCACCCGACACGGCCAATCAGTGAAAAAGTGTCACGTTGACAAAAGACAAATAGTTCACTGCTTTAGCCCACCGGTGTGTTGAAGCGAGAAACCACAACATTTACAATTTGAGTACGACGTTTCGCTGGTAATTGCATCCGGCATCATCGGGCAATTCGCCAGAATGGTGAGGCTCTGCTGTGTCTCCCGTTCTTATATAGAGCAGCAGCAGGGTGACGTCATCATTAACTCATTAATTCGTCAGGTGCAAAGATTTGAGGGGGGGTTATTGTAATTATATACCTCCCTCCCCACTGACTTGCGCGCCCAAACATTTACTCCCTTTCACACACACGGAACTATACGAAGGGAGAGCTTGAGGCCTAGGTCTAGGCTTTAGGCCTAGCTGTAGGCCTTAGGCCGCTGTGAGTTAATTGTTAATATAAATGTTTTAATTACTTATGTAAAAGCTTTAAAGGACTCAGTAGATGAGGCTTATGAGCGAAAACATCTGCGCTATGCTGATCTAGCTGCCGAAGCACGGCATCATGGCTGGAACACAGAAGTCCGACCAGTGGAGGTGGGCTGCAGAGGTTTTGTGGCAACATCTACAACCAGACTGCTTAGAGACCTGGGAATTAAGGGCCAGAGCCAGCGTTCGGCAATCAGAGCTGTATCAGAGGTGGCAGAAGGCAGCAGTCAGTGGCTCTGGATGAAGAGGAAAGACCCCAGCTGGGCCCCAAAGTGAGAGGGCCAGGAGGTATGCAGTCAACAATGCTTGACTCAGGGAGGAGGACGCCCCTGCCATGCATAGTCCCATGGGATGTTGGCTATCAACAACAAGGCAACTCCTATGACTAATTGGGAATGGGACGCAAGCGTAGGATTGATCACCCTGTAGCTGGCCGCCTTTGGGGAGGGTGTATAGCATGAAAGGCCGAAACACCCTAGGACCCAAAGGTTCACTACTGACGATGCGCTCCCCAAATTTCACCAGGCTCACTGTTCATGAACTCTTGGAAGTGCTTGCACAAAGGATAATAACATCTCATCCTGTGTTCTTTGGAATCTAAATGTAAATGTTTCTATTAAAAAACATCAGGGAATGTAACATTGTTAAACATTTACTCCCTTTCACACACACGGGGGAACTATACGAAGGGAGAGCTTGAGGCCTAGGTCTAGGCTTTAGGCCTAGCTGTAGCCCTTAGGCCGCCATGAGTTAATTGTTAATATAAATGTTTTAATTATTTATGTAAAAGCTTTAAATGTAAATGTTGCTATTTAAAAACATCAGGGAATGTAACATTGTAATTAAAAGCTATCTGAGGGAATTATAAGGGAATGTTACACTTGTTTAGCCAGGATAACGTCACTGAGTCTAAAGGTTTTTGTAGGGTCATGCCAAGTGTTTGCAGTAGGGGGCGATGTTGATGGATGGACGGACGGACGAACAACGGACGGACGATAACAGGACCCTGCGGGGTGGGCTGGTAGGAATAATACTAATACCGGTACAGGGATATCGACCGGGTATAGAGGAGTTAAAAAGAAAATGATTTGTGCATGGGGGGTGAGCGATGACATCCACACCCCTCTCCCCACTGACCCGCGCGCCCACAGAGCAATGACGTCAACACCCCCCTCCCCACTGACCCGCGAGCCCACAGAGCAATGACGTCAACACCCCCCTCCCCACTGTCCCGCGAACCCACAGAGCAATGACGTCCACACCCCCCTCCCCACTGACCCGCGCCCACAGAGCAATGACGTCCACACCCCCCTCCCCACTGACTCGCGCGCCCACAGAGCAATGACGTCCACACCCCCTCCCCACTGAACCGCGAGCCCACAGAGCAATGACGTCCACACCCCCCTCTCCACTGACCCGCGCGCCCACAGAGCGATGACGTCCACACCCCCCTCCCCACTGACTCGCGCGCCCACAGAGCAAGGATTGCAACAGGCGATGTCATTGGCTGCGCCGGATGCGACGGCCATCTTGTTTAGTTCATTTAGTTCACGGATCGCAGGGGGAGCGGGCGGCCATCTTGTCGGACAGACGGACGGCCTCGCGAAGCCTGTCGCAGTAGGCCTCGCGAAGCCTCCTGCAGTAGGCCTCGCGAAGCCTTCTGCACTAGGCCTCGCGAAGCCTTCTCTGCAGTAGGCCTCGCGAAGCCTTCTCTGCAGTAGGCCTCGCGATGCCTTCTCTGCAGTAGGCCTCGCGAAGCCTGCCGCACTAGGCCTCGCGAAGCCTACTGCACTAGGCCTCGCGAAGCCTTCTCTGCAGTAGACCTAGCTGAAGCCTTCTGCACGAGGCCTCGCGAAGCCTTCTCTGCAGTAGGCCTCGCGAAGCCTTCCCTGCAATAGGCCTCGCGAAGCCTTCTCTGCAGTAGGCCTCGCGATGCCTTTTCTGCAGTAGGCCTCGCAAAGCCTGCCGCACTAGGCCTCAGCGAAGCCTGCCGCACTAGGCCTCACGCCGTGCTTTTCGTGCACAAATAAGGTGATTAAATGTATCTCGTCTCTGTGTTAATAAATGTATCTTGTCTCTGTGCTAAAAAACGTGCTGCGTTTCAGTAAAGTAAATTTGAAGCGAATTTTAAAGTTTCGCCGTGAGGCGTCGGAAGCGACGGCCATCTTGTTTAGTTCACAGATCGCAGGGGGAGCGGGCGGCCATCTTGTCGGACAGACGGACGGACGGACACATTAATCTATTGCAGGCTGGTATACACTCAGTGTTACTTCGTTCCTACCAGTATAATCTATTGGTGTCTGGTCCACTTCGTTCCTACCAGTATAAACGGCGGCATGAATATGCACGCCTACCCCGGCGGGGATAGCTCTATGGGGCACGCCTCACCGTTAACGCGATTTTTATTATTATTGTTATTACACGCTTTTATTTAACTCACTCCGTCTTGTATCCTCAAAAAAATCTTGTAACTACATTTTTACCCACTTCCGAGTGTGCTATCGACTGCATACTTGAAAAACCTATGTCATATTGATGACGATACTATATTCTATCATTAAAAAAAATCCGAAACATATATTTAAGCATTTTACACGCTTTTATTTAACTTGCTTTGTGTAGTATCCTAAAATCTTGTAACTCAATTTCAACCGTATTCACAAAGTCGCATCGACTGCAAGCTTGGTATAGGTATGTCATACTGATGACAATACTATATTCTATCATTAAAAATATATATTTTTAAACAATCTTTTTTACGGCTCTAATTGTCTTCGCTCAACTCACGTTGCCTGTAAATCACCACGGTCCCTGACGTCACGGCAAGCCACGGGGAGCCACGCCGAGAGGGGTGGGGGATGTGGAACGAGGGGAGGGGAAGGGGCGATGGGGGCAGGGGGAGGGGCAGCTCGGACAGTACATTTCATTAAAACGTGCTTTTAAAAATAATATTTTAATTTTTTACTGTGTAAACGGCCGTGTAAAGCTTGCTGTGTAAACACGCACGCGAGCGTAAACACGCGCAAACGACGACGGCCGTATATGCTGCAGTACACGCGCACGCTCAAATCACTCACACCACACCTACGCTGCAGCCCTGCGCTCGCTCTCACACCGGGCACACCGTCGCTCCACACAGACGCACCACACATAGATCACAGACGCTACGCCGATGTTCTGCCCACACACACAGAAATCACACTACACCTATATTCTGAACTCGAGTTTATTAATGGCGCCAATACACATTACCCGGAGGAGGAATATTTTGCGAGGAGAGCCGAGCGTAACTCTGCCTATGAACCCAGCTACTCAAACGTCCTACCCCGTACCTTGAAACTGGACTCGCGGCGTCCCACGGATAATGCGAGAGTAGGAGGGAGGACGAGAGAAGACTTGCCCAATCACTGTCTGGCATCACACGGATGCTGTGAGTGGCTCGAGGAGGCAGGACGGCAGGCAGGGAGTGGGTCATGACGGCCCGGAGGTTGTAGACAACTGCCCCAATCGTCCCGGGGCTCCCACCTTTATACTCTTGCTGCCGCCCCACCCACCCATTGCTCTCCCATGCCCAGTTGTTCAAGCCTTCGTTTTTTTTTACACTCTTTTCGCCCCTTACCCATTTTTTCCCGTGCCCAGTAGTTTGAGCCTTCGGTTTTGCTCTTTATGCCTAATATTCCACCCTCCATCTTCCCCCCAATGTTGTGAGTAACTCATTGCGGTGGGCCCAGGGAACCTTTTCTTTTTGCGCCCATACAATTTTAAGCCAATTTAGGGGCACCGCAATGTAACCTGTCCTGTAGGGGTCGGCCAATCTCCTGGCACCGAGAAACCGTGGGACTCTTCCCATAGGGGCCCTCCGGATTAAAACCCGATGTGCCAGGACACTACCTGGGTGTGCTTCGTGTGGGCGTGTGTTCAGTGCCGGGGTTGGGAGGGGATCGCGGCCTTCGCAGAGTTGCTCCGCGGTCGTGGAGCTGAGGTCTCTCAGAATCTTGTGATGAGCTGCGTAACGCTGTGTAGAAGCTATCTGGCCTGTCGTTCCATACAAAGCTCTGGGTCTTCACGGTCAGTTATCCCCTCCCTTCTCTATGCTTGCAAGACATGGAGCCCTTTAAAGGAACATCTGCTCCTGTTTAAAACATTGTAGCCTCGAGAGAGTGTTTTGCATATGGGAGGAAACAGAGCCTCAGAGTGCAAACCCACAAGAGGCAAGAGCACTCATCAGAATTTGCTTGGTGCTCTCCGTTTTGAAACAGTTGGTGAGTATCTCGGCCTCACTGTGCGCTGCGTTGCACCGCTAGTCGAGTAGACAACCATGTGTTCAATAAACCCTCGAAGCCAGGATGACCGTCCAACTCCGATCGTCATTTATTGATTGTAACAGGTAAAACTGGTGAGAAAACACAGATACAGCATCTGTTATAATTCGGAAACACCCACACAATGAACACCACAGCATCAGAACATTGTCTCAGATAACAATAGATCCTGGAAGGACCAGGCCCCCACATTACCCCTGAACAACTAGACAAAGGCACAAGCTGGTGCGTTGCATACAGGCACATAGTGTATTCATCCCACTGCACCCCAAATGTACAGCATTACACTTAACACTAAACTGTGGATGAGATACTTCGTCATCACTCTCAGGATCGCAACATAGGCACAAGTCTGACTCGACCTACTAAATCACAAGTAACATCCACAATAAGGAAAGTCACAGGCTTCGTTACTAACTAGGCCTCGTATTTACTACAACAACTTAACGGCACCATAAAGGCATTTACATTGCTATAACGGTCATTCCAACATTACAACAGAATTTCCAATATTAGAGGAATATAAACAACTTACAGATAATGCTTCTTAAGCTCCCACAATGGACAAGTGCGGCTGTGGTCTCACTGAGATGCGATGCGTGCCGCCATCTTGACTTATCTGTGTAATGGCTGACGCCCGCGTGGTACAGTGGAAATCTAACATCGTCACTTCCTGGTCATGTGACCAACATTAGCATAAAAAAACAGGAACTTCCTGTTAACGTACGCTCCCCATCTGCCGTGAGGCAAGACACTCCCCGTCTGGTATCTAGGAGATACCACCATTTATTTCCTATCTCATAAACAAGTGTATAACAACTTCAACGGGTCGACTTATTTGTCCATATCTTTGCGAGAGAGAAGTAGTACTATCTCGACTATGGGCCTGATGAAAGTTCTTGCGACTCCTTGCTTCGCAATCATAACCGTCGACCTTTCGAACTTTTCCATCGGCACTTGGAATCGACTTGAGGATGCGGCCCATTGGCCACTCATTCCATTTGGCTTGGTTGTCCTTCAGTAGGACGAGGTCGCCTTCTTGGATGTCTGGTCTATTAGACTGCCACTTGTTGTGCACTTGGAGTGTCGTAAGGTACTCGTTTTTCCAGCGACGCCAGAACGTGTTCGCGAAGCTCTGCACTTGTCTCCATTGACGTCTGTAGAGATCTGCAGTGCTGGCCTCCTCGGTAGGCGCTGTGAGCACATCTGTCTTCTGGGTAAGAAGTGTAGCAGGAGTCAAGATGAATGGTGACTCCAGGTCGGTTGAGACGGGGATCAGGGGTCTTGAGTTAATTATGGCTGAGACCTCGGCCATGAGAGTGGTCAAGACCTCGTGAGAGAGCCGTGTGGACCCGACATCACATAGCATGGAGTTGAGAATGCGTCGAGCAATCCCGATCATGCGTTCCCAGGCTCCACCAATATGCGAAGAGTGGGGAGGATTGAAGATCCATGTGCAGCCTTGGTCACTAAGGTATTTCCTGACAGAATAATCTTCGACATTCTCCGTATTGATCTTAAGCTCTTTACATGCTCCTATGAAATTGGTTCCACAATCAGAACGGAGTTGCTTGGCTGGCCCTCTGATGGCGAAGAACCTCCGGAGTGCATTTATAAAGCTCGAAGAGTCCATGGACTCGATGACTTCGATGTGCACTGCTCGTGTACTCATACAGGTGAACAGCACTGCCCAACGTTTGCTGTTCGCGAGCCCTCCTCTGGTGCGGCGGGAGATGACTGTCCACGGTCCGAACACGTCGATCCCTACAGAGGTGAAGGGAGGTTCCACACTGAGTCGATCGGCTGGGAGGTCTGCCATTTTCTGTTCTTCCTGTTTTCCACGTAGCTTGCGACACCGGATACACTTGTGGATTGTGCTGGCGATGCACCTCTTTGCTCCAACGATCCACAGCCCTGCAGATCGGATTGCTCCTTCTGTGAAGTGCCGACCTTGGTGCTTGACCTTCTCGTGGTAGTGGCGCACGAGTAAGATTGCGATGTGGCTCTGGCTTGGGATTATGAGAGGGTTTCGTTCATTCTCATATAATTTTGCATTCCCTAGCCGACCACCGATCCTGAGCAAGTCGTCTTTGTCCATCCCGGGGTTTAGCTTCCTGAGGGTGCTGACCCTAGGAAGGTCTTCTTCCTTGTTGATGGCCTTGATCTCACTTGCATAAGCTGCCTGTTGCACACAGCGGAAGATTGATTTCCTTGCTCTGGAAAGCTCGTCTTCAGTACATGGCACTGTGCAGTAATGCCATCCATTGCAGCTACCAGTGGTGCCTCTCATCGGGCGATGAAAGCAGTCTGCGATGTGTTAAATGTGCTATCGCTCGCACGAGCGTCGTCCATTTCGAGAAATGTTCAAAATGGTGTGGACTCAGTGGACTTCTTGGTCGCACACTTGTTACGAAAGTTGTCACTAGAGGACGAATCTCCTTGTCGGACTCGGGCTCTAAGAGTCCAAAGGTCTCCTTGGTAGTTCATGGGCCACCGTCACGTCGTAACAGGAACGCTGGACCCGTCAGCCAGATGGTTTGATTCAGCAGAGATGCAGGGACGGACCTAGTTGCGAGATCTGCTGGATTCTGGTCAGTTGGAACGTAATTCCATTGCTCCGGCTGCGTCGATCTCCTGATGCGCTCCACCCGGTTGCTGATGTAGGTGTAGAACCTTCTAGTTTGGTTGTTTATGTAACCTAGTACGACCTTACTGTGCGTGTAGAACTTGACCGCGTCCAGTTTGATGTCAAATTCGTCTAAGATCAGTTCCGCCACCTCTGTAGCAAGAACAGCTCCACACAGCTCGAGCCTTGGGATGGTATGTTCTGGTTGTGGGGCCTTGCCGTGGAACTTCTTCCAGGATTCCTACTCGGACGACAGCTCCGGGTCTAGGAATGGAGAGGCCACGGCCGCAGCAACCACCGCCACGACCACCAGCAGAGCGACGAGCAGCGGCTTCGTCTTTGGCTTCCTCTTGTCAGTGAGGGCTGGCTTGGAGAAACGTGGAGGAACAAAATCCAGCGAAGACGGTGGATGTACAAGCGAAGTCGTGGTGGTTTCTTCGTAAGTCTGCACGGTACAGCCTTGACTTCTCTCGCCGAGTTTCTCTTTCAGCGCGAAGTGGTTGGGGCACGGTTTGAAGAGCGATGTGCATCCATTCACGAGCACACTCGTTCTGAATGTGCTAATGTGGTCTGGTTTGTGTGTTCCATCGAGACAAACGTCACCTATGATGACCCATCCTAGGTCGAGTCTCTGGGCGTAGGGAGCGTCGTGAGGTCCGTTGCGTTGATTACGAACCTTGTGGACTCTCAGCATGTCCCTGCCGAGCAGAAGTAAAATCTGTGCCGCGTGATCCAATGGCGGGATGAACTCTGCTATGGGTTTCAGGTGTGGGTGGTGACGTGCAACTTCGGGCGTGGGAATCTCACTCCTGTCGTCCGGTATCTCGTTGCACTCTGTCACCGTAGGAAGGGCTAGCTTCATGGTGCTATCTATGGTTTCCACCATGAGGCCGCTCGCTCTTCTTCCCGCTGTCTCCATCAGTCCTGAGCATGTTCTGAGCGTGTATGGAAAGGAATTCCCACCTACACTTAGCTGATCAAAGAACTCTGACCTTGCCAAAGACCTGTTGCTCTGGTCGTCCATTATGGCGTACATCCTTACTGCCCTTTCAGGATGTCCTTTGGGATAGACTCGGACGAGGCATATCTTTGAGCAAGATCTCCCTTTGAAGCCTTCTCCACAGACTTCTGTGCATTTGGTTGTGATTGACGAAGTGAGTGCGGCGGTCTCGCCTTGCTCCCCGCCGTGCTCTGCTTTGGGATCGGAAGCCTTAGTGCTACTGGGTTTCGAGTAAAATGTGTGCAGAGCAGTTGCGTGTTTGTCGCTGCCACATTCCTCGCACTTGATATCTGCCTTGCAATTCCTTGCAAGGTGGTTTGTAGAAGCACAGCATTTGAAGCACACTTCAAATTCTTTCAGCATGTTCTTCCGCTCTTCCAATGGCTTCCTCCTGAACTCACGGCATTTCTGGAGGGAGTGAGGTTTATCATGCAATGGGCATTGCTTCTCTGGATCTTCTATCTTTTTCTTTGTGGTGGTTGCCTGGACAGAGTTTGCGAATGTCGTAGGAGAGACCTCAGTCTTGTGTACGGAAATTGGCACTCTCGCTGTTCCTCGTTTCGCCGTTGTCCTTTCCATTTTTGGGAGATCTGGACTGGAAATCCCCGTGGTGCCAAACATGAAACTCGGGTCATTTCTAGTCTTAGCCAGGTTGCGGATAAACTTTGAGAAAAAAGAGAATGGGGGGAATGCAACCTGATGCTCTGACTTGTATCTTGAACCCGCTGTTCTCCATTTTTCCTGCACGTCAAATGGCAATTTCTCTACGATGGGGTTCACGCCATGGTAGGTATTCAAGAAAATGAGACCTGGTAAGTAGGGATCAGCCTGGGCTGATTCAAGCTCCATCAAAAGATCTCCAAGCTCCCGTAACCTTTTATTGTCTCGACCAGAGATTTTTGGAAAGTTCTGAAACTTCTTGAAGAGAGCCTTCTCAATGGTTTCTGGGCTACCATAGCACTCCTCGAGCCTCTCCCACACCGCATGCAGGCTTGAGGCGGGGTCGTCAATGTTTGCTGACTGGATCCTCTTTGCGTACTCTGCAGATTCATTTCCTAACCATTTCACCAACAGGTCGAGTTCTTCACTTGCAGAGATGTCTGCATTTCGGATTGCATTCCTGAAGGTAGATCTCCAGGCTCGATAGTTCTCAGAGTGGTCATCAAACTTAACGAGTCCTGTGTTGATTAGTTCGCGGTGAGCCAGGTACCTAGCAAAGTCTCCTAGTCCTGCTGATCCAGGGTGTGACCATACTGGCGCTTGTGAGGTGGCATTATTGGCTGTATTGCCTAGCATGCCGTCATTTGCAATGGCGTTGGACTGTGGGCCCAAAGGGTTTCGATCACGTTGGTTGGATCCCCTTATGTGACTGTCTGGAATGTGGGTCTGACTTGGTGCATCCACGTCTGACCCCACGTGTGCGACGCTGAGTTGGCGACTAACTGCCAGAGCGGGATATGCGTTTCCACCATTCCTGTAGACAGCATTCATGTTCATTCAGTGTGGAAATGGCGATGCCTGAACGTCCACCCTTTGTTCAGTATCGTTTGGTGGAGGAGCATTGATGCACTGTTCAGACCAGTCCAAAATATTTTTTCTGGTGAGTTGATCGCGGTCCTTGACAGGTATCCGAGTGCCAAACTCACTTCAATTCTCTTCCTTATCCAGGTTGGCTGCTGCCTCGAGCACCTCTGCCTGGGCCCTTGCAGCAGCTGCTTCTTTTTTGAGTTGTAGGGTGCTTAACTTAGCATCCAGCTCAATTTTCTTCCGTGTGGCGGTAGCCACTAATGTACTCTCTGCTATGCTTGCTTCTTCTTGTATGCGAGCCTTTTCAATTAGCATGGCTTCCTCTTCAGCCATGTAGGCGATACGGGCGCTTGCTGCTTCTGCTGCGGCGCGTGCCTGAGCTGCTGCCATACTAGTAGATGATGTCTGTGAGTGCGCTGAGGCTTTAGATCTTGTGGTGGACCTGGATGAGACAGAGTGCTGAGATCGTGTCTCTCTTAAGCCCTCCACACGGTCCATTGCATCTTGTACCACTGCCTGGACATTATCATCGAGCAGTTCAAGGAAGTGCTCTTGTCTGCGCACTCCCTCAATGCCCTCATCTGTTTTCACCTTCATCAGGAGGGAGATGTATCTATTTGCCAGGAGCTTGTAGCTTGAGCTGCTCACATTCACTCGCTGGATGGCTCGCTGAATTGAGGCCACTGTGTCTGAGGCATTTGAAGCTTCAGATAAATCTGCTTCAACCCGGTTCCATGCCCGTTGTATCCTGGCATCCAGGTCCTGTTTCTCAGCCTCATAGCTTTCCAAGGCCCGTTGCGTAAACCTGACCTCCCTCTGGGGCCTTGAACTCCCTTGGTCCTCTTGAGGCAGGATGGGAGATCCTGGATTGTTTGGTTCACCTTCTTCAGCATCTCTCCCTGCTGAACTGTGGCTTTCCATGCTGCGATGCTTGCAGCACGATTTTAATGTAGACTCGTTGCAGAGCTCCTTGCTTGTTGCAGGCTGACTGCAGGGCTGGCTGCAGAGCTGGCTGCAGAGTTGACTTCAGGGCTGGCTGCAGAGCTGGCTGCAGGGCTGGCTGCAGAGCTGACTGCAGGGCTGGCTGCAGAGCTGGCTGCAGAGCTGACTGCAGAGCTGGCTGCAGAGCTGGCTGCAGGGCTGGCTGCAGAGCTGGCTGCAGGGCTGGCTGCAGAGCTGACTGCAGGGCTGGCTGCAGAGCTGGCTGCAGGGCTGGCTGCAGAGCTGGCTGCAGGGCTGGCTGCAGAGCTGGCTGCAGGGCTGGCTGCAGAGCTGACTGCAGAGCTGGCTGCAGAGTTGACTGCAGGGCTGGCTGCAGAGCTGGCTGCAGAGCTTGCTGCAGGGCTGGCTGCAGAGCTGGCTGCAGAGCTGACTGCAGAGCTGGCTGCAGAGCTGACTGCAGGGCTGGCTGCAGGGATGGCTGCTGAGTTGACTGCAGAGCTGGCTGCAGGGCTTCTTGGGAGCTTTAAGAAGAGTATCTTTTTACTATCTCGGCCTCGCTGTGCGCTGCGTTGCACCGCTAGTCGAGTAGACAACCATGTGTTCAATAAACCCTCGAAGCCAGGATGACCGTCCAACTCCGATCGTCATTTATTGATTGTAACAGGTAAAACTGGTGAGAAAACACAGATACAGCATCTGTTATAATTCGGAAACACCCACACAATGAACACCACAGCATCAGAACATTGTCTCAGATAACAATAGATCCTGGAAGGACCAGGCCCCCACATTACCCCTGAACAACTAGACAAAGGCACAAGCTGGTGCGTTGCATACAGGCACATAGTGTATTCATCCCACTGCACCCCAAATGTACAGCATTACACTTAACACTAAACTGTGGATGAGATACTTCGTCATCACTCTCAGGATCGCAACATAGGCACAAGTCTGACTCGACCTACTAAATCACAAGTAACATCCACAATAAGGAAAGTCACAGGCTTCGTTACTAACTAGGCCTCGTATTTACTACAACAACTTAACGGCACCATAAAGGCATTTACATTGCTATAACGGTCATTCCAACATTACAACAGAATTTCCAATATTATAAGAATATAAACAACTTACAGATAATGCTTCTTAAGCTCCCACAATGGACAAGTGCAGCTGTGGTCTCACTGAGATGCGATGCGTGCCGCCATCTTGACTTATCTGTGTAATGGCTGACGCCCGCGTGGTACAGTGGAAATCTAACATCGTCACTTCCTGGTCACGTGACCAACATTAGCATCAAAAAACAGGAACTTCCTGTTAACGTACGCTCCCCATCTGCCGTGAGGCAAGACAGTGAGCCAAGGCCGAAAAGGTCCAAATGTTAAGCGGCCAGCCATGATCAATCCACTGTTGGACCAAGATCTCCCCAAAACTGCTACCACCTCTCACGATCCTACAAAGCTGCAATAGACAAGAGTTGACGGGATGCAGCCATGAGCGAAACACTCATGAATGGAACTGGCCAAACATCCCAACACAGGACCCTCCTGTTAAAAAAGTAGTCTTGAGACTAAGCGAGGCTTTCTTGGGTAATAAAGAGAATTATGTATGACTAGTTCATGAAGCCTGTCTTCGCCAGGAAAAAGTTTTCAATAAATATAATCATTCATCTGATATGATTTTGTACAATTTCTATCTATGATCAGACACTAACAACTACTCTGAAAAAATTTATTTTTCCGCAAAAACCACATACAAGAATTTTACTTGATTCAACTACTTGTATTTTAAGACGTACCCATCGGAAACCGCTCAATTGAAAGATTCCGTTCTTTTTTTTATTAGAAAGAACAAAATGTATTAACTTAATACTTTGAGGGGGAAATATAATTATTCAGATTTGGACATCATAAACTCCTTAAAAAATGTTTTTTTTAAACAACGGTTTTATTTTAAAGTGCACTAAAAAGTAAATAACTAGATTGGACAACGGGAAGTGGACGACATATTGATTACAAGATTTGACGACGATGTACAAACAGAGGAATGAAATTTAATAACTTTTTATCACAACTTCGTTTAACTCACTGTCGAGAAGTACGTGAATGATGCGGCGGCTGTGCCTGCTTCTTGGGCGAGGTGATTCCAGAGTTTAGTTTTTGAGCACCACAAATATCTATGATTAATAAGTCGTTCATACAAAAAGTTAATTGCTTTCAAGAAGCCAATTAATTATTTGATGGTGATTTTTATACAGGCATGCATTGTCACCAGATCTGAGTACGTGTGCAAAATTAGGGATTGATTGGACAACGGGAGTGGACAAAATGTAGATTACAAGATTTGACCACGACACAGGAGTCAAGTTAAGTAAAATCGTTGAAAAAACAAGGTTTTTATTGTTCAAAACCACTTTAATCCGAAATATCTCAAAAACAATAAAAAATAGAATGGTTCTCACGTTACTTTTATTTGCTGTGGAACGTTCTATCAAACGCCAAAAACTGCAATCTTATATTTTGAACTGTTTCTGAATGACACGCACAAACATACTCTTTGGTTTTTTCAGTAAAGTCACAAGCAATCGTCATATGGTGGGACAACCACAGCAAGAAAAAACTGCTGAAGTAGGCGAGAGATCTGCCGTGGCACGAGGTTATATAGGCCTCGGCAGTAGGGGGGGGAGAGACAAGGGGGGGATGAGGCGGGGCAGAAAGTGGACCCCGCAGCACAAACATGTTTATGGCGCACTTAAAATTGAAATTTAGGGGGCTTAATATGAAACATCTCGGATTTTCAGATGTATCCTGTTGTTTGCGTCCTAAAAGCTACCTATGTGAAGTATTGGAAATGACGGCAGGAACTTCTTGACGGGTAACACACTTTTATTAAATCTTGACGTGTCACAATACAACGTGTGGTCTCTATTCTTCTGACTATACACTCCACTTAACTCGTGTAGACTCTATGCCTCTGGCTACACACAATGCACTTGACTCGTGTAGACCCTATGCCTCTGGCTACACACAATGCACTTGACTCGTGTAGACCCTATGCCTCTGGCTACACACCATGCATTCGACTCGTGTAGACCCTATGCCTATGGCTACACACCATGCATTCGACTCGTGTAGACCCTATGCCTATGGCTACACACAATGCATTCGCCTCTGGGTTACACAGAGTCCCGGTCCCGTTAGGACAGCGGGACTAGGTACCGCAGGGCCCTATCTCTTCATCCCCGTCTTCATTCTTCGCTGGTTACATACTGCCTTTACGCCTGTGTGCATCCCCTTTTATAGCCCCTGCTCACGGGAGACGGAGCTGATGCGGACGTCGACGTGAGCATCGCTCCTTAGTTAACCAATGACGACGCGCTATCTCTACGATCCGTTTTCCCCAGCGCGTGTTAACACTACTCAACCAATCACACCGCGCTGCCACCCGATCACTCCCTCTCAGCGCGTCACCGGCACACAGCCAATCAGCACCACGTAACCCACGACCCCGCGCTGACCCCTGATCCTCCACCGTCAGCGCGCGTCACCACATACACAGCCAATCACTACGTGCTGGCACACGATCCCTACCCCAGCGCGTATCACCACTACATCTGTACTAAATTTCAGCTTTCATAACTTGTCGGGATGTACCCTAGTGGTTTTTGAGACGTGAATACAGATCAAGGTCTTTATTTATTTCTATTATTTAGCCACGTGAGCGGCTTGAATAATTGAATGTGGCATTTTCTTTGTATGGAGTGCGATGCCATCTGAGTGGCGGTACCGTGAGTGTGCAATCAAGAGCAGCTGACGAGATTCTCGGTGGTCATCCGGAGAGAAACAGCAGCAGCGAACCAGCCTCTGGAGTGGCCGGAGAATGGCCGAGCCCTTCGCCTGTTTCTTCCACTTCCACAGCAACACACACAAAGACAAAGATCCCCCGTATAGCCTGAACAGACTATTGGGGCAAGTGCTGTCAGCGAGTTTTACCTATGAAGGCCGCCACGGCACACGACGGGGTGGGGTGGCCAGCACCACTCCCGGCCGCCTTCGTCTCCCCAAGTGGCGATATTTGAACACATCGCACCGGGTACTCGTTTGAGGCTGAGTCGACCTACAGGAGGCCCATAACCGGTTCATATAATGGTCAATGGTGTTGGCCGTGAGCGGGAATCTAACTCGGGCAGCGGATTCGTAGCTCTTACCGCAACACAGTACACACACACACGTATACGCGTGTAATGCTCGAACCGACACGACAGCTTCTTGTCTTTTCTCGTCTCTTTATTCACGTATATAGTTCCACATCTCTCCCGTCAACACCGCTCAATGTTCCTCCGTCAACACCGCTCAATGTTCCTCCACTCGCTCGCTGCGCTCCACTGGCCTCGCTCACTCCGCTCTGCTCCTCCGTCGACTCTCCTCTCCGCTCTTTCTCTCTCTCCAACTCGGCTGCTCTTTCTCAACTCCGCCGTCCCACTCCGTCGTAACCCTCTTCGTTCTCCTTCCACCCCCAGCCGCTTCCTACTCTGCGTCGTCTCTCTCTGATGCTTGCGCTACTCCGCTGCTACCCTACACTATCCTCACTCTTCTCCACTGCTACCCTATGCTGTACTCACTCTATCCACTGCTACCCTACGCTGTACTCTATCCGCTGCTCCGTCTCCTCATCTGTCTGTCTCTGCTCCCAGGCACCAACCTTTGTCTCACTCCACAATCCCTCACTTTATCCCTGAACAAATTACCCCCAATCAATTAGGTCATCCCCCGCGATGCCACTCGCCCCCAGCCCCCGGTGCCACGTGGCATTGTTTTTCCAGACACGACGGCGCCAATCTCAGACAACAGCCCCTCTCGTCCAATCAACGCCCTGCATGCTTAATTACCCCTGGCCACCTGCGGCCCCCTTAACTATCATGCCACCTTAATTTGGACAACAACAACGGCCAGCCAATCAGCGCCCTGTATCCTCATTCACCCTTACTGTCCGCCGCGTGCGCGCATACTGACCCAGCGTGTGATGCATATTTCAAGCACTACACGTGTACACACGTTTACACACACCTGGGGGGGGGGGGGGGTCAGACATTTGTGACGATGTGTGACGAGGGGGGGGGGGTTTGAGAAATGTGAAGTCACATCAAAATGCGCAACTTTAAATATAGACAACACGTTCTACTTCATTAAATCGACTTTTTAATAAATGTTTTCTCCTACATCAGAGTGCAGCACCACATTAAATACGCACTACAATGACAACAGTTTAAAGCGTCCAAAATCGCGTGACATCATTTATGGACGGCCCCTAACCATTTACGGCCTTCGGCCAGGAAAGTCACGAAAAAAATTGCACACGAACAACGCATTCACGCAAGCACCCAATACTCCAATTTGAAGTTTTAAAATAAAACATCTTTGAAATGTATTGTTTTGTATTATAAAATTGTATTTCTTTATTAAAAGCTTATACCATTTTACATCTGGAAGACTTAATTGAAAACGACATTTCGTGTGAATTTTCTCTCGTCGTTAAGTAGATGGCCTTGCTGGGGGTTCGGTTCGATGCGGACTTTCACCTGTTTGGGATTGCGGGATTGAAATAAGGCGACATAGAGCTGGCCGTGAGAAGACAACCATCTGCAGATCGATTCCAACGTAATCGAACGTCTGTCCCTGTGCCTCCGTCGTTCATGCAGGGGGCATGTAGGTTTGCAGCGCCCCCTGCATGAAAACGACGGAAAGTGCAGCGTTCATCACAGATAAAGTTTTGCGCTTAAAAATTGTGGTAATATGTAAACAGACAAGGATATGTCATCTTTCACTCACCAGTGATTTTAACCGTGGAAGGGGACAGAACTCGGTTTGCCAGGTTTGCAACGCAGTGCCACCGCGCAGCACCTGATATTATAATGAGTTTATTTATTGGCTATTGAAGCGCTGCTTGTCTCCATGAAATAATAACTGGTGGTGTGCACCGGTTAATTATTCATGTTTGACTGGGTGAGATGTTGACTGTGTAATAAGTTACATAGTCTTCTTGGTTTTTTTCGGTAAAGTCATGTAGAAGGGAAGTAATAAAATAATTAAAATAAAACATAATAAAATAATTCTCACGACGTTTTGGCTACAACGCAAGCAGCCGTCTTCAGGTGAAGAATGAGATACTGCCAAGCTAGGAGCTTATATATAAGCTGTGGTTGGAGGTGGAATAAGAGTGCCTTAACAAAAGAATGTGCATATCAAGAGGAATTTCGCATATTCATGGAAAATGCGTAGGAGGTGGGCGGGGGGGTTTCAAAGTCATATTATGCCCATGCATTATGCAGGATCAGCAGCACCAAAGGGAGGGGGCAGGGGGTAGCATTAACAAAGGGAGGGAATGTTAATAGTATGTAGATGCAATGAAACATGTGAATGGGAGAGCATTGGCAGGAGACCCGCAGCGGAGTAAATAATGCATTCCCTGTGGAGAACACAAGATACACAGTTAATGCCAGTGAGTGGACTGCGGTCTGAAAGTCACCGTAAACGTGAACAACAATCAGTTAAGATCCGAAATGGTTTATTACGTCTTTCCAATGATTGCTGAGCCAGAATCCATCTTCTCGGTTGAAATTGTCTCTGTGTTTGTATATGTGGATCGCCTCATGAACGAATCTCTCATGGTAGCCAGATGGCTTGCAGATAACCTCTGTCTTGGAGAAGTCAATGTCATGTGAGCCCACTGAATTGTAACAGTGATCTGCCACGGCTGAGGTGTTTGTCCTTCCGTGTTTCAGGTCTGCTTTATGTTCACGGATGCGGTCCGAGACATGTCGTTTGGTTTCTCCAATGTAACTGCTACCACAGAGGCAACTTAGTTTGTAGACG
The DNA here is from genome assembly GCF_015708825.2 of Lethenteron reissneri. Lineage (NCBI taxonomy): Eukaryota > Metazoa > Chordata > Hyperoartia > Petromyzontiformes > Petromyzontidae > Lethenteron > Lethenteron reissneri. Next base: position 629,770 of record NC_083785.1, read on the forward strand.
CCAAGGTACTGTATGTCTGGAATCACGTCTTTTAGCAGACGGGACCAGATCACGGATTTTATGTACTGTATTGAATCGGACCTGAATCTTGTGTTTAATCAGGATTTTGGAGATCTTTTTTGTGACCCCAGAAAAAGTTACATAGTGTGAGTCAAATGTTTATTCACTCGTCGTTACGTGTTTGCAATGCAGGTGTCACTCAACGTCCTTGCAAACGAGATGTTTCCACATCAAGGGATTTTTCTTGTTGTTCCAAAAATTTGTATATACATGAAAAATAAATTAATCCATCGACATCAAAGCCAAAGATCCCACGCATAGCTTTAACAGACTTTTTGTGGCAAGTGCGGTTAGCGAGTAGCACCTATCGATGAAGTCCAGAACGGCACACGGAAGGGTGGGTGGCCAGCACCACGCCCAGTCACCTTTATCTTCTTCGTGGCAAAGTTTTTACACACCGCACCAGGTGCTCATTTGAGATCGAGTCGACCTAAACGAGGGCTAGAATTGGTTCAGATAATCGTCAATGTTGTTGGTCGTTAATTGGAATTAAACTCGTGTCATGGAGTTCGTAGCGCAGTGCTAACCACTGCGCCACCACTCCTAACGTTCACCTCCCACGTGCTGCACCGAGACATCATGTAGACAGGACGAGCCACGGCGTGGTTCGGTACTGGAACACATTCTATTCTCTCTCTGTATATGTAAATAAATGTACTCGTCGTTAAAATTATTTTGTAACATGTTTTTTGCAGATGATACCGTTTTGTTATCTAAGGATTGCTCACGTAACGATTTGCAAACCAAATTACAAAATGAGTTTAATGTTATTCATCATCATCATCAACTATTGGCTTTAAAACTTGTTCTTAACATTAGTAAAACTAAACGTGTTTTTTCTCCGAAGAGGAATTGTGGGGCTTCCCTTCCAATCTCGGGATTATTATTAATTCTGCCTTATTCTTTCATATGCATACTGATCAAGTAATCAAAAAAGTTATATGTAAGCTTGGCTTCTTGTTGTTGCACACTCGAGATGAAGGACGTGGGCAGGTGCTCCAAATCGAGGGCAAGCACATTTATTTATTGTGGTTCATATGAATCTTGGGAAGAACAGCACCGTCACTCTGTAAAATGCAACAGCGCGTGTTACACGCAGCCATCCTTCCGAGACGCCATTAACCATGTGGCTGGTTTACACGTGCGGCTATTCATTAACCCTTTTTCTTAAACCCAATTCTACTGCTGATAAACCATCTTTGTCTTTGACAATCACATTTGCACATCACTAGTCGAATATTACTTTAATCCTAAGCTGTATGTCTATCTATATGTAGGGCTGTTACGGAGGGGCTGTATGTGTAGGGCTGTATGCATAGGATCACACGGGAAACAAACACAGTGGGCGGGGCTCCGTGAGTCCACGGAGAGGTGCCCGCAACGACGTCCGCACCGGGCAGCCTGGGGGGTTGCCCGGAGTTGTGATCCTCCGGGGGGTATAAATGGGGATGAGCCGGAGAGCTCGGGGCAGTGTGATAGCAAAAGGAGGGAAGACAGAAGATCGGCTAGCTAGAGCCCTGGACTCCCCTGGGACGCCGCCCTTGTCAGGGCCGCGCAGGACCGAGCCAGCGGCGTGGTCCCGTGAACCAGAGTTAGTACTCTGGGACTCCGGGTACCGTAGCCCGACTGACCAGTGTCGGGCCAGATAGCCTCCCCCAGCCCGTTAGTGGAGGACCAGGAGGTAGGTTAGGGGTAGCTAGCAGAGTATCCCCAGCTATCCGGGTGAGGGGGCCGATACCCCCTCTAGTATTGTATGTCCACAGTTGTGACTACTTGTACGGAATAAATACGTGTGCCTCAACAACGGTGTCCAAGAGTCATCAACGGTACTTCATCTGGTGTCAGAACAACTACGAACATGGACACGCGCCGGACAGCTCGAGCCGGAGTACTGCAGGTGGAGGACACCGCTGAAATTGTCGAGCCCGAGACGGCTCAACAAGACATCGTGCAGCCGGGGCCGGACGCATTCTTAGCGGGGCATCAGGATGAAGAGGAGCCGCCATCAGAAGGGCTGAGGCTGGCTCACGCGAGGCTGGCGGAGCTGCTTTACGCCGCTGCCGCCACACTAGAACACATCACGCGGCTAGGGGCTGGTGGACCACCACGGGGCGAGGAGAACCGACGTCCGATGCGCCTTCCCGCCATCTCAACGGATTCAAACTTTGAATCTCCCGCCATCGCCGCAGCGGCTGCTGAGGGCGTGGCCGGCCTGAACCTCGGGTCCAACATCGACCTCGCTGGGGCTGCCGCGTCATCGCCAGCGGAGGGAGCGTCATCACGGCTGCGACAGGCGATACCATCTGCCGTTCGCGCCGAAGCGCAGCCGAGTTACGGGGACAGCAGCCTGCGAGCTTCCACGGCGACCGCTGCGCTGCACCAACGGCTGCCTCCGCTCAAAGAGTTTGTTGGCACGGAGGGCGACTGGGGCGGCTTCCAGCGACGCTTCCTCGCCCACCAAGAAATGGCACAGTGGTCGGACGCTGAAGCTCTCTGCGCGCTGCCGGCGCTCCTCGACGGCGACGCACTCGCCGCCCTCACATCGGCGCCGAGGGAGAAGCGCTCCACACTACAGATGGCGCTGCAGTTGCTGGCCGGGGTCTACGAACCTTCATCGGAATGCAGGCAGCAGTTTTACGATCGCCAGCGGGGTGCAAAGGAGTCGCCCCTGGCGTACAGGACGAGTCTCCTGGCACTGGCGAAGACGGCCTTCCCTCGAATGGACGACGACGGCGTGGACGCAATGGTCACAGAAAAAATCCTCCTGCTGGCAGACGACCTGGACATCGCCGTCGTTGCACAGGAGGACACGGAGATGAGTTCCCTCCAGGCTGCGCGGCTCCTCCATGCCAACCTGCTGTCACAGCGACGGAAAGCCAGCAGGGCAGCGGCCGGGCGTGCGGTGGCTGCAGCCACCCTCCCGGCGGAGGAGGTTTACGCCGTCGACCGTCGACGGCAGCAGGGGACGGGAGCACAGTCGGGCCGGGATGGGTCGAGCCGCTTCGACCGTCCGTCATCGCCGCCGGCGCTCCCGCGTTGCTTCAACTGCGGCGTCCGAGGCCATGTCGCCTCGGGGTGCCGCTCTCCTCGGCAGCGCGGGACGACGCCTCGACAGGACGCCGGCCCTCCTCCTCCCAAGCTCCATCAACATAATCCGGCGAGTCGCGGCACCCCTCATGTTTGGCCTAAGCACACACCCGTCACACACTCACACACCGCAACGAACGGGGGGCCGACATTGCGCTGCGACGGGCCAACACGCACCACTATGGGGACTCAAATCGAACCCAGGCAGTGGTCCGTGTTAGCCCATCGCGTTGTGGCCGCGTCGTCGGGGTCGTCGGCCGTGGTGGGACACATTGACGGGGTTGAGGTACGCATCCTGGTCGATACGGGGGCATCGGCGACCATCATTTCCGAACTAATTTACAATATTCTACCTGTCCAGAGCCGTCCTTTACTGCCGGTTAACGTCCCATTCTATGCTGCTAACGGGGGCTCTCTTGGCATCATTGGACAGATTCGAGCGCAAATTTGTATCGGGGATATCAAATTGTCGGGCCCGATTTTTGTTTCCTCCTCGCTGGCGGTTCCGTGCCTGCTGGGGACGGACTTCTTGGGCAAAATGCCGATTCGTATTTTAATAGACCAGGGATGCATTGAGCTCCCGTCGGGACGACGCATGGCGTTCCTGCCTTCCCCTACTGCGGCTCGGACGGCGTTCGTAACTGTACCAGCGTTCGTCGTTAAAACAGTTCGTGTGCCGCCGGGAGCTCAAATGTTGGTGGCTCTAAAACTTCGTCGGCCCTTCGCTGAGGGCATTGGGGACCAGGGAATTCTGCTGGGACCATCTAGGGCCGGGGTTAGTGGACCTCATTTGATTCCGGCCCTGACCGTCGTAAGAGGGGACGGGGACCCTTTCATCGCGGTCCTCAATGTGGGGTCGCAGACAGTGGTAGTTCCTCAAGGGACGGTGCTTGCTCACGCGACGCCGGTGCCCTGCGAGGAACCTGTTGCGAATCACGTCGGCACTGCTCCCCGGCCGCACCCACATTCGGACAGCGATGAAGGGTGGCTCGATGCGCTTTGTGCGGGATCGACGGACCTGTCAAATTCAGAGCGCCAACAGCTTAGAACGCTACTGCGGGAATTTTCCGACGTTTTCAGTCGGGACAAATACGATTTGGGTTGCACTTATCTGCTGCGTCACCATATTGACACGGGTGACAGCGCGCCAATACGCCAGAATCCGTTTCGGTTAAGTCCCGCCGGAAAGGACCATGTCAAATCGGCTATTGATGACATGTTAGCCGCCGACATCATTTCTCCTTCCACCAGCCCTTGGGGAGCGCCGATCGTCCTGGTTAAAAAGCAGGACGGCTCGTTGCGGTTTTGCGTTGATTTTCGGCGCCTTAACAAAATTTCGGTTGCCGACGCATACCCGCTCCCACGGATGGACGAATCGCTGGACACCTTGGCGGGAGCGCGATTCTTCTCCACACTGGATTTACTTTCGGGATTCTGGCAGCTTCCTCTGGACGATGATTCAAAGCCTAAAACTGCTTTCCGTACACCGCACGGCCTGTTCCAATTCAACCGGTTGCCGATGGGCTTACACTCAGCGCCGGCAACTTTCCAGCGTTTGATGGAATTGGTTTTGGCTGGATTGCAATGGGAGTCGTGCCTGATTTATTTGGATGACGTTATCAGTCTTTAGTAAAACTTTTGACGAACATCTCCAGAGGTTGCGGGCGGTTTTCCTAAAGATGCGGGCTGCTAATTTGAAATTCAAACCCCAAAAATGTCATTTGTTACGCGATTCGGTGCGTTATTTGGGGCACATCGTGGGGCGCTCAGGTATTGCTACCGATCCCGCCAAAACGCAGTGTGTCAGCTCCTGGCCGACTCCCACCTCGGTGGGAGAGGTCAGGAGTTTCATTGGCTTCGCGTCGTATTACCGACGGTTCGTCGCTGATTTTGCGACGATTGCCAAACCCCTACACGCTTTAACATCAAAAGGGGTTCGGTTCCACTGGGGTCAGGAGGAGGAGGCTGCTTTCTGCTCCCTTCGGGACGCCCTGGTAAAAGCACCTCCCTTGATTTACCCCGATTTTTCGAAACCGTTTTTGCTCGACACCGATGCGAGCAACACGGGTATTGGGGGCGTGCTTTCCCAGGTGGTTGACGGCGTGGAACGGGTGGTTGCGTACGGCAGTCGGGTGTTGTCTCCAGTGGAGCAAAGATATTGTGTCACCCGTAGGGAACTGTTGGCAATTGTCTATTTCATCCAACAGTATCGCCCATATCTGTACGGTCGGCATTTCACCGTCCGCACAGATCATGCGGCACTGCAGTACGCCCTGCGAGTTCAACAGCCATCGGGACAATTGTCCCGATGGTTGGAGATCCTCCAGGATTTTGATTTCGAAACCACCTACCGTAAGGGCGTTCGCCACACCAACGCGGACGCTCTGTCACGCATGCCAACCACCTCCGAATGTGCATGCCTCCTGGGGTCGGGACGTTGCAAGCCAGCAGGGGACATGCCGGTTCCGGTCCTGGCGGCCGCCGCCGACGACAAAACAGTGGTTCCAAATTCTATCGCACAACAGGGAAAAGATTCCCTGCTGGGTTTGCCCGTTAATGAATGGGGGCGCCTCCAGATGGAGGATACCTCCCTCAACGCGTTGCGTCGTCGCGCCGGGGAGGCGGGGCGGGGGACGGGTGATGCCGACGCATGGGAAATGCACGCGGGGTTGCTGATGCATTGGGACGGGAAATCCCATCGACACCGGCTGGTGGTCCCTTCTGGGTTACGGGGTAGGGTGGTGTGGGCTGCTCATGAGCGCCTCCTCCACCTGGGTACCCAAAAGACCCTCGCCTTGCTCCAGCTTGATTTTTTTTGGCCAGGCATGACGAGGGATGTCACAGATCTGTTGGCATCATGCCCTCAGTGTGCGCAGCGAAAACCACCAGCACGGGAGTCAAACCCGCCTTTGCAGTCTATCAGAGTCTCCAGAGTGAACGAACTTGTCGCGCTGGATATTCTGGGCCCATTCCCCGCCACCCCTAGGGGCAATAGATATTTGTTGACCGGGGTGGAATACTTTACGCGCTGGCCTATGGCCTGGCCCCTGGCCAACCAGTCGGCAGCAGCCATCGTGGAGGCCTTTGTCCAAGGTTACGTCATGGACAAAGGTGCTCCGGAGCGGCTGCTGACCGACCAGGGAAAAAATTTTTCCGGCAAACTCCTCCAACAGGTCTGTGAGCTCCTGGGAACGAAAAAAATTCGTACCTCTCCCTATCACCCGCAAACTGACGGGATGGTCGAGCGTCTGCATCGAACCATCACGTCTATGTTGTCGCAGCAGGTTTCGGACTCACAGACCAATTGTGACTTGCAAATTCAAGGGGTCCTGGCAGCATACAGATTGGCCCCCCATGCTGCGACGGAATTTTCACCCTTCTTCCTCATGTATGGCCGCGAACCTGACCCACCTGTTCGGGCACAGCTGCAGATCCCCGCGCCGCTGGGTAAAACTAAATTGGCCGACCATGTTAAATTTAACCTTGCGAAATTGACTGAGGCACGGGATGCTGCCATGCTAAATTCCGACAGGCGTCAGAAAGCGAATGAGCGCCTCAGACTGGGTCGCGCGCACGTGCTACAGTGGAAGCCGGGGGACAGGGCATGGCTGCACTGTCCCCCAGGTACCACTCGCGACCTCCTCAAAACTGGTGCGGCCGTGGCGGGGCCCCGTCGAGGTGGTCGAGGTTTTGCGGCCTCAGTGCGTTCGCATCAAATGGGGGAAGCGCCGGTGGTTTGTGCACCCCTCTAGACTGAAACCATTCGTTGCGGTGCGAGGCCCCACTCCACACACGCGTGGCCAAACATGTGGGGGGTCGGCCGACTCAAAGGGTCCGTCTCTGCTGCTCTCGCCTGACGTGTTGCCAACTGTCCCGCCCCCAGGTGCACCAGGAATGACGGGCTCACGCCCAACAACCCCTACGGGGGATGCCGAGGGTCTCGCGACATCAAGCACAGACTCACTTCAAAGTGGACAGCTGCCACCGGATGGTCCGCCATCCGGGGTTGCCCCATGTGACGGGCCTGCGGCAAGGACGCGCGCAAGAATGCGCAGACTCTTGTGATGCACAAAAAGAAGAATTTTTTTTTCACGTGTATGGTTACTGTGCGCTGCGTCGGTGGTGTGCTCCTGGCACATTGTGTTGTGTTGTGTGTGTGCTGGGGGTTCCTTGCGATTTGTATATACGTTGCTTTTACGGAATTCGTATTTATTCGGGGGGGGGGGGGGGTGCGTCGGGTTATTTTCCCTTCGGGGTTTTCTGGTTCTTGTTGTTGTTCTCTTCACGTTATGGTTGAAAAAAGAACATTTTTGAGGCACACGCGGGGGGTCAAGGGGTAAATAAACCTTTATTGGAATTGTTGCAGCCGGGACGGCTGCGAGCTGTACAGGGGGGGGGGGGGTGATGTAGGGCTGTTACGGAGGGGCTGTATGTGTAGGGCTGTATGCATAGGATCACACGGGAAACAAACACAGTGGGCGGGGCTCCGTGAGTCCACGGAGAGGTGCCCGCAACGACGTCCGCACCGGGCAGCCTGGGGGGTTGCCCGGAGTTGTGATCCTCCGGGGGGTATAAATGGGGATGAGCCGGAGAGCTCGGGGCAGTGTGATAGCAAAAGGAGGGAAGACGGAAGATCGGCTAGCTAGAGCCCTGGACTCCCCTGGGACGCCGCCCTTGTCAAGGCCGCGCAGGACCGAGCCAGCGGCGTGGTCCCGTGAACCAGAGTTAGTACTCTGGGACTCCGGGTACCGTAGCCCGACTGACCAGTGTCGGGCCAGATAGCCTCCCCCAGCCCGTTAGTGGAGGACCAGGAGGTAGGTTAGGGGTAGCTAGCAGAGTATCCCCAGCTATCCGGGTGAGGGGGCCGATACCCCCTCTAGTATTGTATGTCCACAGTTGTGACTACTTGTACGGAATAAATACGTGTGCCTCAACAACGGTGTCCAAGAGTCATCAACGGTACTTCATATACCATCCACTTCTATCGGTATTTTACACCCATTATATGTACTGTATGTGTACAGTATACGTACTGTATAAGTGTATATCACCATTGTACAGCTTACTACTTTACATGTGTTCTATGCTCAATAGCATTGCAAGTAGTCATACTCTGGGTACATGGGCATGGTTATAGACTAAACAGTATTAGAGTTAGAGAATTACAATGACAGTAACTAATTACAGTGCGTCATCCCTTCACAATGCACAGTGCTAAAACGCCTCTAATTGCATATATCACAAACGAACAATTCAAAGCCAAGCTTAAAGTCTAGAACAAGTCTAGAACAAGTCTAGAACATTTATATAACGATCAAAAACAACCTTTGAGTCCTTTACCTGTAAAATGCAACAGGGCGTGTTACACGCAGCCATCCTTCCGAGACGCCATTAACCATGTGGCTGGTTTACACGTGCGGTTATTCATTAACCCTGCCAGCCACTACAGGCCCGACTCAGACATTACATGCTGCTGTACACACATGCATTGATGCATTGCACAGCACATCAGTACTTTCACAGAACCACACTTTACTCCCTTGCTGCACAAGGACATACTTAAAAGAGTGATCCATTCCTAATGTGCCACACTCTCCCCCACAGAATGAGTGTCGTCTCGACACTCCACCTTTCTCCTTGCAAACATTTTGCAGTCTTTTTCCTTAAACTGGTCATGAAAGGAGTTTATGAAATCGTGAACACAATTTCTCTCGGGATCATATCCCTTCCTAGATAGCGCCACTCCAGAAGCTCTCTATTTTGGGGTGAGCTCCAACTGTTTGTGCACGAAGAGATAGGAGCCCAAGCTTTATATTATGCTTTTGGAATTACCAGACAATCTGGTATTATTAACCCATGCTTCACATTTTACTGACCAGGAATGGTTAGGATTCTTTTCCCAATACCTGTCAAGATAAAATCCTTTACAGCTTGTCAATGCCATGTGGAATTTACCTCTTAGGTACTTACTTATCGGCCTTTCAACATACTTGAGAAACATTTTCCTCACCATTTTTTCTCCTCTTAGGCAATGACCCCTTCTTAACATATTAAACACAACACTAACAAACAAAAAGATCTTAAACAACTAACAACTATATGACCACAGCTTATATCTTGTTTGGATCACGCATGTTGTAGGGCTTCTTCTTCACCGCCAGCTCCGTTGTCAGCAGGAACTTGATGATGGCGTAGTGGCCCATCTTGTTGCACGTAGGTGTGATCTTGCCGGGGGACTTGGGTTGCAGCTGCAGACACAGCATGTGAGGCCTGCAGAACGTGGGGAAGGTGTGCACCTTGCGGTGGCGCACCGTGTACACCCTGTGCAGCACCTTCTTCTTGACCTTCTGCGCCTTGGCCCCGCGGGCCTTGCTGCCCTCAGGATACCCCTTGCCTTTGACCCCCTCGGGCTTGTTTGGTCTCTCAAGTTCCAAGCTGGCTGCTTCATTGACTTTTTCAATCAGCATCTCATCAGTGACAGTGATGTCATTCAGATGGGGCTTTATTTGGAATTTTATAGAGTCACTGAGCAATCCTGTGCCAATCGATCTCAGGAACTTCCTGCATACCATATCTGGATTGTACTGGTCATCAGCTCCTTTTTCTTTAGATGCAAATAATAGTCTGTCCTTTAATTCGATAGCTCGGAACAGAAAGTTCTGTGCAGTTTCTCTTGGCTCCTGAGAGATGTTCATAAACTTCTGATAGAGATCAGATGTGCTTTCTTCTCTATAGTGTCCTTTCAAAACGGTTTTTTAACTTGTAAATAGTCAAATCATTTTTTATTTCTAGCATGTCCCTCAAATTTAGACAAGGACTGATTGCTCTGACTACTGCCTCAATGATGTCAGACTCGGCATGTCCCTTACGGATTCCTGTGTCGATCTGGTGCATCAGATTGGTGTAAGATAACTTGTCTTTCTGCCCTCTTTCACCAATCTGTCCGCAGATCCTGAATTCTCTCCGTATTGTGACTTCCGGCACATTTCCTAGTCTGGCCATTCGTCTGGGATTCAATGCTGCTGTAGTTTTTGTTCCACCTTCACTTGAGATTTTCTTTTCCTCAAGGGTTTTTCTGGATTCTTCTTGTGACTCTTGTATTTCACCATTCATATCTTCAAAAAGTTTTGATGGTGGCAGTGTTTGACGCGTTCCACTGCTGTCTTTGTCTTTCTTCTGTATTGTTTCAATGAAAGACAGCAGGTTTTGAATATATGCACAGGCCTCATCATCTTCTTCTTGGTCTTCAACTTCATCAAGTACTCTTTCTGCCATACGAATCAAAGCTCCGCCTGCTTTTATCTTCACCAGTCTCATCATCATTGAAACACTTCAAATATCTGCATGTTTCCATGAGCTGGGCTTTCTGCAGCTGATTCAAAGCAGTACTGGCCTTGTCCTGCAGCTGTTCCAGTACCATGATGTGAAGACCGTTCAGATCCTTGTACGAATCTATATATATAAAATCGCAAATCTGTCTGTCTGTTTGTCTGTCTGTCTGTGTGTGTGTCTGTGTGTGTGTCTGTTTGTCTGTGTGTCGCCGGACCATACGCAGTTTCATTGGACAAAATGTGAGGGATTTGCGAGACGCGATTGGTCCATTTGGTTTTCCACGGTGGTTGCCCCTGGCAACGGGTAGCGACACATTCGCTGCGGGGTGGACGCCATTTTTAATTCCCGTTAAAAATATGCACACACATTAACACGCGACTCTGAGGTAAATTCATCAAAGTTTCACGTCCTCTTCACTCCCCCCCCACCCCAATGTGTGCTATTACTATTATAGGGTCGGTAGATAATAAAATTATAGCGATTAGACAGTATTATTGTAGCGCGGGGGGGGGGGGGGGGTTAACGGCCCCGGTACCCAGCCTCAGCCGGGTGGGCAATCTAGGCGAGGCCGGAGGCTCTGCACGGTACTAGGCCTCGACACCCCACCACACTATAGGCCGTACATATTACTGCACAGCGGCCGAGGAGATCGTGGCTGGGGGGGGGGGGGCAGGGGTAGCAGCCCATCTGTGTATATATGTAAGGTTATTAAGAAATATATTTTTCACCCGGGCAACGCCGGGTACTTCTGCGAGTATCTTTATATATTCTGCCTTTACAGTTGCTTGGTCCGTCTTATTGGAAGAGTTGATCCCCGTCAGTGAACTCTGGGAAACTCTCCTGCCAGGCTCGCCAAAATATGTTGCACACTCGAGATGAAGGACGTGGGCAGGTGCTCCAAATCGAGGGCAAGCACATTTATTTATTGTGGTTCATATGAATCTTGGGAAGAACAGCACCGTCACTCTGTAAAATGCAACAGCGCGTGTTACACGCAGCCATCCTTCCGAGACGCCATTAACCATGTGGCTAGTTTACACGTGCGGTTATTCATTAACCCTTTCTCTTAAACCCAATTCTACTGCTGATAAACCATCTTTGTCTTTGACAATCAGATTTGCACATCACTAGTCGAATATTACTTTAATCCTAAGCTGTATGTCTATCTATACCATCCACTTCTATCAGTATCTTACACCCATTATATGTACTGTATGTGTACAGTATATGTACTGTATATCACCATTGTACAGCTTACTACTTTACATGTGTTCTATGCTCAATAGCATTGCAAGTAGTCATACTCTGGGTACATGGGCATGGTTATAGACTAAACAGTATTAGAGTTAGAGAATTACAATGACAGTAACTAATTACAGTGCGTCATCCCTTCACAATGCACAGTGCTAAAACGCCTCTAATTGCATATATCACAAACGAACAATTCAAAGCCAAGCTTAAAGTCTAGAACAAGTCTAGAACAAGTCTAGAACATTTATATAACGATCAAAAACAACCTTTGGGTCCTTTACCTGTAAAATGCAACAGCGCGTGTTACACGCAGCCATCCTTCCGAGACGCCATTAACCATGTGGCTGGTTTACACGTGCGGTTATTCATTAACCCTGCCAGCCACCTACAGGACCCGACTCAGACATTACATGCTGCTGTACACACATGCATTGATGCATTGCACAGCATATCAGGACTTTCACAGAACCACACTTTATTCCCTTGGGGCACAAGGACATACTTAAAAGAGTGATCCATTCCTAATGTGCCACATTGTACAGTAACAAGCATTGTCTTCCAATTCCAATTCGTATACATTATTTAAGCTAAAGTCATTCCGTTATTTGACAACTCTGATGTAGCTAATCGGGTTGCTTCTTTGAATACACTTGTAGTGACTGTTAGCGTCACAACTGGATGCACACACACACTCACACGTGTGACGTCACTATGCCGGGGAGCGTCACTGTCACAGAGGCCTGCACACACACATATGACATCATCCCGTCCGGAGGCAGGAATGACGTCAAGGCCGGTTCAGGGATCGGAAGGGCCACGGGTGTGGTGTGAGGACATGGCACTCTGTGTGACCCCGACTGGACACGTGACCGGATCCCAGTGGGGGCCGGGGGGCACCTTGTGGGGGCACGTGAACAGCCGGGATGCTTCGAGTGGGTTCTCGAAGAGAGGCGTATCCGGGGTGGGGCCCGGGCACGCCGAGACCCATATAAGCAGCCTCCTCACGGGGTTCGAGGCAGCTCGTGTCAAGAATGAAGATGCATCGTGAAGACGTCCCAAGAGAAGAGTCAAGCCTCTAGTCAGCGTGACCAGCCAGTAGCCCACCTGGCTGGGTCACACCAGTTGCATCCGAGAGTCCGTGTTAGAGAGATGGTGTGTGTTAGATAAAGTAGGTCAGTGGACACCACCCGATGTTAACAGTGTTAAGAAAATAATAAATAGTGTTGCCTCCCAAGAAGTCGTGTGTGCGCCTAATTTAGACCATTGCACACTTAAACAAACTTAATTCATTCTAGATTTGAAGCTTTCGTGACTGCAAGGATTCATATTCTTAGGTTTTTTTTCGGTAAAGTCACGTAGGTAAAAAAATAAAATTAAAAAAAGTTAAGTAAAAATATTATAAAAATCACGACGTTTCTGTGATTTCTCAGATTGATGTAGCCCTCAGAGGCATAGGACACATCTATGCGGATGTAGCAAGAGCTGAAATAGCCACTATTCTTAAGAATGCTCTGAACTCGCGGACCTAAAAAAGAGAGATGATATAGTCATCCTCTCGGCAGACAATGGCAATGCCATGGTCATCATGGATAAAGATTCATACAACAACAAAATCCTGGACCTACTTAATGATGGGAGTTACTCCAAAATTAAAAACGATCCTACTAACAGCCTAACGACAAAAACTAACAAAATCATCACGAGTTCGACTTCCCTAATCGAACCAACCAAACGTCCCTCTCTAAAACCATCGGCGGCAAGACCTCCCAGACTCTATGGTCTTCCCAAGATCCATAAAGAAGGCACCCCGCTACGACCCATCGTTTCGACGATCAACTCTCCTACCTACAAACTAGCCCGGTTTCTATCAGATACTCTGCTTCCCTTCACAGGCAATACCTCTTCGGCAGTACTCAACTCAACCCAATTAGTCTCTATGGTCAAGGACATGGTACTATCTCCTGATGATATCCTCGTCAGTTTTGATGTAGTATCTCTGTTTACCAAAGTCCCAGTACCTGACACCCTAACAATTATTGAGGACTTGGTCCAACATGGATTGAATTTGGATGTACCTGCGCTGGTTAGGCATTGCCTCACCAACACTTATTTTACCTGGAATGGCACCTTCTACAAACAGAATGAGGGTACCCCTATGGTCTTTCCCTTGTCACCAGTGATAGCCAACATGTTCATGGAAAAGTTTGAATCAGACGCCATCCAGACATACACCCCGCGTCCTTCCCTGTGGAAGAGGTATGTGGATCACACTTTCGTCATTTGGCCACATGGTCTCCCAGCATTGAACCACTTCTTGGACCACATCAATTCCAGACACCCATCCATCAGATTCACCATGGAAGTGGAGAAAGATGGTAAACTACCATTCTTAGATATTCTGTTTGAGAGGAGTCCTGATGGATCCTTGGGACATTCTGTCTACGGTAAAGCCACCCACACAGATTCCTACTTGAAACCTGATTCCCACCATCATCCATCTCAAAACAATTCTCTCATCAAAACGCTATACCACAGAGCTCATGGCATTTCTGACCAACACCACCTGGCCAGTGAATTAAGACATGTACATCAGGCCCTCAGGATGAACGGATACTCTGACCGCACCATCCGCCAAGCTGTTTCTCCCACCATACAGAAACAGCCACTTGAAACTCCGATCAAAACTATTACGTTGCCATACATAACAGGCGTGACCAAAAATATCTCCAAAATTCTTAACAAACATAAGATCCAAGTCCGATTCAGTACAGTACATAAAATCAGTGATCTAATTCCATCTGTGAAAGATGTCATTCCTGACTTACAATACCCTGGAGTCTACAAATTGAGTTGCATTTGTGGTGATTGCTACATTGGAGAAACGAAACGTCATGTTTCTGATCGTGTCCGCGAGCACAAGTCAGATCTGAAACACGGCAAAACTGATTCTTCCGCTGTTGCCGATCATTGCTGCAACGCTGTGGGCTCTCATGAAATTGTCTTTTCTGAGACCAAGGTACTCTGCAAACTTCCTGGCTACCATCAAAGGTTTGTACACGAAGCCATACAAATATGCAAACATAGACATAATTTCAACCATGATGATGGGTACAAACTTAGTAATCATTTGAAAGATGTTATTAACCATGCAAAAAAGATTTAACTACACATATTTGGACCATCTTATTTGACAGGCACTATTCTTCAGTTACCGTATATTTTCTTCTTTTTTCACACACTGGTTTTTCCTGCTTTAAATTTTACCACCCATATTTGGCAAATCTAGAATTAATCCCAGCAACGTAACAAAGTGCTATTTCATCTACAGCAGCCGCACCTTTACAACAGCCGCACCTTAACAACTCTTGGAACCTCCCAGTTCAACCAGTCTACACAACAAAGGCTAATTTCTTAGCAGCGGCTTTAGCTGCACCAACTTCACAATAATAATAATATCCAGGGGCCTGCCTTGGCTCCTCCCACCCTCAACCAGTATATATACAAGGACGGTTTTCTTGGAATTTCTCTTACTTGATACAGCAATCATGCTGTGACGGTTCCACCTGAAGACGGAAGCTTGTGTTGCCTCCGAAACGTTGTGATTTTTTAACTTTTATTAATTTACATTTATTACCTACGTGACTTTACTGAAAAAACCTAAGAATCTAAACTTCATTCGGTTTACCGTGCTGCATTAATATTCGCAGTGGGTGCTCCATATCGGACGCATCACTGTGACCTCTATGCCGTGGCTGGAAATGTCTTTGGACGTGGGATGACAGTGCCATTTTCATTTACAAGGCTATATTGTCTGTAGATCTGCCCTTTATTTGTCTGACCTGTTGTTATTAGTGTAGTGGGTTAAATTCAGGCGCACATTGGAACTTTGGAGGCAACACTCTTTATTAGCTAACACAACAGGTAACACTTAACATAACGACTTAAGGTGGTAGTCACCATTCCTAACTTAGCTAACCCATGGGGGTACTACATCACTGAACCAGTACAGCCCAACACGTTGCCTGGTCCACTAGCGGAGACCGGAGAGCTTCATCCCAGAGATGACCCAGCAGCATAGCAGAACAGCGCAGACCAGCCCAGCTCTCCGTCCATGCCCCGCTTATCACCACTCCGGCGTGGCCGGCTCCGCCCCAGGCCACGCCCCCCTTCCCGATCCTTCGGGAAGGCCCAAGCCCCCAACCACGTGACCCCCCTGGGGCCTCTGGCCCCCCTTTATCCGGTCACGTGTCCTGTTGGGTTCACGCAGAGTGTCACGGCCTGACACGACCTCCGTGACACCCGCCTACAGCCCCCATACCGAGCCGACACAATCGTGTCATTCTACTACACTACATCCTAACATTGGACAATACAAACAAATCTGCAATGCGTGTCTGATTGTCTGATAATAGTTTTCAGATTTCCCACACAATTTTTTAAATGTAGCTTTCCCAAAGTGCCTAGAACCGCCCCGTTTCGTGTCTCGGCATCTCCATTCTCTACCATCTCTGTCATTAACAATTAATTACTCTTTTGTTAAAAAAAATAAAGTGTAAGTGTCAATGTAATTTTACTATGCAATTGCAATAAAAAAAATCTATAATTGTGGAATGCTTTAATGTTGTCTGCCGGCCGAATCGCCCTCGAAAGAGTGTCTGAGCTTATTTTTATTTTGTACGGCTGATGTAGATGCAGAGCAATAACGACAAACTCACAATCAGTTGGGTCAAGCAAGATAACCGCGTCAGGAGTAGCGAACTGTATCATCGCCGTGATGTTTCCTTCGTATTTGTGGATCGGGCATTGCGTCGTTATACGTTGTTACGGTCTGTTCTGGATGACCACAGTCGCACACTACCGGAGAGTTTTAAGTTTTACAGTAGATGCCGTTTAGGGTAGACAATGAGCTTTGTGGAAGTTCAAACCAAAGGGGTCTTCTGCGTTAGGTTTTTCACGTGATAAGCCACTTTGTTGAGCGGCTATCATTTGTGGCCAGGTCGCTTCTGAAAAAAATATGTTAATACCTCAGTTGGCTCTGTCTGGTAGAATGGGGATGGTTTAGTTGTATTTGGATGTTTTTGGGTGATCTTTTTGGCTTTCATGTACTTTTTATTGTTTGTTGTTGTAACATTATTACATGCCCCTTACTGGACTCCTGTGAAAAAAGAGCCTGACAGCCCATCGGATTCCTCCTCCAGTGAAAAACGTAATCAACCAGGTAGGGTGTTGACTTATGTTAGCCGACTCTCTGTGTTGTATTGCATTGTATTTCTAAGTTTACTAGGTTTGTTTTCTCATTCATTCGTACCTGATGATGATTGTTTGTGTTGAAATCGAAACGTCGTATGGTATTATTTAATTTATTTTTCTTTCTACGTGACTTTACCGAAAGAACCGAAGAGTAAATATACTCTGATCCGTTTGACCTCCATTCAGCTCTCTGAGCTGACCCCCAAATAGGCTTCACTCGTCTCGGCCAATCAGAGGCGCCGGCCCGCACGCTGCGGGAGGCGTCTCCTCGTGCTCTCGCACCCCCCCCCCGCTGCACACGCCCACCCCCCCGCCCCGCTGCACACGCCCACCCCCCCCCGCCGCGCTGCACTCGCCCACCCCCCCGTCCCGATGCACACGCCCACCCCCCCCGCCGCGCTGCACTCGCCCACCCCCCCGGCCCCCGCTGCACCGCCCACCCCCCCGCCCGCTGCACTCGCCCACCCCCCGCCCCGCTGCAAGCGCCCACCCCCCCGCCGCGCTGCACCGCCCACCCCCCCGCCCCGCTGCAAGCGCCCACCCCCCCGCCGCGCTGCACCCGCCCACCCCCCCGCCCCGCTGCACGCGCCCACCCCCCCGCCCCGCTGCACGCGCCCACCCCCCCGCCCCGCTGCAAGCGCCCACCCCCCCGCCCCGCTGCAAGCGCCCACCCCCCGCCCCGCTGCACGCGCCCACCCCCCGCCCCGCTGCAAGCGCCCACCCCCCCGCCGCGCTGCACCCGCCCACCCCCCCGCCCCGCTGCACGCGCCCACCCCCCCGCCCCGCTGCACGCGCCCACCACCCCGCCGCGCTCGGCGTCTCCCCCCCCCACTGCGCTCGGCGTCTCCTCCCCCGGCAACGCTTTGACGCCGTCGCCATAGAGACGGCGCGGCGGCGACTCGCCGGCGAGAGGACGAGAGAGAGAGATTCCTTGCCGACTCCAAGCGGGTTTCCTCTCCGTCCTCCCGGCTTCTCTCTCCCTCCTCCTGCGACCTTCTTGCTCGCCTCCTTCCCCTCCAGCGAGGCGTCTCCAACACGCCGCTTGCTGCTGCTGCTGCGAGCTGCGTGCAGTGCTGATACTGTACACGGCGAAGTTCCGTCTCAAGCGAAGCGCAGCCGTGAGGCGTCACACTCGACACGACACGTTTACACAACACGACTCGTATATCTCACTATCACTAGATACGTCTATTACACCCCTGCGTACATTTCACTATCACACTACAACATCGATAACACTGTCCATAACGTTCACATACACACAGAGTACTGTTCTGTGTTGGGTATTTTTCTCAACAGGTGTCTCGCCAACATGGGGGTGTCGCTCTCTCGTGCGGCTCAGTGGACCTCCGGCAGCGCGAGAGGCAGGGTGACTTTAGAGCCCACACCAATGAATGACGTCTTGCTCAACAGTATTGCAAACTATGCTGAGGAGTTCGGCAGCCTCCATACCCATGAGGCAGCACTCGAGTTTTATGAACCATTACAGTGGGAAACTTTGCTACAGCCTTCTGATTTTACACAAGACTACATTCCCAGGTACGGTTGATCGTCTTGACAGCTTCCTTAACAGTTTGTAAGGCTAACTCTTACCAATGATTATTTCCCCCCATCATTTAAAATAGTGTCCTTAATTCATAATGTGTTGTAATACGTACCAACCGCCCATTACCACGTTTTCGTGTTAATGTTATGACATCCATAATATAGTTTTTGGGTTAGATCGCGTAAATATAAATGTGTCGTTGAAACCCCCCACCACCCGACACAGCCAACTAGTAAGGGTTTGTCACGTAAACAGAACATGCCAATTCGCATTGACGAATTGTTTACGTGACAACCCTTACTAGTTGGCTCTGTCGGGTGGTAGTGGGTTTTAAGGACACATTTATATATTTAAACGATCGAACCCAAAAATACCTCTATTATGGATATTGGTCGCGAAAGCCTACATGTTAAAATGCTATGACATGTTTGCACACACTGGCAGCGAGACAGCGGTCGCATCCAAGGATACGAAACACGATGGACAGCCTCTCCTTTACCTCTCTGGGCAGACTGTCAGTGTGTCCAACTGGAACCACCTCTCTCGGTTACTGCAAGCTTCTGGGCAGCACAAGCTCAAGGAGGTGCAATCCTGCCTGGAAGGTAACCTATCGTATGCATTAATGTGTTAATTAATCTAATATTGCAGGTAATATCAGTCAGATTCAATGCAGTACACATATAAGTACAATATATAATGAAAGTGAAGCAATAAACCGTAGGCCATTCTTTATACCCATGTGTCCTGCCCAAGCCCACTTTTACTTAATACTTAATTTTACGTCTTTAATTCTGCATATCCTATCTAAAGAATGTACAAATTAAGATGACAAGGACATGTTGCATCACATTTGATGTTTCCGTAATGCACGGATGTGTGGATCTATCAAGTTTGATGGGTGATGTGTGTGTTTTGTATTTCAGCTAACCGAGATCCAGTGACAAAGATACTTGGCAAAGGTTTTGCCACAGTGGAAGGGGAAGGCCCAGCGACATTGCATTTGCCAGAGATGATAGGAGAAAAAGGGGACCCTGGAACAGAGATCAAGAAGAGGCTTCTGGTGCTGCTGCAGCAGTTTGACCTGCAGTTACTACAAAGCTGCCTGAAGCAAGTGGCCGAGTAAGAATGATAAGATTACAATTAATCCCATCAATGAAAGTTTTATTATACTCCAGCCAAGGATATGAATTCAACCATTGCTTCTGGAAACAAGCCTTTCTACTGTTGACATTAGCCTCAGGATAACAGTCTACTGTCCTTCATTGAATAGGCCCACATCTGATATGTGTCTTGGGAAAGAATATTCAATGGTATCACAAAGTCATCAAGTTCTTCACTTACATCCTGGACACGTAGCTAAGGTAGATTAACTTCAGATGTGCTGGCACTGATTGGCACAGGCTTATTTAACTAATACGATTCAATGGAAGTTGTAGTTGCATCAGAAGCCACCCTCACTAGAAGATGAAGCAGACAATTTTATTTTATTCATTGGGTACAGTTCTAAAAATAACGACAAAAGGAGACATACAGGAGATAAGTTTATAAATACAAATTATTTGCAGTTACTAGAACTGGAATGCGAAGTAAAAAAGCAGTGGTCAGATGGGAAGATGTTGGGCCTGGATTGGCTTCTGTACCATGAATAAGGTCAGAATAAATTTTTTTTACTGCAATAATGTATTTAAAACCTTTTTGGGATACCAGCAATGATGCTCCAAAATTATTTGTTGTAATATCCTAAGCTGGATACTCTTGAAAAACTATCTTAAAGACCCAAAGATTCTTGTTTGGATGACATTACGAATAATTATAAATACAAAATAAAAACATGATGTCTAGGAAATGTATATGTCAAATCGCGCAATCACTATCAAAAGCTTATACAGTATTATTATTTGTGCAATTCAACCAATTTATCTTTTACCATTTATTTGGCACTGACGTCGCACATATTTAGATATTAAATATGTATGCACAGTAATTTAAACAATACTCCAGTTGTATTGTAATTTCTATCTAAATGGACTGTGTGAGTAAAGAGTACATGTGTTGTTCTTGTGCAGTAAATATGCTATTGTGCTTTCACGTGTTTGCAGAAAGGTATCGATGAGGCCTGAAGCAATAAACCGTGAAGTGGAGATTTTGCAGCCTTTGTCTGGGGACTCCACCAAATCCTTAATACGCAGCATACAACATATCTCAGGTATTGTAGGGATGAATATTTTCTGAATGTTAAATGTGGGACATGACAAGTCACATATCTAACCTATATAATTCATTCTTTGTCCGTCCGTCCGTCCGTCCGTGCGTCCGCGTACGCGTACGCTCCCTACCGGGGGATTTAGCTCTCGGACCATGGAGTTCGGCGAGATTAAATTTTGCAGGTGGGCACGCCCCCGGCCCCGCGGTAAACTTAGGCATTTCCGATTTTTCGTCTCTAAACTTTAAATCGGACCGATTATCGATTTAGAGCGATTTATCTTTATATATTTATAGAACGCTTTATTTATTTATTTACTCTTGCCGGCTGGCGCGGACCACGGCGGTTGCCCCTGGCAACGGGTAGAGACGCGTTCGCTGCGGGGTGGACGCCATTTTGAATTCCCGTTAAAATATGCGCACGCATTAACACGCGATTCTGAGGTAAATTCATCAAAGTTTCACGTCCTCTTCACTCCCCTTCCACCCCAATGTGTGCAATTACTATTATAGGGTCGGTAGATAATAAAATTATAGCGATTAGACAGTATTATTGTAGCGCGTGGGGGGGGGGGGGTATTGGCCCCAGTACACACCCTCAGCCGGGTAGGCAATCTAGGCAAGGCCGGAGGCTCTGCACGGTACTAGGCCTCGACACCCCACCCGTGTCAAGCGACGACTTTGTGGTATAAACTTGATATACCTGGCGTTGCCCGGGGGGAAAATACATTTAAAATCTTCTGAAAACTTTAAAACATTACATACCAATGAAAATACAAGTGTGTAATTACTTTTAAACCCGACGCGCCAAGAATCGATTCTCTGAAACGCGAAAAGGAATCGAAGGTTGTAGATTCCTTTAGATTCGGACGATTCCCGTTTACTTTAAGTTGGTTAAAGTCGATATAAACTGCTACGAACGGGAAATATCCGGCGTTGACCGGGGAAAAAATGTTATTAAAAACTCCTGAAAACATTAAAACATAACATATCAATGAAAATAAAACTCTGTCATTCAAAATGTAAACCCCCAACATGCCAGGAATCGATTCCTTGAATCGCACAAAGGACGAATCGAAGGTTGTAGATTCCTTTAGGATCGCGCTTAACGTGGTGAGGGGTGAGTGGTGAGGGGGAGAGTGGGGAGGGGGAGAGTGGTGAGGGGGAGAGTGGTGAGGGGGAGAGTGGTGAGGGGGAGAGTGGTGAGGGGGAGAGTGGTGAGGGAGAGTGGTGGTGAGGGGGAGAGTGGTGAGGGGGAGAGTGGTGAGGGAGAGAGTGGTGAGGGGAGAGTGGTGAGGGGGAGAGTGGTGAGGGGGAGAGTGGTGAGGGGGAGAGTGGTGAGGGGGAGAGTGGTGAGGGGGAGAGTGGTGAGGGGAGAGTGGTGAGGGGGAGAGTGGTGAGGGGAGAGTGGTGAGGGGGAGAGTGGTGAGGGGGAGAGTGGTGAGGGGAGAGTGGTGAGGGGGAGAGTGGTGAGGGGGAGAGTGGTGAGGGGGAGAGTGGTGAGGGGGAGAGTGGTGAGGGGGAGAGTGGTGAGGGAGAGAGTGGTGAGGGGGAGAGTGGTGAGGGGGAGAGTGGTGAGGGGGAGAGTGGTGAGGGGGAGAGTGGTGAGGGGGAGAGTGGTGAGGGGGAGAGTGGTGAGGGGGAGAGGGGTGAGGGGGAGAGTGGTGAGGGGGAGAGTGGTGAGGGGGAGAGTGGTGAGGGGGAGAGTGGTGAGGGGGAGAGTGGTGAGGGGAGAGTGGTGAGGGGGAGAGTGGTGAGGGGGAGAGGTGGTGAGGGGGAGAGTGGTGAGGGGGAGAGTGGTGAGGGGGAGAGTGGTGAGGGGGAGAGTGGTGAGGGGGGAGAGTGGTGAGGGGGAGAGGAGTGGTGAGGGGGAGAGTGGTGAGGGGGAGAGTGGTGAGGGGGAGAGTGGTGAGGGAGGAGAGTGGTGAGGGGAGAGTGGTGAGGGGAGAGTGGTGAGGGGGAGAGTGGTGAGGGGGAAGTGGTGAGGGGGAGAGTGGTGAGGGGAGAGTGGTGAGGGGGAGAGTGGTGAGGGGGAGAGTGTGAGGGGGAGAGTGGTGAGGGGGAGAGTGGTGAGGGGGAGAGTGGTGAGGGGGGAGAGTGGTGAGGGGGAGAGGGTGGAGGGGGAGAGTGGTGAGGGGGAGAGTGGTTGAGGGGGAGAGTGGTGAGGGGGAGAGTGGTGAGGGGGAGAGTGGTGAGGGGGAGAGTGGTGAGGGGGGAGAGTGGTGAGGGGGAGAGTGGTGAGGGGAGAGTGGTGAGGGGGAGAGTGGTGAGGGGAGAGTGGTGAGGGGGAGAGTGGTGAGGGGAGAGAGTGGTGAGGGGGAGAGTGTGAGGGGAGAGTGGTGAGGGGAGAGTGAGTGAGGGGAGAGTGGTGAGGGGAGAGTGGTGAGGGGGAGAGTGGTGAGGGGGAGAGTGGTGAGGGGAGAGTGGTGAGGGGGAGAGTGGTGAGGGGAGAGAGGGAGGTGGTGAGGGGGGAGTGGTGAGGGGGAGAGTGGTGAGGGGGGAGAGGAGGTGGTGAGGGGAGAGTGTGAGGGGGAGAGTGGTGAGGGGGAGAGGTGCGGAGAGTGGTGAGGGGAGAGAGTGGTGAGGGGGAGAGTGGTGAGGGGGAGAGTGGTGAGGGGGAGAGTGGTGAGGTGGAGAGTGGTGAGGGGGAGAGTGGTGAGGGGAGAGTGGTGAGGGAGAGAGTGGTGAGGGAGAGAGTGGTGAGGGGGAGAGTGGTAAGGGGGAGAGTGGTGAGGGGGAGAGTGGTGAGGGGAGAGTGGTGAGGGGGAGAGTGGTGAGGGGGAGAGTGGTGAGGGGGAGAGTGGTGAGGGGAGAGTGGTGAGGGGGAGAGTGGTAAGGGGGAGGTTGAGTGGTGAGGGTGAGTGGTGATTGGTGAGGGTGAGGGTGAGTGGGGAGGGTGAGTGGCGGTTGTTAGTGGTGATTAGTGAGGGGTGAGTGGTGAGGGTTAGTGGTGAGCATGAGTGGTGAGTGTTGAGCGTGAGTGGTGAGGGTGAGTGGTGATTGTTGAGGGTGTGATTGGTGAGGATGAGTGGTGAGTAGTGAGGGTGAGTGGTGAGGGTGAGTGGTGAGTGGTGAGGGTGAGTGGCGGTTGTGAATGGTGATTAGTGAGGGGTGAGTGGTGAGGGTGAGCGTGAGTGGTTAGGGTGAGTGGTGAGGGTGAGCAGTGAGGGTGAGCAGCGAGGGTGAGTGGTGATTGGTGAGGGTGTGATTGGTGAGGATGAGTGGTGAGTGGTCAGGGTGAGTGGTGAGGGTGAGTGGTGAGCGGTGAGGGTGAGTGTTGAGGGTGAGTGGTGAGTGGTTAGGGTGAGTAGTGAGGGTGAGTGGTGAGCGTGGGTGGTGAGTGGTGAGCGTGACTGGTGAGGGAGAGTGGTGAGGGAGAGTGGTGAGGGAGAGTGGTGAGGGTGAGTAGTGAGTGGTGAGGGTGAGTGGTGATTGGTGAGGGTGAGTGGTGAGGGTGAGTGGGGAGGGTGAGTGGCGGTTGTTAGTGGTGATTAGTGAGGGATGAATGGTGAGGGTGAGCGTGAGTGGTGAGGTAGAGTGGTGAGCAGTGAGGGTGAGTGGTGATTGGTGAGGGTGTGGTTGGTGAGGATGAGTGGTGAGGGTGAGTAGTGAGGGTGAGTGGTTGTTGTGAGGGTGAGTGGTTGTTGTGAGGGTGCGTGGTGAGGGTGAGTGGTAAGAGTGAGTGGTGAGGGTGAGTGACGGTTGTGAGAGGTGATTAGTGAGTGGTGAGGTTGAGTGGTGAGGGTTAGTGGTGAGGGTGAGTGGCGGTTGTGAGTGGTGATTAGTGAGGGGTGAGTGGTGAGGGTGAGCGTGAGTGGTGAGGGTGAGCGGTGAGGGTGAGCAGTGAGGGTGAGTGGTGATTGGTGAGGATGTGATTGGTGAGGATGAGTGGTGAGTGGTCAGGGTGAGTGGTGATTGGTGAGGGTGAGTGCTGAGCGGTGAGGGTGAGTGGTTGTTGTGAGGGGTGAGTGGTGAGTGGTGAGAGTGAGTGGTGAGGGTGAGTTGTGAGGGTGAGTGGTGATTGTTGAGGGTGTGATTGGTGAGGATGAGTGGTGAGTAGTGAGGGCGAGTGGTCACGGTGAGTGGTGAGGATGAGTGTTGAGGGTGAGTGGTGAGTGGTGAGGGTGAGTGGCGGTTATGAGTGGTGATTAGTGAGGGGTGAGTGGTGAGGGTGAGCGTGAGTGGTGAGGGTGAGCAGTGCGGGTGAGTGGTGATTGGTGAGGGTGTGATTGGTGAGGATGAGTGGTCAGGGTGAGTGGTGAGGGTGAGTGGTGAGGGTGAGTGCTGAGTGGTGAGGGTGAGTGGTGAGAGAGTGGTTAGTTTTGAGGGTGAGTGGTGAGGTTGAGTGGTGAGGGTTAGTGGAGAGTGGTGAGTGGTGATTGGTCAGTGGTGATTGGTGAGGATGAATGGTGAGTAGTGAGGGTGAAGTTGAGTGGTGAGGGTGAGTGGTGGTTGTGACGGTGAGTGGTGAGGGTGAGTGGTGAGGGTGAGTGGTGAGGCTGAATGGTGAGGGTGAATGGTGAGAGTGAGTGGTGAGTGGTGAGGGAGAGTGGTGAGTGAGAGTGGTGAGGGTTAGTGGTGAGGGTTAGTGGTGAGAGTGAGTGGTGAGGGTGAGTGGTGATTGGTGAGTGGTGAGGGTGAGTGGTGAGGGTGAGTGGTGAGGGAGATTGGTGAGGGAGGTTGGTGAGTGGTGAGTTGTGAGGGTGAATGGTGAATAGTGAGTGGTGAGTGGTGAGGATGAGTGGTAAGGGTGAGTTGTGAGTGGTGAATGGTGAGGGTGAATGATGAGTACAGTCAATATGCACTGCTGTTATCATACCAGGTACCACCACCACAATATGTACTCCTCTCATCATAGCAGATACCACCACAGCAGTATGCACTGCTGTAATCATAGCAGGTACCACCACAGTCAGTATGCACTGCTGTCATCATAATAGGTACCAACACAGCAGTATGCACTGCTGTAGTGATAGCAGGTACGACCTCAGTCGGTATACACTGCTGTAGCGATAGTAGATACTGCTATCGAGTTGGTAGATACCGCTATAGTAAATACTAAAACAGTCAGTATATACCACTACAGTCAGTCAATACTGCTACAGTCAGT
Organism: Lethenteron reissneri; assembly: GCF_015708825.2. NCBI lineage: Eukaryota > Metazoa > Chordata > Hyperoartia > Petromyzontiformes > Petromyzontidae > Lethenteron > Lethenteron reissneri. Next base: position 655,608 of record NC_083785.1, read on the forward strand.
ATATACTACTATACAGTCAGTACATATTGCTACGGTGAGTAGCTACTAGAGTCAGTAGATACTATTATAGAGTGAGTAGATACTGCTATAGATTTTGTAGTTACTACTATAGTCAGTGGATACACTATAGAGTCAGCAGATACTATACAGTTAGTCGTTACGAGTATATAGTCGGTAGATACTACTGTAGGCCCAGTAATACTACTATGGTCAGTAGTTATTACAGTCACTAAATACTACTACACAGTCAGTAGCTACTACTGGCTCAGTAGATACTACGGTACAGTCAGTAGATACTACTACAAAGTCAATAGATACCACTTCCTCTGTTGTATGTAAGGTGTTGTTAGTATATATACCTACGAGGGGTAAAGATATTTTTTGAGGGGGGGGGGGGGGGGAGACCACAATTTTCGGAAACATTTTGACATCAACTATTTACCCCACACTTTCTACAACTTTTTGGACTTGTGAAAGCCTCTTATATATTTGTTGGTGGAAAAATGTACAAACAGCCCACCGGGCTTTGACAATACCTTAGTATCTGTGTATATATATGTAAGGTTTTTAAGAAAGATATTTTTCACCCGGGCAAAGCCGGGTACTTCCGCTAGTCTCCTATATGTACTGCATGAATAAAACCATACATTGACATGCTTTTTGGGAAACCATTATTATCCACCAAATATGCGACAAAAGGAGAAGCATGTAAGTACATTGGGTTCATTTAGGGTAACACAAAACAAAAGGGGCGGTGTCGTATTATGAACCGTGAACCAAACCATATTTTTCCCTTATGCTTTTGAGTTTATGTGTAATGTGAGGTTATATCCGGGTCGTTGACGGATTACAACTCGTCGCGACGATTGGCTCTGCCGGTCCTGGTTCATAGCCAATGGGGGGAAGCCTAGGGGCGTGGCCCTGACGTAATGGAAAGGTGACAGCTAGTTGTAGAGGATTGGTTCTGCTGGCTTTAGCCACAGCCAATGGGGAGATGAGTCAGGGGCGTGGTCCCGGGAGCCTCTGGAATATTCCATAGAGGCTAACCAGGATTGGTGGAAACGTACCACGTGACCCGGGTATTAAATAGGGGTGGAGACGAACGACACGTGGTCAGAACGGGAACGAATGGAGGAAGGGGCCACGTGTGAGCCACGTGGCAGTGCGTCTCTATCTATCCCTCTCACGCTGCCTGTCAGCAGCGTGAAGGAAAGCTGTAATGCAAGTTGAATAAAAGACCGGATTCCAGAAGTAGCCTCAACGACCTTTATTACATATGGATCGCGGATTTGCCATTTGCGGCTATTTTCAAGAATATAACCGCCGTGATGGGCAAGGTTTTTGGTATATATGTAGTGATTGTGTATGTCACTGTGGTGCTGGGCTTACGAAGCCATGGCGGATAATGTGTTGGCATTATGTATAGCCCGCTTACTGAGCGTAGTACCAGCCCTAGCGGGCCTTGGGTGAGCGCTGGTCAGCGCGGAGGCACCACATACAGTGTGCGGTGCGGGCTCCCGGTGAGGGAGCGAGAGGGAGTGTCAGCCAGCCAGGGTTACGTTGGGGCATGATACGCTGGTTGACCTGCCGACACATGAATGGATAATATTGGAGGGGGGCCACCGGTGGACGGGGGCCGCTGGGCAGTCACGTGGTATAAAAGACCTCTCGTGAGCCTTCGGGAAAGAGCTCGAGAGATATACAAAGTGGGCGTGGCGCGGGGCGGAGCCAGCCCCAGCCAGGGTGGCTATAACGGGGCCTCGTGAGGGGCTCGGGGTTCTTCGTGTTGCAGTGATGAAGATCCACGTCGGGTAAAAGAAGCCTCTTGCCACGCGGTGCGGGACCCAGCTTGTGGTCCGGGCCGGGATAGCGAACCATGTCTAGTTCTGCTGTAGCGTGGCTAGATGGGCATTCAACACCCAAATGTAGGTTGTGGTATGTTATGTTGAGTTAATGAAATAAATAGTGTTGCTCCCAAGACAACGTCTGCAACTCAGTTGGACTCACTACATATATGATAGTCATTTGTCTTTGGCTTATGCTACAGCTGGAGTGCAAGAGAGGCCCTTTAGAGCAGTGGTTCTCAACCTTTTGTTGGTTACTTGTACCTCCCCTTGTTGAATTTAGTTTGAACCGAGTACCCCCTTGCCTCACCCAACATGGCTCTGAGAAATAAATGTATAAATAATGGACATCAATATTTTAACCAATCGTCTATTTTGTGAGGTGTTCTGACGAGCTAGTAACTGCAAGCGAATAAAAATAATAAATTCAATGGACGCTCTGCAAGCATGACATCATTTGTTCGCACTTGCTGGCTAATCTTGGAAACCACATTGTTTAGAAAGTTATTTTATATCGTTTTAGGTTACCATATGGATTTATTTTTTGTTGTAGTTTTATATTAACATATTCATACATGATTATTCACCAATGACTCTCATGTATGATAATTTCACACATAAATCACTTCATGTACTCCATAGGACATTGCCACATACCCCCAGGGGTCCGCATACCACTGGTTAAAAACCACTGCTTTAGGGCGTACAGGTTTCCCTCTCTTTATGCAGTAGATGCGTTCCAACAAAAGGACGCACAAAGCGAAACAGTACAAGACACAATGTTGTCCCTCGTCTGACTGCATAGCCACATGCAGGCCATATGTAATGTTAGGCAATCGAAAAAAACTCCTATGATCTACAAAGATCACCCTTATCAACCATGTAAATGTTTTTTGCGTATATCAAGTTTATAGTTTATTTTGTTAAGCCGGGTGAGATTTGAAGAGACGGCCTAATTTGTAATATTGACCTGGGTCACCAAAATGACAAAAACAATGACATAAAAAACAGATAAAACAATTAAGCAAATCCGAGCAAAAACAACTAAGTATACATTATAGTGAAAACTACATTGATTTAATGTCTTGTACTCAAAATACCTTTCCTTCATGTCTTACGATAATGTGTTGCTAGATTATGTGTTCTCCAATGGGTGCCGGGCACCACCTTGGAGGCAAATTGAGGGAGACATCTGTTACTTGATGATCAAGCCCTGTGATACCGAGCTCTTGTCAGTCACTTGCAGCATGGGGGGAGTCTTTCTCAATGGGGTGAGTCTCGCATTTTATGCTCACGTGTTTGCCATAGTTGTCCGCTTATCAAGTAATTGCTTATAACCGTAGGCTGTGAAACCAAACATTTTTGGCAATATTACCGAAAGTACATTGAATAACACTTTACATATTTTATACGTAAACAACTTAACATGTTCGAGCGCATTGTATTATATATTGCAATTTTATGTTAAATAACGAGCTCTAAAATATATAGTCTGGCCAAGCGGCTCAGTGTTACGGTGAGCGACTCACAATCGAAAGGCTTCGAATTCAGTTCCTGGTTGGGGGTTGACTCAGCCCGTACATTTTCTGGGTTCGATAAAATAGGTACGCATTTGTGGGGACATCAACTAAGGATAGGGGCAGTCAACACTCAATGTCCTCGTCCCCGACATAGGAATGTGGAATTTCCACCAATAGGCTCAGGCTGTAAACAGGGGAGATGCGCACTACCTCAACGCTCGTTTGAGCAGTAAATTACTGACTTTCACACGATATTCTTAAATTTAAAATACATGATTGATTTTGTTTAATTTACCAACCTGATCCAGCTAATTGTGCATTATGGGTAGCCTAGGTCTAACTACCAGTGGTATCATTGTACTTTAACACATGTTTGTCTTGTACAGGGGACTGAAAAGGATGGAGATGAAATTATCTACGAACGTAAAAGTGACATTTACACAGATCTAATTTCTCTGCTAAAGGAAAAGTCCCCAAAATTTGATGAGAGCATCCAAAAAAAGGTAATTGTCTGTTATAAACATCATACACATTCTAACGTGCACTTTGTCAATAGACCTGACAACTCTGGTGAGTTGAGTCATCTCAGAATGTCCAGTAGGGGTGAGTCAGAATGTTACAACAACAAACATTACAAATAATGATAGTGCAAAAACTGAGAGGAGTGCAAACTATCGGGAAGGTAAGCAAGTCACTATAAATAAATAATAGCTGTTTTCAAACACTAAATGGGGGATTTGGGTAAGGCAGTAAGACAACAACATAAACAGTCCTGAGACCACACCAACACAACACAGTTGCACATTGAAATTGTACTATGGATATGTAGTGAGTTCAACTGAGTCGCAGACGTACTCTTTGGAGGCAAAGAGTAGAACAACCTATGGTGGTGACCACCAGGCTAACTATGCTAATTACAGCATAACTAGCTGCAACGGACCGGACCACAGCTTGGGTCCCGGTCCACGTGTTGTAGACTCTGTAGGACGTAGAATGTAGACGAAGGTTTCTTCAGGATGAACAACAGCGCCGGTCCCTCTGGGGGACCCGGCTTATATCCTCTGCAGCGTGGCCGGCTCCACCCCTGGCCACGACCACCTTTCAGAACCCTTTAGCAGGATCTCAACCCGGACCACGTGACCACCCCTAGCCCCCATCTGAGGCCCTTTGTCGACTTAACCAGTCATGTGTCCTCTTGGGTCAACCAGAGTGCCATGGCCTATAGTAACCCCGTTCCTATGGCCGGCACTTCCACACCCTATCCTGTAGGTCTGGCACTGCATGCCAAGCGTGATGCCATCCAGCGCTATCACTGAGCGCTGGCCGAGCCCCTCTAGGGCCTTTACTACACCCACATCCTAGAGGTGTCCCCGATGTTAATACACCGCACGCCGTGCCTCTCTAGGGCCGGCATTACCCAGTAGCATCCCGCAATGTCACTACAGATACATCAGTAACGATCAAATAAAAACATCACATTTGCAAATGTGGTTGTATCCAGCACTCATCTGCGACAAAATATATTTTTGAAGGAAGATTTAAAACGTTAATGAAAGAAATAAGGTTGTTCCAGAACGTTGGTACTACAATGGCACAGGCTTTGCTACCTATTCCAGTTCTTGTTTTTGGGATAGTTAAAAGGCAATTAGATGGACGTCTTAGGTTTCTAGAGTTTGACAATGGGGTTAAGGAATTAGCTAAGTATAGTGCATATTTTCCAATTAGGATTATATGGATATGGTGAGTTATTTATCGTGCATCCGGTGCAAATCGAAGAACAGAATGAATAAGCGAGTTTAGTCTGTTTAGTGATTCATTAGTAGCTGATCTGTAGGCAGTGTTTTAGTCGTCAAAAAGTGGTAGAAGTATATCTTCAAAAATTTTCAGGTGCAATGAATCGTAAAACAATATTTTTTTCTGTATGAAACCCTATTTTTGATTTGACTCTTTTTGATATGTGATCAATATGGGGTTGGAATATTTTAAATCAATCAGTAAACCCAAATATTTGAAGCTGTTTGTTCAATTATTTTGTGAAACTGCAATTTTGTTTGAAAAAATAGCATGATCTTTGTGTTTTTCGGGATTTAGGTACAATTTTAGTAATAGCGATTGATATTTAATTATCAATTGTATACTTGAGTCATCTCCTTTATCATAGGTTGCAAAAGGTAGTTAACAATGCCAGTTTTACTTTCTGACAACCTTAGCTTGATCTTTTTAGGGAGGGGAAAGAGATTCCAGCTGTGTGTATTCCTTTCTGATGACGTACAAGTACTTAATCAGAATGGAATCGGAAGTCAAAGGCCATGCTGGAGGGCATGTGGCACAGTTTGGCACCAGCTATAACAGAGTGCGGTCGTGTTGCTACAGTTTTCTACGGTGAGTACAATGGCTTTATCAACAGCGGCCCTATGCCTCTAAATTAACGTCACCCTAACCGCTTGCTCGTTCTGAGATTCAGCAGTGAACGGGACCCACCCTTCAACTTGCAGTCATCTCGGAATGGCAAAGGGTTAAGATGTGGTGGAGAAAACGTGACAAAGGACAGATAAGCCTGTGCTTGGCTCCTGTCTGAAATGTGCAGCGCAACTTTGACATATTTTCTCACCAGTGCTCTTTTCATCATGATTTCATATGATGTAAATTAGTTGACTAATATAATTATCTATGCATTGATATATTTTTATGCTTGCATTTGTATTACTTGATTAGCTACAATTGTGGTGCAGATACATTTAAAAACTGAGATTTTGATTGTGATATTGAATAATTTTCATCACATTTTAAGCATGCAATGCCTGACAACATAGGCTACATTGTGTAATTACCTGTTTTAGTGGCTCAGAAGAAGTAGTGAATTATTGGATGACCATGTACAAACTAACACAGGTGAAATGAGAGAGCGCCATCTAATGGGCGGCAAAGGGTAACCGCATGGCCACCACCGGGTAGTGGGTATCCAATCCCAAGCGGGGATATATCTGGGCCAAGTGTAATGGGCAGAGTCAAAGGGGAACGTCCTGGAACCATCGGGAAGGTTCCACGAGGGGGCGTGGCTAGAGGCGGAGCTTAGCTCCGCCGAGGGGAATATAAGCAGGGGCAGGGGAGAAGCCTCAAGTCCGGACCGCGTCACTGCAGAAGCCTCTCCTCGCCATCGACCACATGCCGGAACCCCAGCGAGGCTCGCCTCTCCTCCCGGCACGCCGCCAGCCAGCGATGGGGAGTGAGAGAGATGCAGGCCTCAACGGAGGAACAGAGAGAACGGCTCGTCCCCGGCTGTAGAGAGAAGGGAAACATATGGGGAGAGTGGGAGTGGGCTGTGCAAGAATTATATCAATAAAAGACGCCAGTCAAGACCGTCGTGGACGTCGTTTATTACACAGGGATGATCATACTGTGTTGTGTGCATACATGTATTTAAGTTATGCTTTAGTCTACTGCATTAACCAGGATTCTCATCAATTTGCATTTTTATTCGATATACTGCAAGAAAAATTAAGTTGTATTGTTGTTTCTAGGACTGTGCTTTGCACATGGCCTCGCTGTCCTCCCAGCATGGGAGCTCCCAAAAACGGAAAAAACACAAGAAAGAAGGAAACAACCATACAGTGACAAAATCCAAAGTGATTTATCCAGAAGCAGAGAAAAAATCAGTACATGGGGCGATAAAGAACCACAAACCACAGCCTTCTCTAACATGGAAGAACTTGGGGCTTATCCAACCACCGTAAGTTTTAATTACTTAATCTTAAAGTACTTAACAGATTTTATATAATGTTCATCATTATTATCAGCCGTGTTATATCCACTGCAAGATGACAGCCTCGCCGGGTTTTCACCATATGTCATGATCTCGGAGTGCAACGATCTACCTTGCTCCTGTTTATGAGTCGATCTCATTGCGCCATCACCACGTCAGTTATATTTCTCCTTTAGCTGTCACACCTGTATTAGTCTCGACCATTGGCCATCATCTCTTACAGCGATGGCTCCTGCTTAACGTTCTATACGATGTCTCTATTTCATGTGTTCCTTTTCTGCTTATTAGTATAATTCCCAGCATGCATCTCTCCATGCTTATTTACTTTTCCGTTTCTGTTCCAGTTTCTTTGTGAATGTCCGCATTTCCACATGTCATAGCAGGTAATACACACTGATTAAAAACTTTCTTCTCTACGCACATTTTTTAGTTGTTTTACATTCTTAATTTTGGAGCTTTCGTGTGGCGGCACTCGCACCGATGATGTCTTTTCGGAAAAAGTGGCCCCCCTCTGAAAATTAGTGAATAACACTCCGATAGTGTAACAGTGGACATCATCAAAGAAACGGGACCAGTTGCTTGTTCACATCATCTCTACACATTATTGTACTGCTGACATTGGGATTATAAGGTTTGCATTGAAGGGTTATTGTATTTATTTAACATGACTAATATGAACATGCTATTTCTCTATTTTGGTGTATGGTCTTATTGTAAATGAAGGGAAACTGTAAAGTCTGCCAAAACAAAGAATGACCAGCATAGCACAAGCCAACAGCAAGATAATGAAAAACTGGATCACGGGAAAAAGAGACACCCATCCACTGCCTCGCTAAGTAAACGGTGGCCTTCTCACAAGACGTGAGTGTGTTTCTAAGTTTATATTTTATCAGTACTTATGTAAGTATTCTAATTGTTCAACCGCTGTATATTTTCAGTGATTCTGATGACTGTATATGTGGACGATTCACAGTGAAACTCCATTTATCTGGGGTTAAACGGCGGGGGGGGGGGGGGGAAGAAGAAAAGGCAATAATACAGAAGGTGTTAAGATGTTCAAACACCCACATAGAAATCTGTTCTTATCAAGGCGCTCATTCATCGAGCTAAGAATGTGTCAGATGGTGACAGTCTGAGAAATGAAATTCAACATGTTAAAGAAGTGCTGCAAATCAACGGCTACAATGATGCACAAATCAACAGGGCATTGAATACCAAAACCAAATCAAATAACAAGAGCATTGAAACTGCCCAAGTAATTAAAACGATCAAATACCGTACATTGCGGGAGTAACTTATAAACTAGCCAGATATTTGGAAAAACAAAACATCCGAGTCAGATTTGGCATGTTACATAAAATACAGAATTTAATATCTGGTACAAAAGATGTATTACCGAAGCTATCAACAGAAGGTGTGTACAGGATTAACTACACGTGTGGTAAATGTTATGTTGGGCAAACAGGACGAATGATCAGCACGAGATTAAATGAACATCATAGAAATATTAAATTATCCCAAATGCAACTGTCAGCAGTAGCAGAACACGCGTGCAAACAAGGACACTCAATTGATTTTGATAATGTTGAAGTTGTGTGCAAAACTAGCTACTACTGGTCAAGACTAATTAGAGAATCTATCGAAATTGAAAGAAATCAAAATAACTTTAACGTTTGGATAGCTACCGTCTTAGTGCTGCGTGGAAGCGAATCATCAAGTAATACATTATTTAAATGCATGCCTACAAAGGGCAGCATACTTCAATAGGGATTACCGTTGGTAGGGCTATTTTAATAAACACAATAGGCCGGAAGGACAAGTTCAAAGGGCTCGCATAATGCACATGCATAATGTACGTTGCCTCAGTAATCCCCCCCCCCCTCCAACATTGTGCAAGAGCACAGAAGGGTAGTCAACACATCTACGCCTCTATATAAGGAACGAAACAGTAAGACTTCTCCACAAATCTGGCTGTCGCCTGATGAAGCTAGTTGTATTTACTGGCGAAACGTCGTATTGTTTGTAAATGTTGTGACTTGGCTAGTGACGAATTGGCATGTTCTGTTTACGTGACAACCCTTACTAGTTGGTTGTGTCAGGTGGTGGCGGGTTTTAACGACACATTTATATACTATTTGGTTCTTTTGGTAAAGTCACGTAGGTAGAAAAAATAATAGATCACGACGTTTCGATCGCCACACAAGCAATCGTCTTCAGGTGGAAGAAAGAAGCAGGCTGCTGAAACAAGTCATTATATACTCTTTGGTTCTTTCGGTAAAGTCACGTAGGTAGAAAATAATAGATCATGACGTTTCGATCGCAACACAAGCGACCGTCATCAGGTGGAACAGGACCTTCTTAATGATGGCAGCTATACCAAAATCAACAGAGATCCCACCAACCGCAGCCACAAAAACCAACAATATCATCACTAATTCGACATCTCTAATAGATTCGACCAAGCAGCGCTCTCTAAAACCTTCGGTTGCTAAACCACCCAGATTTTATGGCCTTCCAAAGATCCACAAAGATGGTATCCTGCTCCGTCCTATCATCTCCACCATTAACTCACCTACCTACAAACTGGCCCGATTTCTGTCTGAGACTCTGCTTCCCTTCATGGGCAAGACCATCTCAGCTGTACTTAACTCAGCTCACTTTTTTCTCTAATCAAGGACATCTCACTGTCTCCAGATGATTTACTTGTCAGTTTCGATGTAGTCTCCCTGTTCACCAAGGTACCTGTACCTGACACCATTGCAATCTTTGAAGACTTGGTCCAACAGGGACTGAATCCAGATGTACCAACATTGGTAAGGCACTGCCTTACCAACACTTACTGCACCTGGAATGGTACATTCTACAAACAAAATGAGGGTACCCCAATGGGGTTTCCCTTATCACTAGTGGTAACTAATGTTTTCATGGAGAAATTTGAGACAGATGCCATCCAGACATCCACCCTACGTCTTTCCTTGTGGAAGAGATACGTAGATGACTCGTTCGTCATCTGGCCACGTGGCCTGCCAGCACTGAACCAATTTCTCAAACACATCATATTCATACACCCATCTACAAAATTCATCATGGAAGTGGAAAAGGATGGCAAGCTACCATTCCTGGATGTTTTGATCGAGAAAAGACCTGATGGCTCGTTGGGGCACTCTGTTTCCAGGAAAGCCACCCACACGGATGCCTATCTAAAGCCTGACTCCCACCACCATCCAGCCCAGAAGAATTCCCTCATCAAAACACTACACCATAGGGCCCGTTGCATCTCCGACCAGTATCACCTAGCCAGTGAGCTGGAGCACGTACACCAAGCCCTCAGGATGAATGGATATCATGACCGTATAATCCGCAAAGCTGTCTCCCCAGCCATGGGGAGACAATCATCTGAGGATCCAACCGAAACCATCACTTTGCCATACATAGCAGGGGTTACCAAAATAATTTCCAAAATCTTAAACAAACACAAGATCCAGGTTCGTTTCAATACAGTACACAAAATCCGTGATTTTATCCCATCTGTAAAGGATGTGATTCCTGACATGCAATAGCCGGGTGTCTACAAACTGAGTTGTGGCTGCGGCAGCAGTTACATTGGGAAAACGAAACGACATGTCTCAGACCGCGTTCGCAAACACAAGGCAGATCTGAAACACGGACCAATACCTCTGCCATTGCTGATCATTGTTTTAACGCTGCGGGCTCACACAAAATTGTTTTTTTCCAAGACAAAGGTACTCTGCAAACCCACCGGCTATTATCAGAGATTTGTTCATGAAGCCATCCAGATATATAAACATAGACACAACTTCAACCGTGAAGATGGGTACAAACTGAACAATCATTGGAAGGACGTTATTAACCAGATAGAGTCTTAACTGACTGTGATGTTTCCATCCTACCTGCCTATGTCAACTGTTATTTCCGACTCTCTTAGTACATCACCAGGTCAAATATCTGTGAGGCGGCCCAGCCACAGGAGGATCCCTGCCACCTCTGGTGGCTGGGACTGCCTCACATTGACATGCTATAATCTCTCACATTTACATTTACGTACAAATTCCTTCTCTAGCTCCGCCCACTTACCATTGGGTTGTGCCCACCAAAATCCTATATAAACTCATGTTGCAGCAGCTCTTTCTCCTATGTCAGCAGTTATCCTGCTGTATCTGTTCCACCTGATGACGGTCGCTTGTGTTGCGATTGAAACGTCGTGATCTATTATTTTTCTACCTAAGTGACTTTACCGATAGAACCAAAGAGTAAGGATTCTTGCAGTCACGAAAGCTTCAAATCAAGATTGATACATTTATATATTTACGCGATCTAACCCAAAAACCTCTATTATGGATGATATTGGTTGCGAAAGCCTACGTGTTAAACAGATACTTATACTGCATAGCTCTATAATTGCTAGTGTACAAACATACATTCATTGTATTACGATTACATGATTTGTGGCACATTACTGCATTGGCAGTGGTGCATAAGCACAATTAAACAAAAATTACATGAACTAATTTGTATAGGTGGTAAAGCTCAATCTTCATTGTACGCAGAAAATCGCAGGCGCGCTTGTCAACACTACGAAATGTAAGACCCTATCCCCGACCATTGTAACAAAAAAACTGAAGACATTCGCTAATATCGCTGTGGTCTTAAAGGAAAAACATACAATAAGCAACATTTCAGGCAAATTCCTCAATGTATGTTCTATGAAGAAGGGCCATTGCCCGAAACGTCACTTATATATTTTCCCTTTAAAGGCCACAGTGTTATTTATAAATGAGTCAAGTTTACTTCTAGATTTGAAGCCAGATTTGCTGATGCAGCAAATCTGGCTGTGACGGTCCCACCTGATGACGGACACTTGTGTTGCCTCCGAATCGTCGTGATTTTATTATTTTATTTTTATTAATTTTAATTTCATTTTTTACCTACGTGACTTTACCGAAAGAACTAAGAGTATCAAGTTTACTTTTTGATTCATTATAATTTTGTCGGCGAGAGGGTCTTACACATCCTAAGTATTGACAAGCACACCTGGAAATGTTATGCTCATGACTAATGTGGAGCTGTGCCCCTTATGGAGCTTAGTTACTGTGGTCGGCAATGCAGTCCGCAGTGTTTTGGTTTACATTTTATTCATTTATTTTGTTTAATTCCAGTAACCTTTACAGCTTACCTTCAATTTCGCTCATTACTGGAATGTCGCTTTCGAGAGGTTTTTGTTCTGTTTGTTAACTGTTGATACCAGCTGCAATAACCGACCCAGTTGCTGAGAGATGTGCTTTGTTAATTGCTGTCTTCAATTACACAAGTTAAGCCATTATCAAAATACAGCATCCCTCTGCTAACATTTTTCAGTCAAAACATTGAAACTGCTGCTCTGAATAAGCAGCATTTGCCAAAAATTACAACTTATTATATCCATGATACACTTCAAGATACAGAAGTGCTATTGTATGCGGTTGTATATCTTCTGTATATTTGCTACAGCCAACTCGGGCCTTGTTTTATCTCTAACGCCTCTGTAGAATGATTGAGTTTCGAGTTTATTTGATTTATTACACAGATGGTGGTCCCATTTAGCCAGTTGCACGACAGTTTTACAAGGGAGATCCGTGGTACATGAGCACAGCAACATCAACATAACCAGGACATTCGAAGTGAGTGCTTTGGGATTCTTGATACCAGTGTTGGATCTGTCGGTGGACAATGGCGATACATGTCCCCTTCCCTTATTGAAATTTAAAAAATGTAGGGTAGTATTTCATAAGCTGCACAGTTTTGGACCACCCCCCCCCCCCCCCCCCACGCCATCTGGGAAGTTTCCCAGGTCCGCCTCTGCTTGGTGCGGAGTGCATTTGACCTCTTCTCACAGGGGAATGTCGCTGAGGTTGGAGGACGAGGATGAGAGTGACAGCTCTAGTGAGAGCGAGGAGGAGGAGGAGCAGCTTGATCGGCGCCAGGAAGCCAGCATGGATCTACCGTCAGAGTACTGGCAAATCCAGAAGCTCATCAAGTACATCAAGGTGCCCTGCAGTGTGCATTCTATTTGTTGTTGTAACTTTCTGAGCCTCCCCTCCTGGACATCTGTGAAAAGAGCCTCGTAGCTCATGGGATTCCTCCAAGAAACATAAAGATTCTGATTCTGTGCAGACTTGTAGATGTTCTTGCTCAGATTCATGAACCATTCATATTCGTGATGTGTTTTTCAATTATTATTTTTTAAACACAGTTACTGAGCACAGACCCAAAGGCCCAATATGTCAAGCGGATTGGTAGCACCTCCTGAGATGAGTTTACTTACAGCCACTCCCACCATCCAGTTGAATTCGCTTGCATTTTCTTTACAGAGTGGGAATCCGACAGCCACGGTGATCGCGCTGTGCTGTATGAGGGACTTCAACTTGGCTCAGGAGACGTGCCAGCTCGCGATGAAGGACGTCGGAGGGTTGGAAGTCCTCATCAACTTGCTCGACACTGATGACATTAAATGCAAGGTAAACACTTGGATTAAGATTAATTTCTAAAAGCGTATTCTCTGTTATAGGGCAGCTCATTAATAAATATATTTTAAAAGCAGTTATTTGTATTGCGATATTGGTCACTCTTCATTTACATATATCATTTTCCAATGGAGCACAAGCAAAGTTAACAAAACCCCTCATACAATTGTAATAAAGGACTCGACCACGGTATCTGGCTTGGTGTCCTTTATTCGGTTCGTGTTCTCTTTCCCACACGGCTCTCTCCCAGAGACCATTCGCTCCGGGGCCGACGCTGCTGTCGCTGTTGTAGCCTTCTCCCGTCCCCACCGCAGCTCCGCTGCTGTTCTCTGCGTGCAGCCTCCCTGCTCTCCTTGACGCAGCCCCACCGCTGCTGTCTCTCTCTCCCCCGAAGCAGCCCCGCTGCTGTTCTCTCCGTGCAGCCTCCCCGGCCGCCCTTGCTGCGGTCTCACCGCTGCTCCCCGTTCCTCCGGGGTCGGTCACCGCTGGCCGACGGTGCCGACCGTACTCTGTGTGTGTGGCGATCTCGCCACTCCTCCTGCTTCCGCCCTACGTGGCCTCACACTAGCCCAGTTCCCAGAACGACCCCTTCCTCTTCCGGTTTCACCCCTTTAATACCTGAACCCTTACCCCCACGTGACGTAACTCCTCCCCCCCATGACGTCACATCCGGAAGGTTGATTACGCCCGCATTACACCACCCTCCCCCATAGAGAAAACCCAGCCGACCTCGGCTGAACAAAACTCCAACAAGTAATGCGAGCGAAACCGACTCAACCACAATAAGGGACACAAAGCATGCAATAAATATAACAGTAAGAACAATAACACAACAAGAACAATTAACGAAACGTGAGTGATTTAGAACGTGTGCGGGTCGCCGGACCGTCCCGGACGGTCGGCGGCCCTCCTGCAGAGCGGGAGCGTGATGGGGTTTTAAGAGCGACAGGCCGCAAATCTCCTGTCGCTGTTGGAGGCCCACCAACGTCCCGGTCCCGTGTCCCCGAAGGCTCAGCCTCGGAGGTGTCCTGCGATTGTGCTTGCAGCGGGGTCGGTAGGGCTGCAGGGTTCGGAGTTCCCGCAGTCCTGGCAGGCACCCTCTGAGCAGAGCCCTTCGTCACCCGCGGTGTCACGGCCGGTCTGTCTGTAACAGGCACGACAGGCGCTCTTGCAAGATCAACGGACGCAGGCAAGGGTGAGTCGGCAGCAACAGACCCCGGCAAGGCAACATCAGGAGATGACGCATCCGGTAGAGGAGCAACATATGGTTTCAACCGTGACGTGTGAACGAACCAGCGGCGCGATCCAATCCGAACACGTGCCGACTGCGGGTTGGGAACCTCGATGAGGCGGACGGGCCCTTGCCACGGTTTTTGCAATGGGGGCAATGGAGCCAGGCCAGGTCCCCAACCTTCCAGGGGCACTCCCCCTTGGAGCGTCGAGCATACCGCTCGTTCCGGGCCTGAGCTTTGGCCGTAGCTACGCGGGCCCCCTCCCGCGCCTCCGTGACCCGGCGGACGGTGTCCCGAATGTAATCTGGAAGTGGCTTACCAGGTCCCCTCATCCCGGTTCCCAACTGCACATCCATCGGCGGCACGTTCTCCCGACCATACATAAGGAAAAACGGCGAATACCCTGTAGCCACATGCGGCGTCATCCGGTACGCCGAAAGCACCCCAGGGATGTGCAAATCCCAATCTGATTGTTGTTCACTCACCGTGTGGCACAGCATGGCGGACAAGGTTCGATTTAACCGTTCGACCATACCATCCGTTTGCGGATGGTAAGGAGATGTGCGTATTTTCTTAGTCCCAAGGGCTGCGCACACTTCCGCCAACAATTTAGAAGAAAAATTCCGGCCCTGGTCCGTGAGGAGTCTCTCCGGCGCACCCTTATCCATAACGTACCCAAATAGAAAGGCGTCGGTAATAGCCGCGGCCGATTGGTCGGGCAACGGCCAGGCCATCGGCCACCGGGAGAGATACTCCACCCCAACCAACAAATATTTATTACCCCTCGCAGATGGTGGGAAGGGTCCCAGAATGTCCAGTGCCACCAATTCATTGACCCAAGACACCTGAATAGACTGTATCGGCGGCACATAAGGATGTTTAGGTGGCTTCCGCCGAGCACAATCGGGACACGCACGCACGTGCCCGACGACATCTGTCGCCATGCCGTGCCAAAAGTAATGACGTTGCAACGTCAATAGGGTCTTTTGAACACCCAGATGTAAGAGCGTGTCACAATGGAGGGTCCTGATTAACTCGTATCGCAAGGACGCCGGCACGACCAGACGCCAGCGTTCCTGGACTCCTTCCCTCCACATGAGCAGACCGTCCCGGAGAGCGGTTTCCGGTACCCCAGCCATACACGGACCCCCGCTCTCCCCCGCAGACCGTTTCCGTAAGGACAACAAAGACTCATCCATCATTTGTTCCCGAATCCACACAGACCGCGGCAGATTCAAAATCCCATCAGTCGGACCCGGCTCCATCGGAGCATCCGGTGTCTCGATGGCTCCCACGACCGGCTGAGGGGGAGATTGAATCGGCGCACACCTATGCGTCCCCGACGCGCACGCACAAGGGGAGCGCTGCGGCAACCTTGAAAGTGCGTCCGCATTCGCATGGCGCACCCCCTTCCGATGGTGAATTTGAAAGGAAAATTCTTGCAGCGTGTCCAACCAACGCGCCAACTGGCCGGATGGCTGGTCCATCTTAAGAGCATACTGCAAGGCCGCATGATCCGAGCGCACAATAAACGAACGACCGTACAGATACGGTCGAAATTGGCGTAGAAAGAAAACAACAGCCAAAAGTTCCCTGCGAGTGACGCAAGTAGCGGGTTTCCGCGGGAGACTAAACCCGGCTACCATACGCCACCACGCGCTCCACACCCCCTTTAGACTGAGACAACACAGCGCCAATGCCTGTGTCACTCGCATCCGTATCAAGAATGAAGGGGTGATCGAAATCCGGATAATCCAACGTCGGCGCCGTAGCCAACAGATCGCGCAGGCTCTGAAAAGCCGCCTCTTCCGGCGGTCCCCAACCAAATTTTCGTCCTTTACCCGTAAGGAGGTGTAAGGGCTTCGCGATCGTCGCAAAATCCGGAACGAATCTCCGATAATATGAAGCAAATCCCAAAAAGCGACGTACATCCCCCACGGTGGCCGGGGTTGGCCAATCCCGGACGCACGCCGTTTTTTTCCAGATCCGTGGCCACCCCATCAGCACTCACGATATGCCCCAAGTAACGGACGGACCGTTGCAGTAGGTGACATTTCTTAGGTTTAAATTTCAAATTGGTGGAACGCATCCTCGTGAACACCGACTCCAACCGCCGTAAATGTTCATCAAATGTGCGGCTGAAGACGATAATATCGTCTAAATATATGAGACATGTCTCCCACTGCAACCCCGTCAACACCAACTCCATCAACCTTTGAAATGTGGCAGGGGCCGCATTCAGCCCCATCGGAAGACAATTAAATTGAAACAACCCCTGCGGCGTACGGAATGCGGTTTTCTCCCGCGAGGTCTCGTCAAGGGGAAGCTACCAGAATCCCGAAGAGAGATCGAGCGTAGAAAAGAACTTAGCCCCCGACAAAGCATCGAGGGAGTCGTCCATACGCGGCAGGGGATACGCGTCAGCCACCGATACTTTATTCAATTTCCGGAAATCAACACAAAATCGCAATTTGCCGTGCTTTTTCTTAACCAAAACCACAGGCGCACCCCATGGGCTGTTAGATGGAGATATAATGTCCGCAGCCAACATGTCATCCACTGCCCCCCGAACGTGTTCCCGCTCGGCCGGACTCATCCGGTGCGAGTTCAGCCGAATAGGGGCAGCGTCCCCTGTGTCAATATGATGGTAAAGCAACGAGGTGCGCCCCAAATCCAAATCGTCGGAGCTAAACACATCCGAATAAGTCAACAACAATTTACGAATCGCACTACGTTGTTCCCCGGACAGGGAAGAATTTTCACTACATAAGTCGGCAATCCAGCGATTATCCGAAGCTCCCGGCCCCGAAACTCCAGCAACCACACCCTGACCGTGCAGGCAATCCTGTGCCGTAAAAGCCGTAGTGGCATGTGCCACAACCGTACCTGCCGGAACACATACGTTCTCGGTACTCGCATTGAGCACCTGCAAAAACGGTTGTTGGTCCGGCCGGACGATGGTCTGCGCCCCAACCAGCGCCAATCCGGCCGTTATAGTGGCGGACGGTGACAACAAGACCCCAACCGCACCTTGCCGATCAGGCAGAGGCTTCCGATACCGCAAGGGGATAAGCATCTGTGAGCCAGGTGGAATGTCAACAGATACATCGGATAACGCCTGCACCTGGGCGGCAGGGGCAGGTCGCCCCCAGGGCGACGGCAGAAACGAGATTTGACGGCCACCCGGCAATTCAATACAATTCTCATTAATTTTTATCAGAATGGGCATCCTAGCCAAAAAAATCAGTACCCAATAAACAAGGAACTGCCAGAGATCTCGAAATTAACACTATACCCGAGGCCGACACATCCCCGATAGATATTTTAGCGTCCACCTGGCCCACAATGCCCATGCTACCCCCGTTTGCAGCGACACATGACCCGTAAACCGGTCGCACGGCCCCCGATGGGATGCCCAAGAGATGGAAAATGACATCCGATATAATGGTCGTGGACGCCCCGGAATCAACCAAAATACGTACGTCCACCCCTTGTATAGACCCCGGTACAGTGGACGAACCCGTAGCGGCCGCGACGACTCTCCGTGCCAATTTACGCCACTGCGTCACCGAGCGACATGGCCCCGTCGATGGCCTCCCGTTGGTAACAACACCCGAATCGCACGACAATGGTGATGGGTGAGGTGTAAAGCCTTGCCGGGTGTCTGGTGCGCACCGACTTGCCTGCTTTGGAGGTTCCTTCTTTGGGGCGTCCGTTGACGAGGCCTCCTGCTGGGGCGGACCCGGGATGCGGGCCCAGCAGTCCCTGGCGTAGTGGCCCCTACGCCCGCAGCGGAAGCAGTCGACGTCGTTGTGCCGTAGCGCAGGCCCTGCGTCCCGACGCCCCCGTGCCGGCGGTGCAGCGCGCGGGACCTGCTTACCCCGGCCCAACCAACCCACGGCGCCTCCCTCGATGATGGGCCCCCCCGTCCATGCCGCGACTTGCTTCCACCGGCGCAGGTTAAACTGTGCGTCCAGGCACTTGGCTGCCGCCCGGGACGTTAGCTTCTCGTGGCCGCATGCCGGCATGGGAATCCTCAGATCCCGGGACAGCTCAAGCATCTTCCCCAAGATGAGAGGCTCGAGCAGGTCAGGCTTCGTCTCCGGATACGCGGCCATAGCCAACTCCAGTACCACACCCCTAAACGCCACCGGCGATTCCTCGGGCGCTCGCTGTCGTTGAGCAAATCGGCGATGAGCATCATCAGGTGGCTCGTAAGCATCCGCCATTTCGTCAAAAACTCCTCGCAATGTCTTCTTCTTTTCAGCCGTTATCGAACGAAAAAATCTGAACGACTCGTCATCCAGAAGAGTCGGCAGTACTTCCAAAGCCTCAGCGTCAGTCCACCTTGCAGAACGTACCGCCGCCAAAAATCTGCAGGCGAAAGCGCTCCAATCGCCCCCGATGGAGAATTCTTTGACCGTAGTAAGGTGACGACTGCGACTCCTCGGCGCGCCGTCTTCGAGCGATGCTTCATCCGGTGGCAGGTTCAAAATGGCGTCGCATCGCGGCGTGGTCAAGATGGCGGCTCCCCGTCGTGGAGAGCGCAAGATGGCGGCTTCCCGCCGTTCTTCCCCCGCCACGCCCAAGATGGCGTCGTCGCGCCGCGTGGCTGATGGCGTCGACGGCGAGGCGGCGGCCTCTGGCCCACCCTCAGCTCTTCCAAACGCCGTCTTCGGCGTGACGAGGGCACACAACTGCGCCAATACATTCTTGAGCGTCTCAAGCTGCTCCGCCATCTGTGCCCATCGGGCCTCCGCGTCCGTTGGTGCTGACGGGCCCGCCGACGCGGCAACATCTTGAACTCCTGCACTCGCTCCAGCCTGGGTCTCCTCCACCAACGCAGCTGGGTCCATCGCCGGAGGAAGACCCTCGTCGTCAGATGATGAAGCAGACGATGGCGTCGGAACATTCTTTTTTCTTAGTTGCTTCGACATGCCGTTACACTTCTGACACCAGTGTAATAAAGGACTCGACCACGGTATCTGGCTTGGTGTCCTTTATTCGGTTCGTGTTCTCTTTCCCACACGGCTCTCTCCCAGAGACCCTCCGCTCCGGGGCCGACGCTGCTGTCGCTGTTGTAGCCTTCTCCCGTCCCCACCGCAGCTCCGCTGCTGTTCTCTGCGTGCAGCCTCCCTGCTCTCCTTGACGCAGCCCCACCGCTGCTGTCTCTCTCTCCCCCGAAGCAGCCCCGCTGCTGTTCTCTCCGTGCAGCCTCCCTGGCCGCCCTTGCTGCGGTCTCACCGCTGCTCCCCGTTCCTCCGGGGTCGGTCACCGCTGGCCGACGGTGCTGACCGTACTCTGTGTGTGTGGCGATCTCGCCACTCCTCCTGCTTCCGCCCTATGTGGCCTCACACTAGCCCAGCTCCCAGAACGACCCTTTCCTCTTCCGGTTTCACCCCTTTAATACCTGAACCCTTACCCCCACGTGACGTAACTCCTTCCCCCCATGACGTCACATCCGGAAGGTCGGTTACGCCCGCATTACACAATGGTCAACAACGCTGCCTTTAAATACCAGAAAAATGCATACACTATGTAATGGGTGACATTTCTCGCAGTAGCCTTCATAGCACAGAAATGGCCATTACCTAAAACGGGCAGTGTTGATGATGATTGTTGTTGAGTTTTTTTTATTTCCACAGGAGCTGTGTATTAAGCATGTAGCGATTCACCCTCCAGCAATTTGATAATTTGCTTTGGGGAACCTATCTGATTGAAGAATAAGTTTCTTGTCTCGTTTTGACACTGATGCATTTCTCATTTCGTTGCCTCGTTTGTATGCTTGTGTCAACGTCATTAGCCTCCGTCGTCTATCAGCAGAGCATTTGCTTACCGCTTTCATGATCTATCTCAAGTGCACGATTAAATTAGTTAATTGTGATTGTGTGAGTTGATGTCCATTGATTAATCAGTGTATCGTTACTTGACTGCTGAGGGTAATAACTAAAATGAGTAAACTATTAATTTCTTTGAATAATTTTCTGGAATTGTAAGCACAACATTTTTGTGAGCAGTAGTTGTCAAAGTCTAATTTCACAATAGTGGTTGTGACACTGCCATTCATACAGCTAGTATGTTGACCCTGTACAAATGCAGCTTCTGTTGTGGTGCATGTTAACGTTCCTCATGCATTGATCATATATATTGGACATTCACGGCAACATTCAATTTACATAAAATGTATAGACACTTAAAGGCCCTACCACTTCCTTCGCCTGCCCCTCGAGTGACACTGAGGTTGCCTCCATGCCTCAGAGTCACGGTCATTCATGTCTCTAAAATGTTGCTGCGTTATAATTTGCATTATTGCTTTTATTGTTACTATCAACTCTTAAATTGAAAGTAAATAGCAATGAATACAGTATAACTCATCTTATTTGGAGTAATATTGGAGAATGCTATTGTGAATAGGCAAATTTGTGGATGAGGTCTATAAATGATGTTCATCATAAGACAGATTAAAGGGTTCATTATTTTTATTTCTGAATTAACTTGGTTTTGTATTGTCAATTTCCTGCTTACAGATTGGATCACTTAAAATACTGAAGGAGATTAGCCACAATTCACAAATCCGCCAATCCATTGTTGACATTGGCGGCCTCCAAACTATGGTAAACATCCTGGATTCCTCTGAAAAGGAACTCAAGTGTTTGGCGGCTGAGACAATCGCCAATATTGCTAAATTTCGGCGGGCACGAAGAACAGTCCGGAAGCACAATGGTATAAAAAAACTGGTAAGTGTGTAATCACATGATCCACAGTGAAGAGGGAATGTCGGATGAACCAATCACCTCACGCCATCTGCACAATAGATGTCCTCATGCATATATTATCTTCTCTAATCCTCTTCTTATCCCAAAACAGCACAGTTAGCTGCATGATCAAGCAGTGGGTAACCTGGCTTCGTGGCAAACTGTGAATCCACAGCCAGAGAGTGTGCACAGTGGGGGTATAATAATCCTTATCAATCCATTATCATCATTGTCGGTAATGATTATACCATTTCTGTGATTAGTAGCCACAGTGATCATTTGTGGGTGCCCTTCTTACCCACAATGCCTCTTATCCACAATCACATCTTACTACGATCGCGTGGTAGTTGAGTTATGGGGTTATTTATTTATTTTCCAGGTGGGATTAATGGACTGCGTTCCCATGCGCTCTGCCAATTTAAGTCCCGCGCAAGAGAAGGACATCGAGGTCGCTCGCTGTGGGGCCCTAGCGCTGTGGAGTTGCAGTAAAAGCAGAAAAAACAAGCAAGCCATCCGCAAGGCGGGAGGCATCCCGCTGCTCGCGCGACTGCTCAAGTCGCCCCATGAGAACATGCTCATCCCAGTTGTGGGCACCTTGCAAGAGTGTGCTTCAGAGGTGTGTGCACAGAGGGAACGATCAGTTATGAGGTTATCAGATATTTTCTCTGGAGTATTCTAAAGTCGTAAATTATGCCATACGTATCCTATATGTAGGAATGAATGCTTTTCGTGAGGATACACGTGGTACAATTGCATGCTGTATGCTTAACATTGGCGACTGCTGGTGATGAATATAAAATCTAAGTTAAACATTCCACAGGATCATGAATCAGAGAACAGAAATGAAAGACACATTTACTTCTGAGAAAAGTAAACGAGCTTGGTGAAGATACATCACGAAAAGGGATGATGGTCAATTGATGAGACTGGTGATGGAACAACAGATAAAGAAGGAAACATGTCTTCGAGGATGACTAATGAGGAAATGTAACGAGAAAAACCATATAACCTACTGATGACGAACGCTTGTTTTCTTCCTGATGATGAACACTTGTGTTGCGATCGAAACATCATAGTTTATTGTTATTTTCTTTGAACCTATCTACATGACTTTACCGAAAGACCCAAAGAATAACCTACTAAAAGTCCAATGTTCCAGCAAACATTGCCTCCTTTAGAGTCCAAATATTGATTTAACAGGAAAGCCCATTGGTTAATTGATCAATATGATCTGTTGTAAGGCTTCTGTTTTGACACTCAACTATGGAAGGAATATTATATAATACCAGCCAGGGAATTATACATTTGTAAGCCGAATACTGTTTTAGTCAAACACTGCTGCTATTTGTAGTCTCAAATTCTGAGGCCTGGATCCAGGGCCTTGGAGGTAGCTTTCCCAAACTGAGTTAATTGCAGTGGTTAAATATATGGCCATCGTCATTGTCCATCCTCTTATTGAGAGAGAATATGGAGATGGGAGAGGATCTTGGATTTTTGTTTTTGTTACCTCTACGTAATGTTTATCATGGCTACACATTTACTTAGTACTGCATTTTTACAGTATTTGCGATCATTAAAAACTAAATATATATTTGTTGCTATAGGCAAGCTATCGACTCGCCATCCAGACGGAGAAGATGATTGAGGACTTGGTCAAAAACTTGAACAGTGACAACCAAGAGTTACAAATGCACTGTGCAAGTGCCATATTCAAGGTAATCTGCATTCCCAGACTGAACACATTTCATTCAATGCATGTGAAACACTGGGAGGAATATATATATATAAGTTTTTTTATAGTCAATGTTTTAAGTTCTTTATCATTAAATGACTTCAGAAATTATTTTACTCCTATTGCTATTCCTATAATTGAATAAAAAATACATTTGTTTAATTGAAGAATTAAAACTGGTATTTGTTACTATTATAAAGCTGGATTGTTGTTTGTCATTCCCATGGAGGGGATTAGTCTGCTCATATAATGACCACTGTTAATATCCAACAAAGTGGTACTAATTTTATTGAGCACAGGTGAACGATGCACTCGGTAGAACTCTGAAGTGCACTCCGTTTCAGCAGTTTCCTGATGACGGTCGCTTGTGTTGCGATCGAAACGTCGTGATCTATTATTTTCTACCTACGTGACTTTACCGAAAGAATCAAAGAGTATGGACTTGAAACGTTAAGATACATCTGTCGAGGCTCCTACACACAGTGCCACCCACTGGGGTTATGCTTAAATTTGATGGTAGTGGATCGTTAGTCTAACACAGGTTATGAGGTGAATGTTATGAGGTGAATACCCAATTCGTGTTTGACTTAATCTATATAGTATAAATGTGTATATACAGGGTGTTTCAAAAAGATGGACCCAATTTCAAAGCAGTATATTTCACGATGGCAACATGTTACAATTACACAAAAAGTTACAAACGGTTTAATGAGTTATCAGGTTTTACTAACCATTTTATAAATGCTCTATGTGCCCTCCACCTATTGTACGGACAACATTGAGACGATAGTTGAATTCGTCCCAAATGCCTTTCAAAGTGTCTTCTTCCACTGAAGTCACCGCTGCCGTGATTCCGTTTTTGAGGTCATCCAGATTAGTCGCTAATGGTGGCACAAAAACACGGTCTTTGACGTATCCCCACAAGAAAAAGTCGCAGGGTGTGATGTCTGAGGATCTTGTGGGCCAAGAGTGTAGCGCCAAGCCTGTGTGTCATTTAGAAAACGTCGAACCTGCAGGTGCCAATGTGGCGGTGCTCCATCTTGCTGAAAAATTAAGTCATCGGAATCATCATCAAGTTGTGGAAAGAGCCATTTCTGCAGCATTTCGAGATACACTTGCCCCGTAATAGTGTTTCCCTCGCAAAAGAAAGGGCCATAAACCTATTTTTGAGAAACAGCACAAAACACGTTCACTTTCGGGAATTACGCTCATGCTCTACAGTTTAGTGTGGATTCTCTAATCCCCATATGCGCACATTGTGACGGTTAACTTTACCACTTAGATGAAACGTTGCTTCATCACTAAAAATCAAACGTGGTAAGAAGCTATCGTCCTCTATGTTCTGTAACATCGCATCACAAAATTCTACACGTTTTCCTTTGTCACCTGCATGAAGAGCCTGTATCATTTGCAACTGGTATGGCCTCATGATTAAACGTTGCCTTAACACACGCCAGACAGTCGTATGAGGGATCGCAAGTTCTCGGCTGGCACGACGAGTGGACTTGCACGGGCTACGCAGAAAACTCTCTTGAATTCTTTTCATGTTTTCCTCTGAGGTGCGTGGTCGCCCTGTGCTCTTCCCCTTACATAAACAGCCTGTTTCCTCAAATTGTCGGTACCAACGACGATTGCTCTTTGACATTGGCGGATCAATGCCAAAACGCCGTTGAAACGCACTCTGCACCACAATTACGGATTGAGTCTTGCTGAACTGCAGAACGCAAAACGCCTTGTGTTGTGGGTTCACCATCTTGCGAATGACTGAGGCTAGGGGCTATTTGTGCGCTGGGAGAGGCATCTAGCGGTAATCATTTAAAACTCTATGCACCGCCCTTTCAAGTGGTAAGAGTTTCATTCATGGGTGGTTTGTGGTTGTAGAGATATAGCGATTTCAAATCGGGTACATCTTTTTAAAACACCCTGTATATGACTACTGTAGGCTGTCTGGCCACTGGATGATTTGAGATGGTGAGTATTAAAAAGAAGACTCTTTTCTTGACAGTGTGCAGAAGATAAAGAGACCCGTGACCTTGTGCGGCAATACGGAGGCTTGCACCCGTTGGACATCCTGCTCGGAAAATCTGAGAACAAGGAGCTGTTGGCTGCAGTGACCGGGGCTATCTGGAAGTGCTCCATCAGCCAAGAGAACGTTGCCATGTAAGGAGACAACATGTGTCCTTCACATATCCTTAGCCATACAGCCTTCTGGGGTGCATAATTTAAACAGCATTGATTTCAAGATAAGCATACTCTGGAATGGTTTCGAGTGTCTTAGCAGTTAGCAGAGTCAAGATTGCTTAAATCAATGCTGGTGAACTGCCGATTAGGGAGACAATGCTTATTTACTTTGTTATTTATTTTCTCCACAAAAATTGTGATTAGTATTTTAAGTTTCCACGTAATGTTTTGGCATAGCATACATTTTGAATAACTTTTATGAGTTTTAAATGTAGGTACGTTTGGAAGACTTTTTCAGTTTAATTAAGTACTTAAATATATGATTGATATGTAACCAATGTTTTGATACAAATGTGGCTGATATCATGACATGCATCACTCTCCAGTTTATATCAGCAGAATAAACATGTGCATATATGGTATGGATGAAGTACCTCAATAAGTATGGTTAGAGAGCTGGAAGACCATATATTTTATAGTTGGTGGTCATGTATCGATAATCACATGGAGCGTAGTTTGCATTGCAACGCAGTTATCAATATACGGTTATACCTCAGTTAACGAAGTCTAGGAATGAAGCCCCTTTATAACAAAGTCGCCCCTGGAGGGCTATTTCACCTCCCTATTTTTACGAAAAAATCTACAAAATAAAAAAATATCCTCATATCATGCAAAGCGATTAACAAAAAGAGTAACATTTTAAACAGGTGTCCTGTCGACGTGACCGATCGTGGAGTTTGTTTACTGAATATTATCAGCAGCCAATGAGCGAAGAGCTTCGTGAGTCTCCCTCACTCGGCCCAATCAGCAGCGCGCCTCCCCATTCTTTCCCCTCCTGCCGGCCATTACTTGAGCTCCTCGTGTTGGTAATGTTTGATATTGTTTTTTGCAGTGATGAAGTGCAGTGTAAATCTATCTCTTTGAAAAGGAAAAATGCAGATCATAAGGAGGGTAGAGGCAGGAGAGATGAAAGAGAAGTGGCGCTTTCGTTTGGGTTAGCGCAGTCCACCTTAAATACAATTTGAAGGCCACCAGAGAAAGTACAGGTTTCTATGCAACAATCTAGTGACCTTACTGCTACTAAACTAACACGCACGTGAAACGGTGTTATTGGGGAAATAGACAAACTGTAAAGTGTTTGGGTGAACGAAATCACACAGCACCACATGCTACTCAGTCAGGCGCTGATAATACAGAAGGCACTGAGCCTATTTGATGTTTTGCTATTGTACACTCTTCTCTGAAGTCCTGGAACGTATCCCCATCCTTCCTCTCTTATATCTACCTCTGATAATGAAGTTCCTAACAATAAAGTGATGTCATGGAATGAATCTACTTTGTTAACCGAGATATTACTGTGCAGTATAAATTGTATTTATGAGAAAAAAAATTCCGTTATTAAGGTGATAAAAGAGAAGAACAGTCTTTACCCTTCCTTCCAATAATACATTTGTGAAGATGTTCAAACACTACTTAACCAGAGCTATTCATGCTTTGGTATTTGCATTGTCCTTGTGTTCACCTTTTGGAATTCTTTGCTCTATAGGACTGGTGAGACAAAGCCATGAAGGAGGCTGTCTCTGGTGCATGTTAATCAGTTTCAAGGACAATGCATACGTTATCAAATAACATTTTTCTTTGCACAGTATACCATAAATATGTGTAGGTAATGCAGACTTAATGCCTTGGAATAGGTGTCTATTTGGTGTTTGAACATCTTAACACCTCCTGTATGATTGCTTTCTCTTTGATCAGTATAAATTGTATTGCTCGTCTGAGACAAATGTTGCACACTCGAAATGAAGGACGTGGGCAGGTGCTCCAAATCGAGGGCAAGCACATTTATTTATTGTGGTTAATATTAATCTTGGGAAGAACAGCACCGTCACTCTGTCAAATGCAACAACACGTGTGTTACAACCAGCCTTGCTCCCGAGCCGCCATTAACCATGTGGCTGGTTTACACGAGCGGTTATTCATTAACCCTTTCTCTTAAACCCAATTCTACTACTGATAAACCATCTTTGTCTTTGACAATCACATTTGCACATCACTATTCGACTATTACTTTAATCCTAAGCTGTATGTCTATCTATACTATCCACTTATATCGGTATCTTACACCCATTATATGTACTGTATGTGTACAGTATACGTACTGTATATCACCATTGTACAGCTTACTACTTTACATGTGTTCTATTCTCAATAGCATTGCAAGTAGTCATATTCTGGGTACATGGGCATGGTTATAGACTAAACAGTATTAGATTTAGAGAATTAAAATGACAGTAACTAATTACAGTGCATCATCCCTTTACAATGCACAGTGCTAAAACGCCTCTAATTGCATATATCACAAACAAACACTTCAAAGCCAAGCTTAAAGTCTAGAACAAGTCTAGAAACATTTATATAACGATCAAAAACAACCTTTGGGTCCTTTACCTGTAAAATACAACAACACGTGTGTTACAACCAGCCTTGCTCCCGAGCCGCCATTAACCATGTGACTGGTATATCCGCGCGGTCATTCAATAACCCTGCCAGCCACCTACAGGCCCGACTCAGTCATCACATGCTGCTGTACACACATGCATTGATGCACTGCACAGCACATCAGGACTTTCACAGAACCACACTTTACTCCCTTGCTGCACAAGGACATAATTAAAAGAGTGATCCATTCCTAATGTGCCACACAAAGACCACTTTCTACGTTGGGTTGTTGTCCTGTAATGTGTCGGTGGAAAAAATATTTGACAAACAACTGAATCGGATCCATAGAGTTACACTCATGGTTTTACTGAGGTCGTTGTTGTTACCATTCACTGAATAATAATAATGTTACGAGGGCTTCACGGCTGGTGGCTTTGTGTGCTTGCAGTCTACAGGAGTTGAGGACCATAGAAACTCTGGTGTCCCTGTTAAGCAATCAACCAGAGGAGGTGCTCATAAACGTGGTGGGAGCGCTGGGTGAATGCTGCCAGGAGCCGGCTAATCGTGCCATAATCCGCAAGACAAGCGGCATCCATCCCTTGGTACAGCTGCTCACGGGCACCAACCAACCGCTCCTCATCAACGTCACCCGAGCAGTGGGTGCCTGCGCCATGGATCCTGAAAACATGGGGTGTGTATGATGGATTACTGCATGTGCAGTCACACCCACCCACGCACCCACGCACAAACAACGATGAGAGACCAAAACAAACGCACCAAAAATGTTATGCCTTAATTGTACTGTGGTTGGTTGGCCTTTATGCAGTAGTAAATTGTGCTGTGAACAAGGGCCATTGCCTGAAATGTTACCTATGATATATTGTCTCGTTTTATGGTGACAGTGTTATTGACAAAGGTGTTGAGTTTTTTTATCTGAAAATTCTAATACGAATTTGTTTCATACCGTTATTTTCAATTGGCAATAAAATTACAAAATATAATTTTTAAACCAAAATATATCTTTTAATAATTACAATGGTATGAATCACACATTAACAAATATAGCTCAGACTATGTTTTTTATTGAGTGAATCATACAATGTATATTCTAAGGGAGCTCAGGCTTTCTGCTTGACAGGCCTCCCAGAGAGGCCATTAGGCAACCTCTATTCGGGCAGTGCTCGACCTATGAACACAAATTGTTCCTGAGATTCGTTCGTGAGTTGACCGTATCATAAGTCAGAATACAATAATGTACTGTATTTTAAATGCCCATGGATCCGTGTCATGAAATGTGATATGGTTCAACAAAAAATGGAAGCATTGTTAAACTCATAAATCAGAAATATTGTACATTTTCATTTAATGCTGTAATGCATACTGTATCATAAATACAACTAAATTAAGTAACATAAATAGTAAATAAAACATAAAATAAAGGAACATAAATAGAAAAAATAATTTTATTTTCACTTGACTTTCGTCCTGATGCTGGCTTTCTTGTCAGAAGGGGTGTGATAAGTCACCGCAATTGCATGCACACACACACACATGGGATACGCGTGCAGGCACACACGCAGACACACACCAACAACAACTATCCTCCGTATAGCCTTAACAGACTGTTGGGGCAAGTGCTGTTTGTGAGCAGTGCCTATGAAGGCCAGCACGGCACACGAGGGGGTGAGTGGGTAGCCCTATGCCCGGCAACTTTTGTTTCTGCAGTGGTGATGTTTACACACTGCACCAGGTACACATTTGAGGTTGAGTCTAGCAAGGAGAAGCCCAGGACCAGTTCAGATAACGTCACTGGTGTTGGCCGTGACCAGGAATTGAACTTGGGTACCCAGGTTCGGAGTGCAGCGCACTAACCAAGCTCACTCCCCACACTAGGCCGACTCATTAGATCTCGTGGAGGATCACTCCGCTGAACAAAATAGTTCCGCGGTTTAGTTTTCAAGTGCGTGTTCACGTTTTAAGTAATTGTTAAAAAACATAATTCATGGAAGCTGGTGTGTAAGTGGGCGTATTCGTAAGTTGGTTGTTTGTAATTTGAGGACTGCCTGTAATGAGGACTAATTTAATCTTCTTAAGAGCTCATTACGCATGTAAAAATGCCTAAATAGCATGAAACAAATTGTTCATATTACTTTACATACAACAATACGCAAACACAGATCGGTATAGCCACGATTGTACAGAGCGTCACCTATGCATGCTCATATAGAGTCTACATTATTTTACTTTTAAAGCCTTACCTACTCTTGCATTTATCAAAGACATATTTCTGCATGTAGACATCTTGTCTTATATTTATTTAGCGCCTTATATCCAAGGGGCTTTATAAGGGTTATAAATGGTACAATGAGGTTAACAGACGGTGGTATGGTGGCATATGAGAGGAGGAGGGGAAAGAGGGAAGGGGGATAGGGATAGGTAAGGGGAGAGAGGTTAGTGGGAACGGGAATTACAGGGGTACCTAGGGATGGAGGGAAGAATGGGCCAGGAAGAAGAGGTGGGTCTTGAGGGATGAGTGGAAACGAGACAGGGAGGGTGCTTGGCTCCATGTGGAGGAGAAGTTTGTTCCAGTGCAAGGGGGCAAGTAGGGAAAAGGAGCGGAAACAGGATTGTGCACAAGGAAAGATGGGAACTGTGAGGAGTAGGAGGGATTGAGAGCGGAGCGGGCTGGAGGAGACTTAGTATGAGACAAGAGAAGCAAGGTACAGTACTTCTGTACATGTAATAATGTAACCTCTGCCGTTGTAAAGTTGGCTTTGCATGTTTTATAATGTTCTGTATTGATCGTGCTTTGTCTAGTATTATCGATCATCTGGATGGAGTTCGCCTGCTCTGGTCCCTCCTTAAGAACTCCAACTCACAAGTGCAAGCCAGTGCAGCTTGGGCTATTTGCCCTTGCATTGAAAATGTCAAGGTAAAACTACAACGTGACTTTTCATCATGTGGATATTTATAGCAGCCAAATACTCCAAACACATGTTTCTAAATGTGGAGGGAAAAACCGGAGGACCCAGACAAAAATCCACATGACCACGAGGAGAACATGCAAACTCCAAATATGGTGGCGAGACTCATATGTAAATTATTAGTGTACAGTTATACATAAGCTGCATACATTACAAAGTATAATTTTCAAACCATAAATATCTATCTGTTGACATAGGGAACTGGTTACCTATCTCTTAGCATTGACCCATAGACTAGGTCGACTCAGCCTCAAATGAATACCTAGTGCAGTGTATAAGCATCTCTACTTGGGAACAAAAGGCGCATGGGGCTGGCGATCCACTCTCTTATGCACTATGCCGGCCTCCATAGGTACTCGCTAATAGCACTTGCCCCAACAGTCTGTTAAGGCTATACGGGGGATCTTTGTGTGCTAGATAGACCAGTGAATATTTGGTCATGCCTGGGTTATGATTATTATGCCTCTGCATCACAGTGCTCTAGGATTGACATGAGATTGTTTGCTGTCCATGTTGTAAATATTGGCTCTGCTCATTTTTGTCTCATGCAGTGGTGCAATGATTTGTTCTGGAATTGAGCACAATATATTTTGGACAAAGTTCAAACACTCCAGCATGCTACATTTAGCCCAATTCATAAATATGGCCCCCTGTCTCGATAGGCTTGTCTGGTAATATAAATTCTACTAAGTAGCTGATGATGCGTAAAGAGCTGGTACTCACTCATACAAGCCCTGCTGTATGGACAGTACTGAGTGTTTACACAAGGCTACATTCCGGTCCGTTACAGGTGTAGTGAGTCACTTCTGAGACACTATTTTAGGAGGCAACACCGTTTATTCTACACTATATACACACTGTTCACACACGGGATAACTAATTACGGGTCAGAGCAGCCAACATGCTGTCTGACCCACGATGCCGGAGACGAAGACGTAGCACCTCGGGTTCCATTCCACCTGTAGACAGCCCTGATTTAACCTCGGGGCTTGTCTTTTATGCCTCTGAGCGTGGCCTGGCTCCGCCCTTGGCCACGCCCCCTTCTAGAACCTTCCAGGAGGTCCTGGGCCGACCTCCACGTGCCACCTGCCCGGCTCCGCCCTTAACCACGCCCCCTCCTGGAACCCTCCAGAAGGTCCTGGGCCATGTTCCTTGTGTCCCCTTGGTCACCTTTGTCCTACATCCTGCACCCCGGCCCATCACGTGCTTTGCCAGCCGGCCGTGGTGACGTGTCCCCACATGCCCCTCTCCGCCAGCAGCCAGTGCCACGCCCCCTAGTGACCCACTACATGGCATTACCTGCTGTGCTGGCGGGATAGCTGCTATACCATGCTCTGTCTGTAGGCCTCATATTCTCCTCTCTGCCAGCAGCCAGCACCACGCACCCTAGTGTCCCACTCCGTGGTATTACATGCTGTGCTGGCTGCTACACCCATATTTCTTTATTCTACTGTACCCAGCGCGACGCGCCGTAGTGATCCATTCTATGTCACTACACAGGTAACTCCCACCAGAGGCCAGAATCACATTGTGTTCTTTAACAGGGACCAAAGCCTAAAACGTTACCCAGTTATATGTTTCCAGTTACCTATTAGTTTGAATGATAGTGGTGGTGAATATTTGATTATTTTCATACTTTAATAACTTGAGTTTGTTGCTGATTTGTTCCTCTACCGCTTTTGTCTTAGTAGTTGTTCTTACACTTGTACTTTGGTCATAAAACGTGCATGTAAGCATACATTTTCTCTATAAAGTGGCATGAAACTAATTATTTTGAATATGTAACAGTATGTTTCATATACAGTATCTAAGTATAAATCCTATCAATGCAGGTAGCTTATTGTTAGAATACTGCTGGTATTATTTAAAAAAAAACACTGATATTGTTTTCATTGCATGTTGTCTAGGATGCTGGAGAAATGGTGCGATCGTTTGTGGGTGGACTGGAGCTAATCGTGAACCTGCTCAAGTCTGATGACAACGAGGTTCTGGCCAGTGTGTGTGCAGCTATATCCAAAATTGCCAAGGATGAAGAAAACTTGGCAGTGATAACGGACCATGGGGTGGTGCCCCTTCTTGCCAATTTGACGAGCACGGTAGGGATTTCCCACAATGATTACACTTTGTTTATATTTTAACGTTCATCTTTTTTGTTACAAGAATAATAATAGAGACAAGCAGTAGGTAACTTTATTGTTCATGATAAAGTGTGATGTGCAGGGCGGTGATGTGGCCCAGCGGTAGCAAATGTTCCGCTTGGCACAGGTTTGTGATACGAAGAGCAAGCAAACACAAAGGAAAACACATTTTTGAAATATATGTAATAGCGAGAAAATCAGATGCATGAAGTTCACATCCAGTGGCCACCCTGGTTATTACTGAGGATGTGTGAATCGTAATGATATGCGCCGTCTGCTGCTTAGTGGATGTTAAAGATCCTTCGTCGTCATTCACGAGAACTCCATTGTCTGCCGGGGTCATGGCCCATATAAGCCACATTCTAAAATTATTTGCCAATTACTCAGTTGGGATTGCACATAGCAAACATCACCTCCTACTGGCAGAATAATGCCTACTCGCAGACTGAAGGCTGAATAACCTTATGCTACCTCTTGGAACGACCTTTACAATGTTTGGGACGAGATGTGATGTACATAGCTTATCGCATGCAATGCACTCTGAGAGACCTGTGGTGTAAAGCAGGGTGTTCTATCAAAAACAAAGCATCATTATTATTTATGTCAGGTACAAAACACTGTCATGTAATGGATATGTCCTCTCACCCTGCAGCTGGAAAGAGTCCTTCATATAGATATCATAATAGAACAAAATGCATATCTTTAATAAGGATATTTATATTTTTTTGTAAGTGTTCTGGCATAAGTAAATTTTATTTGAAACCAGGTGAGGGCTGGATGGTATGATGCAGTATGCAAAATGATACAGTAACGTTGTAGCGTACCCTCATCTCAGCTCTTCGTCCGTCCATGGGATGACTGCAGGCTGATTTTGTGGTGCAAATGTGATTCAGTAAACATTCCTCACTCCTTGCGTTTTTGCTTCACGAGGCACTCTTCAGGAACGCGCCTACCGCGTTAAAAAATGACATGAAACTGTATATTCCATTTCAAACTTCTGACCTCTCATGCCACAGACGGACGACAAACTGCGTAAGAACCTGGCGGAAGCGATCGCTTGCTGCTGCACGTGGGGGAGCAACCGAGTGGCATTTGGGGGTGCCCAGGCGGTGGCTCCGCTTGTGCGCTACCTCAAGTCCAAGGATGTGTTAGTTCACCGCGCCACAGCGCAGGCTCTCTACCAGCTGTCCCTGGCTCCTGAGAACTGCATCACCATGCACAGCAATGGAGTGGTCAAGGTAGGCCAGCCAGCTCTTTACATTTCATTCCATTCACGCAGATTGTATTGGATGTGAGGTTTCTTTTTGCCAGGAAAAATTGCTGTTGTATGTATGTTGAACTTTTTTCGCACCGTACATAGCCAACCGTGCTGTTAATAAGTATAACCCGTAAAAACAAAGTTTTTCACTCTAAATCCTTTATATGCGTGGCGGCTAGAGTCCTCTCGTCCTCTGGCTTGAGATGGCTGCCACCTATGGGTCAGATGATTGTCTGCCAATATTAAGCAATTGGTAATTAAATATTTAATTTGTTTTCCCTAAACAGTGTAAAATTTTGGAAATTTCTTTTCACGAACATTAATTGTCTCGCACAACGAGTCTGTGTGCAGAATGTCAGCTCGATTGGATCACGGGAAGTGGGTTAAAAAACGACCGAAAGATTTGCACGGTCGTAAGCAAGCACGCAAGCACGCAAGCAAGCAAGCGAACTTAATATAAAGGATTTAAAAATAGGTGACGTCCTTGTGCAATTGCACTTTAGAAGAAAAAATTACAAGATGATTTTGTTGAACCAGGTGAGAATTCAAGAGCCCAGGATTAATCAAATTTGCAAGTGACCTAGGTCATCAAAAAGAGCAATGACATAAACACAAGTACAACAATAAAGCAAATAGAAATCGGTGCAAAAACAAGGAAGAATAAATTAAGAGTCGTGATCCATACATAGGGTTTTTTTGTCCTTTGAGGATGAAAAGGCAAGTGAATTGTATCGATGAATGAAGCTTCAACATAGGCACATTTTGACAAATGGCTGTAACAGCTACGCTAACACAACGTGCTTTGCATTCACACATGAATGTGACCACTAAAGCTGCATCAATCCATTAAAACAGATTCCTATACTCACATTACATGCATCGAAAAGTATACCAGAAGAATCGATTCCAGTTGTATTCCTATACATTGGGTGTAATTGTTTTTGGTAATGGACTTATATACTTTTTTTGTGACTTACCTTTTCTATAATCTGCACTCCGATCGGTTTTGCATTCTAGATTTGAAGCTTTCGTGACTGCAAGGATTCATATTCTTAGGTTTTTTCGGTAAAGTCACGTAGGTAAAAAATAAATTAATAAAAGTAAAATAAAAATAAAATAAAAATCACGACGTTTCGGAAGCAACACAAGCCTCCGTCTTCAGGTGGAACAGTCACAGCACGATAGCTGTATCAAGTGATACAGTGATCCACCTGAAGACGGAGGCTTGTGTTGCTTCCGAAACGTCGTGATTTTTATTTTATTTTTATTTTACTTTTATTAATTTGCATTTTTTTACCTACGTGACTTTACCGGTTTTGCATTGTTTGTTGTTGTAACTTTCTAAACCGCCCCGACTGGACATCTGTGAAAATGAGCTTCATAGCTCATCGGATTCCTCCTGCAGTATAATATTCCGATTCTGATTACAGATTCCGAGAATGTATTTGGGTGATGAGTGTTGAAATGTTGCAAAGTCAAAGTTACTTCCTGCTCATTGAGGCATTGGTCCTCATCTCCTGTTTACAGCCCTGAGCCAGTGGTGGAAATTCCACATTCCTTTGGCGGAAAGGAGGGGGAATGTTTACCCTGCTAACTTCCACGAATGCTTCTTCCGACTTGAATTGAGCCAATGGCATTTTTTGTTTGAAAGAACAATGTTAATGCTACATTTATGTGTATGAAGTGTCCTGGTAGTGTAGCGGTTAGCGCGCTGGCCTACGAATCCAGCGACCCGATTTCGATTCCCGCTCACAGCCAACACCAGTGATGATTATCCAAACTGGTGCTAGGCCTCGCCTAGGTCGACTCAGCCTCAAATGAGTACTTGATGCAATGTGTAAACTTTGCCACTGGGGAGAAAAAAGTGGCGGGGGGTGGTGCTGGCCTCTCAGTTTGCATCAAGCATCCCCGGCCTTCATAGCCGCTCGCTAAACAGCACTTGCACTAAGTCTGCTAAAGTTTAACATGTAGGTTTTTGCGACTAATATCATCCATAATACAGGTTTTTTTGGGTTAGATCGCGTAAATATATTAAAGTCTATACGGGTGATCTTTGTCTTGTTATTGTGTCCTTGACTGCTATTTTTCTGTTTCTGATTTGCTTCAAAGCCACTGGTGGCCATGGTGGGCTCCACCGACACATTTCTGCAGGTGGCGGCCGCAGGCTGCATAAGCAACATCCGCCAGCTGGCTCTGGCCAATGAAAAGGTGCGGTACGGCTGACGTAGCCCTGACATAGCCCCACATTTTGATGTACATGAAGACTCATCCAATATCAGTTGCTCGTGATGTTGCTTTGTCAGGAGTAACACATTTGAAGACACATCGTGAGTAATAGGATATTTTTGGAGTCACCAAGATCGTCAATTTTTTCATGTACTATGTATGGGTTTAATTATCACATTACTTATTTCACACTTAATTACAGCCTGATATTTTTGTTGTCATTCACGAGTCTTGCGGAGATTTGTTATCTAGTACTTTGTGGACACGTTGCACTATTCATGTGAAACCCTTATTCTCTACTTATATTGATAGTAAAGTGCTTATCACGAAATTTCATAGTACATTACTCTCGATTATCCACACTAATGATGGAGAGGATGGCCATTGATAATTCAAAATCGCGGATAATCCAAAAATATACATTTTCCGCATGCTCAGAGATAACACTCCTGTTCCCACGCACAAGACTCTGCCCACTAAGTGGATAGGAGCA
The DNA here is from genome assembly GCF_015708825.2 of Lethenteron reissneri. Classification (NCBI taxonomy): domain Eukaryota; kingdom Metazoa; phylum Chordata; class Hyperoartia; order Petromyzontiformes; family Petromyzontidae; genus Lethenteron; species Lethenteron reissneri. The sequence goes on from NC_083785.1 coordinate 692,694, forward strand.
GAGCCACGCGAATCAACATCAATCAAACTCTGCCCACTGTTGTAAAGATATGCAACTACTGTACTGTAGAGTTGATCGCGTGGATTTAGGAATAAATGGAGCACACATTTGCTCGGTTTAAGCACGTAACTTGTAATAAACATTTCAAAGATAACTCTTTTTAGATTCATAATTAACGTTTTTGGGTTAGATCGCGTTTTATATAAATGTGTCGTAACCCTCCACCACCCGACACGGCCAATCAGCAAAAAAGTGTCACGTTGACAAAAGACAAATAATTCACTACTTTAGCCCACCGGTGTGTTGAAGAGTGAAACCACAACATTTACAATTTTATTATGAATAATATTGGTCACGAAAGCCTACGTGTTAAACACTTTTTAGATTATTAATTTGGGCTTAAGGGAAAAAAACACGATTTATGAATAAATCTCGGGTGCATGGTAAATCTACAAATCTGATAAACCATACGTGGATAATCGAGAGTCTACTGTATTTGCATAGCTAATATGGTGTATCATTTGTTGGGGGATATTCAAGATATTGCTGTTGAAGGAATAAGTTTGTGTTTTTTTAATGTGAAATAAAAGTTAATTGCAAACCAATTCTAAAGATGCCTGGTTCCTTTGTTGTGTGTATAAACTATGTCATATGTGCAGTTATTTTGGCCGTCATTCCACCACTTTCCAGTAAAAAATACGGCCATTTTGCATACAAATTGTCACACTCGGCGTTAAATTCATGTTGGGCCGAATTCCGCACAGAAATGCACCCATTGCACACAGGAAGAATTGTCCGTAGTGGGCAGGGTGAGAGCAGAGCCAATGATGGATGATAAGATTCCTGCCAATTGCAAAATATTTACGCCCTCCCGTGGAATCGTGTTGATTGCGTTTGGGCGCGTGACTCGTGTGGGCCATGGTGAGGGCAGGGCTGCCCCACATGGAAGCCTGCTTCCGTCCCAATCCAATCCGTGTGCGTGCGCTCATCGCCACTATCTCACAAAATTGCTTACGGAAAATTGTTACGATATATAGAGCGGGCTTTTGTTTCCCTACATGAGGTGGGTGGTTGGATGGCAACAATGCAAACGAGCACTAACAACAATACGATGACGCAGATGAAGACAAGGATGAGAGTTACGATGTTTTATGATGTTGGACATCATGTGTTGAGCATGATAATGATGCTGACGTTGATAATGAAGTTGCTGCTGCTTCTTCTGATATACCTTTTGCTGTTGATGAATTATGTCAGTGATGATGGAGGTGTTCCCAGGAAAACTTCACCGAGTCCGGTTATGCGTGCCACTGCTGCCTTTTTTCTGCTGCTACACAAGCCTCTCAGTTTAATCTGTGAGCATTTAATAAATACTCACTGGTAACATTGACCATCCTGGCACATTCCCACTACTGACGCGTGTTTTGCCTCTGGGCGACGGAGACCGGGAGGAAGGCGACTTGAGTAACAACTGGTGTTGAGGTCACACACGTAATCGCACCTGAATAAAGTTTAAATCACTTTTAATCAAGGCTTTTGCTTCATTGATATCTAACCCCCTGCTCCATTTCACGATATGTCACATGTACTCTGGTTTACTGGCAAGCAGTACTTGAAAAAGGGTTGAAATGGTTAAACTTTGGCAGAATTCAACAGGTGCAAAGTTGAACGATGCTTTGATGGTCACATATCCTATAGCAAAGCCCTTATTTCCTCCACTGTTCAATCAAATTATTCAAGACTTCCCTTCTGGACCTGTCCAAAGGTTCAAACATATTATCCAACACATCAATAACCATTTTGGGCACTTCCATATCTCCCCCCACCCCAATCCACGCTTGCTTGTTGGGCGTCCACCTCCCGTTTAATATTGGACTCACAAAGCCCTATTTGGAGAATAAATACAGCACCCTCGGACTGTTTTATTTGAGGCAATGGGCAATTAGGCCACTGTACGTGAGCTGTATCGTTCAGTTTCGTTCCGACAAACGGGGCACTACTTTTTCTTTTGCTCAATATGTTCAACGTTAATGAAAGGTATCCAAGCAAAAAGTTCTCCACGCATTAACCTGCAGTTAATGAGAAAAGTGTAATTTATTGGCGCACTATATTGACTGCGTATTGAGACATATAAAACTGTTGAGCTAGATTTTCAACCAATCAGCATCGAAAATGTAAGTAGGTCTGAGCCAAAATCAAGCCAATATCACTACGCACATGTAAACATGGAGGACGTAAGCAGTGCAGCTTCATCTGATAGCGGCGATCAAGCTCGATTAAGGTGAGTTCCACACAGCCATGTCCTTTATGGCAGTGATAGGCAAACGTTTCAAAGAAGCAGGACTACAGGATATGCTGATTGAATCAAATGTGGTAGCTGTTGGTTCAATAAATTGAGTCATTACTGGACATAACTACAACCTTAGCATTCGTGCACACAAACTCCTATTTGAGGCAATGCATATCTTGCGGTTGAGGTCATTTCTTCAGTCCCTTCCTGAGCAACAGCACACTCGTTACATATCAGCCATGGAAGATCTAGTACGAGAGTACAAGTCTGAGGCAGGATTTTCATCTAACTCAGTGTCTGACATATCAGATATGCTGTCCTGCTATCTATATATATAAAATCGCGAATCTGTCTGTCTATCTGTCTGTCTGTGTGTCTGTGTGTCGCCGGACCATACGCACTTTCATTGGACGCCGGTTGCCCCTGCCAACGGCTAGCGACGCCTTCGCCGCTTTCATTGGACCTGGCAACGGCTAGCGACGCCTTCGCCAAGGGCTGCACTTTCATTGGACGGCGGTTGCCCCTGCCAATGGCTAGCCACGCCTTCGCCACTTTCATAGGCTCCGTAATTAATTAAATAATAGCAATTACACAGTATTGTTGGAGCGCTGAGGGGGGGGGGGGGGGAAGGAACGCCACCCGTACCCTGCCTCTGCCGGGTGCACAATTTTGGCGAGGCCGCAGGCTCTGCACGCTACTAGGCCTCGACACCCACCACGCCACTCTGAGGTAAATTCATCAAAGTTTTTCGTACTCTTCACTCCACCCCCACCACAATGTGTGCAATTAATATTACTTTTAAACCCAACGCGCCAACAATCGATTACTTAAATGTTCACTGTACAAATAGTCATTAAGCTGGGTCAGCGTACTGCCAGTCTATCATGTAGACTGTAGCCTGCTTATTAAGCTCGGTGAGCGTACTGCCACTCTATCATGTACACTCTAGCCTGCTTATGAAGCTGAGTGCGTGTACTGGCAGTCTATAATGTGGACTGTTGCCTGCTTATTATAATGGATTCTTTATATGTTCTTTGTACAAATAGTCATTAAGCTGGTTGAGCGCCCCCAGTTCGATTCCAACTCACGCCCACCACCGCTGACGATTATTTTAAACGGACCTGGGCCTCCCCTAGGTCGACTCAGCCTCAAACGCGTAACTGCTGTCGTGTGTGAACATCGTCACTGGGGAGACAAAGGCGGCCGGGCATCGTGGATCCAAGTCCCGGGCGAAGCCGGGTCATGTCTATGTGTGTATGTATGTGTTTATGTGTATGTCTGTGTGTCTGTATGTATGTGTGTATGTATGTGTGTGTATGTGTTTGTGTGTATGTGTGTGTGTATGTATGTGGGTTTTTTTGTATGTGTTTATGTGTATGTCTGCGTGTCTGTATGTATGTGTGTATGTACGTGTGTGTATGTGTTTGTGTGTATGTATGTGTGTGTATGTATGTGTGTTATGTGTCTGTCTGTGTGTCTGCATGTATGTGTGTGTGTACTGTGTATGTGTTTGTGTGTTTACGCTCGCATTACACAAATGTGTTGCAGGTCTAAGGCGTTCCTTGCGCAGCATTGCCGCTTTATTATTTCAGTCGTTTACTGCCGTACGCACCCTGAAAGTCGTGTGTGTCTGCAGCAAGCGCGTGTACGTGTACCTATGGACGCGCGCGCGTGTGTTGTGTAGGGGGAACGGTAGTGTAGTGCTTAGCGTGCTGCCTGTGTCTGTGTGTGTGTGTCTGTGTGTGTGTCTGTGTGTGTGTCTGTGTGTGTGCATGTGTGGTGTGTGGGGAGCGGTAGTGTAGTGCTTAGAGTGCTGTCTGTGTGTCTGTGTGTGCGTCTGTCTGTGTGTGTCTGCGTGTGTCTGTGTGTGTGTCTGTGTGTGTGTCTGTGCGTGTGTGGTGTGTGAGGATCGGTGGGTGTAGTGCTTAACGCTACGCTGCGCTACCAACCCGGCGAACCCAGTTCGATTCCCGCTCACGGCCACCACCGGTGACCATTATTTGAACCTCCCCTAGGTCGACTCTGCCTCAAACGAGTAACTGCTGTGGCGTATTAACATCGCCACTGGGGAGACAAAGGCGGCCGGCCGTGGTGGATACAAGTCCCGGGCGAAGCCGGGTAGTACAGCTAGTGATAGATATGTACATGAGATGAACTCTGTTATTCCCACCTTTGGACTTTGGAGCTCATACATTGAAATGGTTCAACTGTTACTGAGTTTGATTAGAGCAACCAGAGACTCCCCTAGGTCGACTCTGCCTCAAACGAGTAACTGCTGTGGCGTATTAACATCGCCACTGGGGAGACAAAGGCGGCCGGCCGTGGTGGATACAAGTCCCGGGCGAAGCCGGGTAGTACAGCTAGTGATAGATATGTACATGAGATGAACTCTGTTATTCCCACCTTTGGACTTTGGAGCTCATACATTGAAATGGTTCAACTGTTACTGAGTTTGATTAGAGCAACCAGAGACTCTGACTGGAGCCTTCACTTAGCAACAGTGAGACGTATGCTGGCATGGTATTTTGCATATGACCGCCAAAATTATGCAAGGTACCTATCAGCATATTGGGTCGAGATGATCAATCTTCCAAAGACTCATCCACACTGCTATGAAGAAGTTACTGCAAAAGGAAACTGGATAGTACAGCGTAAGGATGCTAACAGGTTCTCATCCATAGCTTGTGACCAAGCAATAGAACAAACCTGCAACCGTGATTCAAAGACCAAAGGCGGCATAACTGGGATAACATTGAACAGAGGTGCCGTCCAGCGATGGATACTGTCTCATCCTGAACGTTCTGCAATCACAAGGCAGTGTGAAATGATGGCTGGAATGCAACATGAAGAGAGGGGTCATAAAGAGTTGGATGCAACAAGAATCGCAAAAGACAATGCTGCTGTTATATCTTTGGTTTCAGCGGTTGAGTCTATGATCAATCCCTTCCTGCCTCGTGAAGATCTTGTATTAGCTCTGGTGTTGTTGCTACAAAGACGGTTAGAGATGACATACAAAGTGCTTGTGATAAAGGTGAAACAGCTCTGAAAATTTTCATCCAAGATCGAGTCCAGTCATCAAAAACAGACTTCTTCTCTCCAATAAAGTCCTTGAAGCTCACTACGTTTGGGGATCAAATGAAGAAATCATCCAAGACAAAAGATGGAAATCAAGTCATTCTAAAAAATGACAGGAGACTCTTTGCACGACTGTTAGTGATAAGTCAATCCCGGTCTGTAAACTTGAAAGAGATTCTGACATTCACTTGGCAATATCTCATCCCCGCTAGCAAGCACTGATGGTTCATTAGCCAAAACAAATAAGGCTGCTCTTCTAGCTTGTTTAGAATCAAAGAACAAGGACTGTCATGTGAACAAGACTGTTGGTGATAATGGTGCCCTACTGATAGATGGCATGGCATGGCATTGATCAGGAGTCTCAAGAATATACCAGACACATTCGGTGAGCTTGCTGATGATCTTCTTCAACTTATGATTAAGATGGGTAGAAAGTTCAGTTGTCCAAGGGTCGATTTTGTCATTGATCGCTACCCGGCAGTGAGCATCAAAAATGCTGAACGATCAAGACGTGCTGTTGCTGGACAACAATTACTGCAAATATACAGCATCAAGCAGAAGACTCCAAGTCAGTGGACCAAGTTTCTAGCCAGTGGTGAAAATAAAGAAGCCTTGACAGACTTTCTCTTTGAGACATGGAGAACTGTGCCTTTACAAGCAGCTGGAAAAGACATAGCTATCTTTGTGGCACACAGAAATGTATGTCATCAACTCACTCTTAAAGATGGCATTGTCTGTCAAAGAGGTAGAATCTTTGACTTGTGACCATGAAGAAGCTGACACGAGGCTCCTACTTCATGCAAAACATGACTGGAGTGAACTTTATAATAAGATAATCATCTAGAGTCCTGACACTGATGTTGCTATCATTTCACTTTCAATAATGGCTAAGCTTCCCTCAGCAAAGATGTCCTTCTGACAGGAACAAAAGACAGGCAAAGAATGTTAGATCTCCAGGCTATTGGTTCTGCTTTGGGTCCTTCACTAACAGAGGCACTGATAGGACTACACACATTCACTGGCTGTGACTCATCTAGTCCCTTTTATGGGAAAGGAAAAGAGAAACCACTAAATATAGTGTCTGGAAATGCAGAGTACATCAGTGCATTTGTTGCTCTTGGGAGGCAATTTGAAATGGACAGCACCACATTTGTGACCATAGAACGTTTTGCGTGTGAGCTGCATGGAGAAAAGGTATCAGATGTTAATTTGGCCAGATACAATAGGTTCTGTGTCCAGGCCTCTTCCGAACAGGCATTACCTCCAACAAAAGATGCACTTACAGAGCACTTCAAGCGTGCTAACTACCAAGCTGCAATCCAGAGGAGGGCATTGGATCCTTTTATAAATGCTCCCAGTCCAGACGGCTTTGGATGTATTGTCAAGGATGGTGATCTTATCATATCATGGATGACTTAAGATCCAGCTCCTCAACAGATTTTGGGGTCACTCCACTGTGGGTGTAAGTCTGGTACTTGTACAGGTGGAAGGTGCTCATGCCACAAGGCTGGCCTGGCCTGCACTGACCTATGTAAATGTGTTCATTGTGACAATGTGAGATTAACTGAGGATATTGTTTCATGTGAATCTGATAGTGAGGACAGTGATCTTGATATTTAGTGATGTGTATATGATAATGCATTAATATAGGACATATATATTTAATATAAATCAATCAAAATTAAATCTTGCTTACAATAATCATTCCTGTGAATATGTACATGTAGTGCAGTTACTGCTCGTGTATGCGAATTGACAATTCACCATTAAATGTGTTATTTTGAAAAGTTTTTTTTTATATATATTATATTTTGGCTTAATTCTATTATTCAGATTTTACCTCAAATATTACCTTTGAATTGGAAGAACATAATGAGAAGTAATTGGGATGTTAATGCTACAGTAGAAGTTTTCTTGATAATCTTATCATGTTTACTGTGCATAGATAGCAACTTCAGGTATATCACACATTTCAAACTGGTTTATTTTGTACTTCAAGTGGTAATTCTGCATTTTTGGGTTTATATGATAAACAGGTTTGAAAGTGCAAAATTCCCTATGGTTTCCCTTTTTTCAAAATAGGCACCTTTAGCATCATTTTTCACAAAAACTGCAAGGTTGTGTGCGGATAACTTTTTCCTAAGGAATCTCTATATATTTCTGATGTTAAATATAAAAAAGTAGGTAGTGCCCCACTTGGTGGAACGAAACCCTATTTCTAGGCCTCTTTTAGGCTACCGACAGCGGCCTAAATGGAAATCGTGCAATTTCCCCACGATGGACCACCTGGGGAGTCTATCGCAGGAACCATTGGTAGTGTTTACAACAATGTGGTTCCCCTCTGTCGACTTGTGTTCTGACTCCTCTCCATTACGCACACTTTACCAGGCACCGATCTCTTTTCCCCCTTCTAGTTTTCCCCTTTGCTATCCCACCCCCTCCCCCCTGGCTCAGCTCTCCCGCCCCTCGTCCATTTTCCTGTATCACGGTCAGGGTTCCCAGAGAAGTATATCCCACTTGTGCTTTATGAATTTGACTGAATTTCTGCCAGTCCTTTGTACTTTTACATGACTGAAAATCCTAAACAATGCACAGACATCAAAGGTAAAACAATTTTTCAAGTTTGTTTATAATTAAACTTTTAAGAAAGTTTACAGTATATTTGCAAACTTTAAAAAAAATATTGCCAAGTACACCATAGTGTATACATAATTCCATGCTCTTTGTCAATGCTAAATATGGTACTTTTTGGAATAATTCAAAAATGTATGTTGCTTTATACCTCAACCATGCATTTAAAGGCATTAACACTTTAAGCATTCTATTTGTAATATTTCATGATATATTTTTTTCAACCAGCAATTATTCACATTGAATCATGCATAGATAATATACAGTTTCGTATTTCATAGTGCAAGGGCTGTACAAAAGTTACGTATCGATGCAAAGTTTTAAAAATATGGCATCAGCAAATCAATCCAACGGCGTTGAAACGGTTTATATGGGTCCTTGAGCAGCATCTCTTCTTCTTGGCGCAGGCCTTTCCAGACGCAACACAAGGCAAACATTACAAGTGAGGTTTTAGACTTGCAATACAAAAGTCGCCCACTCCATGATACATGCCGTAGCTTACATTGCGACCGAACCTTTTGATAGCAAAAGAAAAAAACACGATTCCAACTGGTATTAGCTCGTTATTGATTTTGTGTGCGCGATATAATATATTTTGCTGTCATGCATCTTACTTAAAACCCCATCCAGTTCCTCCAATGACAATAGAAGCCACCAGTATGGCACCTGCAATGGATCCAATGATAATATTTGCAGCACTGGGCCCTGAAAATGACAAACAGTCAAATGCCATCAATGGCTGAGTAAAAGGGTCCTTCGACAAGCGCCGACCAACAGTTTAATCAAGGCCAAGAAATATTTCATAAATAAAAAATACTAAATTATATTCATCATCCATTTAATCTCTGGATCCTTGGACATTAACAAGATGGTAAAGGCACAGCCCTGCGATTGCTTCCATCACTGCTTGCAGAAGGGCCTCCACGAGGGAACTCCAGAGATCCCAGCTTGAAGGTATTTTGCTCTACTCTGCTAAATGCTTGTTAGATATCTTGAAAGGGGTGGGAGTACCCATGCTTTACCCCACCACGTCCACCCTACAGATCCATCCACTTGACGTGGTACCCACTGACACTGCTGGGTGGACAGAGGCCGATATAAGACACTTGCACCAATGTTTCAACTGCCGCAACCGAAAGACTGAACTGGCAACATCCGTATTGCAAGTCCAGTTTGTGCTAACCGTTACGCCACAGCAGCATCCAGATATAATAATTATTAGTTGGATGGTTAAAATATTTTATTCCGGACGAAGGGAGCCGCCACATTGGTGTAATGGCACACCGGACGTAACCAGAGGACACCGGTTTGGTTCCATCTCCTGGCGCTCTCGCCACGTCGGGCCGGATTAAGGTTCTTGTAGGCCCTTGGCACTTCTGTTTCATCGGTCTTCAGTGATAACTTTCAACAGTTGGTACTGCTGCTGTCACTCGCTTGATTGTGCAACAAACATTTTAAGATGTAATTGGTATTTTTGCAATGAAAAAAATATCAAAAAGTTAATCTCTGGTGTTAATTTCTCTGACCTCATGAAAAAAAAATCACATTGACATGACTCCTGACTTTTTGTATATACACTGTGTCTATTCTTGCTATAGCAATATATATGTAATGCGAGCAAGGACAGGGTCACGTGAGTGTGGGCGGAGTCAGGGTCACGTGCGGAGGAGTCAGGGTCACGTGAGGGGGAGGATATAAGGGGAGAACCGGAAGGGGATCGGAAGTGGAGACAGAATAGAGAAGAGAGAGGCCACGCGGAGTGCTGGCGAGGAGTGGCGCGATTGCCACGAGGCAGGAGTCACGGCACCGTCGGCCAGCGGTGTTCGTGGAGCAGCGGGGGTGTCTGCAGAGTGTGCGGGAGCACACGGAGCAGCAGGGTGGCTGCTGGGTGTGCGGAGTCACACGAAGCAGCAAGGGGGCTGCGGAGTGTGCGGAGCACACGGGCAGCGGGGTGGCTGCAGAGAGAGAGAGCGGGAGCGGAGGACTCAGACGACGTGCGGAGGCACGAGGCGGAGAAGGTGCGGGTCGGAGCGGAGACATCGCGGGGTGCGAGCAAGAACCCAATAAAGGACACGGAGAACAACATCGGCTGAGAGTCCTTTATTACATATATGTGCCTACTGGATAATTCAGCCCTGCTGCCACTGCTGAGGCTATTTGCAGGTCGAGTTGCTGCTGCTGCTGCCCAGCCCAACAACTGTTTCCTGACCCTATCTCCCGCTCTGTTTTTATTTTCTTTTCCCTGCCTTCTTTTGTGATAAATTCTGTTCATCTCTGGGCTGTCTCTCACTACCTCCGATTTCCTAACCTATCCCCTGCCCTGCCTGGCCCTCGGTGTTTCCAGCCACCTGCAAGGAGCGCTGCCCTGGGCTTCGTCCGTCAGCTGGGCTCTTGCCTGGTGTCAAAGGCTGTGATGATGATGATGAGCTTGACATCTCGATGAGCGAGTTGAAACACACCACTTTCATAACTATATTAATTACGACTATAGGTAAAGACAAGTTTATATCAATGTACGCACACCTGTCAGGCTAAGAGATGGAAGGTTAAAGTACAACTCTGCAATTGCTAGCTTACGCCACTGCTGGTGAGAGCAAAACGAAGAGGGTATTTGGTCTATTCTTCCACGCTGGCCAGACCTGTGGGCATACCCACAGTTTACCCCACCACACGTGACCTACTAATCGACAAACTATGGTGTACCCTTTTATACTGCAGGGCGAACAAGGCTGCGGGCATTTAAGGACAATTCCCCAAAGGTTATAAATTAGCACGGTTGGGTATGTACGGTGCAAAAGAAGTCAAACATACATACATACAAACATAACTTATAAATGTACCATTAAAACAGCAGACCTGGAATTGGTTTTTCAGTTGGAAGTGGTGCCATGATGAGAGGATCATAGACGCTGCAGTCGCTCCCAGCCCACTCGTGATCACAAACACACTTGGCCATGTTGCTGCAAATCTGAGAATGCAGGGCAGTGTTAAAAAAGCACATTTTATTAAATGTTTAAAACTCAAGGACTTCATATTGTTTGGCATTCAACACAGACCGTGTTCAACCACCGTACTGCAGGATTATAGCACTTCTCTGGCTGCTTCTTTCTCCACACTTCTCCACTGTGGAATTCCTTCCCATCGTCTCTCCCCTCCCAAACTCTCATGATAATACTGCAATAATCTTCTACAATACTGCAATATCCCAGAAATGTGTGTAACGCGCGTGAAGTCACTCCACATGAATTTTTACACTCACGTGGAAGAAGGTCGAGCGAAAATATATTTGTTTTGGCAAAGTCGCTTCAAATATGACGTTTCTTTACAGAAAGTCAAATAAATATATACGCAGCACAGTGCTAAATTCGTACGTGATGTCACTACAAAAATGACCACCCCCCCCCCCTCAATAATAATCATGAGCGGGTGGATTTTTACACTCCCGTAAGTCGATCGGTAATTTAAAAAATGTTTACGCAAATTCGCTTGAAATTTGACGTTTCTTTATTGAAATGTAATTAAATTAATATTTCTACGCAGCAAAGTGTATTTAGTGTCTTTATTTATTTCTTCAGCACTTGAAACAAAAGGTAAGTCTATTTTTTTCTTCTAAATTATGATACAGCCCGTCCAAGGACGGTTGTATTGCAATTAATCTGAAATATTCAATCGAAAAGAATGACCCACTCATGATTATTAATGAGGTAGTGGGGCCAGGGGTCCACATGAGTGACCTCATCATCAATGATTATTGATTGGGGGGGAGCTCCATGTGGAGTGACATCATCCGCTCTTGATTATTAATGAGGGGGTGGGGGCGGGGTCCACATGAGTGACGTCATCAGCTCATGATTATTGATGAGGGGGGGAAGCTCCATGTGGAGTGACGTCCTCCTTTAATGATTATTAATGAGGGAGTTTGTGTCCCGCGCGTGACGTCACTCCACATGCCGCACCCCCGGTCATTAAGAAGGTCGTGCGGATACAATATTTTTTCGCAAATTCGCTTTAAGTTTCACGTTTCTTTATTGAAAGGGAATCTAATTAATGAAAGTGAATCTAATAAATAATTCTACGCAGCAACAAAGTGGATTTCGGGTCTTTATTTTTTTCTTCAGCACTTGAGACAAAAGATAAGTCTAATTTACGCTTCTACATTTTGGTTAAATATATATTTATCGGTAATTTTCCAGATATTTTATTGCAATCCAATTTATTTGAACCCCAGGGACCGAAAGCAGAAGCGAATAACGTATCAGACCAGTGAATTAGAAAATCATTGAAGGCCAGTTTAATACAGTGCCAGAGTGAAATGCAGTGAAGTGTTTTATGACATATGTTCGTGCAAATTTCACTGTCATTCAATTTACACAAGATAAAATTATACTCTGCTCATTTTTTTCATAAATATTACAGCTTCCGTCCGAGGGCGGGCAAAGAAGCTCGTAACAATAATAAAGGGGCTTTGAAGTCGTTACGTTCGTCTCGTGTTGCGCACGACCATGTGGAGGACACATTGACAGATCTGACGACGAAAATCAAAGCATCACTGATTTGGGTGTCAGTGTGGTGCAGTGGTATCACTGGTGCCTAACAGCAATAAATCATTGGGTTCGATTCCCGACTTGGGTGCCTTTCTGTATGAAGTTTGTATGTTCTCCCTCGTGCTACATGGATTTTGTCCGAGTTTTCCGGTTTCCTCCAATCGCTAAAATAATATATAATATAGTAATATATAATCTAAGCGCTATTGGCCAAAGCATCCCAATGCTGGAACCTTACCTGCAAAAATGTTTTCAATTGGGATTAACACACAGCAACATGACCCACCCTACTGCGAAAAACTTGGCAGAACACTCCTGAAATATCGTCTTGAGGATGTCTTGGGTAAACCAGCGTAATCAGTTTAACAGGTAGTATTAACCTATTTTTTGAGGTTAGATCGTGTAAATATAAAAGTGTCATTAAACCCGCCACCACTCGACACAGCCAATTAGTAAGGGTTGTCATGTAAACAAAACATGCCCATTCGTGACTAGTTCGGCACACCAGTGTGTTGGAGAGTAAACCCACAACATTTATAATTTGAGTAAAACGTTTCGCCGGTAATTACAACCAGCTTCATCTGGTGACAGCAAGAGTTGTACAGAAATCCTCCTCCTGTTTCAGTCTTACATTTTGGAGGCATAAATGTGATGTCGTCACTTGTGAGCCAATCAGGTGCGAAGACTAGGGGGGGGGGGTTAGTGTAATCATATAAATTACAATGGATATCTATTATTGGTTGGGTTATTCATAGTTATTCAACATTACTGTATGTACATCACGCATGCATATTAAGCGTAATAATAAAAACAATTCAAAAGAGACTAATTTTAAATTCAGTATTGATTGGTGCATTGGTGGCACGTCGCCCGTAAAAGGTCAAGAGCAGATGAAAGAGCGTTTTTACCCCACGTCCTGAGCAGCTGTCCTCCGTATTCGATGGGCACGCCGTGAGGTTTAGGCTACGGATTGCATTGCACTTTTGTCTCAAGCAGATCATATTGTGTCCACAGGGGGCTCCATCTGGAACATATCCCAGGTCCATTCCGTCAGCTAGCATCACGTGGCCACCACTGCAACAACAACAAAACATAGTACACAATGAGCATTTTACAGAGCAAGCGTATTGGTTACGTAAGCTGGCACACACTGGTCTTGTAATGCCTATTGATAAATGTGGACTGCTTTAGGAGACGCATGATTTGTGTAGAAATGCAACGCATGCATTATATCAGAACACTTACTGACACATTAACGTCACCGTGTACATTTTTATACTCAGAAATAAAATAAAAAACGGTCATTCTGAGAGCACACTGAAAAACACGCACAAATTACTACTCCCGTTTTAGTTACTGCATTTAACTACAAGAAACTGCAGTTAGTGGATGCATTTCTTGCAGATCTCTAAAACAACAGTTCGTATATCCCAGGAATCTAACTCTTTTTCAAATTAGAGATGAAGGTTCAAATGTCATACTTCAGTGTAACATCAATGACGCCAATGATCACTCTGTGTTTTATGTATTATTTGGTTTTGCAACGAACCAGGACCCATATCTAACAGAACGTCCTTGTCTATACAAACATCTCGCAGTTCATCATCGTGGGTTTAAGCGAGCCTCACTCTGTTGATGAGACACTGAATGTCAAAATCGGTCCGAGTTTGCTTGAAAATTCAACTCCCAGAAGACCATGTACTTTGACTTTTTTACTATTTAACATTTTCATTGGTTAGGTGAATATAAATATGGGAGGAAGGCGTATCTGTTCATTCATTTTGTTACTTATGTAATAACATGCTGGAGACGGCTTGTAGAATCGGTCCTTTTATTTCACTTTCTTTGCAGTTCACAAACACTCCCCGTTGCTGGCAGGCAACGGGAAGCGGGCAGACAGTCACCAGAGACCCACCACCACGTGGCACCCAGAGCCCCACTCGCGCGTGGCCTCTCCCTCTCTTAGTTCCGTGTCTGACCCCGTGTCTCTCCTCTCTCCCCTTATTTAATGCCTGGGTCACGTGGTACCCTCCAGCCAATCCTCAATAGCCTGCGCCGAATGTTCCAGATCCCCCATCAACTCCCGGGACCACGCCCCTGACTTGTCTTCCCATTGGCTGAGGCCAAGACCACCGAAACCAATCACCTATCTGACATCCCGTGATCACGCCGGGGCCATACTCCCAGGCTCTCCCCCCATTGGCTGTAAAGCGGGACCGGCAAAGCCGATCACCACGTGAGTCTGACATAGGCTCTTATTACACTTACATTCTCCACAACGACGCTAATGATTGTGTTGTGTTAAGGATAACGTGGGCCTGTGTTGGCCCACACCTTTCTGAAGACCTCCGACCTCTCGGCCAATGGGTTGAGTCATATTTGTCGTTGAGTAAAACCTTCCACATTGTTTATCTTGCGATGGCCTAAATGGCGATTCGTCAATATCCATCCAAAGCAACGCGTAGAACATTTTACCTGCAATCGATGTATCTTCCTTCCTTGTACATCTCCACCTTGGTAATGTCTCCATCCATTTCCCCTACTCGGGGAGGCCATGCGATGCTGGAACAATGCAAGTATCCGCACAGGATGTC
This sequence comes from Lethenteron reissneri, assembly GCF_015708825.2. Classification (NCBI taxonomy): domain Eukaryota; kingdom Metazoa; phylum Chordata; class Hyperoartia; order Petromyzontiformes; family Petromyzontidae; genus Lethenteron; species Lethenteron reissneri. Next base: position 707,828 of record NC_083785.1, read on the forward strand.
ACTGCAATGACAAGACACCGACGGCAGCTGAAGTGAATCCAGAGGAATTCAGTTTGGCTTCTTCACTTCATCGACATGAACCACGCAAGGGTCCATTGCAGCCTGTAAATCCGCCCTGCAGGCAAAGAGTAAAATACTCGGCCAGGTGGCTCTGTGGCAGACCGAGCAGTTCACAATCTGAAGTTGTGGTTTAAAATCCTGGTTGGGGGTTGACTCAGCCCATCATCACCCCCATCATAAAAATGTGGAATTTCCATTACTGGTTTAAGGCTATAAATGGGAGAGAGTACCACCTCAATGCTTGTTTAAGTAGCAACTTAACATTCATCAAGAGCTGGCAATGTTGTTCATTACCAAAGAGAACAGGACTGCAGCTGGGCCAAGCCAGTATGAGGGGTTACACTTCCGTATGATTTACAAAGTGTGGTTTCTGCTGTATGGCGCACAGCGTGCAATACCCCCTACAATTACGACAGAAAGCCCATCACGGGAGCGTGCATCGCTTCTTCTCAGCTCGGCATTCGCTCATCGTCACATGGGGCCCAGACCGTACAACCATTTCAGTCCTCCGGTAAATTTACCCTCCTCTGAGTTTGCATGGCCTCGCACACATTACGAAGTATTTCTAAGCCCAAAGTAAGCAGAGTAGCTGGCCTGAGTTTTCATTCGGTCTTCCAACCGACATACATTGGCCAAGAAGATTTGCAGCCTCGCACCGATTAGCACGGTTAGCTACGCATGGTGCGAGAGAAGTTCAACGTACATGGTAGAAGCTGTGAAAGAAGTGGCCTGCGGAACACACGCTGGGCATTATGGGTAACCATGTGGGTCGCAAGACTACAGCCAACCTCGTATATGAGCACGAGATGAATAAACATGATACATCACCGATTCTTGGGTTAGGCAATGTAATAATCCGGCCAAATATGTGTCTTGAGACAATCCACCACCGGACAGAACCAATTAATTAAATTGTCACGTAGTGCATAAGCATTTATCAACGCGTCAATTATCTTTTGTTTCCTCTCACTTGCTGGTGAGTTGAAAGATAATTCTGAAATATAATAATTGACGCATTGTTAAACACCCGCATGTGTGGCAATTTATTTTGTGTGGCTGTGTGCGGTGGTGGAGTGTTGTATGACACTTATTTGGCGAGGTAATTCCCTTGCCAAACCTAATAATCTATTAATAATTATCATAGCATTGACTGTGAAGTCATACGTGTTAAGAAAATAAACATGTATGTAGGTTAGAAAGGCCTTGGTGTGTGTGCATGACCAATCCTAAGCTTATCTTAAAACGTAGATTTTTGTATGCAATGCAATGATCCATATTTGTTTTTGGGTCAGGTAACATGATAGTTTTACGCCACCTTTCTTGTCATTAACCCTACACTTGAAGCTGTGGCCTTCACTATGTTGGGGAGATCGGCAGCAAGGTCGGTGTGCGTATGAAGGAACACCAAAAAAACAAACGCATCAGATACGAACAGCCGAATGCACATTCGCACCTCCAACTGGCACGGTTCGCTACGTATGGTGCGAAAGAAGTTCAACATCATACATACATTCTGCTGTGGCAGGACCTGCATGTCAAGGAGATGGACGCACGGTGGATTTCTATCAAGTGGATGTCCTGTGCAAATCCAGTTATGACTGGTAAAGTGTGATCACACAAGCGATTGAGGGAGAGAGATACATAAAAACAACTTCAACAGACCAGAGAGTTATAAACAAAGTGCTGCATGGTGCCCCAACATCAGTGGCCAGTAAATATTTAAACTCGATACTAAATCAACAGAACCAACACAACTAAAAACATATATACGTAAGCTGACAAACGCACAAATCAGTGCCATGAATAAACGGAAAACATCTTTGAAATAATTAACGTATTTGAAAGTAGCCAGTCCCAATGACCCAAAAAATGGAATGATGCATTCGGTGGCAGTTGGCGATGCCACGGTGGGTCCTGAAAGCACAGGGTGAGCTGAAGCCGCCTCAACTCCATTTCCGAGCTCACTGCCTGACGAAGCTCACAGCAGTTTGAGCGACACCTCGTGTTGCATGAAATTCAGCTGTGAAAAGTCTTCAGCCGCAGGCGAGGAGGAGCTTCGTCGGTCACAATTTGATTGGTTACATCGGCACGCGTAAATAAATACTCTCCAACACATCGGTGTGCTGAACTTGTAACTAATTTAAAATCTGATTTAATAAAATTCGGAAACAAATAGTTGGTCCTCCCCTAAGAGATGTAGGCCTGTATTCTTAGCCATGGCTCAGCTCAAGCTTGGTTCTGACTCAAGTGAGCCAGCTCAAAGCCACGCTTAACTTGAGCCAGCTCTAAGCATGGTCCCAGCCACGCTCAGGATTCCAATCGGCCAAACCCTGAGCCAAGTCACCGCTGAGCTGCTCACTCACTCATATTTTGAGTATGACGTTTCGCTGGTAATTACAAGCAGCTTCATCAGGCGATTTTTCCCAGAATTGTGGCAAAACTGCCTATTGAGGCTGGTTGTAATTACCTGCGAAACGTCGTACTTAAATTGTAAATGTTGTGGGTTTACTCTCCAACACACCGGTGTGCTGAAGTAGTAACTAATTGGCACGTTTTGTTTACATAACAACCCTTACTAATTGGTTGTGTCGGGTGGTGGTGGCCGGTTTAACGACACATTTATATTTACCCCCCAAAGAACCTTCTATTGTGGGTAAATAATATCTTCATAAATGTAACAATCTTGTCGAGTGGAAGAAGATCAATAATGAGAGTTGTTTTCAGAAAACTAGTAAGTGCCTTAATTCAAAAACAAATACGGATCACCCTGTGCTACGTGGGGTTTACGTGGCGAGGATTTTGTGCCAGGGCTGAACTGCCGCACCGCGCCCTACCCTTCTCGTTCCGGCAGCACCGGTCGTCGCTCACCGCCGCTGTCCACCCGTGGGACCGTGCGCAAATTACCGCGCTCGTCCAGCGGATGCCACGCAGTGGAGCGTTTTCTCCGCAGGATGCGGAGCCTGCCGTCACTCTTTCGCCGACACGGCAATTTTTGGCTTTGCACGAGGAACACTGAGGAAACGTTTTGGCCGAGAAGGCTAAATACAAAATGCTGCCTCAGTGATTGCATAACAAAAAATTAGCGGGATAAAAAAGAATAAAAACACGGTATTTTTAACCATCAGTGATAGAAAACAGAAATATCACAACATTAATCTGACTGCCATTCGTCAGTAAATATTGGCTTGAGTTTATCTTAATTGTATCTTAATACTGAGCCAAATGGCACACTTGGCTGCATAGGAATTGTATCCGGTCAATAAAGGAACAAGGGAGCTGAAATATCGAGGGCCTCCTTTCTTTCAAAGTGGCAGACGAGAGTAAACTATGGGTAACAAAGTTGCATACTTACTCTTTTTGACACCGTATCCAGCTGCTATCACGTTTGCCACAGTTGCCCTTCTCATTGGCTTCGACGTTGAGTTTTTCATAGCAGTGCTTATCGGCCGACACCACGCCTGAAACAAGAGAGGAAACAGCACGAAGGATGCAAAAGCATGTAGCAGCACAATGCTCGACGTTACCGCCATGCTTTGAACGCAAGCGCTGCTTTACCCTTGTCGGCAAGAATACAGTCGTGTTCTCCTGTAACGTGGTGGTAGTTGGGTTCCTGAAGAACACCGCGTTATGGAAAAATCGCGTTATCATGAACAATATCGGGTAAAGAACAGTCCGCGATAACACGTGAGATGCGTACGCAGGCCGAACAAAGACTGAGGCGCTTTGGGTAGCATCTAGAAGCATCCAGCAGCATCCCGCCTTGTGTGATGCTACGCCGAGGCAGCCGTACGACTGCTCATCCCTACTCGCGCGACGTAGTTCTGTTCGCTGAAGCGCGCTATATCCAATTAGCATCCACGTTATAAAAAATGTGTTCCCGAATGCATTCATTGCGTTATATTCAATTCGCGTTATGAAAACATGCGGCGTTATAGGTGAACAGACTGTACTGGCAAAAAAGAGTCCTGAATATAATTGCTCAACCCAAGCTATTTAGACTTTTATGTTTGCGTTGTATTTGTGCTGTTCATTCTTCGGTCTGACACTGGTGAGACAGGGCCATAAAGGAGGTTGTCACTGGTGTAGGCCAATTCGTTTCAAGGACAATGAATCTATTATCGAAGCATCTTTGCATGTTTTACCACAAGCGAGTATGGTTAATGCAGACTTGATGCCTTGTGATGGATGTCTATTTGGTGTTTGGACTTCTTATCATCGCGTCTATTCTTTCCGAAAAGGGTAAAAAGGCAATTTTGTCCATCATCTTGAGACTGGCAAAAAATGCTGCCATAGATACATGTGTAGCGTCGGAAATACATAGCACACACCGCCCTATGTACACTTACCTGTAGTTGCGGGCTCGGGTCTGTAGGGGGTGCCACCATGAGATAGAGAGAGAGAGCCGGACCGTTGAGAGGCCAAGTTCCCCCCAGACTCCAGGTGAGGGGTTGGGGGGTTATCCCAGAGCCCCCTCGAAGGTTCCAGAAAGGGGGCGGTACCGGGGGCAGAGAGTCCCCGAGGTGGATATAAAAGACGGACCTCAGGACGGCTTGGGGGCAGTGCTCTAAAGACGAAGACTGAAGACCAGCTAGGCTAGGACCCTAGTGACCCCCGGGACCCGACGTTCTTTTAAGGGCCGGGGCCGAGTGCGGGCCAGTGGTCGAGACCCGCACCTTGGCTGGGTCGGGTCAGCATAGCCTCCCCTAGGTCACCCTTAGCTGGAGTACTCAGAGCCCGTAGTCCCTGTGATAGGGCACGTCAGACCGGAGGCCATACCTCCCCAGGTAGCGGGGGTAAAGTTTCCTGGTTTCCGTGGGAACCCACTACATTTGGTGCCAGAAGTGGTTATGGAGACACGCAGAAGAGGACGCACCCAGAGCCCGGATGGCAACGATGATGTACCGGCGGCCGGGGTCCCTGCGACCCTGGCTGCCGACGAAGAGGCGCTGCCGGCTGTGCAGCTGCCCATCCCGGTGCATCCAACGTGTACCTCTTGCTGCAGCGGGAGTCTACCGTTGCCGCCTGCACCGGCCCGGCCGATGCCTGCAGCTCCGAGAAGGCGCAACATCCCGACTGGGCCTTCGCATCATCCTCAGTGAGTGGCTGGAGGTCCAACAACTACCGACCTTGGAGGGACCCGCACCAGTAAGAACGGACGACTCCACACTCTGACCTGCTACAAATGCGGTCTGCGGGCCACGTGTCATCCAGCTGCCGGGCTCCCCGTCACGGCAACCTCGGACCACGGACCCAGGAGCAGCGATCGCCCTCAACTCCGCGTCAGGCTCAGGCAAGTCACGGCACCTCACGCTCTTGGCCCCCACGCGCTACACACGCACACCATCACCTTCCTCGGGACGGGCATGCGTCGGGCGGTGGGGAACCGGGTCAGTGGTCCCAATTGGCCCACAGGGTGATTGCCGCAACTGCAGGCTCCGCTGTAATTGGCTTCATAGAGGAGGTTGAGGTCCGGATGTTGGTCGACACCGGTGCTTTGGTGACCATAATCTTGGACCTCATCTTTAACATACTCCCCAAGACCTGTCGTTCCTTGCAGCCAGTTTATGTTCCGTGTTTTTCCGCTAACGGGGGTTCGTTGGGCATTTTCGGATGGATCAACGCGCAAATTCGGATTGGCGATATCAAATTGAACGGCCCTATTCTTTCATCAACCCTCGCCGTTCCTTGCCTGCTCAGCACCGACTTTTTGGCAAGATGCCTATCAAAATCCTGGTCAGCCAGGGTTGTATCGAGCTCCCCTCCGGCCGGCGCATGTCCTTCTTGCCCTCTCCCTCTAGGCTGCGTACGGCCTGTGCAACCGTGCAGGCATTGGCATCGTGCACGGTCCGTATCCCATCCAGGTCGCAAATGCTCGTCCCCCTCCATTTGTGGAAACCCCTCGATTCGGACACGGTTGCTAATGGAGTTTTGTTGGCACCCTCCAACATGGCTATGCGTGGGTTGAAATTGGTCGGGGCACAGACACTCGTTCCTGGGGAGCGGGAACCTTTCATCCAGGTCCTTAATGCGGGCTTGCGTACCACCATCATCCCCCAAGGCACGGTGCTCGCTCATGCAACACCGGCACTCCTGGGGGTCTCGGTGGTGGGCCACGTAGGGGATGCTCGTGTGCCCCACCCGCATTCAGCCCTCGATGATGAGTGGATTGATGCTCTGTACGCCGGTTGCATTGACCTATCGGACTCCCAATGGGGTAAATTGCACACGTTGCTCGGAGACTTCTTGGACGTCTTTAGCAAGGGAAAATTTGACATCGGGTGCACCTACCTGCTTAGTCA